>NC_052020.1:2497253-3187253 GCF_015832195.1 Motacilla alba alba | reverse complement strand
TTTGTAAAAAGGGCATTTCTAATTAATTAGAATCTGAAAAATAGTTTATTAAAAAATCCCTCCATGTTGCCTAAATCCAAGGAAGTTCTTTTTTTATATTTGAATGAAAATATAATCTTTTTATTTTATAGCTTTGCTAAATATTTGCATTCTGCCTTTTCTTTTTTTTTTGATTAAGCCTCAGGTAATAGTTTACTCTGTTGCAAGCCATTGTATTATGATTCTGCATAATGGCCAAGCTTGAGTGAAGTGGTGTCTCACAGCCTCACAGTTGAAGTTCTTCTATTTAAAGACTATGAAAGAACCAAGGTTAAGTTAAATTGTTGAGTTTACTATCTGAACTATATTGCAATGCTCTAAAACTACTTTTCAAAACAAACGAGTTTTCATATGTGTGTAAGTGTAAGAAAGCTTAACAGATGGATACTGTTTCAGAAAATCTGGAGGAGTAAGGTGGTGGAGAGAATAAGAGAATTTTGATTAGTTCTTTTATAAACATTTTTCAGGTGAAACAGGACATCTTAAACAGAATAGAGTAAGGACTTTGCACGAAACATTTCTTCTGATGCTTTTCTCCTTTTCTGATTCTTTTCTCTCTTGAAAAAGGTGAAAGAATGAATTAATGTATTGGTCTAAACCAGCAGATAAATAATAAATGATCTGTGCGTGAATGCTCACTGTACTAACAGCTGATTCCTTGTGCTAGGTATAGATAATATACCCTGACTTATATGTTTAATTGAAATTACTGCTCCTTGTTGCCCTTTCATGTTATGGAGCTCCTTCAGATCAACTGAAAAAACCCAACTAAATAATCCACACAAATCAGCCATATAAATTCTTTTACTGGTACTTAATTACTTAAGTAATTATTATATTACTGCTAATATAGGTGGTCAACATTGCTTGTGAATAGCACAAAAGTGAAACTAATGGTGCCAGTAGCATTAAAGTGATTCAGTCATGAAACAGTGTAATATAGGCCAGGTTCACTGCATGAATGTGGTAAGTGGCTTCAGTATTGCACTTCTAAACCTGTGGGGGTTGTTCTCTGAAAGTGGTCTGGGATAAACTGGGATAGAAGATTTCTTTCTACTGTCTTCACTGCTCATTGTGTCTTTAACATTGACCCCAAATAATTCTGTTTGATGTTAATAAGTGTGAGGTCATATTTGGATACTGTCATTAATTTGAGAAACAAAGCATATTTTTCTAAGACAGAAGAAAATCAGATGTTTCAGAAATGAGGAAAGAAAGACTAGAAATAATAATCCAAAGAAAGGCAGTAGAAGTGTATTACAAAAGGTGGGTGTAATTTGCAGCATGCCTGTACAGAAATTGCATAAGCAGGAAATGTTTTAGGGAAGTTCCAGATCACCCCTTTGGGGGAGTTTTGGCCAGGCTTTTTGTATCTTACTGTGCCTGCTTCATGAACCATAAAAGCAGCCTGGTCTGGTTTTGTAGAATACTTGTGCAGGAATCCTTCATTGTTCATGTCTTGAACCTGAATAAGTTTGTGTTTTAAAAACTTGCATATTCAAACTTGCACTTTTGAACCTTCAATCTACTGCCTCACCCTCAAACCTCTGGGTCTTATAGATTTAGATCATTAAATCTATAACATTGTAAAAAATAATGGTTTTACTACCAGAATTCTTAGAAGGGGTGACAGGCCCTATATTCAGTGCACTAACAGTCTTGGTTGACGCTCTTGACTACCTTAATTTGGACTTCAGATATTATTTACCTGAATATGAAGAAAGATATTGAGGTGGTGGAGTGTGTTCTAAGAGGGATTCAGGGCGCAAGTCTTACATGGAGTGGCTGAGGCAGCTGGAGGTGGTAGTCTGGAGAAAAGGAAGCTCAGGCAGGGGGTTATGGCTCTCTACAAGTACCTGAAAGGAGCTTTAGCCACGTGGGGCTCAGCCTTTTCCAATAGCAAATGACAGGACAAGATAAAACATCCTCAGGTTAAATTAGGATGTGTTTAGATCTGCTGTTAGGGCAAATTTCTTCACTGGAAGGGTGGTCAAGCATTGGAACAGGCTGCACAGGGAAGTGGAATCACCATCCCTGGAGGAATTTAAAAGGTGTATAATGTGACCCTTGGGGACATGGTGCAGTGCTGGGTTAATGGTTGGACTCAATGATCTTAGAGGTCTATGATTCTAAATTGAAGTTTAATGTACTTAAATAATGTTCTCAGGTGTAAGATGATACACTCCTTTGTAACGGTAGAGGGTCTGAGACAGACTGCTGTTATTGTTTATTTTGGGAGTTAAAAAAGCAAAGGCAGAGGAAAATATCTTGTTAGAATGCTTTAGGTTTTGCGGACTGAGGAGTTCTCAGAAGCACTAATTGTGTAGAAAGCTGGCAGTGAGAGATGTAGGCGTAAGAAAACATTTCACATAGAAACAAGTGAACTGGTATCCAGTATTTATAATGCTGATATCATGCACTGATACATGGTTCTAGATTTGAATAGAGAATACCCTGTTGGGTATAACTAAGTATTGTAAATTTCATATCTAAATAATCCAGATAGGATTAATTTGTAAGACCAACATAATCCCATTGTTCAGGAGATGCAGCATTCATAAACACTTGGACCCATTTATGGTGGGTGTAATGTATACTTCTTGAAACTAACATTCTTCTGAATGGTTCATGTTTAAATGAGTGCTGCATTCTCCAGAAGATGATGATAGTTTCTCAGTTTACTCTTTCAGATTTCAAAGTTTTCAGGACCTGGGGGTGCTGATCAGCAGCTGACTGAATATGTGCCCAGCTGGCCGAGAAGGCCAATGGCACCTGGCCTGTATCAGAAATAGAGCAGGGCTGTGATTGTCCCTCTGTACTCTGCATGGGTGAGGGCACACATTGAGTATTGTATCCAGTTCTGGTCCCCTCATTGCAGGAGAGAGAGACATTGAGGTGCTGGAGTGTGTCCAGAGAAGGGGCAGTGGAGCTGGTGAGGGGTCTAGAGAGATTAAGTCTTACAAGGAGTGGGTGGAGATAGTGGAGTTGTTAAGTCAGAAGAGGAGCTTTGGGGGAATCCTTCTCTCTAAAGCTACCTGAAATAAGATTGTAGCAAGATAAAGATAAGCCCCTTTTACCAGTCAACAAGACAAGAGGAAATGGCCTCAAATTGCACCAGGAGACACTCAGATTGGACATCAGGAACAATTTTTTCACTGCAAGGTTGGTGAAGCATTGGAAGGGGCTGCCCTGGGAGGTGGCAGAGTCACCATTTGTGGAAGTGTTCAAAGCACGACTGGATGAGGCACATAGTTCTATGCTTTAGTTGTCACAAGGTGGTGTTTGGTTGGACTCATTAATCTTGGAGGTCCATCCTAACCTAATGATTTTATCATTCTGTCGTCTGTCACCAGTTGGTTTGTCTCTGTTCTGAAGCATGCAAAGCACAGAATGCAAAAATAGCTCCTTAGCAGCAGCAGCATGTAAAGCAGCGTTTTCCATATCAAGGTCTGGTAATTCCCTGTGTTTGCAAGCGTGGTGGGAAGTAACTAGTCAAGATGGAAACATTGCTAACATGACATTGAAAAAGCACTTCAACTAGACTATCCATGCAAACATTCTGATAAATAACGTTGTTTTTTAATTGTTTAGATTTATTTTTGTCTTGGAGAAAACACAGGTATGTTTCTTTTATAAAATTTGCACAGGTGCAAAGCGGAAAAAATTGCTTTAATTGACTTCTTTATTTTTCTTTTTAATTCCCAATTGAAAGTAGCGATATACAAAAGTTCATATCAATACACACCTCTCAAGAATGTTAAGGTTTCAGCACAGCTGAAATAACTGGAATATGGGCTCTGCAAAGCCATTTTAGTTCGTTTTATTCTAATTAATTTGAAATACTGAGCAACTGATGCGTATCACTTTTTTGTTCTCCTGAATTTGTTGCGTATTCATCATCCTTTAGATATGTGGCTGTTTCCATAGTTTAGGAAATGCTATGTTATATACAATTCACAGTGGGGCTTTTCACCTTTATAGATGCCATATTTAGAGTATTTTTCTTTTATGTTTGCTAGAGTGACGCCATGGCATCATCAGGACTCTTCTTCAAAGATGGCAAAAAGCGCATTGACTACATTTTGGTCTACAAGAAATCAAGCCCACAGGTAGAAAAAAGGAGCACATTTGAGAAGAATTTGAGAGCTGAAGGGTTGATGTTAGAACGGGAGGTGAGTCCTGTAGCTTATGTGGCATAAAAAAATCCCTTTATAATAGTATCCTACTTTACTGAACTGATAAGAGATTCCAGACGAAATTACAAGCTTTTCCAATCAGGCTGTTCTCATCATCTGTTTAACTCTATTAAACTAATAAGAAGAATAGTTTGGTAGTGTGTGTTTAAAATGGTTTGGAGGTACATGCTTGTACACAGAAGTGTAGTGCAGTACAGAGGGAGAAGTTCCAGCTTCTCATGCTTGCAGAACAGAAGCAGCTTCAGTAACCCATGTTGTTGCTCTAATATATAACCTCTATGTCTTTCAGCAGAATGCCTGATGTTAAATGTCTCATTGTTTCTCAAGGGGTTAAGGTTGTCACTATTCTGGTTAATCTGTGGCTAGTAATAGTAGTATTAATAAAAAATGAAAGAAAATGGAGCCAGGGAAACATTGCCTTGGATTTTTGCTGTCTCATGAATGACCTGCAGAACAGGTATATATTTAGTCTATTCTGATGTAAGCTCCTATTGTTCATGTGTCCTTCATCTTGATTTTTCATCTCAGTAGAATTGGAATACGTGTTCTGGGTTTAAGCAGTGAGCTTGCAAGATATAGCTCACAATATAGCATGTTGAATATTCATAAACAGCTAACCTGACTAAAATTTGGTTTTAAGGCTTTTAAGAATTGTTACAGTATGGTAGTAAAAATATCTGGTTTTGTTCCAATTTGAATAATTAGTAAAATCTTAGCTTTTGTCAGTTCAGAATTACTGACATTCAGAAACAAATGGGTTTATAAGATCTGAAATATTTTGTTTCCCACAAGTATTGTATTTTATCCATCTTTTAAGAAAGTAAAATATTTGAGGTAGTAGTATGGAACTGATATGATTTATGGAACAGGTAGGTAAAATTGTAAACATTTTAAGTTTAACTACATTTTCTTTTTCCTTTACTTACCAAACCTTGCAAAGTCAGGTTTTTGGAGCCTTTAATCAGACTCAACTCAAATATCAAAATATCTAGTTATAAAATCTCAAGCAAATACATCTGGGAAGAGGGTGGGGAACTGCTGAAGTGTTCACAAGAGAACGTGAATATAGAAATCTGTAAGGCTGAAACTCTTATGTATAAATAAATTAGTGATGAAAAACGTTTGTGTAGAGTACACATTGTAATTTGAACAAAAAACCATCCCAGTTCATACACATTTAAAAATTCCCAGCAGATAACTGAATTACTGAACCATTCCCTTGAGTTACCATTTTGGCAACCTGGAGCCTTCTCTCATCTGTTCTCATGTCTCTAGCAACTGACCATGCTTCTCCTTTAATGGGAGATACACAGAATGATCTTCAATCTGCTTATCTAAGGTGATTTTTTTGAGATTTCAAATTAATTTCATGTAAAATTTATTCCATGTAAAAAGGTACTGCATAAGGTCTTATGTTCATGACCACAGAGCTTTCCGTACAGACTCCTTTTGTCCCACTTGTCTACACATACTACAGAGTTTGTAAGGGAAAAAGGTTACTGATTTTCCTTTGTCTAGAAGAGCACTTATTTTCAGAGTTGCATGCCCAATTTGGGCCCAAAATCAGAATTTGACCCTGAAGAATGCTTCTAGAAGGGTGGTTGCTGTAGGTTTAAATTATTAATATGTATTTGCATGTTACTGCTCTTTACAGCCAGCTGTTACCAACAGCGATATCATGTTTGTTAAAATTCACTGCCCATGGGAGACATTGTGCAAATATGCAGAAAGAATGAACATCAGGATGCCTTTCAGGTATTGTGGAAACTATTTTAAGAAACCTATGATTTAGTGCTTAATATTGAAAGTTCATCACTTACTCAACTCTAAAAATGCATTCTTTACTGCTCTGTAGCCAGGCATGCTCATATTTATTTTAGTGATGTGATAGGGAGAGAGGAGAAACAAGTGATAAGTCCTGTTCTTTCCTCATTTTTACACAGTACTCTGTGTTACTTGTTTTCAAACTTGCCCTCTATATCAAGTTGAGCATATGTCTTTTAGAAAACAGTAGTTCACACATTGTTTTGGATGTTCTTGGCAGAGTTTCAGATACTCAAGCTCAGATGGAGACTATCCTCCATTATTTTTGAGTTTTTCTGGAGTCTTACAGAAAGGCAGATGAAATGACAGTGTCTTCCATGTCTCTAATATAACACATATTGTCACAATTTGAGTAAACTGAGGTCCAGTAGCTTTCTTAAGGGAGAATAATGGCCTGAACTGACTACCTTGTCTGAGTGCAAAACAAGTTCTATCATATTGACAAATTATTTTTGTTATTAATTTGTGGCACAGGTTAATATTTTCTGCAACAATACCTAAGTCTTTAAAGGAGAAAATGTGCCTTTTCAAATTGATTAATAATGTTCTTAAAGAGAGAGAAGAGCATATAGTATGCATGAGTTAAAGTGGTAACTAGGTGCCGAAGTTGTGTGACCCATGGAAAATGCCCTTGCAGCACTCCTTTCCCACTCAAACTGCCAAGTGCTCAGTCTTTCATGCTACGGCACTGTGGCTCTCCTGCACTGGTCCTAAGACAGAAACAGTGCTTGTGAATCATCAAATCTTGCTCTACATACCCAGTTCTGTAGTGAGTTATCGCATCATCCCATTAAGCCTTCAAAGGCCTTCCCATTAAAAAAATGTTTTCTGTAATAGTCATCTTCCATATGTTCAAAAATATTATTATAGTGCTATTTGAGTTTATCTAGTTCAAAAAATACTTGCCAGAATATTAAATATAGAAGTGTTTATCTATGGGTATACACACATAATCAAAATTGCATTTAAATTTTTTTTTCCTCCTTTTGATAACCACAATTTTGCAAATTAATGTTAGCTATGGTTTGGATTTTTCATAATGTTAGTTACTTCATAGATTTATAGGTCAAAAAAGGCTGGCTTTTGTAATTATGGCATTCTAAGTCATGTTTGTTTTTTATATTATTAAATGCCATGTAAATATATTCTCTTAGTGTTTCCCCAAAGTGTCTTTATTCCTGGACTGTTGCTTTGGCTTCTTTTTATCCAGTTCATTTCAGTAAACCAAAAGTAGATGAAATACTAAATTTTGCAATTTCACCTTTTTGGTAGTTTTGCTGCACAATGAAATATATGTATTTGGGAAGAAATTTTTCCACCCCTATCTTCATGATAGAACTGTGGAAAAATAGTAAATTGGTCAATATTTCTGTTATCTTTAAAAATATTTTAATAGGAATTTAAATGATATTGCAGTCTAGAACTGGTGTGACTGTTTCAGTATATTTCTTGAATTTCTTTACCTTTTAAAACAGAAAACTCAACACAATTCTGTTACAAACACAAGCTGGATGTAGCAGAATTGAAGAATGGTCTGTGTTGCTTTGCCAGCAGCCTTTCTAAAGTGTCCCCTGCAGGTGATGAGCAGTTTTTCATGATACCTTCCTTCTCTGTTTATAGAAGCCTGTGCTTTAGAAACTTGCAGAGACAGAGTTCAAGTCTTCATCTTTGTTCATATTTGCCCACATGGCTTTTTCATGGATGCAAAAATATAAACCGACACTCCTGTAACAGCATCCTGTGACCCCACATTTTATAATTTAATTGCATATTCTGTTAGGAACACTTCTGTTTGAAGTGTTGAACTTGCTTTTTTTGATGAAACATTTCCTACCTGGATGGTGTATATTGTTTTCCTGAGGTAACCTTTCAATGGACAAAGGAACCTCAAATGCTACAGTTCTCCCACAATTAGTGATTACTCAGTGAATGAGAACATCTTCCTCCCAAAAAGTTTTAGGTCATCCTCAGGTAGATTTAAGTAGGCCTAAGGGGAGAAGAGAGTTGGACTTAAAGATCTTTGTGCGTCCCTTCTTACTTGAGATATTCTGTAATTCTAAAAAGCAAATTATTTCTCGGAGGCTTTATCTGTTTCATCAGTGTTTTCTGACTGGTTCTACTACAAAGTTAAAGATGACAGGTAACCTTCCCTGCAGTACTTTAATGCAGTATACCTGTTTGCTCTTGCACAGTTTTGCAAAATTTTGACTTTTAGTTATGTTCACTAAAATATACCATATGTTAATATCATGTATGAATAACACATGAAGAATTCAATTCAGACTTCTTAGTTTCATTTTGCTCAATCCAGGAATCTAAACAAAATCAACAGAATTATTATCACACAGGCTACTTCTCTCTGTTTCTGAAAAGTAAAAATACTTTTGAGATTCATCCACACCCCAGAACTGTTTTAGCACGGCATTATACCATGTGTTGGCAGATATATAATATGTATCATATATGTAATATTGATGGAATCTCAGTGTTTCAATTGCAGAATGAAATTTTTCTAAAATTTCAATAGTCAGTGTGTAGTAAGCATTACTGTCTTGTATATATGGCTGATTTTGCAATGCCACTTTATTTGGAAGCATATGTACATGGTTTCAAACAGGGTTTGCGTAAGCATCAAAGCTAGGTCATGACTGAATTACAGTTTTTTAACTTTTATGGGTATTTTTGTTAATTATATGGTCTGTCAGTAGAAATACAACTACTATGTGTTTCTAGAACTGAGGCAAAGCTTTAATGTTGTCTACAAGTATCTTGGAACGCATAATTATTATTGTTTGTAGTTAAAAAGTTATTTGTATCTGTAACAGCTGAACTCCATCTGTGCAAAACAGCTAAGGATAACCAAAGGGAATTAAATAAGGGTTTTGTTAAAAAAAGTCTGAAAATCCTTTAATACCCTTCATTGCTTCATTTACAATCCTCCCTAGCAGTACCAAGTGTTAGGCTGCCAACAGTCTGCAGATTGGTAGATACATAATTTTCCAGTGGCCATGTGTTTTGCAGGCAAGGAGTCTTTCACCCTCTTTTTAAGGTATTAATTTCAGTGGATCTTCAATGTAAGTAATGCAATTTAATAAATCTCACGTACTGCCCAGGTGTGTAGTTGCAGATCTTACTAACTCCTGAGTAATCTGCAATATCAAGGCTTTTGTGTGGTTGAAATGTGATGTGAAATTATAGGAGGAGACCAAAAAAAAAGCCTGAAAGCCTGAAACTAGATATGGGAAATATAACCATGTAGCATATACGTCTCCATTTGGTTTCAAAATGACTGTTCTCAGAAGACTTTACTGGGAATTTCTGGTTTTATTTCTCTAACTGGTGAAGGGTGGAGAGAAAAGAACGAACTTATTGATCAGTTATCATTATTGTCAGTAGCTACAAATCTAAAATGTTATTTTAGAACAAATGTGAAAAATGTGAAACTGTGTTATTGTAATGATTTATTCTATTTCACTTGCCTTTTAAAAGTGTTTTTTCATGTTTTTGTCTATGAAAATGCATGTTTTAAAATGTCTAGCATTCTTTTGTAATGTATATGTCCTTTTCAACTGTCTCCTACTTGATTAATCTCAGATGATTTTTTGCTGTTCTTTCAGGAAGAAATGTTATTACACTGATTGGAGGAGCAAAACCATGGGCAGGTTGGTGGGTGATGTGTAGCTTCTAATTTTGTCAGATAGTCATTGCTAAAGAAAACCCATTCGTAGTTGTAAATTTATCTGTGAAACATGGAAAATTAGATTATTCTCCTGAAAACTCAAAATATATCAGCCCAAAGTGCTAAAATATTCATCCGCAATAAGGTGCGGATCTTTAAAGCTTTGCCAGTTCTCATTTTTAAAATGTAAAAATGTTTATGCCTGGGAAACAAACAAAAAAGAGACCTTATCTTCACAGCGAAGATTTTATACCGGATCTATCTCTGCCCTTATATCTGTTGACACCAAGGCATACCTCTTTAGCATGAAGGATACTTTTGAGTGTGTGTCTCAGATTCTGGCAGTCAGCTACTTCCTTAGATATGCAAACGTACTTTATCTCCTGTGTGTCCTCGTGATCAGGAACAAATTAATGCCACATGCTGAAGGCTGCTTTGAATTTTTGTTTGCTAGCTGATAGAATAACTTGCAAAACTCACTTGTAGCTAGCTGCTGCTACTGTTGGTGTTTTTGTCTGCCAGAAAAAGGGTACAAGAGGCTGTAGGGGCAGGGGAAAGGAGCCAGAGAGTGCTAGGGAGTGAGAATTGGGGACACTGAGCTGTAGTTACTCCCCATCACTTTAGTCAGACATAATTTTCTCTTCTAAATCCCAATCCCCAGCAGAAAGGATACCTGAAAATATTTCGCCTTAGGGAAATCTCCCGGAAGAGTTCCCTATCACAGGTTTTCTTAAGATGGATCTTGAGATGAGATCACTTTTGATTTAGGTTCTCTTATTGTCACTTCAGATGGTAAAGAGCTCTCGTTTCTCTGGAGCAATTTAGGGAGTCTCATGATAACAGTTTCCAAGATGATCAGCTAACAACAGCAGAATGTTGAAGGGTAAAGTGAGAAAACTTTAAACATATGAGCTCATAACATATGTTGAAGTAAACCAATTTATAACATAGATTTACAACTGCGTTTTGTCCTCTTCCCAGTTCCCATGCTTGCTCCATTTTAGCATGCATTATGAAAAGTCTATGTGAAATGCTTGCAATAAAAGGCAGAATCAACAAGCTTTATTTCAAAATTGTCTCGTTTCATCTATAATCCATCTGGTGGGTCCTGGATATTACATACATTTTGTTTTCCTTATTTAGAAGGACAGATGTCTGAAAGATGCAACTGAAATTGCACAGTACCTGTGAATCAAGTAATAAGTAATTTCCATGCCAGATTGATTTCGTATTTGAGATGAATGCTTTTACTTGTGAGTTGCTTTGTGAGAATTTGGATATGAATATCTTCATGCACATATTTTCTGGCACTTTATATAATTCAGTGCACAGAAGAATTGTGTGAAACAAGAGAAATATAGAAAGAAGCTATATTTAAAGTTGAAAGCTAACTCTAAAATTGCTGACATGCACATCACATGCATACTTTCAATGCTACAGCTGTCATTGTTACCTTGCATCTTGCAACTTTTCGAACTTTACTGCTTCTCTGTAATTTATTTAATCTCTTGTTAAAGTTTCTAAGTTAAATAGAGTTTATATGAGCTACAGTGAAGAACTATAATGAAATTTTTGTATATCAAAATATTAAGTTTATAAAGTTTCTATGATTTAAGAATACAAAGTATTCTAGTATAATTCTAGTATATTAGACCTGCTGTGACATGTACACTTCTCTAACTTTATTGGCATCATATAATGATAGGTAGATATGTATCTATAAATATTCTTCAAAAGGTCTGCAAAAGATTATTAGGTGCATTAATGAAAGGACAAGAGAAATGTAATACTTAATTTCTTTTATGTGGTATCTATATGGTGTCTCTGTTCATTTATACACCTTTAAAAAGCTCTTAACATTGTATTTAATTTTATGAAGCTTGATTTCTATCCATAGAACCACACTATAGAAATAAATGTATCATATTCAATATGAGCAGTATTTGGAAAGCCTTGTTCTTCTAAAAGGAAATAAGTATACATGTAAATAGGGTAGATAGCAAAAATTGTCTGAACTCTCAGATTGAAGACTGAATAATCTATTAAAACTGTCTTGTACTTGCCACATTGGACCTCCTGATTTCATGCTGGTAAAGGATGGCATCAAGGAAAAGAAAATAAAAAACCACTTGTCTTAGTATGCTGCTGCACTCTGCCCACTGACGTGTAAAATCACTTAATACTTCTAAAGATAGAGAATGAAAAATGACTTTGTTCAGCACCTGACTTGCAGTAAGTTTGCTTTGCAAAAGGACTTAAAATCTTTGGGATTTCAGTCTGCACACTGAAATGAAATTGTTGATATCATTCCAGTAAACAAAGGTATGATAATTTTCTTTTTTTAGTGATGATTGTGTCTGTATGTTGAATCTGTCAACACTAATGTGCTTCCCATTACATGGAAACACACCATGCCCAGGTAACTTGGTTGCATATAGCTGACACTTCTGGCCAGTCTCGAGAGACAGAAACGCCAAGCAAACTGCTGGGTGATGATTGCTGTCAAAGCTGTCTAACATAACTGGTGAAGCTGCTTAATTCTGGTATCTCATTCCATGAGTTTGATCAGATAATGCTAAAATCATCTATATACTGTGTTCCTTTACATTGCAGTCTGTTGAGTAAACATAATCTGCAAGGATTTTTGGGTGAAGTTGTTCTGCTAAAAAAGACTAACCAACCAAATAAATCAGAAGAGTCAAACTGAGAATGGGAGTCGAGCAAAGCTGAAATTACAAGTGTCTTCATAAAATATTAAATTGTATATCTAAGAATTAAATGCACATGCATTTCAGAGTGCTGTCCCTTGGTCTGGGGTGTTCCTGTAGCACCAGCTGGAGTGGTTTCAGTAAAAGCATACCTGAATCAGTATCCCCTAACTTTGCAGCACCATTCCATTGGGACATTTTTTATCTCCTTGCCTGAACTACTGACTTCCCCAGAGCAGCTGTCTCTGCTTTTACTGTCTCTAAATAGGCTATATTGAACAGATTAAGTCAGGAATCTGTTTAAACTGCTACTTTTAACCTAGAAAGCCACTCTGAGTAAAAATGCTAATACTTAGTCCTATAATTTAGGCAAAAATTTGTATTTAAAGGCAAGCTCTATGAAAATTCAGTTTCTTCTTCAGCCATAAAATAACATAAGAAAAATATCTCTCTTGGATAATTTTTATACATTTCTCAGTTGCAGAATTCTATGCTATCTAGCACTTAAGGCACTACATTTTTTCTCTGAAGAGAAACTGCAAATGTAATGTGGACATAAGCATTAATTTATTCCAATTCTGCTTTTCATGTTGAAAGAAGCAGCCATGAATTTTAAACAAGAGCAGTCTTCTTTAACATAATATTTATCAACGGTTTTTAGATTTTTCTACAAGTGATCGAGAGATTTCCCACAACCAATTTTAAAGTACTTTCATAATGAAAAATCTGAAATTAGATGCATTGTTTTTCTCCCTGATACATCTGCATATTTCCCGCATTAAAAAAAGAATTCTGGATTTTGACTAAAAAGTCACCAAGTGTTCAACAAAAAAAAGGGTTCAAGAGAGTAAAGGGGAAACTGCGCTTATGTAAACTGTACTAAGAGAGCTTCTGCTGAACTAATAAAGATAATCAACTCACTAAGGTATTATTAAGGAGACTCTTAAATAATCCACCTGCCTGTGAACTGTGTTCTATGTTCCAATTTCATGAACATACTATGTTCTTTGGCTTACAGTGGTTGGTGTTGAACACAAGTGGTATCCCTCAAGTGCAGTATCAGTTACAACAGAATGTGCACCAATATCTTGCAATGTATAGCAAGAAGAAAATTTTGAGAATTTTAAATGTAACTGTAAAATCCTTCTCCCACATTTGGCTGAAATTTCTATCTGATACTGTGCGAAATAGGGGTTTTCTGGTTTTGCTGATGTTGATAATAAGAAGTACATTTTCATAAGGGTTAGTTTGTTGCATGAGAGCAATTTACCACATCATTACTTATTAGTCTTTACCTAACATTATGAAATGTGGTACATTCACATTATGAAATATTATTAACATGAAATATATCGTTTTATTATGGGCATTATGAAGTGTGTAGCTGTGCTTCTGCTTAGCACCGGCAATGAAGTATTCACCTCAGAGAAAAGAATTTGTTGCTTGGCTTCACACTTCTTATGGATGAAAAATATATATGCTTTATATATCATGCATACATATTCATTGAGTAGAACCCAAATTCCACTGAAAAAGGTACTATTTGGGGAATGATTTTCTCAAATTTAGATTTTTTCTGAATCTCTGGTGTGGTAATTGTGTCATGATATGGCACATTTAATTTGAGATCTACTCCTTAAATAACCATGCTGCGTTGCAGTTGAATATGAAAAGGTATAGGTGAAAAATTGAAGTGAGTATTTGCTCACTTGAAAAATTAACTGCACTTGACTAGATTTATCCATGCATAAATGATGTCCTGAGACATCATTTAGGCAACGTGCCAGTAGAGAAAAAAAACATTTATGTTGCCAGTATGTAATTTAATTGAAGATACAGCATTGATGTTCTGCTTGTGTTTTGTAGTATCAATTTTTAAGAATCTGGAGGAAGCCATATCTAGGTGTTTTTTGTTTGTTTTTTTGTTTTTTTTTTTTGCCTAAATACTGCATGACCATTTTGGCATAACATATCCTTTTATTTTATTTGATATTTAGGTATACTGTTTCATAAGGCAATATCAGCTCTTGGATTTTTAAGAAAATTTTGCAGGGAAAAACTTTGTTGCAATCAGAAAACCATAATCTGATCCTTAGTACTCTCAAATATACTTAAAAATTTTATGAATTTTAGTGTCCACATTGCCAGGCAAGAGAGTGGGGAGGAGTTTCATTTGCTTTGTTCAGTGCAGCTAGGTATGCTCTTGGCTAAAGCATAAGCATCTGCAGTTCTGCCAGATGAACAACCTTGGAAAATTAATTTCTGTAGACTCAGTACCACAGTCCCATTTTGAGTTGTAATCCCACTAATTTTAGGATGAGTTTTACTCAAGTGAAGTGTTCAAGATAGATTGCAAATAAATATTGTTCATTTTGCTTTTTGACTCATTATTTTTTGTTTACTTTTGTATTGTTTACTTAATGTGGAAGTTTCCTGCTTTAATTTAATTTCATTTCTAGTACTATGTCAATAAATACGCAGTGCTGGTGATAGAAATGACAAGGAATTGAGAGTGTGTAAATCTGACTTCTTTTTGTCTCAGTTTGCAGAGGAATATTAGAGAGCTGAAAAGCTGGTTGCCAAGAAATCCCATGAAGCTGGATAAGGAGGCCCTACCTGATCTGGAGGAAACAGATTGCTACACAGCCCCCTTCAGCCGCGCTCGCATCCACCAGTGAGTGCTGGGGTGGGAAGGCAGTGCATGGACCACAAGGGTTTCTGTTTCTCACTTCTGAGCAAGGGCCAGAGAGGTAGCTGCTGACAGATGGTCACTGGCAATACCAAGTATCATATTTGATTTTATTCTCTTAAAGTGAAAATCTGCTCTTTGTTACTTGGTATTGGATGGTCACTCAGTAACGTAATCTGAAATTTGACGGAAAGATGAATGTTGCCGTTTTAGTTTAGAAGTTTTTTGGTTTTTTGTTCCCTTACATTATAAAATGCAAATACTTGCTCAAGTTTTCTTTGCTTATTACTTACTTTATGTAGGCAAATACCTGTTGAGATTTGGAACACCAGAAGCAAGTGAAGACAAGTGATGATTTTTTTTTCTCTCTTAGCAGATCTGCATTTAAAAAGATCTATTGCCTCTGAAAATACAAATATATATACAACAAAACTGTATGTGTTCAAATCAGCATGTTGACAATGCTATATTAAAATGTGACATAAATTTTTTTCAGTACCTATAGAGTTAGGTTTTAAAATTCTGTTTCTTTAACTTATTAAAGTTATCATAAAGTTATTATGATAACTGTTTTAGGAGAGAAAAGTTAATTTAAAGTAGAAATATGAATTAGGATAAACGGGATTTTTTCCACTCAGTAAAGAAACTAAATGGTAGTGAACTGACTTTACCCCAGAAAAACAGAGTAATTGCATTATAGTCTCAATTTTTTTTCCAGTAATTTACCATACTGCACTGAATCAATCCCCTGGTTTTGGTGGTTTTTTTCTCAATCAGCTCAGCTGATGTAATTAATTGTAGTAGCATCACTTTTGGCACAGCTGAGCAGAAGAAGCACCTGCATATCAGAATTCTCATGTCCAGAATGGAGCCATCTGGCCAAGGTTGCTTTATTTGATCCTTTAAGGGAAAATGGTTGTGGAGTTTCTTCCCAAGTCTCCAGTGCGTGAACTTTTTTTTTTTTTAAAATAGTAATTTTGGTGTTTCCACTGCACAAAAAACTGGCAACTCGTAAGTAATTTGAATTTAAGGCCACCACTGTAACTAAAGATATTTATTTAATTAATTATATCCAGAATGGAAATTAACTAGATAGTAGGATATTTTTGGTTAGTCTGTGATAAGGATAACTTTATTAGACTGGCTGCAATGGTGTATAACCTTATATCTTAAGGAATGTAAACATCCACTAAATCATTGTAAAAAGAAAACACTTGAACAGCCATGTTTCAACGTGTGTGCATTGTTTTGAATATTAAGACATTCATTATTTTAATAGTTTTACGATAAACAACAAAGACAGTTTCTTCAGCAATTCCACAAGAAGTAGAATTGTGCATCATGTGCTACAGAGAACTAAGTATGAAGATGGAAAATCCAAAATGGGTGAGAATGATGTATTTTTTACCTAACCCAAAGCTATAAAATTGTTCATCTTTAATTGCCTGGAAAAATATCTTTTGAATAAACTCAGTTTTTTCCTCTTGAAATCTTTTCATTCACACAGTAACAGGGTTGAAGCAATATCCCATCATTTTCTACCTACATATCTCCATGAAAATTTGCAATATTTTTCACTTAATTACTCATTCATTAAAATAAAATGGAGAGATTATTGTATCTTTACATTATTGAGAACCACAGTAAGGGTTACATATACCTCAGAAAGCTGACAATGTTTTCAGGGACTGATCCTAGTATTTCAGCTTCTATCCATCTGTTTCAGTCCAGTAGAATCAATGTATGCTACACTTGGTTTATTTGAGTTGTCTGCGTAGCTCAGAGATAGCTGATCTAAGACTAAATTTGCTTTACATCAACACTCATAATACTGTGATAGTTTTTAGAACGTCTAACTACCCATTTTCAATGACCAGGGAATATATGTGTGATTTTCTATATTTTCTACAGGAATTAAATTAAAGATTGAATATGCGGAGGCTTGGATGATTTCAATTACAGAAAATAATGTTGCTTGAGTTTCTGAACAAAAGCAGTAGTAAGAAAAACAGGAAGAATAAGTGTTCATATCTAACACCTTTGCAGCTGATGATGGGAAATTTCATTATAAGATTAGTTTAGTATAATTTGTATATTTGAAGAGACAAATCTGTATTCCACCATATGTACCTGTTTCTTGGGGAAGCTTTTGGCTACAGATTTGCTCTTAAAGGCTGTTGAATCTTTTTGTTGTACCTATCAACGGTTGTTTATTTTTTTCAATTTTTATAATGTGGTGTGCTAGTACAACAAATCTGGTTTTAGGAATACTCTAGAAACTGATCCAAAATGCAGTAGTCAGTCTGGCACTAAGCCCTGCTCTGATATGAACTTGTCAGCTGGCTTATATTTAAAAAATACCAGGTTTTAGCTGGTAGCTAAATAGCTACCTAATAGCTTTTAACCCTGCAGGGGTTTCACTGCCTTAAAGGATTGTCTATCCATACCACACTGTATATCAGATCATGTGATCACCCATAAAATCTGAATTTTATGCTCTGAGGAATACAGTGTGAATGTAACTATTTTCTCACAATCAGTCTGGTATAAGCACTCAACCCTGAGAGGAAGTTTTCAGGCTTTGGTGCTTTGGCAAGTTGCTCTCTAGTTTGACGGAGCCAGAAATCTGAAAGGATCAGCAGTGCCTGCTGAAGTAGTTGGTGGGGTTATTGATTGTCATCTTCAGCAGCATTCTTATAATTTAACACTAAGTACATTCTCCAAATGTGACTTGATAAATGTGTATGAAAAATTTATATCAGAACTAATGCTTTTTTGGATTTTTAGGTATTAATAGGTTACTAAATAATGGAACATATGAAGCAGCATTTCCACCACATGAGGTAACCTGGTTAATTTGATTTTTAGTTTCATATTTAGATTAAAGCTTCAACTAGTGGTATGGGATCTCACTTTAATTCTGTCTTGCAAACTTTTAATTTCATATTGTAATTTGTTGATGCTTCTTTTATTTATAGCTTTTACTTTGATATTGGCTTTTAAAATTTTCCATATTTTGATAATTTGGATATTATAATAACATCCTGGAACATTTTCTGGTTTGACTAGAATATTATAATTATTTTCTGATTTCTTTGAACTGCGCGTTGCCTGTTGAGTTCTTAAGGAGAGTATCAGTTGTTCCAAATTGTTCCAGTTAGCTGTATTAAATTATTTTTATTTGCCACCTACAGAAGGATTTGTTTTTCTAATAACTTGGCCACTTGATCACAGGGAGACTGCTTAATTATTTCCTGTTTAGTATTTTCAGAATAGTTCTGGATAATTTCTAATATGCATTGAGACTGACTGTTATTTAGAGATGGTTACTATTCAGACTGTTGAAGGAGCTGGATTTGGTTTTAATTGTTTTACTCATGTTTCCCTGTTTAGTTAAGTGTCTGCAGATGTCCACTGGGGAAGTCTTCATATTAAGAAAAAACAGGGGAGCTGTGGAATCCTCAGGATCTTTTCCCCTCAGGGAAATCCCCAGGGCTTACCATAGAGTCTCCCTGCACCTGGGTGGACAGAAAAGACCTTCCCCATGGAGTCTTGCGCAACACTGATCCATCCCAGTTCCTTTCCCCATTTGTCACAACTTCCCCTGGTTTCTCCTTTCCCTGTTTCCTCACTGGTTGTGGTACCCTTGTGGCCGGCCTCATCTTTCCTTGGCACCGCCCCCATAGGCCCCCCTATAAAAGCCTTGTGCAGAGCACATGCTTGGTCTTTTGTCCTTGGCTCCCCTTCAGCATGCTGAAATAAACCTCGCTGGAACTGACCCTGTAAAAAGCCCTTCTGCCTGTCTTGGCTGAGCCAGCTGTAGTGAGTGTGGTGTGTGGACTTGACTGCCTTGCCTGAATGCTCACCCAAGCGGCTGTTCCACAGGAGATGCTCATTGGGAAATAAGATAGAGGTAGCAGCAACCACCATCTAAACCCCACGCTGCTACACTTGACAATGCTTTTTCCAGTATTTAAAACTCTACTAAAGACTGTAAACCCACAAAATAAACTAAAAACCCGTGTTTGACTTAAGAGGGTTTTCAGAAAATCTTCTAATGTTGAAAAGAAGAAGCAAGCTGCACATCTTCAGTCTTTGAAATGCTCTCAGGAGCATGGTAGTTGCAGCTCTGAACTCTGGGTGTTTTGGCTGAATATTGTGACTTGGTTTCATGTTTCAAAGGCTTTACAAATGGCTAAGAGTAATTTTTAAATTATTAAATACTTTAGTTTTAATAATTAATTAGTAGGAATACAGAAAAGGAGTATTTTAGATAAATAATGTAACATCATTGTTTATGCTTCAGCTGTGCATTACTGACTTTAGGGAAAAGCTGGCTGTACTGCCATAAAAGCCTGTTAAGCTTTCTCTGGCATTAAAGCCGTGCTGTCATACCTATTTTATATGTTCCTTTGTTATGGCATAAACTACTGTTTCTGCATCTCAGTTAAAATTAGTGAAATCTTACCTTAATTGCTCCTTGTCTGATGCTAAGGACTGGTGGTGGACCACCCAATTTATTATTTTTTTTCTTTCCCACATGAACAAATAAGAGCGGATCCCAGCAGGATCCCAGCGGGAATGCTAAGACTTGAACTCTTTTATGGATAACAGTGTGGAAAGAAGCAGGGAAAAAAAAAGAAAACATGTAATACTGGGTAATGCTTTGCAGTCATTTATCCAGCCTGCTGTGAGAATAAGTTGATGTGCTCTTCCTAGGTATTCCTAGATGCTGCAAAAGTCACACTTGGTGTTGACATCTTGGTATGCTGCTGCACTGACTGTAAGGAAAAAGGAGTAGACTTGGACTTTTTGCTATTTTTTAGCTTTGGTTTTAGCTCATTCTTAAGTCAGAGAATCAGCAGATTGTAACAAGTTGATGGTGTTCTTTGAACTTCGAGAAGTGCTCAAGATTTCGAATACCTGATAAAAATCTAAATGGCTTCGTTTACTGCATTTGCCAAGGTCAAGAATGTGTCTGATCACTAACTGAGGTGGCCTCTGGAGAGCTCTGCTCTCCTCACAAGAATTACTTGGCTCACGTGCAGTCAACAATTGATGAAGTATTTTCTTTACCATTGCTGAGTGATGGAAGTTTTTTGGGGAAAAAGTTCAGCTAAGGGATATGTCCTGCTTCAGAATTGGAGCAAAATTACAAATGCAAGAGAATTCTGCTCAAGATTATTGTAGCAAATTTGTGTGATGCCTTCTGACTGCCAAGCGTGAGGCTATTCTTTTAGTCTGTTAGGTGGTCTGTAAATGTCAGACATGGCCTGGAAGGACTCCTTTTGGATCAGACTGACTCTGTTTTGCTTTTAATGCCTCGAGAGTCCTATGAAGCTTCAAAATAATGCCAATTCAGTTTCCTTCATCTTAGAAAGTATGTACTACAGAAAGAATATGTTTTTCTATACCTTCAACAGTAGTGAAAGAAAGTGATAGAAAATGTCTAGGAGAAGAGAGCTGACATATTAGAAATTCTTAAATTTTATAGAAGAAATAAAAATATACCACAAGCATTTCTTGAAAAATTGAAATAGGCGGAGGCATACAAATAGGCATCTATTAGTGAAATAAAAACAGAGCTGAGTACTTCTTTAAAGTCTTGTATTAATATGTTTCAGTCATTAATTATTAGAGAAACTGGCCATTTCAGAAGTGTATGGAACCCTGCCTCTTATGTCAGGCTTACCTTAGCTCCTGATGACATGTTCCAGATGTGCCCAGAATAAGAGACCTATTTATTAAATATAAAGAACATTTCTATTAAAATTATAATCAAAAATATCTAAGAAACGTATACATTTTATGTAGTGCCTGGAATTGTACTTACATTTCTTTGTGTTTTTTTTCAGGGAAGCCACAAAAGCAGGCATCCCATCAAAACACACGGAGCACAGAATCACAGACACCTCTTGTATGAGCGCTGGGCACGATGGGGAATGTGGTACAAATACCAACCTCTTGATTTAATCAGGTATTAGTACTTTGAAGATTTTCTCTGGTACAAAAAGCCTGGCAAGAGTGTGCTAACTGTATTCATAAATTCCTTATGCTTTCCTATAACATTTAGATATTCCCTGTTATTGCATAAGGCTGGAGTTCTCGAAGTTGCTTATTTTGGGTGGTCTTTTGTAGGTTACTTTCAAATGAGTCTGCTTAAAGAACATGTAGTTCCAACTGCTCAAGAATTTGCAGTGTGAAACTTAAAATACAAACCCATAATGTAGTCTGCTGATCAGACACACTTGCCCCTTGTGAGAGCACCTTTGAAAGCAGACTCTTATCCACATGGACAGTCAGAGTTACCAGATGCAGAGGATTTAAAAT
The DNA here is from genome assembly GCF_015832195.1 of Motacilla alba alba. NCBI lineage: Eukaryota > Metazoa > Chordata > Aves > Passeriformes > Motacillidae > Motacilla > Motacilla alba. The sequence continues at coordinate 3,165,788 of NC_052020.1, read as the reverse complement.
GCAACCCAATTTTAACCTTTCCATGTGGGTTTAAATATCTCTTATTTATATGTCTTAGATTTAGTGTCATGGGTTACCAGATGTAAAACAGAGAAATACATATAAGTTAAATAATGATGATGTTTGGGTTTCACAGTTTCCTCCTCTGACATTGAATACCAGCAATTCATTTTCCTTACTGTAAGTTTTTATTCCTGATCTGAGTCATAACCAATTATTGGTGGAGCTAAGCATGTGCCATGGGACAATTTTGTGCTGTATCATTCTTGATTGACTTTCTGATCACTGCTATTTCATCTGTTCTAGCAATTGATACCCAGGTTTTGAAGAATTAAAGTTCAGTATTCAGCTTGTGTTTTCAGACCATTGTTTTCACTACTAGTAGTTGGAAATACGTCATATTATCTATATATGATTATCTATCATAAATGTTTTTTTAAATGGAATACTTAGGTTATACTAACTTACCTTATCCCTTTCCAGATCTTTTTGTCTGTGTCCATCCATCTATCTGTCTATCCTGCGTTTAGTAATGTTGCTACTAGTCCACCTACTTAGTCATTGCAAGAACATGACAATTATGAAGGCACTGCAGTTATGTCCTTGTTCTCATAAATCTGCAGTTAGTGTCAGTAAAATATTAATGCTAGCCCAAAAAAACCCTGTTTGTTAAAGTGACAATTTTGTCAGAAACTTGTAATGATAGTTCCTTGTTAGAATTATTCTACTACTGTGATGGTAGAGATAGATGGAGGTCACCATAAAATTTAGTTTTAAACAATATATGTGTTTCCTTTTCATGTAGGCGATACTTTGGTGAAAAAATTGGACTGTATTTTGCCTGGCTGGGATGGTATACTGGAATGCTTATTCCTGCTGCCCTGGTTGGGCTCTTTGTTTTCCTCTATGGATTATTTACAATGGATTCCAGCCAAGTAAGGTAAAATTCTACTCAGTAATATGTAATAGCCTATTGTTAATTAAGAACAGTCTGGCACAACTTAGATTGCTGTATTTTTAAATGTTTTGCAGATATGGTAATAATGTAAGAATAACCAAAATAGAATATTGGGTCTTTGAATCAAGTATTTACACTTTGTACATCTGTTTTGCATCAAGCAAATGTGTACTGCTGGCAGTGGCCATTCTTATCACTGCATTGCAGTGATTCCCACTAAGGAAAAACAGACCAGACTGTAAGGACTAATGCTTATGTTGCAGATACTGCAGTAATTGTTGATCTAATTAAGGCTAATGGGTGAAAAAACAGCCATATTCCCTCATTACCTACATCTTCCTATAACTTCCAGAGTGTAGTACAGTTATTAAACTTCAACTTTTACCCATGTCTTTTTTTCCTTCTTCATTAATAGTGGCAAACTTGGATTCTAACAAAATTCTTATTAATGTCAGTGTAACTTGCAGCCAGGAGACTCAGCGTCAGGGAGATTGCAACCTCATAAAATGAACCTAGTTTTCAAGTTTCCCACTTTTGTGATTTTGCTCTGGGAAGGGTTTATGACAATTGAGATGTTGTGATGAGGGTGCTCAAGTGCTGACTGTACTTCTGGGAACTCTCTGACGATCCACTGTACTGCAAAGTATTCCATTAGCTGTTATCAGACAGTATCAGTATCTGTTCTTAAAATTGCAGCTGTTGCTCCAAGCAGTTTGGGTGCTTAGGCTGCATGTATACTTGGAGTCAGATTTCATAGAAAAAGTTGTTTCTCTGGCTTTGAGCAAGACCATGTTCAAATTTTATCTAAGGAGTTTTCTTTAACTTCTATTTCACAGCGAGTTATATTCTACAGTGCTCTAATGAACACTTTTTTTAAAGCTTGCTTTGTAAAGCAAACTCCTGAGAAATGGTATTAATTCAAACCACATTAAATGCAATAAACGTAACAGCCAGGAAATGATGCTATCTTTAAGATACTGTATTAGGATTGTTTTTCATCATAAATATCTTCAAAATGCAGTGGATCTAAAGTTGAGGGTCAGGCTGTTCTTAGAGCACAGGTATTGCCACGTCTGGGGTCACCATTTATTACCATGGGTCTTCTGGGCAGTCTGGACTTGGTGAAGGGAAGGAGAGATCTTGACTCCATTTTGGAAGGCCGGTTTATTATATTATGATATATATTACATTAAAGAAGACCACACTATAACTATACTACAAAGAATAGAGAGAAAATAATCAGAAGGCGAGACAGGAATAGAAAGGAATCAATAACAAAGTCCTGTGACTCCTAGAGAGTCCAAGAGCTGCTGCCTTCTCGATTGGCCACCAAGTAGAAACATCTCACATTGACCAATTGAGAAAGCACCTGCTGCATTCCACAGTAGCAGATAACAAATTGTTTACACTTGAAGCTGAGGCCTTCTCAGCTTCTCAGGAGAAGAAAATCCTAGCAAAGGGATTTTCACAAAATATCACAACCACACACAGGGACCACAGCTGCTGAGCTGTCAATCTATATTTGTCACATGTACAATGGCACAGTTCCATCAAAGGGGGAGCAAGGGGCCATAATCTACTATTATCAAGGTATAGCTTAGTATTTCTTCCTTGTGGAAGAGAAAGGTGTATCACTGGCAACTCTTTGAGAGAAAGAAAAAAAATTTTTAATAATTTCATTCTTTCCAACAGTAAGCTATTATGTACTTTTATATCATAGAATCATCGAATATCCTGGGTTTGAAGGGATTCACAAGGATCATTGAAGTTCAGCTCCTGGGGCTGCATAGGACAGCCCCAAGAATCCCACCATGTGCCTGAGATAATTCAAATTCTTTTTGAACTCCTTCAGTCTTGGTACTGTGACCACTTTCCTGGGGAATCTGTTCCAGTTCCCAGCTGCCCTGTGATTGAAAAACCTTTTTCTAACATCTAACGTAAAGCTCCTCTGACACAGCTTCATGCATTCCCTCTGGTCCTGTCACTGGTAACCAGAAGGAGAGGAAGCTGTTAGATTCCAACTGTTAGATTACTGTGAGATCTCCCCTCAGTCTCCTATTTGCCAGACTGAACAAGCCAAGTGATTTCAGCTGCTCCTCATATGGCTTCCCCTGTAGGCCCTTCACCATCCTTGTGGCCCTCTTTTGGAGACTCTCTTAAGAGCTATATATCTTTCTTACATTATGGCTCCCAAAACTGCACTCTATATTTGAGATGAGGCTGCACCAGCACAGAATAGACAGGACAATCACCTCCTGTGTGTCACATGCTTCTCCCAGGAAGACTTGCAGGTACGACTCCTTTTTAACAGAAAAATGCAGTTATCTTCCTTGCTGCAGGGTGTTGTAAATGAGCACAGAGGTAGGCTAGCTTTTGAGGGTTTCTGTCCTCAGATTTTTCCCTTGGCTGCTGCTTAGTAGCTGTAGAGAAAACACAGACAAAGCACATTTGAGTGTGTTCCTGTGGGGCTGGATCTATTGTGTCTCATCCTGAGGCACCTCAGAGTTGTTCTGTGCTACACAGAGTGCCAGTGGACCCAGGCCTCTGTGCTCTGTGTCAGAAACAAGAGACTGAAAGTTAGGTAAACCCTCACATAAGCCCTATATGCCTGCAAGGGAAGGTGAATATTCATATATTTATTTGTAGCTATCATTAACCAGTGTTCATTTCACAGTACTGTCAGAGGATGGGTTACGGCAGAAGTCCTAACCACGCGCTCTGTGCCAGCCTCACATCTGTAATCTGGTTGTGTTAATTCTGTGGAGAAGGTGCTACCTGCCTTTGTGTGAATGTGTGCAGTCCCTCTGGTCAGTCATGACACAGCGCTGTCCTGTCAGTGCATTGCTTACGACTGTGTTAGTAAGAACAGCTGTGTGAAGAAATGTGTGACTCGAGCTGATTATGCCTGGCTTGATAAAATATATGTAGATGTTTTCTGTATCATCTTATGTACTTAGGCAATTCTAAAGGCCACTGATAACAGATATTGTTGCCATATCCTTGCCATATTTTTTTTACTTAGCCTGGAAGGTGTTAGTGAGGATTAGACAGAAACTTTGTACCTAGAGCAGACAGGGGTCATCCATTAGCAGGTATCTGGACTGCACACCTGTTCTTATTCTTGCTGTAGTCTGGGACTGAGAGATTATTTACCTGGTGTTTCTGCATTCTTTTAAAGAAAATTCTAGATAAGCATCTGTAAGAGTATTAAAATCTATCATTTGATTTTAAGCACTTCAGTTATCACCATACACAAATGCAGTGTTCAATGGCAATATGGAAGAAACAGAATTGGATATGTTACCTTAAAAAAATCTAAACACAGGAAACCCAGTGGAAATTAGAAATTGAAACACAGTGTTAGGGCATTATGGCAATGTCAGAACTGGCATGTTGCCCCACATTCAATATTTTCTGCTGAACACTGTTTCATATGAAACAGGTTTATTATGCCTGTTATGAGGAATCCATGGCTGTTAGGAAGTGTTTATTTAAGTATGATAAATTCCATCACAAAGCCCTCTTTTTCATGTCTTGTGTATTACAAAATCTGAACTAACCAGATGATCAAATCAGTTTTGCAGAAGGATACTTTCCTCAGTGATGGGCCCATCTAGTGGCTGCAGGCAGGAAACGATCATTTTCTTTTTTTTTCCAGATATCCAGCACAGTTTCAGTAGAGAAGTAATAAGCAAATACAGGACTATGTACTGCCATAGAACCAAACATTGTTTACCATGCCAGCCATAAGTTTTGTAATTTGAGGGTGATGCAGCACGATGTCACATCTAAGAATTAGTTTGTTTCGTTTATGACTTGTCAAAGTGCCTGCCTCTCCTCCATGCTCAGGGTCTGCTAGCAGTTGGTGCTCTCTTTCTCGCTCTCTCTCTATATATATGTATATGTATTTATATATATATATATATATATAAACATTATATTAATATATGCTACATGTGAATGATATATATATGTATATATATACACATATATATGTATGTATGTATGTGTCAGCCTATGTCAGGAGCCCAGCTCAGCACAGGGCCATGAGTCTCTGTGTATAACAAGATTCTCTCTGTAGTTCGTCTCTCTGGCTGCCATGGGCAAGTTGGAAATGGAGAAGAAGGACGGGTGCCACCAAAAGGGAGCAAATATTCCTTTCTCATACTGACTTTTGCCTCTTGTCATAGTGTCTCTCTTCTTTGCTCAATTACATACAAATGATGTCATTTGATTGAGGTCATTGTATATGTACCAGTGTTGTATATCCTCTGAATGTTTGGTATCTTATAACAATTTAGAAAAATAGGCTGTAAATGCATTTGAAGGGTAGTGAGCAATTTTTTGTTTTTTCTGTTTGAGATATTTGGGAGAGAATTTGCTAGTGTGAGAAGTGTAACATGATGCCCAGAAATTTTGTATGCTACTATATAGCCCATAGTGTTTGGGTTCCTGATTTAGGATTAGGCTTTCCAAGCCAAAACTTCACTTTTAATTTATTTTATTTGCCGAGTTATGTGGTGTACACACTGTTGACAAACAGAGAATATAAATGGCATAATCTCAGAAAACCTTGTGAATGCTAGAAGTGTTTTTATAACCTTTATTTTCCTATCTCCTACTAAAGCAAAGAGATCTGTGAAGCAAATGAAACCATTATGTGCCCTATGTGTGAACGCAATTGCACACTACAAAAACTCAACGAAAGCTGCATATATGCCAAGGTAATTATTGTATTATTACTATCAAGATAATTGTGGTTGTATAATGACTGTGCTTGTTTCTACCAAGTTTCCTAAAGCACTTGTTGTTTCTCTACAGATTTTGTTTTCAGCCTTTGTAATACATATTTCTAATAAGGGAGTGCTCTGAAATGATATGGAGTTTTTCTAAAATTCCTTTCTGTGAGCATTTCCTTATTAATAAATTCGTATTATTTTCATCAACTTTTAAATTCCTCTGTGAGGACGTCATAAGTAAACCTTTTTAAGGTTTTTCCTAGGTTTTTCCTAAGGTTTTTCCTCTGTAATTATCTTGTTACCCTCTTTCCTTTGCTTACTTTCTGTTTGAATTTTTGCTCCTGCTTTGCTCTGTCAAACTAAGGCGAAGATTTTATACAATTAAATATTTTGCTACAAGAAGCTATTCTTCAAACTTAAGTAATCACACCAGAAATTGCAAAATACCTAGGTAGAAGAACAAAATGGAATCAAGAGACAGTAAGTATGCAGACGGAGAAAAGTGAAATGGTTTTTTAGCTCATAAAAACCTTAAAATAGAAATGGTTGAGATTAAGTTTGACTTACCATATGACAAGAATTCTGGACAAAATTTTAGTCTGTCTGGACTTGGACAAAACAGCTCAGTGTCTGTGAAACAAAATGACTGGTGATGCATGAAGTAATGGTCTGGAACAGCAGATTTCAAATTATACTGGAAGTCAGAGTGTGACGTTGACAAACCTTGGCAGAAGAAACATGCTAGTAGGACTACTTATGAGAAAGCTTAGCTTCTGGTTTCTGACACCAGTTATGTACTCTATTTGTACAAAAGACTATTTGGGGCAAAAGATGAGGTGGCAGTATTATTTTTTTCCTGATGTGTTCATTTTTTTTTTTTCAGGTTACACATTTGTTTGATAATGGAGGGACTGTCTTCTTTGCAATTTTCATGGCAATTTGGGGTAAGTACATTTTTATTTAGTTGTTTTGTTTTTTTTTTAGTTCACCTGACCCTTTTATATGATTATAAAAAAAATTATAGCTCTTGATAAAAATTAAAGAAGGATTTTGTTTCTGCCACACAAACTAATTTTTTTTCATTTTCATTAACTTAAATTTCTGTGCTTGTAATTTATTACACATTTTCTGTAAATGTATGTGTATAAACACCTAATGTAATGATTTTGGTTTGGGTCTAAATGTCTTTAAGCCTGAATTTTATATTATTTAGGCCAAAGTCATTTTAGAGGAAAACATGTGGGTTGTGTTACTGATCTTGAGCCAATATCAAAATCACATCTTGTAGAGGATTCCTGTAGAATAAATGGGAATGGTTTTATGGGAGCTAATTAGAGGAAAGTAGAGGAAAGGTTTGAGGTTAAGTGCTTACTGCAGTTAAGGTATTTCCATTGAAATTCCCAGTCTGAATCTCTTGTTATGTTCCCACTGCCATTGCGCACATCGTATTGTGCAGCTCAAAGCCAAGCAGGGGCACATCCACAGAGGAAACTGCTGAGCAGGAGTTGGCAAAAACAGTCCTGCCTCTTGTAGACGGTCAGTGTAATAGTGCCATAAAAGACAGATTTAATGGGCCTAGCATTAAACTCTCAGTAGAATTAGCCTTCACTGCAGCTAATAGGATTTTGCTGCTGGGAAATAGGGAAGAAGAACAGAACCAGACATAATTGGTTCTACCAATGAACATGTTTGTCTGTGTAAACACTGAGAAAATGACACTAGCTCACATTAATAGAGCTGTGTGCATTCAACCCAGAGTTTCACAGTTTTGAATGAAATGCTACACAATACTTTATTTATGTAACATGTATGAATAAATATTAATGACTCTAACTTAAAGTAAGAACAAATGTCACAAATTTTGGAGGCTGGCATTGTAAAAGCAAGTAACAATATACGAACAACAGCAAACATCAAGTAGTTACATGGAGAACAGAAGCTCATCCCTCTACATGCAAAAATTATGATTGGATTGTTAAAAATTACCATGCTGTAACTACAGGGCACACTTTGATTACTTTCCTCATTGATACGTCTTCATTTACAGCTAATCTTGCTATTACTGTCTTCCAGTTATTACAGTCAAAAATTCCTAAAAAAAAGTGCATTTAATTATATAGTTAGCAGTGCAGACAACAGAGGTAGCTTCTTAGCACCTCTTCATCTCTAAGCTCTCCTCCAAGAGAGCTCTTTTCAATTTCATCTGAGGCCAAGATTCAAGTATAAGGAGGAATTTGCTTGTATGACACTGCTTCACCACAGGAAAGATGGTGTTATATGGGCTAAGGAGGGTGAAAGCTGAGCATTACATTTTTCTTCATTTCAAGCATCAGAGTGATACTCTCATGTAATATTGGTGAATCTGTCTCAGATTTTCAGTCTGCTACCAAACATGCTGGATACTATGTTAGATATGTTAGGATACTACGTCCCTGGTATTGATGGGACATACGCTGTTTTTGGACTGAAGTCTTTAATATTTAAAATAAATACCTGTTTTGCTCATATTCAGTATGACTGACATAGTTTCTCTCTGGGATGTATGTGCATGTAATTTACTCACATATTGAATAAAACCTCATGACAACATTTGCAGACAGTGAGATAATTCCAGTCCATCAGTGTGATCCACAGTCTCCACACTAATTAAAGCATTTTAGCAGAGCTTAATAACCAGGACATATCCCACACGGGTAGTTTTCTCTACGCTTTATTTTGTTTGTTCTGTGTCTTTACAATTGTCTCTTTTACATATTCTTTCTTTCTATTTAGACATGTCTGGTAATTGAAAGCAGATAAGCTATACAATTAGCTTTATATTATTATTACAATTAGCTTTATTGCTTTATATTGCCATAGTTTTGCTCTTTAGCTGGACAGAACTGGACCATGCTTTTTAGGATACCTATATATGTATCAGAGATAATTCCATTTCTCCCTTGTTAAGTATTTCTTCTATCTAATCTAATACAGACACATTTTAAATAATTTCCACAGATCTAGCCTGCAATTCAAACAACAGATCTGTTTGACAGAGGAATAGAAGCTTGTCATCTTTTTTCCCATTGATAGTGATACTAAATCAGTGTCATCTAGTCAAAGGTTAGATGTAGCTCATTTTACTCAGTAATTCCATACTCCCCAGCAAACTTCAAGTAATCCAAATTAAATAATTCAAGTAAGCCTAATCAATCTTGGCATATTCACTGAAGAAGGTGCAGATGTAAATTTGAGGAAATAACGACCTGAGACGTTTTTCCAGTAGAAATTATATTACGATGGAATAGGTTCACTTCAAAGTAGTGAAGTTGAGGATGTTTTTTTTGTATTGATACTAAAATATCATTGTAATCCTAGTCAAATTTGTTTGTTACATTGTTGACCAAAGTTACACAAAGCAGAATCTTACCTGGGTGCTATTTTTCTGTGTTATTTCTAACAAAGCAAGTGTAATATCCTTCCAGGAAAAGCAGAGGTTGATCATTTAATTACAAAGTAGAGGAGTGATGCTCTGCTACCGAACCCTGCCTGTTGTATGTTGGTGTATCTTGTGATTTTTCCTTACTTTTCAAGATACTGTTTGCACAGTGATGGCTGTAAGGTAACAATGGCCATGTTGTTTTGGGAAAAATGAAAGGGATGTAGATAACAGGCAAGAATATAATGTGAAGCAAACATTGTAATGAAGAGTGGGATGGTGTGATGCCAGCCGTTGGAATGCCATCAGATGGGCACTCTGCATTGTCTTCCTTTGTCTTGTCTGCTGTGAGGCACCTCTGACTCTTATCATATGGTTCAAGAGAGTTGTCTTAGTGAAGAACTGAAGGAATAACATAATAACTTTATTTTTTTATATATGGCTTGAAGGATTTGAATCACTATCTACTGGGTACCTCATGGTTTAATTCAGCAGTCCCTCACATGTATCACATGTATGTCCAGTTAACTGCTTTCTGACACATGGAACAGGAGGAGATGAGGGCCCTGATTCATTATTTCTGAAGATAACTCATGTCCTTCTAGCAACACCCATTCAGCACTTACATAGGTGGTCAGCTTTCAAAGCTGCTTCCTAATCTGATGTTCTGACAGCTTTCAGCTCTGGCTTTTAAGCTGGAAAGGGCATATTGCCAACATTTATTTTTATTTTATTTTCTATAAGAAAAAGGGTATGTTTGGCCTCTCAGTATTTGTTTAAATATTTAAAAATAAGGACCAGGAACATGATATAGATGTTTGGACTGTGATTGCACTTCAATACAAGTTTTTACATACTCATGGAGAAGACAAAAGTAGTCATCTTTTTAAACCTCTTAAAAATATTTTTACTTCTGAAAACAGATATAGCTTCATTCTTAATTTTGTAATTGACATTGGATGACTAAAGATTCTAGCTTTTTTTCAGTTAATCAAGGTTTGGGAGAGCTTTTGAGCTATAGTTTTAAACTTGCCCACAATTCTTTGAACAGGTTCACTGATACTAGATAAAAACATAAAAAACATAACTTGTAAGGAGGAGATACAGAGTTAAGAGGCGTATTGGTTAAGCTAAAATTTTTAAATAGTAAATTAATGTCAGTTGAAAGCTAGTTTGGCTGGAGTTGATGATATCCTAATAATTCAGTAAGATGAGACTATTTAAGCAGCCTTGTGCAGAAATAAGAAATGTTCTTATGCAAAACTTGTACTGTTCCTTACCTGGGTCACTGCTTGTGTCAGCATAGAGCCGTCTGTGGGAAAATGACTCCGGCATCTTCGTAGCACATATAAAATATCTAACCAGGCCAATTAATACAGATCCCAGAATGGCTCCTGCAGAGATGCCAGCTATTACTTCTTCTTTGTTGTTTTTGTCTGAGAAAAAAACCCAAAGATGAAATAGTTGAATGGGAATAATAAATCTATAAAACCAGTGAGCGAGACTTTTCAGCAAGAGTCTGAAACACTTTGCAAGCTGTAAGTAAACCAGCCTTTCTGCAGAAACTTTCTGCCTATGTAAATGAAAACAGACATCTCCATCCTTGAAGTTTGGGGGAATAACGGGGGTTTAGAAAAAATAAAAAGGCAGCTAAATGAGTTTTTAATCAAATAAAAAGGTTTCAGGTTTAATTACTGAATCCACAACTATTTTTTAATTAAAGAAAAAAAAGAGTAATCCTTCTTTGAATGCAATTATTTGTAAGCATTTAAGACAGCAGTTAAAATTGTAGCCTCTGAATTTCAATTTCTGTGTGTGCAAAGTTAAAAATTCAGTAATGCTTCATAAACCTGTTCAATTAGCAGAATAAATGCATTTCTTCAAGATTTTCCCTCAAATTTCATGAAAATTGTCTTCAAGATACTCAGTTTTTCTTGAAAGTGAACGTGCTCTCCAACTCTCATTCCTTTTCAATTGATGTTAGCTAAAAATCAGGTGCCTTGTAATTATTAGCTATGTATTAACTATGATGGGAAATCTGAAAGTCTGATGATCCTTCAGTTCTTAGTACAAACTGTACTTTCAGTCCTGTGTTTAAAAGCTTGAAAGCTAAATAATGTAAAAAATTACTGTGCCTTCTTTTCTTTTCCTGAAGACCTGATTCAGAATAGCAGGATTGAAAAGTGCAATGACAGTTTTATGTTCCATTGTTTTCCCACGCATACTTAACTTGGTAATTAAAGGCACAGTGAGTAATTCCTTTGGAACTATTTATAAGAAGTCATCTTTGGTCACAAAAATTTCTGAACTTTAATAAGTTGATGAGGTGTATATTTTAAATCTAAGTTCTACACATCTGCTTTGAAAGTCCATTTCAGTGAAAATAGGCAATACCTGTCACTAGGTTCTCCCACTCTGGGAAGTGTTAAATAATTATTTAAAGTGTAAATAATTTGAAAAGTACATGTTTTATTTTGGGTGAGCTTTAGTTTTAGTCTGTACTAGGTCACTTGTACGTTCACATGTCTCATAAAGCCTCCAGTTAAATTTTTAAAAGGTTATATTTCATATAACCTTTGTAACTTTATTAAACCACTTGGATTTTAGTTAGATACTTACCTTCATTGACATCTTTTGGTGATGCAGTCGGAGGGTTGCTGAAATTATGATTTAGCTTTGTTGTCTGCTGAATGGGGTTGAAATTTAGGGTAGGACTGTCATGCTTTACCATGGGTGATGTGAGAATGACACTGATGGGGAACAACGTGGTGGGTTTGACTGAAGAGTCACTGGGAGCTCTAAAGCCCCAAGGATGGTATGGATGACTGTGGAATGACTCGGTGTCACTGTGGAAGGAAATGTAGCTGCAGCACTTTTGGTCACTTCAGAAAAGTCACCTGTTGTTCTAAATGCTGCTAAAGACATTCTGTGGGTATTTGTGACTGAGTTACTCCATTTTTTTTGACACATTTGAAGAGAAGGCCGTGCCATCAGAGGACCTCAGGGATATGCTTTTTGCTTCACTGATAATTTCTGTTCTTTTCACCACATTCTCTTTGACATTGGCAGCTGTTGGTGGAGCATGACTTGTGGTAGAAGGACTTACTGTGGTAGTCATATGCAGAATAAATCTCTGTGAAGTTAGTTGCACTGGAAACTTATGTTTTTTTGTAATTGAACTATTTCCTTTACTTGTTTCTTTTACTTCTCCAGTCTCAGTATTGCTTCTGTTCCATTGCAGTCTTACAAGCAGAAAAATGAGAGTCATTCCATGTGAGGGTTGCATCGTGTTGAGTTCAAAGTTTATTTTATACAGAACCTGCAAGAAATTCAATTTTTTAATGGTTTTATTTAACCAAACCCAGTTACTCAGTGAAGACCCAAATAAGTTGGTAAAATAGGTTAGTGTTATACAATAGAAATCTCACTGATTTATCACATGTTGATGCTGGAAACGTTATGTCCCTAGGTCTTAATGACATAAGAATCACCTAAAATAATACTGGTGATTACAAAATGTATCTCATCTTGATCAATATCAATTGCAATATTGATCTCAGTCTGCTGATGGAGATGTTGTAGGATAGCTCACGTAGCTGGAATGTTGTCATGGAGGGGCACACACTGTTTAGAGTAGACAGATCAGGAAGCACATGGTGACAGAGTTGTCCTGTGTGAGGCAAGACTTGAAATGTATTCAGCTCTGACTTGGGGTAGGAGTAAGTTGAGAACTTGTGGGTCAGGATAAAGGGGATGACTTGTAAGGGTGACACTGTTCTGGGTGTTTGCTACAGGCCAGCTGATCAGGAATAAAAAGTGGATGAGGTCTTCTGTAGATAGCTTGAAGCGGCCTCAAAGTCACAGCACTGGTTCTTGTGAGGGACTTCACCTACCTTGACATCTGCTGGAGAAGCAACACAGCAAAGCACAAACAGTCCAGGAGGTTCCTGGAAAGCATTTAATGCAACTTTCTGAAGCAGGTAGTAGAGGATTCCCAAAGGAGTGGCATGTTACTTGACCTCATACTAACAAACAGGGAAGTCTTGTTGGAAATGTGATGGTTGGGAGCTGCCTTGGCTGCAGGGATCACATGATTGTGGAGGTCAGTACTGGATAAAGAGGAAGCAAGGCAGCAAGTAAAATTACAATCATGGTATTCAGGCGAGGTCACATTAGCCTCTTTAGGGATCTCTTGGAAAAATCCCATGGGAATTTGCCCTGCAGGGAAGAGGGGTCTAAGAGAGCTGGTTAATATTCAAGGACCACTTTCTTCAGGCTCAAGAATGATGAATCCCATTGAGAAAGGAATCAGGCAAAGCAGTCTCAAGACCTGTGTGAATTAATAAAGAATTCCTGTCAAGCATGAGCAGGAAATACACAGGAGATTGAAGCATGGTCATGTCACTTGGAATGCATATAGAGAGGTGATCAGAGTAAGTAGAAATGAAACAAGGAAGGCCAAGGCCCGTCTGGAATTAAATCTAGTCAAGGATATAATGGACAGCAAGAAAGGCTTATTCAAAGGCTTATCCATAACAAAAGGAAAACTAAGGATCATGTGGCCCATTACTAAGTGGAGGGAGGCCCTTGTAGGTGAGGACACAGAAGAGGCAGAGCTACTGAGCATCTTCTTTGCCCTGGTCTTCCATGACATGACCAGCCCCAGAAATCTCTGTCCCAGCTGCCCAGGGTAAAAGAAGGTCAGTTTCCTTGCTCAAACATGATTAGTTAGAGAACGCTTAGACAAACTTGACATCCACGAGTACATGGGCCTTGACGAGATGCATCCACAAGTGCTGAAAGAGTTGGCAGACACCATAGCTAGGCTATTCACAAACATCTTTAAAAGGTCTTGGTGATCAGGAGAGGTGCCCAAATACTGAAAGGAAGCAAATGTCATCGCAATCTTTAAGCAAAAGAAGGAGGACCCAGGAAATTACTTAGCAGTCAGCCTCACCTCAATCCCAGAGAACTGTAATCATTGGTGCAGGGTCTTGTTGGAGGCCTGTCTCTGGTGGTGTCCCCCAACGTTCAGTACTGGTTCACAGTGTTGTGTAACTTACTCATCAGTGACTTGGACCAAGGGGCAGATGCCCCTTCAGTATGTTTTAGATGACATAAAGATGGGAGAAATGGCCCCAGAGTGCTGTGCATCCCTTCACAGGGACCTCGACAAGCTGGAGAGATGGACAGAGAAGAACTGTCAAATTCAACAGAGGGAAATGCAGGGTCTTGCACCTGGGGAGGAACAACCCCAAGCAGGCTGACCTGCTGGGAAGCAGCTCTGTGGAAAAGGAGCAGGGGGTCCTGGTGGATGACAAATTGTCCATGGGCCAGCAGTGTGGCCTGTGGACAATGAGGCCAATGGGATCCTGTGGTACCTTAGGGAGAACGCTGCCAGCAGGTCGAGGTGGGTGATCCTGCCCCTCTGTTCAGCCCTCGTGAGGCACATCTGGAGTGGTGTGTCCTGCTCTGGGCTTCTCATGTCAAGAAAGACAAGGAGCTCCTGGAGTTGCCGGAAGGCTGAGGGAGCTGGGCCTGTTCATCCTTGAGGTGAGATGACTGCAAGGGGATCTCATGAATGTATCTAGGTATCTGAAGGGAGCGTGTTAAAGAGGATGGAGCCGGTATCTGCTCAGTGTCAAACAGTGATCAGAAACTAATGCACAGTAATTTTCGCCTGAATCTGAGGAAGGACTTCTCTCCTGCTTGCTCTGGAAAAGGCTGCTCAGAGAGGTTGTGGATATATATAATACCTCCTCTTTGGAGATATTCAAGAACTGCCTGGATGCAGTCGTGTACCATATGCTCTTGGATGACCCTCCTTAAGCAGGGAGATTAGACCAGATGATCCCTTCCAATCTTAACCATTTCATGATTCTGGAACAAAAGCTTAATTTCATAAGAAAATTCCATGGTTCTATAAACAAACCTCATACTCAGAAGGGAATCATTCAAAACCACATTGCTAATTGAAATCCACGTTGCTATGGAGTGAGGTCATGAAACATATATGGATGGTATTCTCAAGGCAATGTTTTCTGGGCAGACAGTGATTCTAAGAGCATGCTAAAGATTTATGCTGCCTTGTGAAGAATTAGAATTTTTTACAATTAACCTGGGAAGTTGATGGATAATGTTTTGTAGCCTTGAGCAGTGAGTGTCATAGTGGCAGAATGCTGCCAGGAGAAAATTGAAAACTAAATCAGTCCAGAAGTTATGAATGAGGCTGAATTTGTGTGCTGATGTAAACTTCTTTTACAGTACAAAACTGGAAACTGTGTATAAGCATTAATTTTTCAAATGTTAGATTGAGATAAATGAGAACCTCACCTTGAAGTCACATGATTGTAGTAGGTCTGCTGTTCATTATATGTTGTTCAGTGAGGTTTTGGTGAGGGGTATTTTTTCTATATAGGAAACAGATTGGTATCATCTAGTTTTTAACTCCCACATATGAGCTCTCATATGACAGTACAGTAAATTCTATAATAAGTTATTCTTCAGCATCATTAATTATTTGGATCTCCATGTATGTAGGTACTTCACCACTTGAATGAAGGAGATTTATACCTGAAAAAAGTAACATTTCTTTTGTCTTCAAGCCTCTCCTACTTTGTCATGCTTTTTCCTGTGAGTGATTTTTTTAGAGGGTTTGTGTGTGGTCTTCATGGCAGCCAGGACAAGGGTGAAGAGATGGAGAAATCTTGACTCCGTGTTTCAGAAGGCTGGTTTATTATATTATGATATATATTATATTAAAAAAAACACACTAAAACTATACTAAAAGAACAGAAAGATGCATCAGAAGATGAGACAGGAATAGAAAGGAATGTATAACAAAGGCTTATGACTCCCAGAGAGTCTGAACCAGCTGCCTCCTTGATTGGTTATTAAGTAGAAACACCTCACATGGACCAATCAAGAAAGCACCTGTTGCATTCCACAGCAGCAGATAGTAATTTGTTTTCATTTTGAAGCTGAGGCCCTCAGCTTCTCAGGAGAAGAAAATCCCGACAAAAGGATTTTCATAAAATATCATAACTACATTTGTGTTTTGTTGTTTTTCTTTTTTAAAGTTTATTTTTAGGGTTTTGTTTGTTTGTTTTGTTTTGAGCAGGGGGCAGAGAGAATAAGGGCTGGTTTTATTAATTTGTTCGTTTGGGTTTTTTTTATTGAGTTGTGTATTATCCCCAGTTTAGCTTCTTTGTATGTAACACTGTTAAGAGCAATGTGAAGAGCATATATTATATAAATAAGTAATGTATAATTATGTAGATACACGTATAATATATATAACTAATTATGTATCAAGTATGTATAGAAACCCAAAAAGATATTAAACATAGTACAGAAATATAGATAAAGATAGGAATATGTGACCATCCTGTTTATTTTGAGTTAAAAATCCTTCTTCTAAGCAGTTGGCTTTCTAGAAGGAAGCAAATTTTCTTACTTCCTATTTGAATTCATTGTTTTTCAAGGAACAATTGGACAATTCTATGTTTTGATAGGCATCAAAACACTCTAAACAAGGTGTCACACCCTAAAGAAGGTGTCTTATCCTCAGTGGCAGACTCTACAGTGTTTTGGAAATTTGGAGTTATTTATTAGGTGTAATGATCTTACCCAAGCCCCTAAGTACATGAAAAATCTGATTATGCTCTCACACCTAGATTAGAAATAATTGTTAAAGAATTATTCTAGTAGCAAGACTGCTACAGTATAAAACTGGTATAGTTGGGAAAGAAGTCAGGTTCTTATTTGAACTGAATAAACAGAGATAGCTCTTGGCTCTTTATTAATAAATATCATTGTGTATGTGTTTCCTTGTTTCTTCAAGAGAAGAGTCTATATTTTGAATATAATGATGAATTTAAAGGGATGGCAATGTCTCATGTTGACGGGTACCTATCTCTGTACAGCTACTGCAGACAAGAAAAATATGTTTCTTAGATAAACATTGTTAAGTACTGTTTTAAATTTAACAGGGATTATCCTGAAGCTGCTTAGAGTTTTCCGATTCTATGAGGAAAACTGTCAGAAAGTGGCTAATTATATGTTACATTGCTGATTTTCTTAAGATCTGCATGGCCCTTTTTTCCCCCCTGTAATTAAAGTACAGTTGTTTTCCACAGCAACAGTCTTTCTAGAGTTTTGGAAAAGACGGAGGGCTGTATTGACTTACGACTGGGACCTCATAGACTGGGAAGATGAAGAGGTAAGAAGAAACAGAAGTTTACACGTAAACCATGCTATCAGCATGGTCAAAGTTTCAGTATTCAATCCATATCGTATATCAGTCATCTGAGTTTGTCATTCAGATCATATTTGTATTTGTAGCACTAGTTGCAGAATACAGAGGTATGCTTGAGATTGTACAAGGATACTTTGCCTTTTGCACCTAACTAACTTTGCCTTTGCAACTAACCAAATATAATTCTACATTTATTAAAAGTATCCTTGGAAAAACTGAGTGCAAATACTTTCCATACAGAGGACAGGAGCTGCTTCTGATGTCAGCACAAATGCCTGTCAGTTCTATGGTTTCTTGTTCTGGAAATTCCTAATCCTGCATAAAAATAGGACCAAGACAAGCAACAAGACAGAAACTAGATTTTGTATCCTTGGAAAGGTGTAGCTTATCCTCGAACATTCTGCTATCAGCATCAGCAATAATAATTCTTTTTATTCCATAAATTACTAGTCAGCATAGCTGTAGTCTGCCTATATTGGTGATTTAATTGCAGTTTAAGTCAATAGTCTTCACTTGTTTTTTACAGCTTTTTGTGGATGGGTACATAGAAGCCGGTGGCTATTTTTAATAAAGGCTCTCATAACACAAACAACACCATTATAACTGGCCCTAATTTATAGTTTTGTTACCAATATTTGCAGACAATCTAGTGTCCAAATCAGCAATATGACCTATGATTCTTTTTAACACCCTCACATAGTGGGGAAGGCTCCTGTGGTTTCTGTTCTTTGCTGCTCTCCAGCACTACTTCCAAATATTTTCAAAAGAGCAAATTATTTAGGTATTTGAGTTGCAGCATTATAAAAATGATCTATATCAGTATCATGTTCTACATGTATGTCTGATTCTTGAGAGAAATAAGTAATACAACAAATGGAATCCACCCTGTCGTTCCAGGAAGAGCTGCGTCCCCAGTTTGAAGCTAAATATTCCCAAGTGGAAAGAGTAAATCCTATCACCGGAAAATCTGAACCTTTTCAGCCTTTCCCTGATAAGCTCAGTCGACTGATGGTGTCTGTCTCAGGAATATTCTTCATGGTGATGTTTAATAATATTAGAACTGTTGTATTGTAATTCATCTTACTCTGATATAAATAGTAACTCAGCATGAGTGCATTCATTAAGATTAGTGGATTTACATAAGATAGGCAAAACTGATTGTCCGTCTTACTGCTTGTTCAGGGGTCTCTTTGTTTCCCAAGATGGAATATTGTTATATTGGAAAAGACCAGTAAAGAAATGTTGTAACTCATCTTTGATTTTTTGTTCTCTCAAATTCTGCTCTCCAAAACAAATATCAATCTTTAAAATGCTAGTTTTATTGTTTCAGTGGATATAATTTCAGATGTGATTCCTTTTGTTCTAATACCTCTGCTCATAAATGCATACCTGTAGATTTCACTCGTCCTTACTGCAGTGTTTGCAGTTGTGGTGTATCGACTGGTAGCCATGGAGCAGTTTGCTTCTTTCAAGTGGTATTTCATCAAGAAGTATTGGCAGTTTGCAACATCTGGCACTGGAGTCTGTATCAATTTTATGATCATCATGTCACTCAATGTTGTAAGTCTTCTGTTCTTTTAAAGAAGCAATTAAAAAGAGAAATTTTTAAAGGCTTACTGAGTTACCCATGTATTAGATGTTCATGCTTTTTCATGTAGCAGTATCTGAAGCTATTATTGCAGTGGATTTTTCTCCTCTGATGCAATGTTTGTTAATGTTTTTCTCTAACTCCTCCTTATTTTGTCACTGCACATCTTTGCTTATGTCACCAAGTTACAGGGGTATAGATTAATGCTTTTTACATTTGTGTTTTTTTAATATTACCTTTTGCAGTAGATCTCTAATTGGAGATGTAGTTCTAATTTGAACTACGTTATTTTCTTGACTGAGAATTTGGTTTCTAGGTTGTTTTTGATTAATGAGTTCTTATTAAAATTCAGCTGTGATATCAGTGTTGCACAGTCCTGAAATCACTGTGATATATGATTTTGGTGTTAAGTTTTTTCTGTCATGTAACAGCACAGGTTTAATCATTTGCTCTTACAGCATTACACAGACAGAAACTCTATTATTTCAGCTGCATTATTATTTAT
Source organism: Motacilla alba alba (assembly GCF_015832195.1). Lineage (NCBI taxonomy): Eukaryota > Metazoa > Chordata > Aves > Passeriformes > Motacillidae > Motacilla > Motacilla alba. Next base: position 3,146,323 of record NC_052020.1, on the reverse strand, counting down.
CATCTTTCTGCTCCCATGCAAGCACAAACACATAAAAAGGAATAATAACCCAGCAAACATTGGCTTTTAGTTCTCTTAAGGAATTGCACTTGCTGCAATAAGAAATAATTCTTCAGATCAGAGTCCTCTAGTTATTTCTGTTATTATGTATGGTCACTCCACATCATAAAATGTATATTCAAGTGAGCAAGCAAAGCTATCAAAAATAACTTGCTATTTGTAGTATACTGAAGGAAATATATTTCAGAGTTGGCAACTGCCTGGGGCTAAATGACATTCAAAATAAAGACTTGAGATGGTCAATATATAAAGAGAAGTTTTCAATACAAGGCTGATATCCTCAAGCCAGTACCCATATTCATGCAAAGGAAAACTGTACTGTGACACCTCGATACTATAGAGCAAGACAATATCATGCTTTGATGCTTGTTTAATGTGGATTTGTCATCACTACAGCCAGGATGTCCTATACTTACACCATTTCATTTATTTTTTAGGTGTATGAAAAAGTTGCCTATCTCCTGACAGATCTAGGTATGTAGGTCTTTCTAATGGTGTGGTTCTTGCTGGCTCTGGCATATACCTCTATAGTATACTTCTTCGTTTACCTTTTAAAAAGTGTTTTGAAAACTTGATCTGTGAAGTACATTTCTGGCATTTCCCTAAGCAAGTAATAAATATCACAGAAAAAAATATATTATCATTTCCGTGAGGAAATAAAATAAGGAATTTATTCTTATACTTCTGCTTTTAATGTTTCATGATATACGTTGAAAAATAGTAATCTTATTTTGGAGCGAAAGTCAAAACTTATTCTTTCTTAGCATGCTAAAGGGTTTTTTCTATTTTCCCCAAATGCTTTGTTTCTTTTTTATTAATTTTTAATTTGATCTTTCTGATGGAAAAAATGGGTTAAGATAAAATTAAGTTGTCCCAGATAAAAATGTTAAGTCATGAATTATATAGTACCTCCAATTCTGTAACATTAAAATTTTATACTGAAGCCTCTAGTCATGATTCAATCACAGACATAAAGCTTTCAAGCTTATAGAAAACAAGAAAGCAAAGACAGAATTTAAGGTCTCTGGCTGTGTCAATGTGTTACTGTTTAGTGTTTCATTTTACATGCACACTTTTAGCCCATGTCAAAATATGCAAGTGATCTTGTTTTGGTTAAATGCCAGCTGTCTGCTTAAATTCCACAGCTCCCTCTTTCGGTTAAAGTATTAAACGAGGTGCTCAAAGCTTTATAGTGTTTCACCTAACAGGCAGTAGAACAGACTAGAAAAATTCAGAATTTATAGCCAACTTAATCAAATTCTTAAAATATTTTAAAGTATTCTTTCATATCAAAATTATTTCTATTCATTTTAAAGTATTTTGTATTGTTATGGGTCATAGAATGGGAAAGAAAATAATTTTTTAAGTGTTTAAGCAGTTTTTTCCCAAAATACATGAAAGAATTTTTTTCAAAAAAGATTTCTTGAATTAAACATAATGGAACATTAGGTGTTTCAGATAGGTAGCATGTTCTTCTTGCTAAGGTGTTTTACATCAGAAAAGGGCACCCTTCTGGGAACAACTGTCCTTATGTAAAGCTAGTAGTATCCTGTATATTTCTATCCAAATTTAGTCATCAGTAGATCAGAGTAGTTAAGTAGTACAAATTTTGACTGACGAATCCAGGCAGTTTAGACTTACAACTCATATGCTTTTACAACTCATGTGCTTTAAAACTTTTACCAATGTACTATATTCTAAGTTTGATATGCCCATCAAAGATAGATTTTGTAAAAATTATTTTGTGAACGTTATCACCAAATTCTAATTCAGACATAAATAATCTTAAGGAAAGATATCCAAGGCAGTGCAGACCCACACAGAGCACTTGTAGTCCTACTACATGTTTCTGCATTTCTTTCCAAAAGAAGCTGAGAGAGAACCTCTGTCCTTTCCTCATTGAGTTATAAACTGTTTGGCACTCCTCAAGCTTTATGAAAGGGAGCTCTTGAGGATGAAGTAAAGGTTTTACAAAAGTATTTAGAAGGTGAGAAGCTTGGATTAGAAATCAACTGGCTTTTAGGTGACTCTTTCACCTCTGCTTCCCTTGGCAGCTCTACTGATTCCAAGTTCTTTCAGGTCTTTGGAGTGGGTGGGTGTCATGGTTTGGCGCTGGCCCAATGCCAGTGCCCCCATGAAAACACACCCTCCCCGGTGTCTGCTGTGAGATGCGATCAGAGACAGAGCAAAGCAGGCCTCCACTTGTGAATAAAGGGAAAAAAAAACTTTATTATCATATAACTACAATAAAATTAACACACAGAGCAAAATGGAAACCTTTCAAAATGTTTCTCCTCCCCCCACTCAATTTCCCACATCATAAAACAAAACCTTAGATTTTTACCAGTCCATCACCCTTCAAATAATCAACTCAGTTCATCTCCACCCTTCCGACAATCACCTCTCATTTCATCAAGGAGAGAAGAGTCCCCCTTGCGCCACAGGCTCTCCCTGGAAACACAGCCGAGTTCAGTTGTGTTTCCACGTCACTCAGCAACCACCTTCATGACTTCTTCCTTCCGTGTTCAGTGCTCTCACCATTGCACATGGACCAGAGCTGCTTTTAGGGTTTCCCTTTTCAAGGATGCTTCGCCCAGTTCCAGGAGAAAACTACAGTCTCTCACCTTTTTGGGACACTAGTCCCCCCCAGTATTTCACCCCCTGGGGCCGAGGGATCTCACCATCACCTCATCACCTGTCGTCTCCGCTCACATCACTCCTTTGGCACCAAGCCATCGCCTCCCCCTAAAATGCAGTCTCTGTATTACAGGAAAGGTTCTGTCCATGGCCATACAAGACAAGTCCAGCCAAAAGCCACTCCATCATCTCCTCCACCTAGGATTTTTCTCAACTTCTCTCAGTCGTTCTTCAACCTTCACAGCTTTCATCACACTTGCGTATTTCCTCTTACTTTATTTCCGTCTCTCTCCTCCTTCAACTCCCGGAGGATCAGCATTTGCAAGGTTTCCATCATCCCACAGAAGGGTTAAAATCACAGTCTCTACTCGTCCAGAACTCCCACGCTGGCTCTGCCGGGCACTCTTCCCACTGCCCTCCCTTCTCCTTCTCGGCCAGGCCAGTGCTATCAAATTTCAAGGTAGCACTGGCAGCTCTCTCTCTCTATATCTCTCCCTCCTGGGAAAGGGGGGCTGCCTGATGCCTCACAGAGTTCTTCCACCCTTCCATAATCTGTGGGGAACTCACTCTTGTCCTGCCGGGGCCAGGGGCCTTCACCTCCTTTCCTTACCCAAGGCTCCGGCCTACCTCCCCCGCCCAGCCCGCAGCTGGGCAGGGCAGGTCTGACCTCTCCATCCACCGGAACCAAGAGAGAGAGTTCTCCTGGGAGTTCCTCGCTTTTAATCCCTGTGTTCTCAGAGGCGTATCCATATCCTCAATGGCCAAACCAGGTGCCAATATTCACATCTGAGCACCTATTGGTTTGACCACCACCACCTCCCAAAAACTCACTTCCTCTCAAACCACGACAGTGGGTTGCTTTGGGTTTTGTTTGTTTGGGTTTTGTTGTTGTTTGGTTGGGTTTTGTGGGGTTTTTTTTGTGGTGAGTTTTTTTCTTTTAATCAAAATACCTTTAATCTTAAGATAAAAATTTCACACTGGTTTCCAGATTTTTTCATGGAAGTGAAACAAGTATCTTCCCATAGTATTATGATTTATTCTGAACCAAGGGGTTCCTATCTTCTGCTTTCACATAGAAACAACATAGTCTATGGTGGGGCAATGAAAAGAAATCAATTGCAACATGATGGGGCACCATGATTTAAAACCATCACTTGTTTTGTTAATACTGATTGATTTGTGAGCAAACTTATGCACAACTCAATTTCATTGTAGTTTATATAATGTATATTGTGTCTTTCTGAAGAGCACCCTAGAACAGAATCTGAGTGGGAAAACAGCTTTGCCTTGAAAATGTTCCTCTTCCAGTTTGTCAACTTGAACAGCTCTATATTCTACATTGCCTTTTTTCTTGGCAGGTAAGTTACGCTTGCCAATTGCACTTAAAAGAAAACTTGCACAGAACTCAGAATCTTCACTAATTTTACAGATTTGAAGAAAATACAGGGACAGATGGAACTATAAGGTTTAGGTATGAGTTGCTTTCTGGGCACAATTAAAACACTAAATATAATTGTGAATGTTTGGAGGGGTTGGACCATTGCAATGTTTACTCATGAAACTAAAGAGTAAAAATTCTACTTTTTAATGCTAATGTACATTTCTTTCTTACTAAATAAGAAAGCAGAACTTTTGAAAATGCTGCCACTTTCAAATGTGGGTATTTAGCCCTGTGTTAAAAGGCTTTATTAATCTTTTCTTGTTTATTCCCTTTGAGTTACATTTCCAATAATGCATTTCTGTAAATAGTAAATATTGTCTGGCAAAACTTATACAAGAGCAGGAAGCAGAAATTCTGACTCCAATTTTTGTGTGAATCTTTAGGTTAGAGCATGAGATACAGCACAGATCTAGCCTTGCTTCATCTTCAGTTCAATTTTGTAATGGGCACACTTACTATTCCTGCAGAACCTACAGAACATTTTGGGGTATCTTCTATTAAGTTTTACAGTACAATTTCAGGTCAGGATTGTTTGGAAAAAAGCAAACAAAACCAAAAAAAGCCTAGTAAAGACTGTTGGTGAGAATCTGTTTGTTGCATTCAGTGGTGTATTCACCATACAATACCAAAATTTCTGTGTGTATTGCTCTCTCCTGTATCTAATAGGACCAGGCATGGGTTTCTTTCTCTCTTTTATAACTTTCATTGAGGTCATCAACAGCTGGGATTTGTTTTCCAAATCAAGTGTACGCTTCACATGGGCAAGCAGATCCCTGAGCTGCAGTTAATTCCTATTAGTTGTAATTGCTTGCTTGTCTTCTTAGAAGTAGATTAGAGTTTGAATAGCTAACATCTTAAATCTCTGAAGCTAGGATTTTTATTCAGGGCATAATAAAAGTTTATGATCACTTGCAAAATGATGGTCTTTGTTTGCATTCTGAAACTTCCATATCCTATGGACACCAGATTTAAGCCTGTGTGATTTATTCTGTTGATATTACCTGAATTCAGTGAATGTTATGAAACAGCTACTGATACAGGATGTTTCTGGAATGTCCACTGAGAAACAGAAATCTTATTTTCCAGATTTGCAGGCCGCCCAGGAAAGTACAACAAGCTTTTTAACAGATGGAGGCTGGAAGAGGTAAACAATCCTGTTTTATGTTCCTGTGATATTTCCATGAGTGAAAAGGAAGTGGATGAAGCCCAGTTTAAAGATTTTATTATTCCAAGTGCAGCAAATGTTAAACTCTTATATATAGCAAAGGATAGGATCCAGGAGATGGGTTTTTCCTTCTTTGTTCTCCAGTGTGCTGTACTCTGACCAAGGCACACGAGTTCTTTCTGCCTCTGTCTTAGGGAACAGCCATCAGTAATAGTCCCTTACCTCACATGCACTGTGAATCCTGTGAGATTGGAATCTCCTGGTACTTGGAATTTTTGGATAGAGGACATAAATATAAAGTCATCAGCTTTTTAATCAACGTTGTAAATTTCTGTTAGCACAGAAAAAAATGGATCTGTTGGAATGGGCCCAGAGGAGGGCCACAAATTGAATCGGAGGGCTGGAACAGCTCTCCTATGAAGGCAGGCTGAGTTGGAGATACTCAGCTTGGAGCAGAGAAGGCTCCAAGGAGGCATTATTACTGCCTTTCAGTACTTAAAGGTTCTTGAACGAAAGAAGGGGACAAACTTTTAGTAGGGCCTTTTGAGAAAGGGTGAGGATTAATGATTTTAAACTAAGAGAGACTAGATTTAGACTAGCTGTAGGGAAGTGGTTTTTTAAATATTTTTTTATTTATTATTAGGATGATGAAACACCAGGACAGGTTATCTAGAGAGGTGATGGATGTCTTATCCCTGAAAACATTCGAAGTCAGGTTGGATGGGACTCCTCTAGCTGAAAATGGCCATACTTATTGCAGAAGTTTGGACTAGATCATTTTAAGGGATTCTTTCTAACCCAAAATAATCTATAATTTTATAGAGTTCTGAAAAAAGAAAAATAATATTTTCAAAATTTAACTAGAATGTTAGAATTGCAGCTCACCAGTATGCTGAAGTTTCTTCTTTTCTCTGAAAATCAGATTTCTTCTACTGAAATCTGGTAGCCACAGAGTAAAATATTATAACTTTGTAGTCAATTAATTAAAAAATAGTTCTGTAATTATTTATCAGTTTAATATGGATAACATACCAGTACCAGAAATTCTGCTAGTGAATCTTTCTTTAGACTTAGATTATTGCAAAATAAATATTGCTCAATTTTTTTGAAATTAGTAAGTACTTATTGGTCTAAGTGAAACGGTCTATATAATTTATCATATATGTAGCACACATACCTTTAAATTAGGCAATATGATCTAATATCTAATAATATGTCTAAAGGTTGTTCAGCTGAAGTCTGTTAATATTTATTTTATTAACAGTTCTTTTAATGTTTCTGCAGATGGAGATTAGTGTTTTTCAACACACATACTTAATATTTTTTATTTGCACACTGAACAAATAAAAAATAAATGAATTCTCTGATTTTAGCTGTTGATCTCTTCCACTTCATTTCAGTGTCATCCTAGTGGCTGCTTGATAGATCTGTGCTTACAAATGGGAGTTATTATGGTTTTAAAACAAATGTGGAACAACTTCATGGAACTAGGCTATCCGTAAGTTCAGATGTTAAAGTTCATTTTAAAAACAGTAAATACATTTTAGCATGATTCACTGCTAGGGAGAAGTGGTTTTATGTTTGCAGAATGTTTTCACTCATTGCACCTCAGATATTGTCACTTTATTTGCAAGGAAAGCATTGTCTTCCACTCTGAGATAACGATTCTCAGGGTATGTTAAGTTCTTTATTAGGATTTCATTTTGCATAATACAGAGTTGTTCAGCCTCTGAAATGACTAATGAGCTAAGAGTCTTACATTTCTCTTGAAACTGTAAGAATATGTTTCCTGTAAAATGTTGATCATCAAATACTGATCAAATTGAAGTCTCAGCCTTGAAAATATGTTAGAAAGGATTTTGCTCACAACATGCAATTGCAGTTATTCTGCACATGAGGGACAGTGTACTGTATGTTGTGGAATGAGGATTTTTGAAATTGAGAAACCTACTTTAACTGCCAGGCTTCCTATCTTCTCAGCCAAGCAGGATGTTAACTTTGTCTAAAATTTATTTTAGAACATGCTTATATTCTGTTACAGAAATAAATGTTTTGTTTTGACAAAACCATTGTTTGCAACATAGGCAACAGTTTATCTTTCAAACAAACAAAAACTGCTCTTTCAGTAACAAGAGAGATCAAGAGCCAAACACTAAATTAGCTTGAGAGAAAAAAGAGCAGCCTTTTTATAAAAATACTTACAAGAAAGGGATTTCCCATCTTTAGTCTCTTTTCCATATTATCTAGAAAAAAATAGTAGTCTTTAGTTGGTCCATGTGTCAGTACTAGATGATATTTTTCATTTAAATAACAGTTTAGTTCATGAGCCTATCTCCTTAATATTTATGAGTACTTTGTGAAAAGATTTTTGCACAGCTTTATGAGGAATAGTTTTAAATATTTCCACATACAGCAATACCTTTTTAAACACTTTTTCCTGCTTTAAGAAAATAAATATTCTGTAGAATATCTAGGCTTTTAGGTTTGTTCAAAAATGTATGTATTATAGTATTCAGTGTGTTTTACTATGGCATTCTTACTGAGTTCCACTGACCTGGTTTGTCTTTTACAGGATTGAAATAAAGCATTATTTATTTTTTAGAACTCTTGCTTTGCGTGATTTTTTTTTTTCCAATTTTGTCATTCAGGTAAATCCTACCAAAATAAAAAAGTCCATGCAAGCATGTTCCATATTCTTAAAAAGCTTATTTGTACAAAGCCAAACATGCTACATTAAAGACAATTAAAATTATAATGCAGAATTATGAGATCTTTTATAAGTTCTTTGCATTGTATCTAAGAGGATGTTGTAAAATTTTCCATAAAATATTTAAGTAATTATCCAGATGCTATTTAAAACAGGCCCATTTATTTCAGAACAGTACCAGAACATATTTAAATCTGTGAGCAGATACAGTCATTAATACTCTCTTTATCTAATAAAGTTTATTACAGAATTGGTGGTCACGACGCAAAATGAAGAGAAGAGGGCAGTCAGTGGAGAGTAAAATTTCTCTACCTCAATGGGAAAAGGATTGGAATCTGCAACCTATGAATCTCCATGGTTTAATGGATGAATATTTAGAGATGGGTGAGCAAATTTGGGAGGTATTGGTTTTCTTCAGAAGGTAGAACTATGTTGCGTGTTAAAAGATTTTTTGAATTTCCAATTTCTAACCATGGAAATGCCTGTCTAGTTTTACAGTTTGGCTTTACCACCATCTTTGTTGCTGCCTTCCCCCTGGCACCTCTCCTGGCACTGCTCAACAACATCATAGAAATCAGGTTAGATGCATACAAGTTTGTCACTCAGTGGCGAAGACCCATGCCTGCAAGAGCAACAGATATAGGTAAGAGAACCCAGTGACTGTCAGCTACCATCTCTTTGGATTTTCCTCTTGAGAACAGCTTCCTGAAGTATTTCATGTGTCAAGATGGTAACGTAACCAACAGATTTCAGTGACAGCTTTTCTTTTCGGCAACAAAAGGATGGTTAGTTGATTTACAGTTGATTTACAAAGAGGATTACTCACATTTGTTTCTCATTTGCAATAAGGAATCATTATAATTTGAATATTGAAAACAGGCTAAAAGTATTTCAGGCTTCTGATTTGTGGAACTCTGGGTCTAAAATAAATTGAATTTAGAAATTAAATAAAAGGACTGAATTAACTTTTAATATAAAATTTAATTAAATAAGAAATCTCTTTCCAGAACCTCCTATTTGGCCTTCATAAGAAAAAATTACTGTTATGTCTTTATTGCTTGGCTGTATCTTCTCAGCAGGGTGTGCCCTGTTGTAAGATTTCATTTGGGTGGCATGGATGGTGGCTGCAATGTGGGGACATGGCTTTATCTTGACTTGTTTTTCTGTCTCATAACTCATTCTCAACAAGAAAGGAAAACCGTATGACTAATAATGACTTTATTATCACTGATATAACTTTAATGACTTAATATGACTATAAAAAACTGACTACTTTGTTGAAATTTGTCTTGTTTCTAGGTATTTGGTATGGAATTCTGGAAGGAATTGGCGTTCTGGCTGTCATCACCAATGCCTTTGTCATTGCCATTACTTCTGATTACATTCCACGTTTTGTCTATGCATACAAATATGGTCCCTGTACAGATCAAGGGTACAGACAAGAAAAGTAATTAGGATATTCTTTATATATACATGTATTTTTGAATGGAAGCACAATTTACTGCTGTATTTCTGTGATAACATATATCAGATACATTTCTTTACATCTGTGCAAACCTTCCTAGATGGGAAGAGTGAGTAAGTCATCTGTTTCAAAGAGTTTGCGAAGTAGCTCTTTACAGAAGTGGAAAATCATCTCTTCCCTCCTGAATGCAAACAAAAAAGTTTGTACATTGTGCATGAGTTTTCACATCTTTTCTAGATAAGCTTTTCCTCTTCTCTGCAGTAGGTCTATGCTGTCTTGTCCCAATACATTCCCAAACACACATACATGCTCCCAAAAATAGTGATTTACGGTTCCTGAGCTGTCACAGGAAAAGAGAGTTTAAGGGCAAAAATAGTGCGGTGGGATAGGATGAAAAAAGACATATAGAAAAATGCTAGGCTACTTGATGCAGCCTACCCATTTAAGAGGGCACTAAGTAATTCTATTTCTTCTTTTGTCAGTAGTGGTTTGAGGTATTACAGCAAACCTGAAGATCCAGGATTATAAAAGCATTCCTCATGCATCTCTTCTTATATCTTCTTTGACTTTCAAATGTGCTTTAGTTAAGTTACAAGACAGATTTAAAGAAGATAGGATATCTTTAATGTCTGTGTGGTTTTCAAGCAACAGCAAAAATTCACTCCTACAGTCATAAGCCAATATATTTATATAATTTCTGTAATACATAGTAATACATTTTTGCCTTTAATATAACAGTTTGGTATATATACACTGTTCGTGTTACTGTTGATGAAAACTCATAAAACCTGTTATTTTTTGTATATGCTGCATTATTAGTGGCCAATTCTGCAAGGGTGTTAAATTATTCTGCTCTCTGCCTTTCTATCCATCTTTCAAAGTTCAGTAATTTTAGAAAACAGTTTAAAACATTGTAGCAACAATTTTTGGTTTATATCTCCCAGCAGGTAAGAAGCAAAATCATGACAAGTGCTGAAAGTAGACTTTTAAACAGTACTATAGCTGAAACAGATGTTAGTCTTTTTTTTTCCAGTAAACTTTTCTTCTCTGCATGAATTTCAGAATTGCTTTTGTCCTGATAAGCAAATAAAGTATTGTGGTCACAGTATCTGATAGCAGAATATGTTTTACATAGAGGATGTGTTTATTGTATAACCACTTTATGAAGAAAGTGCTGCCCACATGGCTTTTTCTTTCAGATGCTTAAAAGGATATGTCAACAGCAGTTTGTCAGTATTTGATTTGAGTGAACTTGGGATGGGATACTCAGGATACTGTCGGTACGTTTCCTTGCTCTCACTTACTGTAATACAGGCATGGACATTATTGCAGACAGTAAATTGAAAGTGCTGAAATTGCTGGCATTTCTTTTTTGCCCATAAAAGCATTGGAGTTCATGTTTGTTCAACATGGAGGCCTCGGGTGCAAAGAGTGTGTGGTAGGATACACTGCTAACATACTGGAAATTTGTGTTTGAATTTTTTGTAGGACTCTTGCAAGCCATTATCTTCACATTTTTATGAATTATTTAATTTAAAAGTTTTACAAGCTTCCAAGAAGGGTAAAAATCCTCATTTCAATTTTGTTAAGCATTCGGAGGTCAATAAATTAAAATACCCAATTAAAATTTTTGTTGCCTCTCTAACCCAGATTGAGATTGCAAACAGTTGTGCAAGATGAATATAAGAAATACAGCATAAAAATTAAATAGGATATGAGTGCACTCCTGTTTTCTGACTTAGTTTTGCACTGAGCATTAGTTTAAAATAGAATTATATTTCATTTATGCAAACTTTGTCTGGACACTCTCAAATGCTTATAAGCAAAGACAAGAACCAGTTTAGAATCAACACACTTAACATTTCAGCTTTGTAACTATAAAAGAAACCGTTTGCTCTGGATTTTTGGAAGCAAAAAGTACTGTCTCGTAAACAGCTTTATTTAATAGCCTGTATCCTGGACAGCTCTCCCTTTCAGTTTAACTGCTCTTGAAGTCTGCTTTCACTTCAGTTTCTTTCCTTTTAGCCAGATCTGGGATTAACCAGAGACCCCTTGACCAAGTCAAAAGTTTTAGTTGCTCAAGAGAGCACTGGGTTTGGTAACTCACTGGGTTTCTCTTTGCTCTGCAGGTACAGAGACTACAGAGCCCCACCATGGAGTTCGACTCCGTATGAATTCACTTTGCAGTTTTGGCATGTCCTGGCAGCACGGCTGGCCTTCATCATAGTATTTGAGGTTAGTTGTGAAAGGGAGCAATCCCTTTCTACCTTTTATAGGTCTGAGTTGATTCTTTATAGTTGTCCTATAAGTAAATTGTCAATTTAATCAATTGTTTGTTCATTACAGTCAAGACAGAGGAAAAAAAATTGTCTTCCCCAAACTGTTGACTATCAGCTACTTCAAACAGAATTGACAGAGCATGCACTTGCTGTAGAACTCCTCTAAAATCGTATTTCCTTAACAGTCATCTTATACATCGTGTTGGTTCCCTGCCCAATCATTCCTATTTTATTGAAAAAGAAGTGCAAGTTTTGTGTATATTAGGCGCAGTTGTTACAAGATAGAATGTGTGTCAGGAAAATGATACATGACTCTTGGTTAATATAAAAGTTGAAACATATATACTAAGTTTGAAGTATGTATTCCGAACTCCCCAGGACTCTGATTACCTATTTCCATGATAAGCCCTGAACAAAGACTGCTTGTAGGTAGCATTGGTATTTGTTGATCAAATTAGCATATCTTGTATGCTAGTTGTACGCATCTTCATTTAAGTCACTAACTCTACCCTTTGTTTTCCTTAGAAAACATCAATAGGAGTGTTTTTATTAAAACAAACAAACAAACAAAGGAGTTGTCTTTCAAATTGAATCTCAGTTCCAGTTTTGCCACAGACTTTTAGGCTCTAAAGTGTAGTCCTACAAAGGAATACTTATTGATATGTTAAGCAATTATTTTTGTTTTTCTTTTCAGCACCTTGTTTTTGGAATAAAGTCTTTCATTGCCTACCTAATTCCAGACATACCCAAAGACTTGTGTGACAGAATGAGAAGAGAGAAATACTTAGTCCAGGAAATGATGTATGAGGCTGAACTGGAACATTTGCAAAGAGAAAGGAAAAAGAATGGGAAACAGTATCACCATGAATGGCCTTAGTCACTACCATGCTGCAACAAAAACACTTGGAAATTGAAGAGCGAAGTTACAAAATGAAGTCAGTCTGGCAACCGTGTGAGATTTGATGGTGGTGTATTTATGTTCTTGCTAGGCAGTACAGTTCCATACTTTGATGGGCACCGAGAAATAGATGTTTCCAGTGATGTCAATGAAAAGTCTTACCTGTAACTGCGATGAGCTCCAATGACAATTGGCATTCAAAAATGTGCAGAGAGAGTAAAGATCTGGACACTATTTTGAAAAAGGCAATAGATTTTCATGCTGTTTATGAAGATACTATCAGCATGATGAAAATAGAAAATTACCTGTGAACCTATATAGTAAGGGCATGACTAAAACCAACTTACGTGATGTCCATTACTTCTACAGCTTCTGATTGCTCAGCTCCATCTGTAATGCCTCTAAAGAAAAGAGCAGTTGTTGCCTTTGTGGCCATGACTTGATCTTTCAGGCTTACTGTTTTGTCAGGTTTGTCCTAGTCTCTTGTTGAGATTGTGGATGTGGTCCTACCCTAAAAAAAGGGGTCTGTGGCTGCTAAATATATACTATGCAGTATAAGATTTGCACATTAGTGTCAATAATTTATACATCTAGTTGAAAACAAAAAAGTCCAAATTCAGAAAGAAAACAGCAGCACCAGGAGAAGGTAATTTTCTGTTTGAAAATTACACAGCTGTTGAGTTGTCCTTGCACTTTTGTGTGTGAAAGGCCATCTCCACATGCTTCGAGGATGAAAGAAGTGTCATTTTCATGCTAACTGTGTTACTGTTCCTCTTGATCTGCCTGGGCAATGATTCCATGAATTCGCAGAGTGCTAACTTGACATACTCCCATGCAGTGCAATTGACTTTCTCTTCAAAATACAATTCTATCTTTATAGTATGCAATCTTCTGCCAATATATATGAGACATACAGTATAGCATTGTGGCTTGCTTGTTCAGGGAAGGAGAAGAAGAGCAATTTGTAGTAAGGTTCTTCTTATTGTAATAGTAAATGTTGCAGTAATGTACACTTCTTTTATTGGCCTAAGTATGTCATAACATTGGAGCTGGATACAGGCAAATATATATACAGATTGTATATAAATGCATACACATGTGATTTACTATTAATATTATTATTATTATGCCTTCTTACACTTTGGGGAGAATTTTTTTGATAAAATCACTAAAAAAGTAGATGTTCATTGAATTATCAAATTTCAATTTTTATATGCAAACAGCATACTGCAGTGTTGCTTGTGGTTAATAGTCACATTTTGGTGATGAAATTGTCTGTTAGTAACATTTCATAATACAGGAAAAGCACTTAATGTTTAAACAAATTTAAGGGATGCCTTGCAGGGAAGGGAACAGATAAACAGTTACAGTTGTTCTGTTTCTCTCATACAGTTTTAAGTAATGCTTCTCTGTATTGGATGAGAAAAATCTAAAAAACAAAGAGTCAGCAAAGCACAGTAGCTGCAAAGTCTACAAATTTTGACATTATTTTTAGGGATAAAGCTGCAGCAAAATCACTGCTGACAGATATGAAAAGACCTGAATTTTTGCTATTCACACTATCCTGTGTAATTAAAAAGTGTGATTCCAGTATTCTCTTGCATTTATTAGCACAGTAATTTTATTTTATTTCAGTGAAATTAATTTCAAGAGTCCAAAGCCCATCAAAGTAAGTAAATAGGATCTATTGTATCCAGAGAGCCTAATATCAGACTTTTTAAGTTCTTCAGTTGTTTCACCACATTCATGAGCTTTCTTGGTTAATTTCAGCTCTGTTACCAAACAAGGCACTTTTAGGAGTACCTATAGTACTGCATGAAAGGAGGAAAGAAATTAGAAGATCTGGCCCAGTCAGGTACATTACCCATTCATTCTGTGATAAAGGGCAGATGGAACTCAGCTTGCCATATTTTGGAAAGGCTGTTTTGTTCCTTCATTTTCTGGGTTGTGCATTAAGTTCCTCAGGAGTCATTATCAGAAAAAAATTACTTCACTCTGTTCAGTGCTAATAGAATCACAAGGTTTGATTTAATTTATTGTCTCTCTTGTCTCATTCTGTGGACTGTCAAGCACCGTTTGACAGCAGTAACCGTGTGTCACAGTTTTTATTTGTGCGCCACCTTGTGATAATATTTGAATGCTTCAGAAGGTCACAAGTGAGCTCTTTGTAATATTTTCTCTAAAAACAAAATGTCTTGGCTGGCCCAAGTTATAAAGATACAGGGTAAAATCAGGCAAAAATCAGAAACATTACTTTCTTGTTTCTGCTATTGATATTGGCACGTGTCAATACATACCTAGGCAAATTCCAATTGGACTTGAAAAACCACATTAAATAATCTTTTTGTATTTGAGATTTACATATATATATATAAAAATATAAATATATATTTTGAACTTTTTTCAACACTGAGATATAGGAGCATATGAAAGGCAAGTATGTAGATCTGACATGGTGCATTTTATGCACTGGGAAAGGACACAAAGTTTGGAGAAACACTCTGTGTGTCCTTTACTTTTGGAGGACATCAACAGTGTGTAAAGATCTTGCCACTGTCTAGCCAGTTGCTTAAGCTGAGAAACTTTTTTGCTAGACTTTGCTCAGTATGCTGTTTTCATTGACTGCACGTTATTTTCCTATAGAGTAAGGCACACACTGTCCTCAGGAATAATGTATTTTTTGAATGGTGAATGATCTTTTAATATTTTAAATATTGTCTTTTCAAAAAAATGACTAGTATGACTAGACTGTGCATGCAGGCTGCATTTGTGAAATTTGATAAAGCTTTAGAACCTCAGTTTGTGCAAAAATGCTTTAGATCATTGCAGATCTAATCTATGAAAAGTTTGCTCTAAGCATGCACCCTTAGAGAGACTGCATGAGCAACCAGATTTTTTTTATATGTGAAGTATTTGTTCAAAATGTGTTAATTATTCTTAATCAAATTCTGCATCTTGATCCAGACAAAAGAAATTTCCATTTCAGGAGTAGCACAAAGTCCAGATACATGAGATACACCTCATTTCTTACAACTTTTTATTCTAAATTTGTGCCTAATGTGTGAGATCTGAATTTTGGTGAATAAAAAAAGGAAGATAAGAATTCTGTTCTGTTGGCCATCCTAATGAGTGATTCCCCTAAGTTTGTCTCTACAAAGAGGGAGGCATTAAGAGTATTCACAACTGAGTGCTAAGACTTGCCTGAATGTTGAGCTCAGACTCCCCCAGCACACTGATTGAGCATCATTCTTTGGATATTTGGAAACAAGGCAAATCTCATGATGAGTTCATAAAGCCTTGGAAACTCTCACCCATGGCATTCTCCTGGAGAAGGTGGCATCAGGTGCGCTCTTAGCTGGGTTAAAGCTGGATGGCCATGCCCAGAGGGTGGTAGTGAAAGCTGTTTATCCAGCTGGCAGCTGGTCAGGAGTGTGATTTCCCCAAAGGAACCACTTCTGTTAGGGCCAGTTCTGTTTAATGTTTTTATCAATAATATGGACAAGGGGATCAAGGGCATCCTCAGTGAGTTTGCAGACAATCCTAAGTTGGGTGGGACTGTTGCTCTGCTGGAGGGCAGGAAGGCTCTCCAGAGGGACCTGGACAGGCTGGATCCATGGGCCCAGGTAATTGGAGTGCTCAGTATGGCCAAGTGCCAAGTCTTGTCCCTGGATCACGACAATCCATTGCAGTGCTGCAGGCTGGGGGAAGAGTGGAAAAGGAGCTGGGGGTGCTGGCCAACAGCAGCTGAGCATGAGCCAGCTGTGCCCAAGTGGGCACAAAGGCCAGTGGCATCCTGGCCTGTGTCAGAAACAGTGTGGCCAGCAGGAGCAGGACACTGATTGTCCCCCTGTACCTGGTACTGGTGAGGCCATGCATTGAAACCTGTGTCCAGTTCTAGGCCCCTCAGTTCCAGGCAGACACTGAGGTGCTGGAGCATTTCCAGAGAAGGGCAGTGAAGCTGTGGAGGCATCTGGAGAGACTAAGGGTTGGTTGAAGGGAGGTATGGTTGTTTAGTTAGATGAGGAGGCTCAGAGGAGTATTACCACTCTCCATAACTACTTGTAAAGAGATTGTAGCATGGTGGGAGTCATCCTCTTCTACCAGGCATCTAGGGACAAGACAAGGGAACATAACCTCAGGCTGCACACAGTGAGGTTCAGGTTGGACATCAGGAAGAATTTTTTCATTGAAGGCATTGGAGCGGGCTGTCCTGGGAGGTGGTGGGGTCATCATCCTTGGAAATGTTCAAGAAATGACTGCACATGGCACTTAGTGTTGTGATTTATTTGTCATAGTGATATTTGGTCAAAGATTTGACCTGATAATTTTGGTGATGTTTTCCAGCATTAATGATTCAGTTTTTTCCTAACCGTTTTCGTTCAAGGATTTATAGAAAAAATGGTGACAGGGCTAAAATTTCAATAGCGATTGAGCTTTTTTTTTTTTTTTTAGCTGCTTCTTTGGAAGTACATATTTTCACTAGTATGAGATACACATCAACAACCCCTTTTCCAACAACAGCTTGTCATAAATTGTGTTCTGAGGCACAGTCAGGCTCAATTGTCTCCTGTGGAAAGCTCAAAAGGAAAATGTATAGTCAGACTGGTAAATATAGGTTAGTCGATAAATACCGTAATGGAAAAATTAATAAATTTCCAGAAGTTTGCTTCATAAAAAGTTATACAGAAGGAAAAATACATTGGGAAACATAGCTTCAGGGCAAGTATGGGGAAAGGCAAGAGTTTTGGTAGTGTTTTATTCTTAATGTGCCCTTAAGATGATCAGCCTAATCATATGTGTAATGCACATCCTTGCTGTGGCTTCCTCCACTTCAGACTCCAACTGGGAGTGTTGCCAGAGAGAATTTCTGGAGCCATGGAGTCCATGGACTACCAAGTCCTTTACCTGCCAAGTCCTACATGGCATTGGGGGACTTAGCAAACTTTTGCATTGTGTCACAGTTTGTTTGGAGGCAAATTAGCATAGTTAGCCTGTAAATGTCACCAATTTTCATTAAAACTATTAGAAACTAGATTTTTTTCTATATACTGGACAATAGCCTTATCAATAAAACTCATTTTATACAAACAGCTACTTATGAATA
The DNA here is from genome assembly GCF_015832195.1 of Motacilla alba alba. NCBI lineage: Eukaryota > Metazoa > Chordata > Aves > Passeriformes > Motacillidae > Motacilla > Motacilla alba. The sequence continues at coordinate 3,128,567 of NC_052020.1, read as the reverse complement.
TGATAAAGTTGATGGAAAATAAAAAAAAACACATTTTCTATTTAGTTTCTAATAAGAAAATGGACAGAGAAAAAGATAGTGGTATCAGTAATCACTTACAATGCAGTAGTACTTCTAGAAGCATTATATTTTTTGGAATCCTCAAGAAGTGCTGATGTTGCTTGTTTGGGGACAAAGTTTGAAACAAATATAAGGGCAGCGTTTTGTAATAATTATTTGATGTTAAGACTGATTCTAGAATTCAAATATAATTCCACTTCTAGGCAGATCTGTTACTTGCTTCCAATGCATGCTTTGTCTGACTAAAATGCATACAGTGACACTCTTTGGAAGTTTTAAATGAATTCTAACCAATATTCCTGTAGTAGAAAATCTAGTAGCTTAAAAAATTCCTGGAGTTCTTTCATACTCAACCTCATGCTTGCAAAACACACATTCTTATGAGGTCAAATTCAGAACCAGCATGTGGAGGTGAGAATGAGCACTGGGCAGCAAAGGGCTCCTGTTTACTCCAGCAAGTTTTGCTCCAGAATTGCAACAGGCTATGAAAAATAAGGGTTTGAGGATGATCCCTGGGGACAGGCCTCGTGATCTTTTCTTTTTTTTTCTCCTTTGGCTTATTCTTTACTTATCCTCAGTGTTTGATTGCAAACTGCTTTCTTGGTGACAGTCCTGTTTCCAGGGCAATTCTGTAACAGCAGATTTTTTTTTTTTTACGCGCTGTTTTTGGATGTCCCTGACTGAGATGTCAAAACAGAAAGTCCACAAATAGCAGTCTGGTGCTTTTTACAAATCAGTATATCTTGGTGGGATGAAGCAGTGCGAGGAAGTATGGGGCACCTCTGTCTGTGCTGTTTCTGTCCTTTTAGTCAATTCCCCAAGCACCACTGTCTTTTCTCATTATGTCCCTTCCTACAGATGCACATACATCCTAAATGCCCTACACAGTTGTATAATTTTTCAATTTCTACAATGGATTTATTTTGACATTTTTTTATCTGATATTGCCATTGCAAACACGTTTATTAGAAATTTAGATTGTCACAAACTTGGCATAACCATAATAGCACAACGTTACCACAACAGGACAAAGTTCTAATGGCACAATAAGGGAAATCTGTACTACTCCATGGTATACAGGAACTTTTTAAATCCAGGACTGGTATGTAGTCTTGAAATGTCACAGTGTATTCCCTCTTCGCTACACTCAAAATGACCTTGTGTGAGTTCTCTTGGCTCATTCTGTCTTCTTGATACAACCTCTGTTGCTGGCTGTTCTCTGGAGTTTGCATTCTTACTAACATGAGCTACTTGTTCGGATGCTACAGGGTGAGAAGTTAGGATTAAATCCAATGGAGTCTAACGCTGGTGAGATTTTAACCACTGAGAACAAGATGATTTCTCTGTTAATAATAATAAAAAAAAGGATGAAATTTTCTTTTATTGTTCTATTTAATTGACTTGGAGTTTCGTATTGAAAAATCTTCCAAACTGTTTGCTCTAATTTTTACCTAGAGTAGTATCACTGAAATTTCAGTTCTTTGAAATAATCTCATGTGAAATCTAGGTGAATAAGATAGTTCAGTCATTTTTTTAACTCTGATAGTACTGGCTAACTTGCAATATCATGATCATAACAGATTTCTTAAAATGTGTATATATTTGAAATTTATGTAATGTTTAAATACAACTTAATTTCTAAGTAAGCAGTAAGAACAAAATTTCAGCTATTTTTTCTACTCACAAATCTACACTTTGTAAGTAATATTTAAAACAAGTTTACAGTATCAGAGAGCATTTTTGGAGAAATCTGCTTTTCTGTGCAAAAGCTGTAAGTTCCTCCAACATGTCAGCTTTCAGTTTATTTTGTGTTTTAAGATTGCTTTTACAAGCAGCTATGTACTCCAGAAGTAAAAGAATTCACTGAGGAAAAAGTTGTAAATCTGATTAACTGTTGTAAGACACTTTTGGCATAAATTTGTCTTTGGGATGCTGTTTACTTTATCAAGGTTTACATTTACAAATGCAACTACTTGCTGTATCATGCAAATTTGATTACTACTTTTTTTTCAGTAATAAACTTGGATCTCTTTGAAAAAGGCTGTGAGCTTTATTATTCCTAATATTCAAAGATAATTAAAAGCAATTGTATACTTGAAAAGTGAGTGCTCGTGAGCATTCAAACCATAGTCTTGTAAGAAAGTAATTTCAGGGTCATACTTGGCTCAGGCATTTATAACAATTAAATATTCAATTATTTTGGCTTCAAGGCACAGCTAGACTGAGTTTTCAAATTTTCAGTCATTTATGTTGTACTGCTTTTACTAGTGGCTAACAATTTCATAAATTTAATCTCTTTTAGGATTTATCTGTGCCTAGTTTCATAATCTCAGTTTTTCAACCAAAGTGGACAGGCTTGATTTGCTTCTGGAAGGATCAAAGGCTCAGGAAGTGGAGAGTAAATTTTTTAGTATTTCTTTAGGGCTTGGTTAATTATAAGGTATTAAGTTGTTTTTTTAATATTTAATTTTTATAAATTTAGATATTTTAGGATTTTTAAAAATATGGATACTATGTTTTTGTTTAAAGAGTTTTATTATATTAATTTTTTTTAGTCTAAATACTAATATAAAATTTAAGATTTGTAGTTTTTGTAGGTGTAATAGGAAATGTTTGGTATGAATTGTGGTTATTTTGTATGGTTTATGTTTGTGTGTTTGGTTTTTTGTTTGTGGAATTGTTGGTGTGAGTTTCAGTGTGATATGGTTTTATGTTTTTTGTGTGGATTTATTTGGGTTTTGTATTTGTGGAAATATAAGTATAATTTTTATTTTAAGTTATTTGTGGAAATGGTGTTTTAATGTTTGTTTTAGGGTTTTTGATTAAAATTGGATGATTTTCTAAAATTTCATTTTTGTGTTATTTGACAAGTGGTTTAAAATTGGAGGATTAGGTTTTCTAAATGAGTTATTAAAAATTAAAGATATATAAAGTTTTGTTTAATTTTATTTGAGGTGTTGTTTCAGTTATTTTTTTGTTGTTGCTTCAAAGTGTGTGTAGAGTGTGGTATCATTTTTAATCATTGTTTGATTTATGGGGGATTCAGGAATTTTAAAAGTGTGGTGAGTATTTAATTTATTAAAAATGTGGTTAATTTTTGAGTTGTGTATGTGGGGTTATTGTTTGGGTTTTTTTGGGGTATATTTAATGAAGGAAAAGTTTGTAGAAAGTGTTAGTAAGTATGATTGGGGTTTTTTTGTGTGTAGAAGTAAAAATTTTATTTGAAAAACTATTAATAGATATATGAATATTTTTGAATTTAATAAAAGATGGGTATTTGGTAATATTTGTTATAGTTGTAAAGTTTATAATTTTTGAGGGTTAACAGTTTTTGTAGAAACAGGAAGTTGTATAAGTTGATAGTTAAGGTAAGTAGTAATAATGGTTTTTGTTTGGTTTTTGGAAATGTGGAATATTTGTTTAAGTGTTTGTGTATTTTGATGAAAAAAGTATGATTTAGTTTTGTTTGTTTGAAAATGTAAGGTGTGTGCCCATGAGACATAAATGGTACAGTTGGTAGCAATCCCAAGTGTGGAAGCAGGAAGGGAAAGCAAGTGACCTGAGATGGCAAGCAGCTGTCTTACAGCCAGACTCAGCTGTAAGTTTTAACGAGATTATAAGAGCCGTGTAAAAGGGATTAAGACAAATATTGACTTGGTTCTCAGTTTCTTGATGAACTGTTCCATGCAAGCAAGGGTGCTATTTCTGTTCTCTTATTAAAATCCTGGGACCATTTCCAGGGGTAGAGCTTGAACCCAGACAGGGGAAGTAACTTCAAGGACCAGATTGACATACATCTGCATCATAATAAAGATGGTCACTGATAAAGCAAAAGCAACAGAGGGACTCTTCAAAGAAATACAAGCTAAATGTTTCAGGTGGGTCCATGAGTTGTCTTTGATATTTTCATTCAGTCTGTTTCACTGAATTGCAAATTTTGTTTTAAAACAAATATATTTCTTGAAAAATTATATCCAGAAGTTAGTCAAGATGAGAGGTGATCTGTTGGCTTTTATTTTCAACCAGCAAGTTGTCAAAGAAATGTGTTTCACTGGAATTGAGCACTGAGTGGGCTCTGCTTCCAAGACTGTGTACCAGACAGTTATTTTGCCTAACTACGTGTCTTTTTTAAAAAATTCAGCGTGAATTATCAATTAAGAGGTATGACCATCATTATATGTTGGTTTATTTTCTTTATTGCATAGAAGTGGATCCTTCTGAGGTGAAAACTAACACAGATAAAGAACTATCCTGAATTCAAAGTAAAATTTGTTACTCTGTCCTATAGCTTTTACAATGAGAAGCTATGAAGAAAACTAGAATTCCCCAGAGGGAGCAACCACAGTTACCTTGGTGACTGAAAGACCAGTCTGGTCTATACAGGGTTCCTGTGAGGAGACTCTTTGTGATACTTGGGTGTAGGCTCAGCCTGACCTCTCTTCTTTCCCTCCATCAGAGGGCAGCTCACAGACTCACATTAGTGAGATATCTCACAAACTTCTCCAAAGTCTTAATTTATCTCAAGTTCACTTTGCACACTCCCTTCAATGATGAGTTGCTGAATAGAGCATGTGATGCAGATGTATTGCAGCTGTGTCTGAGGGGAAGCTTCCACAACAAAATTCATGAAGCATTTCTTCTGAAATAGCAGTGCTTCTAAAACCCGATTGTCCCATCATTTTTCAGGCCTGCCAAGAGATTTGTGAATAAAAATCTGGCCTTTATTGCTATAGAGAGCAGCTGCTCCCTCTTGGTCACCTACAAGATGGTAAGTGCAGTAAAAGAAGTTATTAATTTTGGAAACTGAAGAGCTAAATTTTGATTAAATGTCCCTTGTCCCTCAGCTTCTAGAGGCGAGATTCTCTGCTTATATTTGTATATGAATTTTCTTCGGAATTGTAACCACGGATCTGGCGATTATTTTCTTTGTTGATATTGTTCTTGAAGGTGTTATCTGTTCTGGTTTTATTTGCAGCAGTTTCAGGCAGTTTTTTCTCAAAGTCCATCTGAAAAGAGAAAATACCCTTGTAGTTCAAAGCCTGTATTTGCTGCTTTTTTTTCTTTGATTAAAGAAAAATTATGAAAACAGTGCAAGAAGAAAAAGATGTTCATTCTGTTTGCCTCTTTAATGAGCTACAAAGCCTTGGGACACCTGGAGAATAGCTGGCCCTGTTGCCCCTGTGGAGGAGGAGGTGGAAAGGAGCAGCTCAGATGCTGATGAGTGCAGCACTGCCTGGTTGCTGCTCTCTGGTGCTGCTCTGGAGGGCAGAAGCCTCAGGAGCTGTGGTGATGGGGATGACAGCAGGAAGAGAGCTTCATGGGAATGTGAGTTCTAAAGTCCTTTTCTCTGAGCTTGGTGGAAGACGATATCTTGGTGAACTGTCTAGGGTGTAAAGTGCAGTTTTGTCCCAGCAGAGAGAGGGAGGTCAGACCCTGTTTTGATGCCTTAGGTTTTAGCTTTTATATTTTCCAGATTCTGTGCTGTTTTAGTGTGTAGTTTTGAGCTTCATATTAAGAGCTCTCTTCACAGCGTGGATAGACGAAACAATTCCTTTCCTACCTTGGGACCAAGGATAAAGGATCCAAATCTCAGGCCCAAGAGCACAAACAACATGGACTGAAGAGAGAAAAACAAGAAGGATGGGGCTTCATGGGCTAAATGGGACAATTAACTCCAATATGCAAATGGAGCAGAACTGATAGAAGTGAGAGACCCCATGAGCGGTTGTGCATTTTGGGACCATTTTGGTTCATCTTGGGTGCAGCACTGGCTGGGCTCTTGTGCTGTCCAGGGTGTGTCCAAGGCCTTGTAATAAATCCCTACTTTATTCTTTAGCTCTGTCCAGCTTCTTTTCTAGGTCAGCTTTCCAAGGCATCAGTTCTGTGAGCTCCTGGCTTTCCTGAGGGCTCTTTGTTTTTTTGAGAGCCTCAGTGTAGCAGACGTAGGCCCTGCAAACCTGCCTTGGTGTTCTGAGGCCTAGGACAGGCAAGATGCTGAGTCATGATGACTGGACCATAGGAGCCCCTCTCTCCCGCTCTTGGACCCTTGCTTATCTCTCTGTAAGGCTATAGGTCACTTTCCTTTAACCTTTACCATTGGACAATTCTCGATCCCCTCTTGCCCTATTCTGCCCGGCTCATCAGAGAAGAGCTGTCACTGAACCCCTTTGCAGAAAGAAGATAATAAAGGACATTGCTGCAGAATATTTCACACAGCCTCTTTCCTCTCTTTCCTGGTCTTCTGAATGCCTGCTGCATGCCCCAGCCGAGCCTAGCAAGCCCAAGAGCTGAAATCACTCATGAGCTGAGAATCACTAAAGCTGAATATCACTAAAGGCTTGCTAAGGCGCAGGCTGGAGGCACTGCCAGAGCTTGGGCTGACTAGCCTCCCTCAGAGTTGTGCTATCCGGCTTTGATGCAGCTCCTGGGTACACCGCGTAGCCCAGCCAGTGGCATTACCTCAGTCCCCATATTTGATGAAAATGGGAACAGTAGGTAACTTACTACTGACCAGGGTTTAGCTGATTTAATTTCCAGTCTGTGCTGCTTATGCAGCATCCCTTGCAGAAGTTCAAGAGCAGCTGTTGAAGGCTGGTTATTTCTCTGCTCAGCCCATGCCCTCACGTGGGCGCATGCTCTCACGCAGGCACCTGCCCGTGTTCCCACAGCTCCTGGACCACAGCAGGGCTGAGCTGACGGGGTCAGCACTCACCTCCAGGCTGTCATGCCGCACACCACACCAGAGAAATATTTTGAGTCTTTTGGACCAAAAGCAAAACAGGTTGCAGACTGGCTTAATTAACACTGGTGGGATGTCTTCTCCTTTACTAGGTCCTGCAAAAAGAAAATAGTAATAAGCAAGTCTATGGATAGCTGGGTATGAGCCTTGGGAGCCTCAGACTATAGACCATGAGGGTGGGGGAGCAGGATCAGAGCCCACTGCCCTCTTCTGAGTCTGTGTCTCAAGTCACCTACTGGACTTTTAAAAAGCTTTTTTAACAGCCAAGTAAGCTTATTCAAAGGTATGATTGTTTATATATCTCTGTGTGTGTGTATAAATATATATACATATACATGTTTATGTATGTTTTGAACACTAACCTGTTATTAAGCTCATCAACAGCCCTGTGATGGCACAGCCCACGCAGCCGATGGCACTGAAGTACAGGTAGGACAGGGAGTACCAGGTGTCTGCCAGCAGAGGCCTTTGAAGAGGTGACAAAAGCAAAGCAGCTAGTGATGGGCAGCAGTTGCGTTTAAGTTGTTGCCTGACTGAGCCAGCACAATGCAGCTCAAGCTCCAGCTGGTGTGTCATCTGGCACCAGTCTCCACTCCCAGCCTGCCCTGTCAGTACTGCCTGCACCCCAGCTGCAGGCTGGGGGGCATACTTGGCAAAACATAGGCTTAAGTGGTAACAATAGGAAAAATACCTCTCTGGGGCCAGCGTGGGAGCTGCTGTTAGCAGTGCCTCAGTGCTGTTAGCCAGGGTGCAGTTGAGGGTAGACAGCTGCAGAGGGATGGACTTTGTTGCTGGTGCAGGGTAAATGAAAGACCCGGTTCCAGCCCAAAAAGCCAAGCTGATCCCAGCTAAGAGGCCTCCGAGAGCACCCTTGGAAAGTATAGAAAGATAATGTTAAAGATAATATGTGCAAAGTTCTTTTCTGTGAACGTGAATTAGCCAGGAGTAGATAATGATGGGTTACGGTGTAAATGAATTCTGTTCTCTTTCAACTAAGGTATATAACGTGGTGTTTTAGTGCTCTCTGTTTGTAAAAGTTAAAGCAGAAGTGTGGTCAAAGCTGTGATACTGATTTTAGTTTTACTTCTGCTAACCTTGATGGGAATCCTAATGGGGCAATATGGAATGAGCTCATGTGTTTTGAGTGAAAGAATGAAGGCAAAGCTTTTGAAATCACTCCGTTCATCCCAAGGCTGGTGCAAGTATTGAATAATTTTTTCTTCTTAATGAAAGTCAGGGAAAAAAAATTAAGAAAGTCTTCATGTCAGTCTGATCACCAGTTATTCCACAGCTGGGTAGACTTAAATTCAGCAGGATAAATTTAGGCAGGGAAAAGGCACATATAAATAGATCTTAGATCCTCAGGCGCTAAATCTGAAAAGCAGCTCAAGGACCTAAACAATTTTCAAAATTGATTTTTAACCAAAAAACCCCTTGATCTTTTAGATCAGGATTTTTGTTTACTTACCTTCCAGTTAGCACAGGGAAACACAATTCCCAGAGTAAATAATCCCAGCATTGGCCCCCCACACATCCCGTGGATGGAGAGGGAAGCCTGTGGGTGCAGAGAAGAAGAGTTCAGGGCAGCGGCGGAGGGGAAGCATCCCCAGTTCTGATTTTGATCTGTACTTTTCTCTGGAAAAATGGTGAGGGAAAAGGGATAGGTAGTGATTTCAGGGCACAGTTAAAGAGAGAGTCCTGCTCAGTATTGCTTCCTAGCAGTGAGTCAGTAGTGAAGGAGTTAGGGGATTTTTTTTGTTTTCCTACTTATTCCTCTCAGCAAAATGTCCACAGAAATGGTTTGGGTAATCTAGTAGCCATCAGAGCTGGCAGAATTATTTGCTCAGTTCATTACATTTTGTGTTCATTCTTATTCTATTAATTGCATTTCTGAAGCAAGAAATACCTGCACGACTCCTCCCAGCAGCGATGCTGCTGCGGCCATGGAAGTGCACAAGACACCGTACAGTACACCTGGAAAAGGTAAGGTAGGGAGGTTCTCAGTGCTGGTTAATGGTGGAGATGGTTTATAACTCAGTAGTGGCTGAGGTGACCAGCCAGCAGAGAGGAATTGGCACTTCTTATTGGGTGTTTAGAGTAGACCATTACAAACCCAGCAATGGCTTGTATGAAGTCTTGTTGGGTTTTTGGTGGATTGATATTTCTTACAAAGTAGAACAATAGCAATTAAATTAATTTAGAAAGTTATGCCTCATATAAGAATGTTTGTGTTGCCATTAAGTATCACTTTTAAAATAACCTAATAAATGAGTTGAGAAATTATAAAACAGCATGGCTTTCTTCCCTTGACACCAGTTTTAACTTCATGGTAGGTAAAACTCTGTATGCAGCAGCCTTGAGTAAAGCCAGTCAAAATTTTTGTGCTAGCACACCTTGGTTTCAGACACAAAAATTATCTTTCTAGGTCCAGAGTGAAAAAACTAAGTGGTAAGTGGAAAAACAAGAAGGGAGAAGACTAGAGCAGTTACAGAGATAGAAAATAGATGGGTGTGGCGCTTTCATTATATTTATGAATTTTAATAGAATTCTGATGGTATTATTATGGTATTCATAAGAGGGTTATGATCTTACTGCAATAATTGTAACAAATATCCTAAAAATTAAAATAATATTGATATATTATTAAAATAGTATTGATATAATATTGATATGCTTGGTATGTCGATGATATTTTGTGGGGTTTTTAATTTTTTTGTTTTCATGCTTTTTTCTCTGAAAAGCTGAATAACCTGCTTATGCAATACTCTAAGTTTGAATATAATTTATCTACTGTATTATTCTAAATAAATACTACTATAGAGTAATATGGTAATAACTATGTTAACATTCTTTCTGTGTCATGAAGAGTGTTTTCCAATACTTTCAGTAGACCAGACTTTTCCAAGGATTTTGAGTGGGGGTTGTTCATGCTAGTCTCTGTTCCTCTGCTGTATGGTGCTGATGATGCTACTGAGGCATCAGTCTGATGTTCACCTGGAGGGTTTATAAAGTGTTACATTCCTGTTTCTGAGGGAGCCTCTCTGTGCAGCGCCCTTTGCCGCTAAAGAAAGGGGTCTCATCTGGAGTACCCACACAAGCCTTTGCTGATCCACGTGCTCATCTTCTCAGACACATTTGGGAAACCTTTCTTGACCAAGTCTTCAAAGGTAACAGTTGCTAAAGCATTGATGCTGGCAGCTACTGTGCTGTAGAAAGGGAGAAGAATGGTAAGTAAATAGGAAGCAATATAATCTGGATTCAAGTTGTATTTATATAGAAATGCTTCTTCTTTTTCAGCACTAACGCTCTCCAAGAACTGTATGATTCATAGTATTTTTCATATGTGCTACTTTAACTGGGGAGGTTTCTGCTGCTTCTGCAATTGCTGGAGGCTCTGCTTCGTGCTGGCATGAAACAAGATAAAAACACATCATAACTGACCCTTCCTTTTACAAGTTTGCAAAGACCTTAAGTACAGACATGTTCCAGAATTAAAACCTTACTCCCTGACAAATTGAAGGATGTGCAGTCACCAATAGTGCCACCCTGGTCCTCCATGAATGGCTCAACTCTTTTAGATGGATGAGTGAGCCTGTTTTTGGTGATTACAGTTCAGATAGACTTACTGAAAATGTTTATACCCCTGACTATGATATTGTGACAGTTACCTTAAGTAAAGACAATTTCACCATGAGCAGCTCCCAAGAGTATTTTGGGAAGTTAAACTCAGTTTTTCTACACTTTCTTTGTATTGGTAACATTATTCTAGGTAATGTTATTCTAAGATGTATTTGGGATAAAAAGGTACTGGAAATGTGGAGTTAGACTTTATCATAAACATAATCCTAGAATAATTTAGGTTGGACAAGACCCCTAAGGTCCCAGAGTCCAACTGTTTACCCAGCACAGTCAAGTCTACCACTAAACCAAGTCCCTAAGTGGCACATCCACATGTCTTTCAAATATCTCCAGGGATGTAAATAATTCAACAAAGAACTCCTGCTACTTCCTAGAATGTTCTAAGAGAAACAGCTGGGCTTTTCTTAGGGTTTCATATTTTGACCTCATTCTGGATTGTCAAGAAATTATCATAAACAACTAAAATGTCGATTCAGATTCACAAACCTTAGTGTTCCACTGAATGCACAGGCAACAAACAGTCCTGGGACTCCTGGCATCGAAGAAAAGATGTCCATAACAAAGTATGGCATGAGCTGGGATAGAAGGAGCACAAGAGCAACACAAGAAGTTAATTAAGGTAATGGAAGCAAAGTATTTCACATTTATTAGCATGTTGCTAAATTCTGGTGTTCCAAATAACATGGTTTCAGATTTCGAGCAAAGGGAATGTCTTTTGGCAAAAATACTCAATTGAATTAATACTGCAGGAGTGCCAGAATAGATGATATTGTAGCCCTCATCTGGCACCCACCTTATTCCCTGAGTGCTGAAAGGACATAGAGCATTGCACAAAACTAAAATGTTCTGATATGTGCTATATCTGAGCCCAAAGCAGCTCCTCATTATTGTATGGACATCTGTACCTGATCGGGAGCTGAAATGAAAGCAGCAGTCCAAGGGTCACAGCTCTTGTAATGAGAGTACATCACCAATCCACAAAATACTGCACACACTAGGACTGTCCAAAGTCCCAATAAATTGAGGTAAAGTGCCCTAGAGCAAAAGAGGGAAAATGTTTAATGGAGGATAAGTAAAAAAGTTGTAATAAAATGTTATTCTGAACTTTTTTGGGAGATCTCTTAATCCCAATTGGTTATGTAATTCAAACTGGCTGTATAATTCATAAGCAAGATGGAAAAATTAAAAAAAAAAAAGGAGAAGTACACCATCCCTATGCTATAGAGCAAGGATAAAGTTTCCAAGCAGCTCCATAGAGCTGGGAGAGTCAAGTAACCTCAATGCAGAATGGGCTGCTCTGAGGGCTGGGTCTGTAATCCCTGTCCATGCTAAGAGCAGATTTTTGCCCGTTGGGAGATGCTGATGCTGTTCTCCCTTTACAGCACACAGATTATTGTTTCCAATGTTACCATGCAAAGTAACAGTCCTGGTGGTCTTCCGCTGTTCCACAAAATGGATGTGGGTGACAGCCTCTGCTAGGAAGGTTGTGTGGCTGTGGGTCAGCAATCCTGCTGGTTCTGAGAGCTGCCAGAATTTATAGAGCTCACATCGTGTTTGGACACACCTTGCACAAGATCTGTTGCTAAGGCCGGTTCAGAGTGTGGCACCAGGAAACAAAGGTTAACCCAAATTGTTATTAGTGATGTTCATGCTGGTGTGACATCTAAATGCTTTTCAGACACTGAATTTTCTGTAGGATGAATTCGTATAGACAGTCATGACTTTCAGAGAAATTAATGGGTTTACAGTCAGCAAAAAAGCTGTTTGAAAAAGGAATAAATTATCACCTTTATTCTTTAACCGCATGTGCAAGCAATTGGCCCTAGTGTTAGCGTTCAGAAACACATAATCACGAATGATTATATGCAGGTGCTTTTATTGAAGAGCTCTGGGTGTCAGGGGTACAAACCCAAATCTGACTCCGACATGGGTTCGGGATGAACATGTTTTTATATTCTATCGTTATATAACTTTCATGTTAATTAATAAACTTATATTGTTCTATTGTATACATAGATTTCATCCAAGCGTGGACTTCTCATGGACCTCTCAAACTTCTAACATAGTTTTCTCACTGTTCTTCTTTACGATTAAACAATAATTATATTTAATTACTAAACAATCATCACATCTAGCAGTTATATCATTTATCATATACCGCTTACACAGGTACAGTTTCACATGATCTGGCAAACACAAAGCCTAACATTTTCAGAGTCTATTTTTAACATTTTTCCAGAGCCCCACTAAATCTAGCTTCTTTCTAACTCCCCAAATTTTATGATTTTAAAACTTTTACTATCACTAGGTGTGTGAAAAAAATCTGTTTAGGAAAATATGTCTAGCAATGAATATATTACTGCTGAAGTTGATGCGGGTAGCAGGCTGGAGACCTGTATATTTATATTGTGAAGATTCACTTTGTTCTTCATTGATTCTGATTATTCTGGCACTGCAGAATTTTAAGAAATTATTGAGATTTATTTTTATTTAGGTAATACCTTGTACTGTAGTGCTCCACTGAATCAATAACAACTTTTAATCCTGTATAACATAAACACAGTTCCAATAGATACATTTTTACAATGAGGTTGTAGATAGCACAACTTCTGTGTTGGCATCTTTGTCATACTCTCCTTCTGAGGATTAGTTTGTCAGCCTGATCATAAATTGATAAGCTGCAAGAGATATGTTTCTCTTTTTCCTCTGCATATATTTAAGTCATTTCAAGCCAGAGGTAGTAAGACTTTTAGAGCAAAATTAGCTTACTACCACCTAATGGCATCCCAATATTTATTTATCATATAAATGTATGTTGTTTGTCAGTATAGCTGACAAACTTAGTGTAATTCTTGGTTGATTGCAGGAATAGGTTAATGACAGGTAGCTTACAGTTTGGCATGCCTTTCTGATTTGCAGGAAATGCATCTCTGTATTGTGGACTGATTGACTCCATAGAGCCCTAGCCAGGTAAATGTTCCCCCAATAGTTATTGTCCAGAAGGTATGTCGTCTCAAAGGATCAACATCAAAGCTAGAACAAAGAAAGAAAGAAGCAATTAATTTTTTTTATTTAAACATATTTTTTTCAGCAAGAGGTAGGTGATTTTTTCAGAACTATCTGGCATGTCCTACTATCTGAATCAAAAATTCTGCATCGGTAATACCGTTTTCCAGAACCGACGACATCTGATGTGTTCAGGTTTGGAAGTTTTTTACTTTTATATTGGAACACATTGTTTTCAAGTGAGGATAAACAAATGTCATTCAGACCTAGTGAGAGGATCACTTAATTCAGATTAATCAAATTTATAAGGGTGCTTATGCTCAGACATCCAACCTGTGTCATATTGTAGCAGACCTACAAACTCAAAAATAATCCAGCAGATTTTTACTAATTATTATTAATAATTATTAATAATTTTATGTATAATTAATTGTTTGTAATGAATAATAATAATATAACTTCCTTTAAGAGAAATTGCTTCAGCTGCTGTGTTACCTTTTGTACAACAAAATTCTGCTACTCTGCAAATTTAACTTGTACAAGTATATCTTTCTGTCTCAAATGTGTAATCTTTGCAGTTCTCCTTATCTTGGTTGGGACCGCAGATAACATTTGACCTTGCTGCTGGATTCTGTCACTGACTTGCGTTGATTAACCAGCAAATGCCCCAAACAGCCAAAGGAAGATCAGATTTCTATCCCAGTGCACTGGTGCACTATTGCCTGCTGCTGTGGTGAGTGCAAGTAAAATATAGTGGTTATTTTATTAATAGAAAATGAAAGATGTTATATACAATTAGCCACTGATATTAGCTCAGTTGACTCGAACATGGTGCTAATGGCATCAAGATTTCATGTTTGATCCCTTTATGGGCCATTTACTTAAGAGCTGGACTTGTTGATCCTTGTGGATCCCTTCCAACTCAGAATATTCTATATATGAAATTGGAAGGAATAATTTGGCTGCATTTGTGGCTACACAAGGAAAAATGGCAAATCTCCCCTTCAGTTCAGCAGACCTTTGATTTCTTGAAAGAGTTAAGCTTTCCTAAAGGTCAAATGCATTGCCAGTAGCTGAAGAGATGAGGAATGGACTTCTCTGAGTCACCAGGGTTGTTTAATAGTAAGTCTGTGTATTTTTGGCTAACTGAGGTTATGGTTTCTAAACATTAAATATTCAGAGGAATTGTTTGCATCATTTGTTTCTTACTCAAATACGTTTAGCCGAGATCCTTCGTGGGCGTTTTCCCAGACTTTGGTCACTCCTCCATTCATACTAGTTCCTCGAATCAAAACCGCCACGAAGCCAGCCACCATAACAACCATTTGAAATGCATCTGTCCAGACAACAGCTTTTAATCCTCCCTAGAACAAAGAGAAACTGTACACCCCCAATCTTCTTTCCTGTTGCTCAAGCTCAAGTACAGAAAAATGTAGCAAGATTCCTTATTTTGACAGCTCCTAAGCTGTATGTGCAGCACCCAGCAAATCAGGACTCTGTATTCTCCCACAAAGTGTGTACTTTTGCAGGTTGGAAAATTTCACAGCCTAAATAGTTTGTCCACAGGCACAGAAGAATATTTGACTTTCAGTTAAAAGCTTTTTTTCTGCCTCCTTTATATGCATTTGAAGAACATATCATGGTGTGGAACAAAAGCTTAGGGAGTTTTGGCCTGTTCCTACGTCCTATAGGACTCCATATGTTCTCAGAGCCCACAGTTAGCCCAACACAGAAAAATAGCTCCAGAAAATTTGCTATTCAGCTTCTTCCATAGCGTTCATATTTCATCAAGTCAGTACTAGAGCACATAATAAGTGTTTTCAACAGGAGTAGAGTGGTATATTGAAAAAAAATCATTAGTGGCAATGAGAATGGCAGTTAGTTTGTGTCCTGAGCCACAGGGCTCTGCTGCTTCACTGCAAATATCTATACAATATATCTGGTTTGGAACCTGACGTTGCTTCCATCAAAAGTAAAGCTCTCTGACCTGTTGATTATCCTTCCTAGGTTTTAGTGCTTTATTCTTGAGCACAATTTTCATTGCAGGGTTTTTCAGCCTATAATTTGTAAAATATAAAAATCATCTTCACAAAAGAAGACAGGGGAAGCTTATTGCCTCCTTATCTGGACTCCGTCTCAAGACGTCTGGTTTAAACATGGAGACATGCAGCGTAGGATTAGAGAGGAATTTTTTTCCTTATAACACAGAACGTGGAAGAAATCTGTGTTCTCCACAGGAGCCATCCTTCTCTGATAGTGTGTCATGTTTAAAGGATGGTTGAATTGACCGTCTGTGTTCCAAGTATTCAGTTATGTCTGTTACATACCAGAGTGCAATAGAAAGTGCAGACAATTCCTGTTGCAGCTACAGAGCCCCAGAGATCAAATCCAGTGACTGAAAAACCAATGAAAACAAAATTATTAGTGAAATGGGTGTGAGTCATCTGGAAGGTTGCAGAGGAGCTGTACTCCTTTAGTTTTAGAAGGATAGGAGTAATTACTAATTTTAATCTTTCGTGTCTATTAGGAGCTTTGCTGGATTGTTCAAGTTTTGTAGAACTTCTGGATACTGTTTTTCATTGTT
Organism: Motacilla alba alba; assembly: GCF_015832195.1. Classification (NCBI taxonomy): domain Eukaryota; kingdom Metazoa; phylum Chordata; class Aves; order Passeriformes; family Motacillidae; genus Motacilla; species Motacilla alba. The sequence goes on along the minus strand of NC_052020.1, from coordinate 3,112,539 downwards.
TTCTTTCAAATTGAAATTAACTAACTTTCAAGCAAAAGGAAGAATACTTGCATAAAGCAAATATATCATTCTGATGGGACACAGCTTTATAAGCAATGCTTCACTTCTGCTCTTAGTCCAGACCTTTGTCTTGAGAAACCAAGTTCTTCAGAGATTCCCTAAAATCCTAAGGTGGAAAAACCCCCAACCCCTAAGTAATTCTATTACCTGCATCTAAGAATGATTTAATGCTAAAATGAGCTTGATTAAAACAAATTTCTGTGTTCATTTTTGCTTCATAAAGTTTCTTCACACAAAATGCACAAATTTTGTTTTGGCTGATACTGAAATCTCACCCACCAGTCATAGTCTGTGAGGACGAAAGCTATTTGTAAAGGTTCTCTTATTAGCAAAGTTAGTATGGTGTAATAATGAATGAGAACTTTCACATGGAATTCAGCTGCATGACAGAGGAAGAAAATTTGAAGCTGTTTGAGCGGTGGGATCAGTCTGAATGCAACTCAGATAATGAACAAAGAAAAGAGCCTCACAATATCTTCCCAGTCAGTTTTGGTAAAATCAGGATTCGGGCCATGATGATTCCTTGTGCCCTATGACAGTAAAATTACAAATCCCATCTATGGTGATGGATGCTTTATGCCTAGTTTGCAAATATTAATTGACAAAGTCTGGGGGCAGACAGCAGAACAGCATTCATCTCTGGCTGCAGGGAAAAGAGCTATTCCCATGGAAACCTGAATACAAGAGACAGGAACGGAGGGAATCAAAGTACATAGTATGGTCTTGGATCATCAGCTTGTACTGTGGACTTTGTCTGGATGTTGGGAAATAAATGTTTGCTTCAGGTCTCTTCAGGCAGTACTGAGTGGGAAGGAAAGCAGAAGAGCAACCACAAGGCTCCTGCTAATGTTTGGGTGTGAGAGGAACCTGGATAGTAAGAAATGCTGAGCTACAAGGTGAAGGCAAAAACCTTCTTATAGAACCTTTGAGCAGAGTTGGGTTTTTTTCTATTTTTGTTACTTCTTTTACTCAGGCAATCCCTCTGGTGTGGTTATTTGAGGTAGCAGTGTAGTGCAGCATAAGAACTCACCTTGGTTGAGTGCCAGTGATGGAGCATAGACCACTATTCCTGTGTAAAGGATCTGAAGGAGAAAAATTATGTATTTGAATGCTCAGTGATAGAACTTGTATTTAGAGTAGGGCTCTGAACAAAATAGCAGATTTAGGGTTTCTTCAGATCAGCTTATATTGTACTATGGCTTTCTGTTTCAGCCCTTAAAAATTAAAATGTTGTGTTTAGTTCCTTTCTGAGGGGAGGTCTTTGTAGTACCTGTTTCTCTACTGCTAAGACAAGTACATGACAATATATCCTCATGAAATAGAAAAGGGGTATCTCCAGAAAACACAGATAGTGATACAGAAATAAAGTTGCATTGATCTTAGAAATTAAATGTTTGTTTTTCCATTCAATCCCTTTCAAAGTAACTAACTCAATACCTTTTATGTGTAAGATCTGAAAGAATTGATGGAGAAACAAAACATCAAAGTCACTAAGCATCAGATCTATTGCCAATGGTTTGGGAATAATTAAAATGGAATTAATGCAGAAGAAAATGTCTCCTAATCTCCCATCAAATCCTATCTTTCCATTAAATACACAAGTAATGTAACCTTTCAAGGTGGTCACAGCAGTGACCATCATGGGACCGCAGCTAGTAGGGCATCTGCCCAGGATACCTTGTACAGCAGTTTTCAAATAGGATATTTCACCTCAGTGTCATGAATGGGTAACTAAACATACCCAGTGAAACTTGACCAACTTCTCAAGAAAGACAAAATCCATGTGTTTGGGAAGAGAGAGGCTTCCAGTGAACATAATGTGACCAAGAATGTGCTCTGAGAGTACAGCCCAACATCCGAGTGTTAAGGACAACTAAAATGGCATTCTTAATACTAAACAGGAAAAGTTAGACAGTTAAAAACAGGCAGTTAGACAGTTGAAAATACAATCATACTTCCTTTTTTAGCATTCATAGTTCAAGTGAAAAGAATAAGAAAAAAGACTACTCATTAAAACATCTTGTTATAAAAAATGTGGTGTATGAGACTAGTCTGTGAAAATCAATGATGAGTGAAATTAGCATAAAAAAAGAGTCAATGTTGTCTTACCGTCTGGAGGATGTAAATCAGTGTTGCAGCAAGACGGACAATCTTGTTAAATCTTAACTCCAAATACTAGGAAAAAGTGTAATCTCAGTAAAGTGCACATGTAGCATCTGTGACACAGCTGTTACCCTTCTGTTTGCCCCAAGTGACACCTTACTGTGCAAGTAAACTTCCTGGCAGCTGGCACTGCTGCTATGAGCAGCTAACAAGGAGAGCAGGATTGTCATTAGACAGAATGATAATTACGTTTAAGAAATCAGTCTTCTCATCTGTACCAGGTATGTGAAGTTCTATACTGGGTTGCAGTAATCAATACCTTCTTTGCACGAGGAGTAACTGGAAGGTCCCAAGAACTACAAAGAAATTTTAACTTCAAATGAAGGTATATTCCAGCTCTACAATGAGGAAACTTGAGCTCATCTCTAGCAGAAATAGCATCAACTCCAGTAGTGACAAAATTGGAGGTGGAGTAGATGGTGAAGCAGCAGCATGGAGTTTCCTGGTGCAGGAGCTAAGCTGGCTTTCTCCCTTGTTCTGTCTCAGCCTAAAGCCAAATCTGCACATCACCAAAATGGAGAGGCACAAAGGGGGATCTTATGGACTTCCAGGCTCAAGGATGTGGGGAGGTGTTGCCACCTTCAAAAGAACTGTTGAGGTGAGTGGACCTGTAGACCCAAAAGCCCAGGTTTTAAGGCTGAATCACCACCTGGGGTCCCTGCAGAGTCTCTCTGCCCCATGGCAGTCCCCGTGCAGGGAGGCTCTTCTTGGGCCACAGTCCCATGTGCCCCCCCAGCAGATACCAGGCATGGCCTGTGCAAATTTTCTCTCTTTTACAAGTCTCTAGGCTGTGCACTTCATACTGCCAAAGCATCTTTTTTTCCCCATTTTTCTCATGCTGATCTTGTGTTTCTTGCATAATAAACCCCACAGTCTGCCATATAAATACATGGCTAATTTATGTAACTTGACCTATTTCTAAATATAATTAATGGAGCCAAGTCATCTTTCCAGCATGCTTGAAGGGTCTCTCCATCTACAATGACCCTTTTGCTGGTTCACATGACAAAAATAATTAATTCTCTGACATTGGATCAAAACCAACTAGAAAATGCAACTACTTGCAGCAATGGTCAGTTTTTACTCTTCACTGACCTGAAAGTATTTCCAAATACCCTGGCAGATCTGTTTGACCAAATTTCCTTCCTTGAGTTTAGGCTCAGTAAGTAGCCCAAATTTCCTTCCTTGAGTTTGGGCTCAGTAAGTACAAGCAGCCTTTCTGTTACCAGAAGGTTCCTTGTGCACGAACCTAGCTTCATCAGCCAATTCATGCCTAGTTGAATCTGCCCACAGAGGAGCAACCAAACTTGCAGGAGGTGACTGAAGTAAGAGGCCATCCCAAATGGTCAGTAGCTGTCCTATGGATGTGCAGTTTATAAGGGCTGCTACTGAACTGTGTTATGAAGGAAAAAATTTGTTCCAGAGAAAATGCCAGGCAAAAACTCTACAAAATTCAGAAGTCATTAATTTATTTTCCTAGAGAATGCTTGAATTCCAGCCCTGAGGTTTTTTTAATCTTTCTTTTTTATTTTCTTTGAACAAGCCTGCCACCTTCTTTCTCTTCTTCCCACCGCAGTGACTTAGATATAGTAACTTGGCCAAAATTACAATATCTAGAAGTTTGAATTGGATAGTATTGAATTCTGTTCTTAAAGTCTGTCTCTCTAAACCAGAGCAGAATACTCAAAGACCAGAAGCATTTGGATATGCTTAAATGTTTTCCAGCGGTAACTTAATTTCGTGCTGTGTGTAAACTCATATTCTGTCTGTGCTATATGTGCATAAAAGGAGCTCTGAGCCTTAGATTGGGATGTCAGCTTATGCAATATAAATAACAAGTTTAAATAATGCAAATTATTTCTAAAAATAATTATTATATCAATATTTATATCAATTATTTATATCAATAATTATTATATCAATATCAATATCAATTATTATATCAATAATTATTATATCAAAACACTGCAGAAAGCTTTCTGTCAAAGATTTTTCTCTCAAAAATATGTGCATGATAATTAGTTATGCTAGAATAGTGCCTTTATTGTATGATTTTTACTTACCTCGTAAGTGCTTGTGATGCCAGATCTATAAAAAACAGGTAGAAAAAGTTCAGAAGTAAAAATTATGACAAGTGTATATGAAAGAAAGAAAAGCACAAAGGATGCCCCATAGCGATAAACTTCGGAGGGTGTCCCCAGGACTGTCACTGCTGACATGAAGCTTGATGTAAGAGAAAAAGCTATCGGTCCACATGTCATCTGCTTACCACCCACCAAAAATTCCTTTGAAGTTTTCTTTTTCCTCTCTTTAACTGCAAAAAAGACTCCAATGCTGGCAGAGACTAAAAATAGTGCTGCAAAAACAATATAGTCCCAAGTCACAAACTTTTTGACTTCTGGAGCTACAAAGTTTGGCATTGCACTAGTTGTATAATTCTCTGATGGAAAATTCTGGTTTACTGTGTCTGCTGCTCTGACCAGATTGATTCTGTTGACAGCAAAGCTGAATCTTATCTGTAGCTCAGCAATGACAAAAAATAGACTGGAAGAGTGTTCAGCCAGAATACTTTTTCTAATCCAGTTTGGTTCTAAGGAGTTAAAAAAAACGTAGCTAAGGATGAGTTAAGGAGGAGTGCACTTAGACCCAAGTACTGTGGGTGCTTCTGCCAGGCAAGCTGAAATCTGTAGTACAATCCCTTTTTATCTGTAATGTGTAAGTTTAAGGTTAAACATTAGCCTGGCACATTGACATGATCCAACTCTTTTCTAATGTCTCAGCATTTTTAAATAATTAAATGAGAGCAACAGAGAAAAAAATAAAGGGGAGAGAAAGGAAAGGAAGCTCAGTGTACAAACCTGTCTCATGAGCAAGTTCATTTTCAGAGAAGCAGTTTCCTCATATGGTTAAAAACTGATCTTGAATGCCAGCAATAGGGTTTGCAGCTGTCTTTTGAGATGCTAAGTGTTCTCCTGGGTAGAATCTCTGGAGTTTAAGGTGGCCTAAGAAACTAAAGTGTTTTGTGGTTAAAACTAATTATGGTGCTCCCCCCCACCTGCTGTAGTTCAGCCTTGGTGAGTTTGGAAACCCAATGGACCTCCAGATGTGTAGTTTGTGCTGCACTGTCTGAGGGTGAGTTTCAGTTAGAAACCAATTTTTAACTGACTTCTACTAAAGACAATATAGCTTCTGTGGGTTCATGTGTGAAATTACGTATTTTATTTATCCATATAAAACTTTGTTGGACTTACAGGATACAGAACCATAGAAAACCAGACTGAACAGCAACATTTGTCTTAACTATGTCTTTGCCATCATTTTGTAAATTCAATTATTAGGTTTTCCTTTTGTGTTTTTGGTTTAAGTAATTGAACATTCATTTTATCCTCATTAATGCCATAACAATACATTTTCCAAAGAAGCAGGAAATTACTTGTCATCCTGAAGGATTAACTTGTACAGAGAGGTAGTGTGTGTAGTCACAACCCTGAAGGAAGGGTGGAAAGTGTATTGTGAGGAAAATTTTAAAGAAGAAATTATGTAACCTGGGAGAGCTTTAAATAGCAGAAGTCCTTTTCTTCAGCCTTTTCTTGGTTAGGGATGTATCCCCACATCTCTTTTTTAAGTCATTGGTAAATAGAGGTGTCAGTAGCAACTTAGTGTGTGTCCAGACCTGAAGTCTTGCCTGTTCCCATGCATTGCTCAGGAGAAGGACTTCTTCTGCTCATGTGTGCAATAGAGATTGTGCAATTTTATAGTTGATTTTGGTGAGACTGAGTGTGAAGGGGGGAGTTGAAATTCCCCTTTTATTGCCAAATGTGAGCTGAAAAAGACAAACAAAAAACCCAAACCAAAGATACTTCTTTAAAGGTACTACTGCATACATAGAAAACACTTTTAGTCCTCATAAGTTAAAAATATGAAGTGCAAGTTTGGGACCTATGACCCCAAATCTGTGAAAACCAGGATATGGATGTAGCAGTTGCCATGGCACACCACTGTGTAACCTGTGACCCATGGGTGGTGAGGTGGAGGGGCTAGAGGAGACAGCAGTGAACCACATTCCATGGTGTGGATCAGTCAGTACAGGTAACAAGCTGAGAGTTTTCACACAACTGTATTCAAGTATGCAACCATCACTAGTTAATATTTTTCTTTTGTACAGACCAAATGCCTTAGAGTGGTGCACTCTCAAAAAAGCAGCCAAGCATTCCTCTGCTTTTGAGAGGGTGGATTTTTTTGCCTTTCCACCCTCCTTTTTGCTCTTCTCTCCTTACAAGTGTGGATATGGATATGGATATTTTCTGCATGTTTTATTTCATGCCTGCAGGGTCCTGTTAATAAATGTCTCTGGCAATGGTAAGAGCTATGCTGTTACAACATGAAGTTTCTGGGGTCAACCATCAACTCAGTCTGGCAGGAGGCTAATTTAATGGTGTTTGTATGCAGCTTGTAGGGCTGACCAGGAAAATCATAGATTGATCTAGCCTGATCACAGGGACATCAAGTGAATTCACAAAAAAATGCAAACTCCTCAAACTTGAGGGTATTTCTTCTTAAATCTGAACTGCTGAACATGCGTTAGCTGAATAAGACCTCATCAGTCTTACAATGTTGAGAGGGCAGAGAACTCAACATTGAGTTCTGCACTGGGGAAACTGTTTCTAAAGCCTGGGATAAAAAATGAAAATATAAAGCAAATGAAAAAATAATCATCTGAGTCAGAAGGTTTCTCTCCTAGTCGTGTTACCAAAGAAACTGTAAGTGGAGGATCCCTGTAATATTCATTCTAGGAAAATAAGTGTAGTGTAAAAATTCCTATTGGCATAAATATAACCCTGCAGATTTTTTTTAAATTACAAATGTTTTTTCCAGCAGAGAAGTGGGGATTTTTTGAATGATATTATTTTACACAATGTAAGAAAAAACTAATGGAATAACAAACTGAAAATCAAGCTAGAAATGTAAATTTGTGTATTTATTGTGCTATAGTCTTCTGGCACATTTTCAGCATCTTGTCATGGGGTTGTTCAGAACAGCCATTTTGGCTAAATCTCACACAGAAAAAATAATGGAAATACAATTTCTGGAGAAAAAAATATTTTTAAATAGTATGGAAACACTTGTTATTCTGTCATGATGTTATTCTTTATGTGGAAATAATTGGTATTTTTATTTCCCTGAAATAATAAGATTATTTTAAGTTTATTTATGCAAACTCTTGTGAAACTAATTTTTAGCCAGGGTAACCCAAGTAAGAACATTCACTTTTTGAAGGTTCCAATACCTCTTTCAATATCTGACCAAGAATCTGACAAGAAATTCCAAGCTGAGTGTTTCACTTTTCCACTCCAGGCTCTATGCATCTGAGATTCTATGTCAGGCCTCATTTCAACATCTGAAAAAAGCACTTGAGGATAGCAAAGTTAAGGGCGTGACTAATGAGCTGCAGCCTGACTTACTGCAGTCAGGCAGGAAAATGTGCAAGGAATGCTCTTTTCCATGAGCTGCTGTTCATTTTTGCCCCTGACTGTGGGGAACATTAGCCTTTTGAGGGGGAGAGGAGTCACAACTGGGTGAATGGATATATGTCATTGCATCTTTCAGTTTGGGATCAGGGAAAAGACAAACCTTTATTCAGCATTCTATTGGCTTGAGAGTTGAGCATCTCTTGTAGCACTTGCAAGACGCACCTGCCTTATCCTAAAATGCAGGAGAGTGATGCTGTATGTGCCCCACCATGCATATTTACAAGCAGTCCCCTAGGAGGAAGCTGAAGATGCCTCTGCCTAATGCTATCACCACCACAGCTACATTGTCCACTCTTGTCCTTTCTTCTTCCTTTTCTCCTTGCAATGAGAGCTTTCAGTTTGGACTAAATGTCAGTTTGAGAGGATAGAAGTCATCCCTGTCTGAGGCCAGACTAGAATCCTGTAGTCTGATGCTCAGTGATCAGATCATGAATGTTTTTTCTGTCTTCAGCTGATTTAATCTGCTAGATTGGTCATGTGTAACAGATCCAGGACCTGACCCTTGATCTAAGACTGACTGGTCCCTAGTACTGAGAAGAAGAAAAATGAGTTTTGAATTCCTAAATTACTTAAAATATTTCATCTTCTGCACTTATTTTGATGCTGAAGTCCACTGCATGAGTCTGAGATGCGTCCACTGTTATAAATGTGTCATTCTGTAACATAGTATCAAGTCACATGTAAATTTGATATCCATTTGTTGGTGCTACTCTAAATGCTTAGACCTATACATAGAAAATACACTTGATTTAACTTATGAAATTAAGATCTCCTCACAGGTTGTATACTTTGCATAGTATCCATAAACAACAACAGCCTCTAAATATTATTACAAAAAAATAAACATTACATATATTTTTCTAAGGAAAGGATTTCTAATACCTAGGTCAGAAAGTTTCTCTGTTTAGTATATTGCTTTCCACTAGAAATCATTTAAAGTGCAACTGTCAGGTAAATAAGTACCTGTGCAGTACTGAAGGATTTTTTTCCCTTCTAAAAATGCAAATAATATAATAAATTATGTGAATAATATATTTTACTTAAAAAACCCCAACCATTTTTCTGTATCCTAATATATGACTAAATTATTTTCTTATTCCTTTTCAATATTTTTCAATATCAAGCTGTGAAAAATTCATAGAAATAGGCAATGGAGGATTTAAGTCACATTTGATTGGATAGGCAAAAACAAAGTGATAACTAGTTTATTGAGAAAAAGTAAATTTCTGGAGCAAAAGAAATGCACTGAAAACTGTGTCTTTCAGAAATCCTGTTAAACTTAGGGGTTACTATCTTTCCTTGATAGTGGACTTTGGTTTTTCTTGAGAGGCTCTTCTTTAATGATTACTCTTTCCTCAGAAAGTTTGCTCATTTATCTATAAAAAAGATTATTATAGTCCAGTAGTATGAGGAACTGGAGGTATCGCTTAGAGATTCAAAATATCTGGGGACACAGAGTCCTCCCTGTGGGATTGTTCTTCCCTGGAAGTGCCAGGTCACATCAGGACACCCCGTGGCCTCTCTCTGGTCAGGACCCATCCAGTCCTGCTTCCCTCTACTTTCATTGTAGGATGCAAAGTTTGTGGAGCTGCTTGCAAACACAATTGTTCACTTTGTGAGCATTTTTCAGGAGAAAAATGCATGGTTTACACTGAGAATTGGATTTTCTTCTACAAAGACATCTAGAAAGTTGCATGGGAAGAAACAGTCTGAAACACTGGATTTTGCAATAGTCGTATTATCAAGAAAAAAACCAAACAAGCTTAAAATCATATGTCAGTTATCATTTATCCTTCCACTACTGCAGTGGTGGAGCATCCCTCTGTGGCTGCAGTTTTCCAAGGCCCCAAGCCATCCTCACATCTTCCCAGCTGCCTCTTCCTGGCGGTGGGAAGGAAAGTGGGATATAGGAAAGTAGATTACTGTACATCTGCCCAGGGAGTGTCTTCCTCTGAAGCCTATAATCTTGCACCAGTGGGCAGACATCAGTGCAGAGCAAGGATGAGACACATCACATCCTGACAGAGTGGCTAGGGAGTGCTCCAAAACAGGATGGGACATTTCCTGTTGCCTCTGCTGAGGCTGGGCGACCTGGTTCAGGAACGGCACAGCAGCCACCTCAGCCTTGCTCGGGCCAATTACTCACAGACACCAATGTGGTGGACGGTAAATGGCGTTTATTTCCTGATTTCGCAGCCTTATATAACTTGGGGTTACATCATTTCCATATGCTTGCACAACAAGCGTGGAGAGGGGAGGTCCTATCTTTCCGTACAGCGCGTGGTCTTCCGACCGCCTGTCCCTACCTAACCACAATTTCCCAGTCCCACATTTCAGGGAGTATTTGCCACAGTGTTTCTGTGGAAAATAGAGACAACCAAATGAATAATTTTCCAGAAATGGCACAGGTATGATGTAGAAAGATATTTCTATCCAAATATCACCCAAAATCAACGATTGGCTATTGCAGTCGGATCGCAAGCTGGGCAGCCCAAGCGACAGAGCTCATAACAGATCAGAGTGGGGTGAAGGTGTGGAAAGAGCTGGTGCAAATCTGCTGGTGAAACAGACAGGCTGGGAAGGCTGCTGTGCTCTTGGTGTGGACCCCAAGGGGGTAAGGCTGTCCTTTGGTCATCTATTTTTTTGCTGACTTGCCAGTGGAAGACTATGAGAGGGAGTATGCATGAGGCTGAGCATGGCAGAGAGGAGGGAAGGAAGCTGGCTGAGGGAAGGCAGGGCTAGGCTGCACTGGGGAAACTCACTGCTGTGGCCATCGGAGATCCTCACAGGGAAGAGTAGAATACTACTCTTTACTAATAATTAATGAATAAGCATAACTTATTTCTGAGAAAACATGACTTATTTTCTGTTTGGCTTACAGCTTTGAAGACTAAGGCTGTTAAATTGGGTTTGTCTTTTTAGTTGCTGAACAAGCCAAGAGGCTGTAAAACATGTGGAGTGACAGCTGGACTGGACCAGCTGTGCCTTCCAGTGTGCCTCAGCAAAAGAAGGCAGTCAAGGACTGAACAAAATAGCAGCATTACAGTTCTACTTTGTTTTAAAATGAGGAAAAGGCACATCAAAAGTAAGGCACTTCATACATGGATTGAAAAGCACTTTGGGGAGAAAGTAGTAGCAACTGTAAGGAAGGAGGAGGTTGAGATGTCACTGCAGGTGATTTAAAAATAAAGAAGCAGAACATACTTTAGGAGATTGAAAAAGTAATGCACACTTCACTGTTTCTGTGCTGTTAAAAGCTTCAGAAACCAAAGTCATCTGATTTGGTCTTCAGTTGTTAATAAGTTATAGACATTCCACCATAACCCTGCAAAAGTGGCATTTGGGAACAGTCAGGCAGCAATCCTAGGGATAGACAGATATGTACTTCACAGGATTGCAGCTGAGGATCTGTGCAGAAGGTCTGTGCTGTTCATGAGCAGCTTTAATGAGCATCCCTGGTCACAGCAGAGCTGAGGATCACAAATGTCCCCTCGCCGCTGTGATACCCTGCTAAACATAAAGGAGAAATTCAGGCACTCCCTGAGGAATGAAGATGTTTAACACTAAAGAGGCATGACATCTTCCCCCAGATAAGATGGTTCATGCACTCCAATGTACTTGTGTTATAAAAAGTATGTTTTCCCACATCACAGAAAATCCAAATTAAAGGGACAGCTTCTTTAGTAGGACTTGAAAATGAATCATCTTTAATCATTATTGACTTATTTTGTCACATTCACTTTTCATTCTTAGTGTACTTCAAAAGGATCTCTTAATCCTGTTTTGCCTACATAATTTCAGTTTCCTTATGTACTCACATCCTTCTCTTTGTATAGATTAGAGTGCCATATTATTACACAGCAAAAAGTTTTTATGCATTTTTCTGCAGAGAATAGCTTCTCTTGAACTGTTTGTTATATTGCTTGTTATCATTAAATTCTCGCAAATATGATCTCTTCTTTTCTTTCCCCTAGCATAAAATAAATAAAGTTAATAAAAAATAAAGAGCTAGTCATGGTTAAAACAATCCATCAAAATAAGTGAATTAATAGGATTTTGCTTGCAACTGCACAATATATTTGGCTTGAAAGAATCAGGTGGAAGAGCTTCTGTTAGTCATGTTGGTTTTGTTTGGGATTTCACTTTTTTCCTTGTGTAACAAGACACTTTGGGGTGGTTCTCTGTTTAAGCTGCAGGGAATTAAGTGTTATTTTTATGCAGTGTGAGTCATTCATCCATTTGGAATATTGACTCTGAGTACACATGTTGAACTGTTTTGGAAAGCTGATTCCTGAAACCATACATGTAAAAGAAAAATATTATGATAGTAAAATGCTATCTAGGAAGAGCAGTAATTAACACATCAAAATTAAGGATATTGTAAATGAGCATCCATTCAGCAATAAGGTCGAAACCAAGATTTTTTGCTGTATGTGAAGGCCTATGGTGGAAACCTGCACTTTTGATGTAGTGTATATTGTTGAAGAGAGATAAGAGTTTTGTCCTCACAGGACACATGAAGCTTTTTAAACACATCTATCTAAGATGAAAAGCTTTTATTTTATTTTATTTTATTTTATTTTATGTTATTTTAATATGAATGTAAATGTACATGTAAACAGGCCATCTTTCTATTTCATGTTTATTCAATGCTGCCTTGGTGGAATGAAAACTCAGAAGTTAAACAAGTCTTGCCTGTCCCCTGCAGGCTTGAGAATAGATCAATTATTTTGCTTCTGTTTTAGATTCCTTTTAAATCTGTGACAGGGCAACTGAAAAATTCAGGGTAAATTGCTTGCTGTTGATAATCAACATCAGAGTGAAAGAATTTTTGACATTAAAATGAAAGGAATTGTTCTTCAGCATTCGGCTTTTGCAGCTGTTCTTCTTGCTTCGCCTTCTTGTCCGTAACACACCCAGTGCAGAGTAGTAGCTTGCTGAATTTTTTGATAATGTTTTTACTACTGTATGGTGTTTCCCTCATTTGCATTAGATCTGGGGGTTTTTTTGGTTAGGGAATTTTCTGCTTTGGCTTTGCTGGATGTTTTTGAATTAGCATATTTGTAGTTTTATCCTTGGTGTTGTTTTGCCCTGTAACATCTGTGGAACACTAACTTTTGCTTTCTGGTTAGAGGAGAGAATGGAAAACTGAAAAGTAGCAGTCTTTTTTTAGATTTAATTTTTGAGCAGGCTTTGTCTGCGGGTGAAGACTTGGAAATGGGACCTCTGATGGGATGCCTAGCTCCTGCCAGCTGGCTGCAAAGCTCTGGGTTAGTAATTCAAGTTCTCATTTTCTTTTTCCATAGGAAAGAAAAATAAAAAAAGATAATGCTGAACTGGAGCTGTTGAAAATGACATGGCTAATTAGCTTTTTAAGAGGTAGCCAAAGGTTGCTTCACAGGGAAAAACCTTTAGGATCCCCCTCACAAATGCAGAAATACTCGAGTTGCCTTTCCTCAGCTCCATTAGTATAATTTGACAGGTGTTTGTAGTTCTGACCTAAATGCTCTTTACAGGCTGTAATCTTTGATTTATAACTAGGACAAGCTGTAGGGTGCTTTGCTTTCAAAATGTTATCTAACCTGGTAATTTAATTATGCTAACATGACGGACCCCTCACTGGGCTCCTTCTCCTGACTACTGACGTGTACATTAAATATTTGTGAATTCATTTTGCAATATGCATTGATCATTTTTCTTCCTAAGACATGATGACTAGCCACAGCTCCATGACACAGAAACAGCTGAGAACTGTCAAGTCTGGAGAAGAAATGAGATAGAAATAAACTGGAAATAGTAATAAAGAATTTGGAACACAACTGTATATAAGGTTTGGACTAATACTGTTTTGAAAACAAGTGGTTTGAAAGGAGTCAGTTTTTTCTCTTTGGAACTATGAGTGAAATTTGTAGTACAGGGTTTGATCTGCTTTTATATTGATGAAGGCATAGGCAGTGTGATTAAACATCTTGCTTACAAATGAATAGTAGTAAAAATCATAGGAGGAGTAACCCATAGAAAGTAACCCTTTACTTTCTATGGAGTTGACTTTACTTTCTTAGGAGTTGACTGATTTAGAAAAAATACATAAGGACTGTACATAATTTATTGAGTAAACACCTTTATAATTGGGGTAAAACTCCTAGACCAACACAATTTAGTTGTTTGTGTTCAAGTGAATATTATTTCTGGGCTTTGTGTGGGTTTAGATGGTGTGAAAATAATATCTAAATAGAAAATACTGAACTCAAAACCACATCAAGCTTTGATATTGGTTCCTCTGTTTTTTGGAATAATTCAAGGTAGGCATAAGTTGAATGGCAACTTATGCCAAATTTAGCAACTTCCCGCATTATTAAGGAGAATGAATCAGCATTAAAAAAATACCTCTTTGTTATTTTTAAACGTTCACAATCTGTTTGACACATAGTATAATTTTACTGATGGATATTATATATTTGTTTTTATGTTATTTTTTATTTATATGGTATGATATATTATTCTATATTAAATTATGACATATATTATCATATATTAAATTATACTATATTTGTATTATTAAAGAATTTATATAATTATACTTATTTCCATGCCAGATGTCCAATATAATTCTTGCCCTCCATGTTTTTAACTCTCTAATCTTGCTTATCCAGGTGTGGTAAATATCTCAGTAGGACAGTTCTGCACCAAGAAAACTGAAAAAGATGGGGCTTGGATTTTTTTGAAGAACGGAGTGAACAAAGCTGTCCTAATATTAAATTATTAATAATTATTATAAAAATATATAATAGTAATTAATATTTAAATATTAAAGTAAATTATAGGATAACATGTCAAGTAAAACATGCTTTGGATGCTTAGTGAAAGATTTTATGTGCTTGTTGCTGTTGTGTATAAAGTTTCCTGGAAGAGGGCAGGTGCTGCTCCTACCTCTTCATGCACTCTGTTGGACAGAAATCAGAATATGCCAACAGATTGCTTTCCTTCCAGGGAATCAGCTGTCTAGATTTACCCTGTAATGATGTGAAATGAAAGAAAAATTATTTCCAAAGACAACCTTAGATAATGTTCAGAGGAAATAAAAACCTGTATATATTAATTTTCTATAGCATCACACTTTGAAAAAATGGGGAACATGTTATCCTCAAAATAACTCAATAATTAGATAAAAATTAGATACTGCTGCCTAATCTCATAAACCTCTTCACATGAAATGTCACCCAATCTCATCAATTCCTCACAGTTGTAGTTCAAATTCTGTTTTAATTGAAATCCTGTGTAAGTCAGTAGGAAACATTTGGGAAACAATTGCTTTGTAATTGTGTGGACTAGTGTGTAATTCTACTCAGTGCCACAATACCTGTCCTGATACCTTGCTTTGATTCATAAACAATGGTATTTTAGTTAATTACATGGTCTTCTCTATATAAGTAACTTAAAAATTGAGAATTTCCATCACTTTTTGCTGAATGAATAGCCAAAAAGCCTGTGGCGTTACCCACAAGAGCAAATTAACATTGGTATCACCATGCTTTGAAGAAGATTTTGCTGAAATACATTCACCCAAATGCATACTTTTCTCATGCTCAAATATAGCACATCTGCTATATATTAATTCTTGGTATTTATCATAGACTAATGTGGTATGTTTAATTTTTCAGTGGATGAAAACTCCTGGGATTAAATCCTGTATTAATGAAGAAAATCAAACCCTGATGGAAGTCCTTGGGGAAAATGAAGAAGGTTCTCCATCTTATAACATTGTCTTTATTCTCCTACTCCTTCATCTCCTGCTTCTTCTGCATATCTCCACTCTTTTCTTTGCCTTTGTAAAAGTTGTAAATGCTCTGGGAAAGAGGAGTAGTGCTCTTTCTCACAGAAAAAAGCCTTCACTCCTGGCTATAACTGTACAGTCACATTCAAGTGCAATCTGAGAATCATAGGATGGTTTGGATTGGAAGGAACTGCAAAGATCACCTGCTGTGGGCAGGGACACCTCTCATTACAGGAGGTTTCTCACAGGCCCAGCCAGCCTGGCCTTGGACACTTCCAGGGACAGGGCACCCACAACTTCTCTGGGCCAAAGTATTTCCACGTTAGAGCATGCATTTTTGTCAATAGGAATACTCTGTGTGAAGCCATTTGTAAGGCAAAAAAAGAAGGTGGATCAAGATAAGAGCAGGTATCTGAGAGGTACAATAAATACAAGGTAGGGTATGGTGAAAAATAGGCTGACCAGGTGCTTAAGGAATTTAGATATTACTGGGTCTTGATCTATGTGGTTTTGGTTTTTAATTTTGGAAAGTTGCTAAGTTTTAGAGCAATTTCAATAAAAAATGAGTGGATATGACCTACACTTTATGAAACTATTTTCTATACCTTTCACTGGGCTTATTTTACATCATTGCTGCTGCTTTAAAACTGGTATTACAGATGGTGGTGTCAGAGTCATCATAAATAAATAAAGGTGTGAAGTGTGTGTATGTGTGTGTAAGATGCCCTGCCAGGCAGGTTGCAAAATGGGGGAGATGAGGGAGTGGAGGACAGAAGGAGAATGTTAGAGGTACTTTGTTATACTTTGCTGCAGGCAATGCCTGTTATTAATGTAGTTGCCTGTGAAATCTTCAGTGAAAACTTTTGAAAAAAATGTTCATGTGTGGCTATATGTACCTTTATCAGGTACAGCAACATAAATCCATTTTTCTCTTCTTTTTTCATAAGAGCTCCTTGGACAGACAAAATAACTCAGCAGGAAATAAGACACCATGCTGAAAATTTTTCTGCCTTCTACAGTTTTCAATCTGGAAAATAAATAAGGTAGAAAGAAAAACAGTAAATCAGGAGCCATGGGGACTTAGAAAAATGAAGTTATGTTAACTTAGTTAGATGCAACTTCAGAATGAGAAATTTATTATTTTTAGCTCACATCATCCCACTTCTCATCTGGAAAACAAAAAATCAAAAGAAACAGGAAAAACTACTGACACAGAGCTGGATGATCTTAGTGTGGGGATCATATAACCTGGTTTTTCAATTACATGGAATCTTTGAGTGTGTGTGTTGATGATGAAATGAATATTTTCCTTAGGTTAGAAGCAGATCACTTTTTCAGTACTCCAGCTTCTTGTGTTACTATTCTCAGTCTGCCTGAGTCTCATGGATGGGAGCTGGAAATAGAGTTTCCTTCTGCACACTGGGGCTTTGATTCTCCTGCTGTAGTAGATAAGCAAATCCCAGTTAGATAGATGGAGATTTATTGATGTCTTTTTGTGGAGGGAGATTTGGGTTTCCGTTTGTTACAAGGGCTTAAAGAAGGGTTGAAAATCAGACTTCATAGGCAAGGATGACTAAAGAGATTATTTAATTATTTTATTTTTCTTATGTACAAATGTGAATTTCTTTTTAGTAGTAAACTTCAATTCTTGTTTGTTCAAAAGGTGGTTGAACAGCCCCTCTTTATGGCTGTCACATTAACAAAGCCTGGGAGAAGCCTCTGTTTTCTTTTAGAGGAGAAGATGAAGCAAACTACTCTGTTTTCTCAAGAGGGATTGGAAATGCCATCTGGGTCTTTGCAGCACAGATTTAATCAAAATTAGTATTGCAGATTAGAAGCTGTCGTGGTTTGACACTGGCCAAACACCAGGCACCACGGAAACCGCTTACTTACCCACCCCTGCCACAGCTGGGTAGAGGAGAGAAAATTGAACAAAGGGTCCATGAGTTGAGATAAGGACCCAAAGAAAACGCTCCAGGGGCAAAACAGCCTCCTCGTAGACATACAAAGTGAATTTATTACTAACAAAATCAGAGCAGGATAATGAGAAGTAAAATAAGCCCTTCCAAACATTTTTCCCCAACCCTTCCTTCCTTCCCACCAACAGCACAGGGAGACAGGGGGGTGAGGTTCTGGTCAGTTCATCACCCAAGGTTTTCTTCTGCTTGGCTCAAGGAGAGAAGTTGTTTACCTGTGAGACCATGGGGTCTCTCCCAAGAGAGACAGTTCTCCACAAACCTCACTGACATGGTTCCAATCTCAGCAGCAGCAGTCCTCCCAAAACTGCTGCGAAAACTGGTGTGATTTGAATTCCCCACAGGGATACACAGCCCTCCCAAAACTGCTGTGGTGTGGGTCACTGGTCCATGGGGTGCATTCCTCCAAGGACAGGCTGCTCCAGCCTGGCAGCAGGGCCCCTTCTCCACTGGGTCTCCCACTGGATCATAGCCTGCTCCAGTACCCACCTGTTTTGGTGTGTGCACCTCTGTCACAGGCTTGGGATGGATCTCTGCATCCCCATGGATCCCACAGGCTGTGGGTGGATCTGTGCATCTTCCCTGGATCTCTGCATCCCCCATGGATGCCATGGGCTGTGAATGGATCTCTGCATCTCCCCTGGATCTCTGCATCCCCTGTGGATCCCCAGGGGCTGTGGGTGGATCTCTGCATCCCCCCTGGATCTTTGCATCCCCTATGGATCTCTGCATCGCCCCTGGATCTTTGCATCCCCTGTGGATCCTCATGGGCTGTGGGTGGATCTCTGCATCCCTTGCAGAGCTCTTCCAAGAACTTTTCTTTCAGACCCATCCTGTGAGTTTACATGTTTGAAAAATATGGATGTACATATTATGTATAAGATGCATATCACCTCTCTAAGCACAGACCTGTACATGTATTTGTATTTTATAGTTTTGGAATTTGTTTGGGGTTTCTGTTGTTGTTGGGTTTTGTTTTGTTTGGGTTTTCTTTTTTTGGTACATTAACAACTGTTTTAAGACCACAACTTAATCAGATAGGCATTTTTAAACTCCTAACTGAGAAAGTTAGATTTTATATGGCTTCAAATTTTGCACCCTAAGCAGCTTATTTTTGGATATGCCAGGGCAGGGCTTAGCATGTGGAAGATAGAGACCAAAAAGAAAAGGGTGGGTTTGCTGTTAAATGGATGGTACTGAAATGAACAAATAATAATATCCATTGTAAGGCCTCAATCAACTTGGTCGAGGAGACCTTTTGATCTTAATTTGGGGTTACAATAGTTCTTGTAACTCTGGGTAGGACACATGGGAGAAATACCAACCAGATATTCTCAAGAGGTCAAAACACCTTTACTGGCAAACTTAAGAAAATCAGGAAGCTTTAGTAAAAGATTTAGTACAACATTCAGTCAACGTAAAACACTTCCCAGAGCAACAACTTGGCCAATTTGACTTAGCAAATATCAAACTCAGTGTTATTTTACTCAAAGAGTTCCAAGAAGAGGGAATTAGAAGAAAAAGAAAGATGGTGTAGGCACACAATTTGTGGTGATTGGGAATGGGGCTGTGTCTGAGCCTCATCCCCACTGGGTACAGCTGTGCAGGACAGGTGAATGCTGTTGAAGGTAAGGAGCCATGGAGTGCCCAGGAGTGCTGAGCAATCACACAGGGAACAGAGGGCACACAGGTGCAGGGCATCAACATGAGGGGTATAAAAGGTTGGGCTGAGGGACAAAGATGAGCAGATGCTTGAAGCTTTCTGAAGTGACATGATGTTACTCTGAATTGACAGGCACTAGAAGCTTTCTGAAGAGGTAAGGTGTTCCTCTGTATGGGCAGGTGCCTGAAGCCTTCTGAAGAGGTAAGGTGTTATTTTTATGGGTTGAAGCTTTCTGATACTGTATGTCTCCACTACGACTTATGCTGTGATATAGGCTGTCACAAGGGGAGAAGACAGAAAAGATAGAGAAAAGCATGTATATAGTGATATTCAGATAGAAACTCCAAGATGAAGGTAGGGTCAAGACAAATGCTTTGCCTTGTGTTGGGCCTTGAATACCCCTTGGCCTTCCTATGCCTTTCCTCTGGGTGGGACTTGAGGTCATTTGGCCACTCGGGATCTGGGTTGGGGCAGAGTGGAGCATTGCCCCCAGCCCTGGAGCTTCTGTCCCTGCCTGGCAGTGCTGCCAATCACAGGCACACCAGTGGCAACACCCCCCTACCCACCACATGGTCCCAAAATGTCTTTCCAGTTAACCTTTCCAGTCTCTGTCACACCATACAGCATCATTCTTTTTCTTTTCTGTTTTCTTCTCATTAAGGAACCATAGCTTGTGAGGCAAACAAAACAATAACTGTACTGGTTATTGGGAGATTCCCAGTAGAGGCAAAGAGCTTTGTTTCTTAATCTTGTGCCATGGCATGCATTGTGAGCAAAGTGAAGCCTATTCCAACTCCAAGAAACTTAAATGGTTGCCAGGTGGTGTAAGTGCTGTGTCAGAGCTGGAGAAGGGTTTTTTTTTTGTTCTAATATTTTTTTTCATGTAGAAATCCAGTGATTTCTGAAGCACACTGGGCATGATAACCTCTCACCTTTGCCATGTAGCACTGTATATGGGGTTGCTGTTGCCTTCTTTTCTGTAATAGCCCTACAAATTTGCTCTGCAAACTTGAATGAACTAGGTTAGAATATTTCATTTGAGTTCATACATAAAGATAATTCCTTATAAATGTGGTATAAAACAAAATCTACAAGAATACCTCTGCTTTAGATCTAGTCAGGAGAGGAAAAAGGGTATTTCTTATGGAGTGAATCATCTCAATGCAATATGTAAAAGATAGCAGAAGCAGAAGATACAGGATTATCCAAACACAAAATATTATACTATGCAAAACTTATTACCATAACCAGGTTAAACAGGCTTGACTCACGTGTCTTAGTAAAGCTACTTTAAAAAAAATTGATGATCAGCTCAAGTTAGCTGCATAACAACTATCTTATCTTTTTCCCCTTTTATGCTTTTTTTTCTCTCATTGTTGCACCTTGTTTTTTGTACCCTATATGCTTCAGGCCTCTGAAAGAACTTTTCTCTTATTAGGATCTTAAAATTTGCTCTCATATTCATTAAGGACATATTCTGCTCAGACTATTTGAATGAAGGAAAAGACATGCTCAGTGGAAGGGCTGCCTGAAGGGGAACATGTGGCTAATATCTTCATAGTACTTTATTACCTTTTGTTTATGATTAGGAAGTTACGATGTGGAATTCAGAGCACTTGAGGACCTTCTCAAGTTACGCCACACCTCCCTGATATTTTGAATTTTCATAGCTTTCACCTCAATGTGAAGGTTTAATTGTCTGCCCCACAGGGATGCTGCCATATGCCTATGTCTCTTTAGTGGTTTGCAGAGAGTTTTGAAATCTGGAAAATTCATCTTTTATTTAAATGTATGCTTTAGCAGTCTTTTGTGAAAATGAATATAATATATTGTGTGTGTGCAGGTAATGTGGAATAAGGTTTCAAATCATGGATCAGTCTTAGGGATTTGGCTACCTGAGTACTGTCTGAGCTTATTTTACTTTTCCATTAAAAATTTGATGGTGTTTTTTCTTCAAAGAGCTTAGCATGTTGAAATGGTTTACTGATTTTTTTCAAAGAGGTAAGGTAATGTATTTACACAGGGGGCTTGGAGGGGCATCATAACAATGGGAACATGCGTGAAATGCAATCTTGTGCATCTGGACATTTTTTCAATATAGCTGATCTAACTGTTGTTATGAAGTACCATGCAAGAAAATCCTGAAGGGATTGTCAAAATATTCTGGCATATCATTTCATGCAAAGCTATTTTCTTGCTAATACTTTGGTAGCCAGATTGCTCACACTAAAGGATATTTGAGAGATTTCTTGAGGGAGTGAAATAACATGGAAGAAAAGTAAATGCCAGGAGAAATTAACTCTTCTTGAAATGCTATGCTTTGGAGTGCTGTATTCCAGTATGTAAACCTGAATTTTCACAGCCCACTGGAGCTAACTAGCCAGGCAGCTGAATAGGTGGTTTGTCTTTGGCTTGTGTGCAGCTCAAGCATCCAGCCTGCCCTATTGGTTGATGGTAAGTGGAACAGGTTTTGCCTTGGGCTGTGCTTTGCTGTACTTGCACTCACCAGCATGCTGGGATAGTGGGTGCAGTTTGCCACTGCAGCAATTACCCCCACCAGCATGGATTACCTCGGATTCTGATGGCAGTAAGCAACGAGACATAATTTTATTGAAGTGTTAGCTGTTTCCTAATGTGTACATAAAAATGTTCATAAAGTCACTATTGAGAACGTGTTTGCCCTGTGGGTTACTCTTACAAACATTTTCAGAAGGATTTAAGCAACATATAAAGAATGTAAAATATTCTATATACGCTCTACTGAGTAATCTCATTTTGAGTAATCCAGGCAGCAAGTGTCCTTTGTGACTGCCTGTGAGGATGCTGTATGCAGAAGATCAGCAGTGAGGGGGCTGACATAGCAAGAGTTACCTCCTGTCATAAAGTGCAAGGGTGCACATTAAGCACTTTTCCACATTTTTCCACACCTGCATTGGAATGTCTTCACCTAAGGCAAATTGTTTCCATGTACATCTACATCAGGTTTATGCTGATTCAGCCAGAGAAGTTTAGTTAATAAATTTTATAATATGTAGGGGAAAGGTAATAACCTATCATGTCTGGAAAAAAATTAATGTTTTAAGAGATGTGAGCCTGGAGTTACCTTAGTGTTTTCTTATTAAAAATGGCCTAGCAGTTAAGTTAAAAACATCCATCTTGTAAATATTTTAATTAATTGTACTTCTTAGGATCTGACGTTTACTTCAACCTTTCTTATTCTTTTACTTTTAACAGCATTGTTCATAAATGTGGTTAAAATTCCGACGATTAGATTTTTATTCCCTCCTCCCTGCTTCCAAAAGGGTGGATTTCCCATCTTCCCTTTATGAGGAGTTTAGAACCAGATATTTTTCCCTTCTGCTTACCAGGGGATTAATAATATAAAACTTGGCAAGGAAATGGCTGTCTGTGAACCAGAGTGAACATTACTTGATGTAACCCAGATATAATAGTTTCTTCTATAAGCTGAAATTTTTGAAGCATAAGGAGCATAGGAATGGTTTAGTGGCCTGTGCAAATAAAGAGAAAGCAACTTTAACTTGTAGGTATGAAGGAGAGAGTTTGCTCTGCTTTGGAAAGAACACTAAGGAAATAGGATTTAAAAATAGCTCCAGTCTGGGGGAAAGAAAAATCCACTTGAAAGAATATGAAATTTCAGGGTGGAGTTTTTTGGTTGGTTTTGGTTTGGTTCTTTTTGGTTGGTTGTTTTTGTTATCTGGAGTTTTTTTTCTGAAACCTTCCAAGTTTTTATTTATTCTGGACTGGTATGATTCAAATCTTGATGGCTGCCAGGCCTTTTTAAATGAACATGAAGTTGGCAGGCACTAAAAGCACAGCCACAGCAGTAGCAGCCATGATCTAGAAGGAGCTGTTGCATCCCTTGTTTATAAATACTTTTGAGAGAAGACCAGAGGGGGAAGCTCTCTCCATGCTTTATATCAAAAATTTCTCAGTGTGAAATGAGGTCAGAGCACAAGTCTGAGCTTTGTCACCTTGTGTTTCTCTGAAAATGCAGTCCTAAAGTGGAACCATTAGCTCCTTCCACACATAGTTTGTTCAAAAGAAACGTAGTTTTGTAGCCACAAATGCTTCCTCAGATGGGGTATCCAAGAGGATTGCCTACTATAATATTTTTAATCTGAACTTTGACATTTTTCCATGTATATACTCCATCTTCTTTCTGAGGCTTTTTTTATTCACACACTTTCTTGTCTATACAGCAATGAAGGACATGATCATTTAAATTTGATACAAGCAGCTCAGTCTCTGTTTTAGATATTGTTAATTTGTACAAGCCAGTATCTGCAAAATATCTCTATCTGTCCTCATAGTGGGGTGAAAATGGCTCAGATACTCAGCTTTGGATATGTACTGGCTTTTGATTTTTTTGGTGCATTTGTTAAGATTCTCACGGCACCACTTCTGAAGATTGTCCAGGTTCCTCTGGACAGCTTCCTGTCCTTCAGGTGTGTCAGCCACACAGTGCTGGAGTAGTGGATATAAACTACTGTACCATGCACTTGTGATCTCACCTCCAGAGTCTGGTGTTAAATGTGTGTGTATATGTGTACAATTACTAAAAAACCTGAGTTGTGGTAGACAGTGGTATGTTGCTGTAGGCAATTTTAACCATTTATAAGATAAACTCTATATCTGGAAATGTCTTGAACAGGACATCAAGAAGAGATATTTTTTATTAACTTCTCCAGGCTGTTTCCAGAACTTATTTGAAGTATTACCTTTTGGTGGTTTTTTTTTTTTTTTTAATTTAAGTCATCAATGTTGCTTTTGGAATTTTGCTAAACTTCCTCCAAATGCTATGTATAAATGCAAATTCAGCTAAGTGTTTCAACACATGCCCATGTCTATTTTTAACACCATTTTAACCACTGTTTCACTTGGACCCCATATGTTCTTCATGCAGTCATTGTACTTAAGCACCATGGAGTCATTCATATTCTTGACCCATTTTCTCCTGACTCTCCCTCACCATAAGGGAGTATTCCCCACTTAAGATAACACTGAGCTGAATGCTAATTTTTACATCCACAGCATGAAGGAGGAGCAAAGAAAACATTGCTAGCAGCATGGGGGCATCTCAGTGTCAGAGGTAGTGCTCTCCTTTGTGAAACTAAACCTGCATCTGTCTTTGTGATGTGTTTAAAGTTTTAACAGAGGGGTATACCTGAAAAGTTAGGCAGAAAGACTTTTTTTGCCCATATGCAATTGAAGCCATTACATCTAATCTTCTTTTGAGCAGAATTCTTTCCTCCTGAACCATTTGCCTCTGTTGAATATTACTGTTTTCTTTCTTTGGCACTTACGCTTGGTGCTTCATTTGTTCATTGTTGTTATTATTTGCAAGAGCAGCCTCTTAAACACACATTTTATCATCATCATAATCAAAAAAAAAAAACCATTTCCACAACTTAAACCTGCTGCATTTAATGCTAATTTTTCATTCTTCCTTTGTTTAGGTTTTTGCTGGCATTTTGCAAGCTCATGCTTTTCTTGCAAGGGTAATGATAAACGTTCTGTGCCCCCATGGGAGGGGCTGCCTGAAAGTTATTTGGCAGTAGCTGCAGATATGTGGCTCCAATTTAAAATCCCTCTTTTTCACCCTTCAGTTACATTTCTTTAAAAAATACATCGTAAATACAAGGATTTGTAGTCAGCTTTGGTATGATGGTTGGCTGTTTCTGCCAAATTAATATTGGTAGCCTTTGAAGCATGTCAGTGACTGTGGCTATAACACAAACCTGCAAGATCTTCCATGGAAGGAAGAAAGGCATGCTGGCTAAAAGTCTTGTGTTATTTTGAAATGACATTTTTTAGTTATTTTTACTGTAATAAATAAAATTTTCAGTGGTAAAATTTTCAGCACCAACTATACTGAAATCAAGGGTAATGTCTTGGACTATTCATGCAAAGATCTGGGATCATGCTTTGCCAAGACTGAGGCTGTTTGTATCATTAGAAAAAATACAATTGCATAACAGAAAGATAATAGCACATATAAATTTGCTTATAAATTTGAAAATTGGTCCTTGTTCATAATTACAACCATTCCTCAGGCATAAAACTCTACTTGCTTCTTCATACTGAAATGGCTTTACAGGCTGAGGTTTTTGATATAGTGATGCAAAGTTTGTGAATAATAACTAAAATAAATAAAAATCCATTTCATTTTTCTTTGGTAAATTGTCTTCTCTTACTTTTTCATGAGGTCATGTACATACACAAGTTATTTTTAATGGAATGACAAACGTAGGACTTCATCACGTGTACCATGATAACTGTTTTCCAGCTTCAATCAGGCATTGAGGGTGATCAGAGCTTTTCAGCCTTGGGTGTATGTGGAACAAAAACTTGCTTTTTTGGTGAATTCTTCTATCATTTGAAAGCTACCTAACTAGCGTCAGAGCAGATACTCATTTGTTCACAAACATAAAAACTTGATTATTTGCTCCTAAACAAAAAAAACAAAAACAACAACAAAAAAAATTTGTTGGTTAGGTGCTTCCTACCCAAGCATACAAATAATTATTTGAGCTGAAAGGAAGGACACTGCAGACCAGTGAATGAATTCCTTTAGTGATTTAATGAGCTTTGAATTAGGTCCTGTGGTAGTCCAAATACAGATAGCAGCACATCTTTTGAGACACTGTTTGATAAAAAAGTTGCAGACTCCAATTTAGTCTAAAACTTGGTTGAGATAATTTGATCAATTTTCAGATCTATATGTTGGGTATTTTTCTAAAAGTCTGAAGTTTATATAAAATTTGCTGTGTCTACATTAGCATGTAATATGGTGCAACAGATGAACAGACTGAGGTGGCCAGAGCAAAAGCCTCTAGACCTACATCATCACTAAAATGCAACCTGAAATGCAATGGGTACAACCATGACAGAATCCTATGGATCCCCTTTACAAACAAATGAAACAAGTGTTGATTTATTTATTTCAGAAGCCCCCACATTGTCAATTTTTTATTTGGTAGAGCACTCTTCACAATAAAAGGTGCCAAGTAAATTTATATTAATGTTTTGTTATTTACAAAGAAACTGAGAATCTGGAAGCTGAAATAAAATTTCTTTTAGGATTAAAGTCTCCAATTTTCCTTGAGCCCTACATGAAACTGTCCTTACAACAAAAAGTATTGGTAATGAGAGAGGAAATGTCCGCAGAACTTATATATATCAATTTGCCCCCAGCCCCCTTTTACTTGGAACAAAGGCAACAGAAAAAGCAAACCAGGATTTTTTGAAGACTAATTGAAAACCTTTATTACTCTCCAGTTCTTCATGCTTACTCTCACATTCACACTTCTTCTTAAAATCTCTGATACCGATACTTTTATGTAGATAGTATTTGCCTCCCCACTGACAATTTTTTTCCTTCTTTGCTTCAATCTGTTAAAAATTACCACAAATTACATCTCCCTTCTTGCTACACACACTAGGCTCCCTGCATGTGCAAACTGTTCCGTTACTAATATGTAAATTTAAACTTCTTTTTCTCCTGACAGCTTAATATGACTGGATTCTGACCTCAAGACCTTCTGTACATTTCTAGGTTTTGTCATTACCTTAAGTATAATATAAATACCCAAGCCAGCTCTTGACTTCCGTTTTTTTTTGGGGCTATAGCAGTTAGGTTTGGATGTAAGTGTTTGTTTGGCATGCAGAAGAGTTTAAGATGCTGTTTTATGGCAGATTAGTTCCAAAGGGTTGGCAAAATTTGGCATCATTACCTCCTCATATCAGTGTTGTAGAGAGTGGTACTGTAGTCCCTGAAAACAGAGCATGTTCTATTTTTATTATTTTTAGTTTACCATCCTTAGAGTCTTCCATGGTAGGGAAAGGACAGTCCTTTGTCTTCTTTTGAAGCCTTCACTTAAAAGTACTTTTTTCCCATGACAGCCTCAGACAAGAGGAGGAATATTCTCTGTAAAACCCAGCAGTTGCCCAAGAAGCTGCCACCACACAGCAGTAATGAGAGTTATTAAAGTTCAGAACATCAGAAGTGAGTGATTCCAGTTGCAGAATATCACAGTCCTGGCTCATTGCCACCAGCCTGTGCTCAAGCTGTTTCCATTTTTGCTAACCAGCAAAAGAATAACAGGATGTTTATTCCTCTTGGTTGTGGTTTTTTTTGTTGTTGTTGTTGTTGGGTTTTTGTTTGTTTGTTTTGGCTGTTTTGGTTTTGGTTTGTTTTTTTTTTTTTTTTTGAGCAAGTCCTGCCTATAGGACTGCATTGAGGTTAAGTGCATATTTTTACTTTTTATTCTGTAATTTACGGAAAAGGGATCTGGTAATAAAAGATGGGAAGGAAGAAAGACTGGGCAGTGCAGTGTTCACATGGATTGAAGGTTTGCTTTGGCAAAGCTCACAAGCACAACATGTACTTGCATCACAGGTGTTTTCCCAAAGCATCGCAGCTGCCTAGATGAGATATCATGGCAGCAACTTGTGTGTGCTCTTTACTGCTGGAGCAGGGCAAACATTTTGCTTAACCACAAAACAGCTCATGGAATAAAACCAAAAAAAACCATGATCCTCTACTCTCAATTGTTCTCAATTACGTAAGTGATTCTTGGGGCCAGGGTTATTCAGATTTAGGCTGTCAGAGTTCATTCTGTCACCACACAAAATGTAATCCTATAGCTCAAGGCAGAGGGAGAAGATCCACAGTGTGCTCTGAGCTTTGAGCAAATTGCTTTTCCCTTGCAAGATGGTGGCTGAGCTCCTGCCTCTCTTGTCTTTTTTAGATAGATCTGCTGGTAGCATGGCCTTCTGGGCAGGGGACTTCTTTTGGCCTGCTCTTGGACAGCACTTATATGGTCTGGGTCTGGCTCACCCCTGCAATAGCAATTATAAATAGAAAGATTAATAAACAACGTGTAAAACTGAATACAGTGTGGTATCTGTCATGCTCAAAATCCTTGAATGCAAATTTGTATGGAAATTTAAATTCTGGGAATACTTTTTATAATCCCTAAAATAATTATAAATGTACTGAGGTAGTGGAATGTAATGAAGTTGCTATATTTTAACTAAAACCGGCATTTGTTACTTGCTCTGGAACCTGGAATCAGAGTCAAACACTCTTCTCTGCTGTTGAATGGAGCTATTTGTAGATACCTGGCACGTTAATGATTTTTTCTGAATCTATTCTAAGAATTACACCTATCAACAGTACATGCTTATGTATTGAGAGTTTTGTTTGATTAGTGTTGGTGAACTGGTTTAGGGATGCTGGTACAGTTTATCAATTATTTGCAACTTGTAACTAATGCAGTCCTGCATGAGTAGTGAGATAGCTATTTTCTGTGAAATTTTCACTGCTTTCCTATTTTAATTTATAGGAGTTTCCTGACAAGTGAGAGATAGATTGAGACATAACCTTTTATGAAACAATGAAGGAAGTCATGAAAATGGTTAATAACCAAGACTGAGAAACAGAATGTGTTTGCAGAAAGTCAATATTAGTATTTTAAAGGGTTTGGAATATTTTAATGTATTTTTATTATGTTGTGATTCCCAAAGAGTATATTAGGCAATGGGAAATTAATTACTGTCACCATCTTTACTCTTTAGGATATGTTTGTGTACAACAAAATTACCCAAACTCTATAGAGAGCAACTTAACCCACACAGTCATAGCAATTTGGACAGGGGGTGGTGGGAAGTTGCTGGTATTTGATGAGAGGTTCAGTTTGCCCCACGGAATTCTATTCTTGTAGAATACAAACTCTTCCAGCAGCTGTGTGTCCCATCCTGTACAAGGTCATGGAGACCTCCATCAGAGGTGTACTCAGGGATCTCTCAGCACAGGGGAGCTGGGATGAATCTAGTCAAGTAACACCAGCAGATCTTGATCATGTTCTGTGGTTGCTGTAAAAAGTCATTGGAAGTTCCAGTTCTTTGTATTTCTGGACTTAGAAATTTGTATAATTAATTAGGCCTTTAAACTGCAAAGATATATGAAATTT
The DNA here is from genome assembly GCF_015832195.1 of Motacilla alba alba. NCBI lineage: Eukaryota > Metazoa > Chordata > Aves > Passeriformes > Motacillidae > Motacilla > Motacilla alba. Next base: position 3,083,377 of record NC_052020.1, on the reverse strand, counting down.
TACCCCACAAAGTTGGCCTACTGCCTTCAGACAATTAGTGTCATTAGAAAAGATGACCGCAGTGCAGATACGTTATTAGAAACGTATTCAGCCCTTAATGAATAATGTATGGCAGCCCAATGAATAATGTATGGCAGCACAAATTTCATGTTGTGACGTGTTCAATACATTTCAGTATCAAGGGAAAATAGTGATTTTATATTAGTTTCAGCCCTTTAAATTCTGACCTGCAACTTCAAGAAGTGAAGTTTATATGTAAGAATAAATGAGAGACTGGAAATTCCTTCACTTACATGTTGCAGTTATGTTTTGTATGTTTGTGGGGAACTAGAACTCCATTCTGTAACTCCTTTATTTGAGCAGCAATTCAACAACAGTGTTCAAAGTGCTGTTTGTGCAAGATGAGTATGAAGAAAGGTAGATTCAAAAAAAAAAAGAGATTTGTAGGGCTGACCAGGCAGTACAACTTTGCCTTGAAATTTGAAGATGAAAAGAAAGGAGGACACATAAGCACATTCCACTTTTCAGTGATAAAAGCCTCTGTGGCAGGAAACTGTAATAAATTCTCCTGCAACATAATGCAGTGTCAGTCAGCCACCTAGCTAATAGGAGGGCAAGGCAGCTGTGGGAGCTCTTCTCATAAGACATGAAACAACTGAAGAGCTGGCAGTGGAAGGACTATGATCAGTCATCAGCTTATCTGCTGCTGGGGAAATATCCTCTGTGCTTTGGCATCTTTCCCCCGAGGTTGCTGGCCAAATGTGAGACCATTTACCATTAGGGTGAGGCTGACTGCCAAATGGATAAGCCCCTACAAACTGAGCGCAGACTTTCTGACGTCTCCCACTTCTGCTTTCACATATCCAAGAGCTGTGCCTGGGACCTTGTCAGGGGATCCATTAATGGGGAAAGGAACATGGGGAGTGTAACTGGTACTCGGGGAGAAGCATGCTGTGTCTGAATGTCCACTTGGACTCCTGCACTGGATTGCGACATGGTTCATGCAGTATCTGCTAGGCCTTCTGTATTCTTGGGGACTTGATCCCAAACAAATTGCTGTCTAATCTGCAAGAGTATTGAAGCCTTGAAGTATTGTTTTGAAGCCTGGAAGTATTGTATTGGAAGTCCTGCCTATTCTACTCAATATAAGGAACAATAACTTATTCTTAAGGAGTGTTAATACAATATCATGCACGCACATATATGTTATAATTATGTGCATGCATATGGAATTTGGGGGATTGCCTAAGGTTTCCCAATTATTTGTTCATCTCAGCTTTCAAAGCAAGCAGAAGGTGAAAATAAAACCAATCTCCTTCCCTCTTAAAGAAAGTACTTTGGAATCACACACATAAAGACACCTTTTATTTTTAAAGCTTTATCCTGTTTGAAATGACCATGAAAACCACCTGCAAAATACTAATCTTCTCTTTCCAGAAGGAAGAGTTGACATTCCTGGGATTTCAGCCTGTGGTAAGGCTATTATAAACCTGAGGCTTAAATTGCAAACCACTAATATGCTTTGATCTGCTGTGAAGCTGTACCATCCTGATGGATGGCTAGTAGCTTGCAATGAGGCTTAATATGATACAACTTTTTCTAACATTAGGTGGCATCCCCCCTAGATTATTGTATGGAATACAACAGAAGTACCCCAGTGGTTCTCGCTTTTTGTGTCCTTCTGTCTTGAGAGAAAGGAGGGGCAGATTTGAGGAGGTAGGCTGTTGAGGAGGAGTGGTTCTCACCTCCCTTGGAAAGAGCTGGAGAGGGGACAGTCTTGTCCCCGAGGCCAGGGCTGACTTCTCTTGTGTGACAGCTCTGAGGCTGTCACTGTTTTCTTACAGATGCTCCTGCCTCTTCTGGCACTGGTCTGTCCACTGAAGGACAGCAGGTTGAGACCAGGATTAAAACCTCATTCCTTTGCTTCTGGCTGATTGGATCACTGGCACTCTCAGTGCAATTTAACCACTTTGGTGCTTGAGACTCAGTTTTATCTTGAGCTGCAAGTTTTCACAGTCTGTGTGCAATTAACTTGTTTGAGAACAAGAATTCCCAAGTGAAACTAATTTTAATAGAAAGTACATTTGCAATGGGCATTGAGATTTCTGTGCATCCAGGCTCTGAGGCTGTTCCATTGGCATGAGTGATAAATCCTTTCTAAAGGCTAACACAGATTCAAGGCTCTGTGGGCCACACACAAAAATACGATCTCACATTTTCTGAAGTAGAGTCTTTGTTCATTTTATTTTGGTGGTTGTATCTTACAAGTTTGTAGAATAACCAAAAACTTCCTTATTTCTGGAAACTATTTTCAAGTTTGGAGGCAGGTCAAGAAAGGAAGGAATTCCATTTTCTATGACATCCGAAGATATCTGGAAGTCTGTGTTTATATGAGTATCTGTTGTCTCTGTAAATGCAATTTTTATATTTTCTATCAAAAAACTGGTAAGTCCAGAATGGTACCTTGGTACCATGATACACCAGGGAGGACTTAACAGTAAAAGAGTATCTGTGGAAAAGAGAAATTTGCTAATAGTGCAGCCCTTCTGTTTAGCTGGTGCTGCACCAAGAGGGAAGAAATCTCCTTCTGTCTCTGAGTGCAGCCAGTGGGACAAGCTGTGGGGCCACAGGGAGACTGCCTTCCTCTTGTGCCAAAGGAATATATTATCATTGAAACAAAGGAAAATAAAGGATCCTCTTGTTTCAAACTACCTTCACTGCCCTAGAGGAGGAAGGTTTCATGGCTTGCCAAGAGGGGTAAACTTTCACCTGAATGGGGAAAGTGCATGGATCTCTCTAGCAAGGGAGAAGTTGCTGGAGGGTGGGTAGCTGCAGCAAAGAAAGAGCTCTGTTCCTGCATGCCACACAGCAGTACAGTGGGGTTTATCACTTGAATTAATCTGTGCTACAAGCTTTTGTCTTGAGATTTCAAAAAGTATCCACACTAATGTAACCACAGTGAACTAATCTGAGTTGTTATCTTGAGCTGTGACTGAATCTGACCCCAATGTGTTTAGCCTTTCCAAGTAGGAAAGGCTAGGAATTACTAAGTACACAAGAGTTCTTGTGAGTTATATTTAAAATCAAAGATTCTGCTTCTACATAGCAACTTATATGCCTTGTTTTGCGGACATATGGCTCATCCTTCATGTGCCATATCATGAAAAATATGGCTTGTAATTCTCCTGTGAAGCAATATGTTTGTGACTATAAACACAAATAATATAATTTGTGATTTTTAATGAAGGAATTGTGAGCTATCAGAATATTTTCCATTTAGGGATGGCTACAGGATGATGTTTTACATTATATATATGTATATATATGTATATGTATAACTGTATACATATACATGTATATAAGTACATAGCATTCTGAGACATCAAGACATCAAGATGCAGGTGGCTCTTTCTGAATCCCAAGAGCAGAATGTGTGTCTTGAAAAGCAGATTTGAGGAGGAGATAATTGGTACCTAGGGTTTGTAAGGCTGGAAAACTGCACCAGTAGTACAATAGGTTGGAAAAGAAATATCCATAAGAAACAAGTTGTTTAAAACATGGCAGCACCTCTGTAGCCTTCTTAGTGATGTGGATTTTCCACATGCCACCCTGAAGCTCAAATGAGGACAGCTAATAAAACTAATCCTGTTTTCCTGGAAAGGCCTGTTCCAGAAGCACTCGATGCTACCGATTCTGGTGTCAGGAAGATCATGAAATGGGAAATAGCTGTTTGAGAGCCTAATGAAGTCTCACATGCTGCAGAAGGGCTGCTTTGGAGGCTGTCACAACCCACTGGAATGGGGCATGATGTTTGTTCTAGGTCCTCTCATGCTGAACAGATATTATATGTCAAAGAACTCTTATGCTTCTATTATATAGCTGCCTTAGCTTCAGCAACCAGATCACTATTTAGACACATAAGGCATTGGTTAGCAAGCCCTTAAATTTTAACACTTCTTAAAAATAGAGGCTAATATACCCTTACTTTATATGGGACACTTTAATAAGCTCTCAAATCCCACAATTCAAAGTTGCTGGCTATGAGGCCACACTACAGCACTTCACAAATGTGCTGGCATAAGCCACAAAGCTTTTCAAAGGTACTGGAACAAACTGCAACACACTTCCACAAGCTCCTCACTCTAGCAACAAACTTCAGGATGGAGTCTGGGGTAGAATATGATAGCTGTTCTTTCCACAGGCAAAGCAAAGAGGGACAGAAATAAAGACAGAAGAGAGAGAGAACAAAGAATATCATCAGTCCTTAGATACTGCATTGGTCCTGCCACATGGATGGTCCAGAGCCTGGGGTAAGAGTGAAAGAGAAAGGAAAGAAAAAGAGAGCAAGGGGGCCTGATCCACTTCATTTTACAGTTACCTTGGTGCATACCTCTGATGCAAACTAGATTTTTCCTGCTGTTTTGTTTGCCTGTGTGCAGACAGCCCCTTTGAACCTTTCTCCAGGAAGCAAGTAGAGGGACAGTTGGACTGAGCAGGAGTCCCAAGGTGGAGCAGGATGTTGATTCAGAACAGGTCTGCCCCCCTCCCTGGGACCCTCTTTTCCAATCACACCTTTTCTGTCCTAACAGAACGTTTTAGACAAAGCATGTTTGTTTCTGGTCGTTCATGGAGGCTGAAAGGATGGTAGGACATGGTGAGCAAAAAAGGGTTAATAGGGCTCAGAGCTTCTGAGCCTGTCAAAAGACAGCAGAAATCTTGCAGGAAAGATATCTGCTGTATCTCAGCATCCTGAACCACTCAAGAAAATCCAGAGGAGCTTCAGAGATTTGGCAAAAAGTGTTGATAAAATGCAGCAAGGCACATTAGGATTGGAATGCAGTGCTTGGCTCTGGAGATGGGGAAAGGAGTCACAGTAAATATATATCTTCAGACACACATCACCTCTCTCTCTTTGTCTAATGATTCAAGCAGTCACTACTCAGGAAGTGGAACGTGATTTCAGCATCATGTAAGTTGCCTTTCTCCTTTTCTTGTGGGTGAAACATCAAGTTGTAAGTGGTTCTATTGCTCTGTTAACAACAAGTGTTGCAGCCCATGAAAATGAGCTTTAATGTGAGCTACTGATTCCGGTACTATGGGAGTTACAGGAGGATCCTAAAAAGGTAGGCACCAACAGGACTTAAATCCTGTTTCCAAGGGTCACAACTCAGCCAATTAAATGTAATATGTCCCTCTGAATGAACTACTGAAAAACATGTTAAGACCAAGCCCTAAGGCTGAAGTAATTTGATGTCCTTTTCAACCATATTTTTGATAAAATTCTTTGTGTATTTTGGTCATTAAACATTGTCTCCACACTGTTTAAGTGAGCCCAAGGTGAAATCAAAGCACAAAAGGCTCAGGCTAAAGCAAATCCAGTAGTAGTAGTTCTGTTGCTTTTCAAAAAGTCAATCGGTTTAATACTTTTTCTCCAAAATGGGCAAAATCTACAGGTGACATGACATTAGAGTTTAGACTTGCATTATCATTCATATTTTATTTTAAAATCAATTTTTAAAGAATCTTTTAAATCTGTTTGTTTTTGGCAATACATTTAAAACTGTCTGTGCAGAACTGCCTGAAACAAATTGCTATCTCACATTCCATATATTCAGGCTCGATTAAATTGTTTCAACAGGCTTTGCAAGAAATCAAAGGAAGCTAAGAAATTGAAAAGATTTCTTCTTCTAGCCCTGAGAAATGGCTTGACAAATTACATTTCATTGTAAATTTAAAATACCAACAAAAGCATAAAACCAGAACAATAAAAAGAAAGATGATTTTGTTATACTTTTAGTGGATAGTTTTTAACAAATTTGTGATTGGTTCCTGTTGGTTTGTAGTAAGAAGTGAACTTATTGGTATTGGAATCATGGCTTAAGTGATCAAACAAGGACTGGAAAAATTCTTTGGCAGAGAGAGATCCATCTACACAGAAACTTGGCCTGCATGCAGAGAAAATACACTACATATGTATAAATTACACAGGCTGGGATAGTGCTGGTCAAAACCATCCATACTGGAGTTATGTGGAAAAGAAGGTCTAGACGTCATAGATTACCTTGCTTCAACTAAAACTGTGCAAACTAGAAATTAGCTAAAACCACATTTGAACAAGTACACATAGAGAAGTTTCTAACCAGCTGTGTTAACTAGATGTTCAAGTGGAACAACCAAAGAAACTCAGCCAGCTGGATTCATTGGTAAAGCTTTCATACAATTTTAGTTACAGTAACATAGTTTTTTAAACAAGCAATTAATTAAGCCTACCAGAGAGGCAAAATCAGTCCACATTTTATTACAGAAAGTAACTTGCTGCCAAGGGTAATTGTTGCAGTCATATGTTTTCATTGCTGCAAACAAACTTTATCAAAAGAGAATTGAAATTCTTAATTATTAGCGCACAAGGCCAAATCAAAACAATGTAATTTATTTGATAATTTTAACCAATGACAGGGGTTTTTTTTCCTGAGAAGAAAAAGTCAGAGTAGAAAAGGAGTAATGCAGGATTGTTCAGTCATTCTTGGGAAAGATAAGGAACTCTGTCTAGAGCTACTGTTATTTTTGGAAGGCACAAGAAACTGGGAAACTGATATTGAGATGGGTTTATGTAATATATAATACCATATTATGCTATAGTACTTATAAATTCATAATATATTATCACTATATTTCTGAGATTTGGGTTTAACTTCCCTGGCCATATCCCTTTTGGTGATTGTGGATAGAGTCTGGCCACTGCAGATAGTCAGGGCACAAGTGCTTTTTGGATCTACATGCTCAGTCCCCAGCAGAATACAGATTTCAAAGGTCTAAAGATATTGCCAAGTTAAAAACTGCTCAGGTGACGACATGGACAAGAGAGTGAGCACTACTAAATCTTCTCAAAACTCTTCAAGGTCTTTGCATGGTCTGTGTTCACCCAGAAAAACACTTACCTGGACAGTCAGAAGCTGCCTGGTGTTTGAATAGTGTCAGAGAACTTTTTATGGACAGTGAGGCTGAAACAGCTTGGTCAGCTGCCAGTGTGAAACTGCTGTAGATGGGAGTTGTGCCAGCTTTTAGCTGCATTACAAGATAGCTATTTAGGAGGTTTACAACTTTTTTAGGTTCCATCTGTGTGTCTCCTTCTAGGCCAAGCCATCTCCCCCTGCCCTCAGCATGCAGGCATGACAAAGAATATGTGTGTGACACTCAGACATTTCTTCAGGGTCTCCCCTCTTGCCATCAGTGTTGATGCTGCTCACTGCTGCATCTCCTCTTCTTGAAGCCTCCCTTGTCACTTCCTCCTTTTCCAGGCAGCACTTCTTGTATGTCAGTTCAATTATTTCGACAGCCATTGTGTGCCCTCCCCAGCTGAGCCCCGCAAGCTGCCCCGGCAAGCCCTTTCTGCTCTGGGACCTGGCACCCAGCAAGGGATTCACAGCCAACTACTCAGCTGCAGCATCTTCTAAATACATAAAACATCTTCTGTGATATCTTAGTAATCACACTCCTCATGCCTTTCAAAAGCTTTCCCCCAGTGCTGGCAGATGTCACTGAGCACACTGATTCTGTGGCTCTGGATGTGCCTTGGATTAGGTGGATGCAGACCATGACCAGCCCTGGACTCCACTCCGACCGCACTGCAAACACAGAGTCTCTCACAGGTATGCATCCACCTTTCAAAAAAACAGCATGATCTCTGAAAAATTACTTCTTTCACTATAAAATACAGTGGAGCAGGTGTTTTCTTTTTGACCATTTTCCAACTAAGCTGCCCTCCACAAATAGAAATATACATGATTGCCTGGGTACATGACATTTTAATTGAGAGGTTTTACTAACCACCATAATGGGTGTACCAAATAGATTTTGATCTAAAGTTTGCAAAGAACTACAGTAATGCCTGTTTTGAGTGGACAATTAATTTGCAAGGGGAAAAAAAGATGGAAGTAGGTATGTATATATAAGGCTTGGCATAGTCTTTCAGAAGGCAGCAGAGAAGAAGATTCCTTCAGTATTTCTCTATATTTAAAAACCAAAACCCCCCACCTACAACAGGATTTTTCTGAAAAGAAGTGACTTATCTCCCTATACTGATACTGAAAGTAAGAACTGGCATCAGTTAAATTAGACAGTGTATATATATGTGGTATAGATACCTCAGTTGTGATAATGTATGCTGAGGCTGAGGTTTTCCTGAAAAGCTGGCCAAGAAACAAAGTAGACTTATGGAATACAGATAGTGTTTTACTAGGGAAATGCCTAAAATAGTGTGAATGTTTAGTCTTTAGTGTAGCATCCTTAAATGAAATGTTTATTCAACTGGAAATTGAACATTTATGTGAAGATTTTTTTTTATAGAAGATACTGAGTTTTTCAGTTGAAGGCAGTTGAGGTCTGAGAACCTAACTTACACAGTATTTTGAAGTGCTCAGTGCAAGAAATCTTAAAATTGGTTTTTATATGCATGAATTTTCAAGATTAAGTCCAGGTCTCCAAGTCAAGCAGCTGGAAAATAAAAAGAGCACAACTGGCAGATGTGACAGTGGGGGTTTGAAGACATTTGGTCTCTCCCTGCCTGTAGCAGTGGGGGTTTGAAGAACATGTTTAGTCTGTGTCTAAAGTTGTTTATCCCCTGTCTCGCTGTGGCAGTTAAAATAATTCCAGATTTTTCCCTGTCTATCCTCAAAAATCCTGCCCCTGTAGATTGTCTGTCATGACTTGTTACACCCCTTTATCTAGAGAATTCCCTGACAGTTATGATTTTTCCATTCTGCCATTGCTCTGCATCTTTCCCGCTCCAAGTTATATTTGCATTTGTCAACCTAGACCCCTCTTAGCTAGCCAGACAGTCCCCTCCCAGGATTCCACCCCCCTCCTCTGTTATGAACAAGTTCATAAGCTAATACAATTAGAGATGTTAATGTTAATTTTAATAAGTTAATTGTGTTAATTAAATAGTTGTTAAATGTTAAACCTTTAAGTTACCCCACTGTTAATCCCCTTACCTTACCAATACCCTTGCTGCATCCGTCGGGTACTGCCTCCACTGCTCCCCAAAATGGTGCCAGGTAACATCCCTGGAAAATATGCAAATTAAAAGACATTTAAGAAAATCCAACCAAAGACCTTAAAAACTATGAACTAGCCAAAGATGTAAAGAACAAAGCAACAGGTCTTACTAGCGAGAAGTTCTCCTACTCCACCAGCAAGGTTTTAGATGTCACCATGACCTGACCAGAACTGGGTCAGAATGAGAACCCTAGATGATGAGCCAAAGTTGTTTTCCTAGGCACGCCCGTGAGAATGGAAGCCCCAGTTCTGCTGTGCAGCAAAACTGTCTCTCTCCTCCTCTGCATCTCCAAAGGGAGCAGCGGTGGTGTGCGCGACCCCTCGGGCCTCTACTCAGAGCTGATCACTCAATAAAGGCATCCAAAAGGAGCAGGTCTCCTTGCCCTTTTTATTTATCTCACCTCCATAAAAGCCGCTGTTTTTCCGTTTCCCCTGTCTTTTTGCCGCTGTCCACCTTTTGAGTCATGCCGTTCCCACGTCCCGCCCGGAGCAGCACAGAAGTCAGCAGCCTCAGCATGCCCCTCCACCGTGAGAGAGAAGAACACCCGCGTGGTGCAACATCAGCTGTCCCACTCTGGCAACGGGAAAGCCCTGCCACCACCCGCACTGTCGCTCCTGCCCGCGCTGCCACAGCTCCTGCCGCAGTAAAGATCCAGCACGGCTGCTCCTGCCCACGCTGTAGCTGCCGTCTGCGCTGCCTCTGCCGCTGCCCACGAGTGTTGTGTCACCTGTCTCACTTTGGCGCCGCTCCTGCCACGGGAAAGAATAACACCCATACCGGCAGCACCACCGATTCTACACGGCGCTGCCTTGGCACCACTTCTGTGTGGGAAAGGAATAAAGGCAGCTCAGAGAAACAAGCATAGAGCCCTTCCTTTTCCTTTGTCCTGATCCTTCGGCATGGGTCCACATTTATCGGCCGCTCCTGGCGGTCCAGATCCCAGCCAGTGGCCAAACTGTGATCCTGCCTGCCAGTGGCAGAGGTAGGACGCGGCCACTCCTGGCGTGTGTGCTGATTGACTCCCGCGATTGGGGCGCAACGTTAGGCAGATACCCTTTTCTGGTTGGTTTTCCAGCCAGCTGTAACTCACCTCCCCCTCCAGTCTCCTCCTCCCCCTCCTGCATGTGCCAGTCCGTCTGGCACTATCCTGCCCAGCAGTATCACAGCTTTCAGCAATTTTAACCACTGCCATTCATCCCCTGCTTGGCACTGGTTATTTCCACATGCTCTGGTACAGCTGCTTCCCTGATGAGCACCCACTGTGCGTGTTCCAGAGTTGTTGAATTGTGCTGGTAAATTCCTGGACTTTTTCTCCCTTCATCAAAATGAGCTCAGCAAACACCTGGCCTTGGTATCCATCCTTGAGCCCTTTTGCTCACAGAAAGCATCACCATGTTCTGAGGGTCAGCCACCGCACACAATTACTTCCACGATTTGCTCAAGCTTGATTTCTGAGTTCTATCAGCCCTTGGCCTGCAGTGATTTACTGGGAGGATATTCAAGAACTCTTTTTCTTTGATGGCTCATTTCCCTCCAGTTTATGTCTATTTGCTGTATGTATGTGCACATATATAGTCATTTAGCTTAAATCGTTCTCATATGTTCTTATGAGCTCATAGTGTATTTATAGAAAGTAACTATATTGCTTCTCAGGCTTTATTTTAGTAGCCTTAAAGCAATGTCTTCCAGTCTGTGTCATAAGACAGATATCTGGTTTTATGGTGGCGCTTTTTTTATTTTAATTTGAAATTATCTTGCTCTAACATGAAATTTCTGCTGACACACTACAAAGTGCGTTGGTCCAACTAATACAATCACACTAATACTTATTTCTGTCCCAAATATCTTGGTTGAAATATTATGGACTCCATTCAGATTCTTCCACAGCTGTAATGGAGTGGTTTATTTATCCTGTGATCAATTAACATCCAAAGATTTTTCTCCTCTTCTGCTTTAATTTGCTAGTTCCAAGCTCAAGACAGAAATTCATGCTCTTAGTTCCATGGAACATATTTTTGCCTAATTTTATCGTAATTCTGTTTGCAAGTTGTAAATTCTTCTTTATCCTCCTTATATTAATTATGTCTTCTTGTTTTAGGGCACCATCATAGCAAAATCACTAAGGAAAATGTTAAATTATGTTGGTTCCAAGAACAGCTCTGTAAGAACTCAATAAGTTATCTTATTGAAGATGGATATTTGTATTTTATTACAATAGAAGCACCTGGTGTTCCACCTTAGCAACACTTTAGTACTTCTGGAAGGAGAGGACATGTCTTGGATTATATAATGCTTGCTGATTACTTTAGAGGTAAGAATTTTCCCTTAAAATCATTAATAAGTATTTTCTTACCATAAAAAATTACAAAATCACAATGTGGGGCGTTTGAGCAATTTGACTCTGCTGTAATCCTAAAACAAGGTTGACATCAGTCATTAAGAAAAACATTATTTGTAGTGGAAATCTGCCATCCTTGTAAGTTAGTTTAGATCCTGCATTTTTCCATCTCTGTTTACTGCATGCAAGGGGCTTGTCACAATCATTAAAAATTCACTCTTGATAATTTCATTTGGTTTGAATTTCAGGATTTAGGTCAGTTGAAATGTTTAACTTAGCTTAAAATATAAGGAGGAGGAATTAATGAGAATTTAATCTTCCTTATGGACAATGAAAATGTGTTCTTTCTCCCCTTTTCATACTGAACTAAAATGCACAGTAAAAGGAAACAGTTTTAACATGTCTTTCTTCACACAGTTTTAAATTAGTAGTCACCTAACTTATTAGCTGTCACATAAATAGATTTTGCAATAACTGAACTGCATCATCTTACTAGAGAGGGGGAGTGGATGATGCACATCAGTGATGTATATTTTGTCTTTATAGACAATTAATAAATCACAAGAAAATAAGGGGTTCTTTAGTTTATATCAGAAAACCATCAATATACTTTAAAGTATTAAAGACACATGTCAGTCTAGCTAATTGATTCAATAAAGACCTAGCTCAAAACTGAATTATTATGCCTACCTTTGAAGAAAACAGTAATATGTGAGCTACATATTTTGGCTATTTCTGAAGGATGAGCTCTTCTCAGCAATCTTTTTTGTTCCAATTCACTATTTAAATGTTGACTGTTATTTTGTTTTCTGGGACATTATAGTAATGTTTGTATGAACTGTGTTATGTAAATTCAAAGATCTTGTCATGTGAAAGAAGAGATTTTCTCAAACACAAAGGGTTTGATTAGTCTGTCAGTGCCTTGGGTCAGCTGAGACCCTTGTGCACAACCAAGTCTGTTAGAGTCCAGTTTTGGGGGCCCTTCACTAAAAATTCTGGTGGGTTGGAGGGCAGTTCAGGGTCACCAGGACCTCCTCCCAAGTCTTCACACCTTTAATTGGTTTGTGGTGCCTCAGGGAAGATTCAGGGTAAGAGACACCCCTGTCCCAGGTCTCCACAGTCAAGTATGTTATCTACTGCTGGCAACTGGTAGCCCCCTTGAAGGACTCACACATAGCAATTCATGGAACACTCTTTATTAATATAACAGAAAACTGTTAAGGTTAAGGCTTGAAGATTGAAGGTGATGGTATCTGGCTGAAAAATAAATCTATGCAAACCAATATACTAACAAGGTCTAATAACTAAAAAACCTAGCCTGAGCTAAGTGATCTGCACATAAACTGCTTTCTTACCCCACAGACATCCCGTGTGGTGGAGGAGATATGTTCTGCCTGTCAGCTGACGCCAGAAGCATCAATTGAGTCTTCCCTATCTTCTCCACATTTTAAACTTACTTTGATACTAATTTTTGTGTTTCAGTACAGCTTGAGTTACCACTCGTATATAATGTTCCATGCAGGGCGGTTGTGCCTTGGAGGTGGGTAACATCTGTGTTGCATCTGAGGTAGCCTTTGGGAATGGGGATGGGTGTCTGTGATCTCACCATGGCTCCTGGCTCAAAGGCAAGAAATCTTTCTCCTCCCTTATTTGACAGGTGCTATGTGGCCAGTGAGGTACCAGGTATCACCTAGTATCCCCTTATGCAAGAATTTTGGCAGAGCCTGGCCTTGGTGTTTCCACTTCACTCCACCTTCCATTTAGGCCCCCTCAGCATGTACTGTGTGTGGGCAGTTGAGCCTGCTGACCACATTTCATCCTGGGAGCAGCAACAGCAACTTCTCCTTGGAATTTTAAATATTGTTATAACTATGTTTGTAACTTACCACCCTGCTCCATCCTTCATTTTCATCCTCCCTCAGCAATGCTGACTGCCATTTTTGTAACCTTTTTTTCTTTAATTTTACCCCTGCTCTGTACATTGCTTTGATGGCAACTAACAACTGTTACTGTAACATATTTGGGATTGTCAAATAGTCATTACTGGCACCAAAAGGTATCTTTGTAATCCACAACATCTTTGTATTACATTTTCTCTAACTTGGTAGATATTAGGAGAAAATTTTTTACTGTGAGGATGGTGACCCACTGGAACAAGTTGCCCAGAGAAGCTGTGGCTACCACATCCCTGGAAGCGTTCAAGGCCAGGTTGGATGGGGCTCTGGTCTAGTGTAAGGTGTCGTGCCCATGGCAGGGCAGTTGGAACTAGATGATCTTTTATGGTCCCTTCCAAACCAAACCATTCTGTGGTTCTAAGATTTGTAGTGTTCCAAATGTTATTAGAACAGCATTAATCAAAGAATGAAATACAGTGTAGCAGTCTTATTGTAGAGATGCAAAAATACTTGATAGTTGAGTGAATTGATCTGGCCGCTGTACTCGTTAGTTTAAGGTGACACTTCAATTTTTACATGTTTTAAGATAAAGGACTCTTTACTTTTAGCCTCCACTGCTTGCATTAAGAAAATTAACAAAGGAAAAATGGCCCAATCAGAAATTGGAAATATCAGAAATTCATAAGTAGAATGTTCCAGGTATTTCATGGAATATCACAGTAGACCTAAACTAGGGATAAGAATGTTCCATTAATTCTGGGAACTGAATAAAAACCAGTTTACTTTTGAAGGGTGATCTATTAGTAAACTTAGACAATTTCCTACTATGATTGAGGATTTAATAAAATATTATTTTCTGTGAAATTCTTCATAAAACATTTTGAAGGGTCATTCTTTGACAGCTTTATCCTGCAAAAGCAGGCATGCAGTCAGGTAATGGAAAGGATTACACACATCAGCCAAGGACTATCCTCAGGGATGCAAAATTCCCTTTTTAAGATCCCTGAGAAGCCAGGTTTCAAGCTTCCAGGAAATTATATTTTCCTCAAAGTCTACTTTGAGTTAAATCAAACTAAACTCAACTCTCTTTTTAACAAAGTGGCTTTTTCAGATGGTCATTCTTAAACCTGCTGCTAATGAGTAATGTTTGTTTGCAGTGTCTGGACCTCACCTAGGAATAATTGCCATAGCATTGGGAAACTGCTCTTCTGGGGAGCCACAAATCCCTGTCTTGGGTTCAGTGAAAACATGTTGAAGATAAGGTACTCCAATGAAGCATTTCAGGTCCAATTTCTTTTCTATATTTTTGTCTGATTCTGTTCCTGTGTTACATTTGTGTTTGAATTCTGAATGTACTATAGCACAATGTTATTCTTTACTTGAATTCCAGTTACATCATAGAATGGCTTAGGTTGGAAAGAACATCTATAGGTTGTAGTGTATGAAAACGAGCCTCACAAGCTGAGAGCAAAATGATCCAGTTTATTGCAGAGTTAAGACAGTACTTACACACAGTGTAAGAAACTTTGTTGACTCCTTTGCACACAACTGGCTACAGGCCTGTAATAAACCCATTGGCCTAACAGTTTGTTAGTTTCCTCAAGGTTTGCAGGCTTCCAAGAAAGAGGATGCCTTTCCTGCTCTCAGATAGTGCGTAATCTACTTTCATGCTTCCAAGGAATTTTCTGCAGTGCCAGGCTTTGCTGTTTCCTTTCACCTCCCCCTTTTCTTTTTAAAGGAGTCATAGTTAAGGCTAAGGTAACCATTACTTGGTTTTGCGTGCTTTTAACAGCTCTGATTATGTTAAAAAGTACAAGACAGAAGATTAAAAAGAGTATTATTTCTAGACAATTCAGTCCAATGAAAACTCAAACGTGTAAATTTATCCCAGAAAACCAATTTTTCGGATTTAGCCAAGAGAGATAATTTTTCAGATCTGTCAACACCTTTTGTTCCTGCAGAGTTTGTAAAGTTCTGAGTTCATCTTTTATTTGAGTGTGAAGTGACTGTATATGCTGTTATAAGGCCTTATCAAAGGGCCCCTTGGAGGTGGTTTTTAACTGTCTCCCAGTTGTGTTCTGTGTCATTCCATGGAAGGGGAGGGACACATTAGGAATTATGGATATGTTCCCAATCACAGTGCAGGGATAGATGAGTTTTTTGGGCCTCAATTCTCTTGCCTACCCATATAAGAGCACTTTCCAAGGCATCTAATCTGGCCATGATTTCTTTATCAATGTTTTCTCGTTTTTGTAACTGTTTTGTGATATTAGTTAATTCGTCCCACGGTATGAGCAGTTTGAATGGTATGAGTTAAGGCAGTGACAGCCACAGAGGCTGTGGTTAATATTATTGCAGCAGAAACAATAGCAAAGATTAACCAACCCAGAAATTTGCAAACTCATTTGGATTTTCTCTTGTACGAGTCGTGCCAATTGCAAGAGATAATCCCGTCCTTCCCAAGATCAAGACAGATTTACAGGTACCCAAATTTCAACTCTTCAATGGAAGAAGGACAGAATAGTTACACATATCTCCACAGGTTATGCACGAGTTGAAAACAAAAGAATCAGCAGATAAAAAAACCAAACCATTTCTATATTCTATCGAGAAATAATTAGCTAAAGCAAAAATATATGGGTGTGCAGCACAAGTCATTTGTTCCTCTTGCAAGTTCCTCTTGCAGTGTTGAAGTAGCAATTGAAGCATTCTTATCTAATTTTACTTAGGATATCCTATTGCCAAAAGCAGATAACAACATTTCCCACAACTGTTTGTGTACACAGGACTCATTATTACCTCAATAATATTGAATTAATGATCTGGCCATCCCACCATCACATCAAACAATACTGTGGTTTGCCTTTTGGGACAGAAGAATGGTTGTATTGGTCCCACTTTCTTTTAAGATACCATGTGGTCCCCCATCAATTACCTTCCCGTACTATAAGAACTGCTGTTGCGGCTGCTGTCCTGTACATGAAGTCCATTCCAAATGCCTTATATTGGAGATGGGTGTAAAATGACATTTGGGGAAATGAGGTGGAGGGCATCCACAGGTTAGTTGGAGGCAGACAGAATGGCTGGCAATGTAGTAGCAGTCAATTTTCTTGCATTGTCTGAGGGTGCATATATTAAATACAAGTGCTCAGAAGAGTTAGCAGAAGGTAAAGAGGCATTTGTTTGATTCCATGTTAAGCAGATAGGAGGTAAATCAGTAACAAAAGCAGTGTTAATACTCTATGTATCTACAGTATCCTGACTCAGAGGAGGAAGCCAAGTTCCTCCTGCCCATTCTGTTCCATTGGTGCTGATGGGAGGCTCTGGATCCCACCACGTCAGAGGCTGAAACAGCAGAGGTTAAATGATGTAGGCCCAGCAGATTCTCCCTTCTGCCATTTGATGGCAGCACAGCAGTAGAAAGACGAAGAATTCATTGTTGTGGTCCTTGGCTAGGTTTGATGTATCTCACTGGAAGCCAGTACAGTCCTGAAGGTAAAGAAGCACACCCATAGCCTCTTCCCCAAGCTCACAGTAGAACTGGACCTTTCCATTGATCATTGTGACATCCTTGTATTTAACTTCTGGGTGAACTCTTTCTCCATCAGCGGTCTGACCCAGAAGCCTTTTATGTGCAGTTAAGTCCTCTCTACTGGAGAGATTCAAAAAATTTAAAACATAGGTTGCTTTGTCAGGCTGCTCTTGAGGGAGCATGCCTATCAGATTCCCTCTCTTTTGTTTTTGTAGCATGTTTCTTTTTGTGAAATGTGTCCTTTAGACTATTGCTTGCCCTGTTGGGGAATGGGCAATACCTGTGATGTGTTTGATACCCCAAATGTGGAAGATTTCTTGTGTTTTAAGAGATGTATATGTGGGCCTGTTTGAAGGACACCCATCGCGCTGAAGGCATGGAGCCGGTGTCGGGTGGCATCTCTTGATTTCTCACCCTTATGTGCTGTTGCTACTATGAATCCTGAAAAGGTATCAATAGAAACATGCACATATTTATAAGTCCCAAAGCTCGATATGTGTGGTACATCTGTTTGCCAAATGTCATTAGGTTTCAACCCTTGTGGGTTTGTACCTAATATTTCTGGCAAAGAAGGAGTCTGCTAACATTGTGAGCAGCTATTCACTACATCTCGTGCTTGTGGCAAAGTTAAATCGAATTGTTTTGCCAGTGCTTGGGCATTTTGATGGCAAAAATCATAAGTTTTGCCTGCCCTAACTTTTGTAGTATAATGACTGTCATTTACCTAAAAGTAACTGAGAAAGCTCTGAACAAGATCGGTTGCTTTCTGCAAATTCTGAGGACTGTTTAGACGTAGAATTAATGTGGTCTTGCACTTTAAGAAATTTGGCCTTTCTGCCTGGAATGGTTTTGGCTAAGGGTGTGTTCTTGCTGCCTTTTGTTTTTTTAAGAAACAAATGGGTTGTTATTTATTGCTGAGTGAAATGGCAAGCATTATTAATATTGTAGGGCTGACAAAGAAAGCCTTTTCCCACTTTGCTGTTTTTTCTCTTTCTGTGGAAATTCCTGTTCTCTTTCCATAAACAGATACAAACAGACTAAACATTTCCTGTAAAATATGGCAGTGAGCACAAAGTAGCACTAGCAGGGTTATCTTGCTGATAAAAAAAACCATAATTTTTTGTATGTCTGCGGTGTCAAAGCACAAAATTTCACTGAGGTAAGAAGTTTTGTGTCAGGGTATTTGTCTGGAGCCAGTTTTGAGTTGTGCTGTATAAAGATGAAAGGTATTCAGGTGCAAACTACTGAAGCAGTTTTTTTTGACCCCCGTCTTCCCAGCTAGACTACATAATGCCATTTTTTTGCACTGAGACTCACAGCTACAAACCTCCTTTGTGAATATGAGTGGCTGTGATGCTGACCTGCACTGCCCTGCCCAGAGAGCCAAAGTACTGTAGGAGATGGGGGTGCTCTTTGGTGGCCTGAATAAGATCAAGGGATCTGCAAACACCAAAATTGCTAGAATTTGTTAAGCCTAAGAATAAATAAGAGTTTGGGGATTTATATATTTGAAGGCTCCCTGAGCCTTCTGATATTTGGCAGACTCACACTGTCCTCAGCATTCCAAACACTGCATACCAAATCTTGGGGCAAAACTGAGTTTATGTCCCTGAAACAGCTGACCTTAGAAGCAAAAATGCTCTGCAGTTCCTGGCTAGTGGAAGCTGCCACCACTGAGAGACAGGATGGGAAAACTGAACATGAGCATTCTTCAGTGCTTTTAGAAGAATGATATGACCTCAACCTGATACTTTTTGTTCATTTGGTTTGTGCCGAATGTTTACTGTAGTTCTGTCCTTTGTAGTTGAGGATTTAAACACGGGATTACATTGCCTAGAGGTTGGTTTGTTTTTTTTTTTCCCTGATATGAAAAGTATGGCAAGTAGTCTAGTCTTTATCTCTTCTGTTTATCCCTGCTTCATATCCCAGCAGCACTGGCACAGTGAAACTGCCAGCATCTACTAGAGCTGGTCAAAAAAAAAAAAAAAAGGAAAGGAAATACTACTGTTACCACTACCTTGTATGTCTGTAGAGAATTTTATTATGCAGCTGGAGTGCTGCAGCTTTATTTCCTGGTGTCATGACCCACTTGATAGGGGGCATGGTGTTCATTATAAATTCTTGTCCGGTTGAACAAACACACTAGTCCATGTGTCAGGGAATCTTCTGCTTTACTGTAGAATTGTTTTTACTCTGGCAACTAGTGCACTACTGGGTCTCAAAAGCCTTGGCTCACAAGCCCTTAATTTTTACCACACATTTCAACAAGATCCCAACTCCCACAAACAACCTTCTGTATAAAATCATGGGTATAATATGATAGCCACACTTTTCCAAGACGAAGCAAGACAGGAGAGAAATAAATGCAGAAGACAGAGAAAGAGAAGACAAAAAGATCACTAGGTCTTAGATCCTGTGTTGGTCCTGCTGCATGGGTGGTCCAGATCTGGGGTAGTGAGACAAAGAGAAAGGGAGGAAAAACAGAGGGGGACTGATCTACTTCCTTTTATAGTTAACCTGCTGCATGCTTCTCATGCAAACTGGATTTTTCATGCCATTTGGTCCACACCAGCCATTTCAAGCCCTCCAGGAACTGAGTTGGCATGAGGAGAGTTGATGCAGATGCAATGAGCATAAGCCTGAAGGCAGAAAAAAATTTGGATTACTCGGGGGGGGACCTCTTATCCAATCACAACTTTCCAGTTGCAACTGTCAGTCAGAATGTTTGAGAAAAAATGTTCTTACATGCTTATGCCTGATCCTCCACATGTGGTTACATGAGCCTGAAACTGTGGTACAGTAATTCAAAACATTGATTGGAGGTAAGAAATGTAAAAAATAATCATTTGAGGAAATACAATAGTTTAAACTAAAGTTTAAACAAGATAGAGTAAGTAGTAGTTTCCTGGGGAAAAAAAAAAGCCCAAAGCAAGTAAACAAAACAAAATAATCAAACCCAAGTGTACTGGAAAAAATCCAAGAAAATCCCTTCCACACATTGTACCGCTGATGCTATGTGGAGTAAGTGAGTCATGCTAATCACACAGCAAGTTTGAATTGGAAACCCGAATTGCCCAGGGATCTTGGAATTCATCACAAGCTGGCCTGAAGGTGAAAATTTCGGACTGCTGTCATCAGAGGAAGAAGAAAAGGTGATATGTGCTGGGGAGGCCCCACCACGTAAGCAGCTACCAGAATACGAATAGTGATGCACTCTCTTCACTGGTGGGTGCTGACATACTGTAGGAATATATAAAAAATAGAAAACTTCTATATGGAGATCTACATGGTGATTGCCAGAAGCTTTTGAGGGACAAGGTGAATCAAGTCAGGTTGCAGATCTGAAAGCTGTACAGCTGGTTTTGGATATTACTGAACAAAAGAAATGGTCAGCACTTTACCTCTGTGCTGAACCGTGGATGGTAGAAAATGCTTTATGGTGTTGTCTCCCACAGGAAACAGTCATCCACAACTTCTTCAATATGAGTCCATGCCACAGGCAACAGTTCTCCACAAACTGCTGCAATGTGGGACACTATTCCATGCAGGGAGGCTGGGCAAAATGACCTTTAAAGGTCCCCTCCAACCCAAACTACAGTGTGATAGACAGCATTTGACCCACAGAGGTTTACTCCGGGCAATTCTTGTGGAGAGGATGGGGTGTCCTGTCCTGCCTTCCAGATACTTCTTCTTTTTGAATATACCCTCTTAATTTTAATTTCAAACAGTTGTAACAGCATCACTTTGATTTTGCTGAACCTTCTTAGGCCTCTGAATAGGGAATTGTTTAAATGCCTCCAAAGCTGCTTACTGTGAAACAGAAGCATTCTGTTACTAGAGGGAATCTACTTTTCTGTGTTCTTCTGATTCTTCAGACCATTTTGCATACTGACACTCAGGCATCACCTATCTAGTCTTGTGGGAAACCCTTCCAAATTTGTCAAGGTACTACAGCACTGCTGCCTCAGACTTTTCAGCACCCAGAAAAGACACTGCCTAGGGAAAGCTTGCACAGCTGGCACAATCTTGGGGAGCATAAACCACAGTGGGATTAAAGAACCTGAACAAACTGATATGTGAGACCAAACATGACGTTCAGAGGCTGTGAGTGACACCCAGTGGGGCTTTCTCATCCAAGGCAACCAAGCTGGAGGAGCTGTAATATTTCCTAAGCCTGAACTAGCCCCCAAACTTTAAAGCCAACCATAGGTCTTTGCTTCTTGACCATAAATGTGGAAGCAGGCAGGTCAGGTTCCTGCAGCTTTGAGAAGCATCCCATACTGTGGTTCAGAGTCGGGGCAAACAACCATGCTGTGGCTCCAGGTCGAGCTGCAGAGGTAAATTGAAGGAGCATCCATTGAAGGATCTGCAAAGTCACAAGGAAATAACCTTGAATGCCAATTCCTAAGCCATGCCATTCCAAATAAAAGTCATAAATTGTAGTAGGAGGTATGAATTCCATATTGTCATTCTGCTCCAGCCTTAAGCATGGGAGAATAACACACTGTTCAGGCTGCTGAATGAGCGCTCTGTGTGCACTGAGTCATTAAAAACCTGTGGAATAGTCAACCATGGCTGCACAAAAATAAATACACAGCTGACTGTAAGTAATTCCTTCACCTGCTTTTTCAAGTAGAATTTTATGAAAATGTTTGTTAAAGGGAATGTTGGTTTTTTGTGGGTTTTTTTTTCTTTTTTAACACAGAGATTTTGGTATATTTGAATTGAAACCATATGTCTGGGTTTGTGCTGCTCATATACAACGTCTGACTAGTTTTAAGTTTAATACGCTGTTAAAAACAACTAAATAAAAATCTGAGTGAATGTGTTAGGATACAAAAAGGACATTTTTCAACTCCTAAAAAATAGATCTGTGAAAACAAGTGAATTTTACTATAGAAGCATGGGGTGGGGGTTATTATTTTTACATTACTATTGGAAAGATATGGCTGAGAGGAGATTAAGCTAGTTAAATCATATTATTTTTTTTACATTTTCCATCTCATTTTTTATCTGCACAGAGAATACTATTACATATATTTGACTTTTACCTCAGACAGGAAGGCTAATCCTCTGTGGAGACGTGTTTAATAAAACTACATACATTTGGTTAACCTAAACAGGTAGGCTCCCCCTTTAAATTCACAACCAAAGACTTTAAAAGATTAGTGAGGAGAGGAAATTTGATGAATAACGAGTATAAACGTGTCAGGATCTAGCTTTTGTTCAGGAATTCATGCCTGATCTTAATATTTTAAGATTACGTATAAATCAGAAAATACTATCCTTATTTAGGATAGTAAAAAAGGTGGTAAGACTGGAAATTCTTTAGTGTGTTTAAATTGTTGGGGAATTGACCTGAAGAACAGACCTGGTAAAATCCAGCTTCCAGAAAATTTATGTTCTCAAGATCCTGCCTCAAATGAATACATTAGATCACAGGTCTACAAAACCTGAGAAATTGTATAAATTAATTAATCCCATTGGAGATGACATCAGCATTTCCTCACCAGACTCTTCTAGATTTCTTCCAAGGCTTTTATTTAAATTTTTTGCTACCTCTGCCTGAGAAGGACATGTCAGATTGTAAGTTTTCTCTACTTTGTGTGGCAGGGAGAGAAGGAAAAAGAAACTTTGGGGGTTTTAAAATCTTTTTACTCCTAACAGGTTAGATGGAAGGAGAAAGCATTTTTTATGAATAATTAGTGAACTATGTTTCTGTAACAACGGCAAAGTATGTGTTTCCATATGTGCTTTCATGCTTACAGAGAACATTAAAAATAACACAGGACTGAAAATCAAATCGTCATGTTAAAAGCATGATATACTGTCTCTGTAACAAACCACATTTACAGTAATTGGAAAATTTCTCCATGTGCTAGCCAGCAATGATGTTTTTTAAGTGTTTTCATTTCCAATGAGGAAGTGTTATTATTTCCACTTCAGGAACCTTGCCGAGGAGATGCTAGCAATATCCCTTTTGAGGTTCAGGGTTTTTCATCAACAGGCAGAAACTGCACTACTAAAGTACTGGTTCAACTCTCTTTTAACCTTTTCCCTTCTTAGGAAGCATCCAGATGCCTCACTTCACTTCATAAAAGCAAACTCAGCATAGCCTTAGTTTTCTACTTTAAGGAAATTATATTTCCATAAAGTAAACTAGCACCCACCACAGAGATGGACTGTGGTAAAATCTTTCTCATATTTTTTTGCCAAGGCCAAGGTCATTTTGGTGTTGGCTAAAACCGAAGTTAGGTTCAGTATTAATTGCAAACTCTTCTGAGACAAAAAGCCTGACAGACCTTTTCCATTAGTTGTATTCACATTCAGCTTCATACTCAATTTTTCTGTAGCTACTTGTGTTTTTTTAATTTGGTTTTCTGTAATGCTTATCCAAGACAGGCCAGTGCTAATGGACACAGAGGATTCTGTGCCCAGATACAGATGTGGTTTCAGCCTGAAGTTTGTGAAGGAGAAAAGGGTTATCATAATCAGTTAGCTTAAATAAGCTACCATTAAAGTTGGTGGGTTTTCTGTTTGTTTTTGAGATATCTGTTGGTCATCTGTTCCAATTCTGAATTAAATATGCCTTTTTGAGAAATTCATAATGTTTTCAAATTCAAATTTCAGTGAAACCCCAGACATTCTTCTGGTCCTGGAATATTCAGTATGGTTTGTGCTTCAGCATACTGATTCTGAATTTCAGACTTTGCTGCATTGCAAAGTTATACTGAATGAATACTAAATGTGTTATAAAAGCTTCATTTCCCAAACCTTTTTTTCACTTTACAGAACTTCTCGTATGTTCTTATGGCAATTTTACAACAAAACCTCCTGGCATTACTCCTTCATGGACTGTTTCATGCTTCCCCCTCACTTGATGCCATTTGAGCATTTAGCACTGCACCCTACAATTAGAAATTACATGCACATACTTTTTAGTCTTGTTTTAAAACAAGGTTTCTTTATGTAAAGGCATAGTACTGTTCATAGCAGGAGAACAGAAGCCAGTAGTCAGAAAACATTTATACTCTGAAGCCTGTGGGGCCTTTAGGACCATATAACATATTTCTGTTCTCCGAATAAACAGCCATTTACATCTGAAATATTCTGATGTTGCAAAGTTTACCATGATCTGCAACAGAAATAGCGACTACATGTGAGCCAAAAACCAAAGATGAAGCATAACTTGCAGAAGAAAATGTATACAACTGAAATCACCTGAAATCCAGTGCTGAGCTGTGCATTTGCCATCAGTTTATAGGCAATTTCTGGGCTGGAGGCTGATTTTGGTGGCGCATAAGCAGGTTATGCAGAGTAAATTCTACAGTTCTTTATGTTACTCTAAACTTTGTTTAAAATGTTGTTCAGTGGAAAAACACTGGCTTTACCACAGCAGAGTATATAATGCCAAGTATTTGTAAGACAACAGTACCAGTATTCTGCTTTATTTTATGCTTCCTGTACTTTTTCCTCATTTATACAGAAGGAACTTTTAAATGCTTGAGCAGGCGGGGAGGATAAAATACTGAAATCAAGCAGGCTTTTGACAATGCCAGGATTTAAATGAGGGCCTTCGTGGGAGTGTGCCACAAGGAAGATCTGTTTCTTGGATGCATCCCCAAAGCCCCCAGATATCTGATGTCATGCAGCAATCCCTGTGGACTCCCAGCAGAAAATGCAACATTCAGCAGGAAAGCGCCTTGCTCATTTCCCTGGTTCTCTGCACCCCAGGTTTCCAGTATTCCTGATAAATTCCTTTCTGTCTTCCTTCAGTTTTATTGTCCTCTGAACTTCCAGCTATTGCCAGAAATTACTTTACAAAATTCTACACTTACTGATTTTTATGTTTTTCCTTCAGCCTTTGCTGTGGTGTGCCTGCTGCTGTTAACTGTGATGAAGATTTCAGACCCTTCAACTCAAGTCTTGATAGAGAAAGGTAATTGTTACTTTCAGTGAATGTTGTTCAGAAAAAAACCAAACTGATTTTCATTTGTATGCACATGGTTTCATTGCAGTCTTGAGACTTTTGTCTTTTAGGTAGGATTTTGGAATGAGTAGTGGCTACTCATTCACAGTCTTGTTCTGTCAGTGTGAGCCTTCATCTTTTCCACCATTTGATGCTTTTCAGTTAAAACTTAGAATTCTGTTGCTTTGTAATCCTGACCCATAATAGGTATTGCCTTGTATCAAGTTGTTGTGTATCTTTCATCAAGTTCCAGTTTTTACCAAACCTATGCTCACTGAGTCACTAAGACTGCAGATCCTGAATTGCAGACTTCCTTAACAAATAGACATTCCAAGTCTGCTTTCCACATTGGGGTGAGACTATTTGGATATAAAATTTAAATTAAACCTGGATAATGTGTGCCCAGTTGAAAACAGCAGTGGCAGACAGCAGCTGTAGCAGGCAACAGCATATACTCTTAGTCTCTAAATGTACAAAGAGACGACATATTTACTAAGTCTAGGGGTTTTTTTACTCTCTGTGGTACTGTTGAAAGCATAACCATGCTGACAAAGCTATAGCTGGGTGATTTACAGTGCCGTACTTCCATGAGGAGACATCAAAAGGGGAGTCCACTAGAACCCAAGTACCAGCCAAATCAGCTGACTGTTAGTAATACCAGCCTAGGTGGAAATGGATGGAGACAATGTACTATGATTGGCAAAGAACAGGAATCCAAACAAAACATTAGGTGAAACAAGAGCACCCTGGGAATAGAGTTGTTTCAAGGAGCCCCTGTTGGCTAACAGAGACAAAGGACAAATACCAAACAGTTGAATAAGCTTTAAATATTTTATAGAAAGCTGAAGCACTTAGCCTAATCCAACGTAGTTATATGAGTGTTTTGTGAACTTAATTACAAATTTAAAATGTTTCCAAATGAGTGGAGTGCTTCTGTTACAATAGCTTGTCTAGCCCGGCTTCTCACCAGCTGCCTAGACGCTGAAAACATTTCTCATCTTGAGGTGTTTGTGATCTCAAAGGACTCCAGAACTTGCAGAGACTACTTTAAATCAATTCAGTAAGTGAAGGCTTCAGTTGTTGCTCTTGCTGTCTCTGGTTAGTTTTTTGTTGGTTGTCTGACTGGTTGGTTTATTTTTTGCTTTTGTCTCTTGGTGTTAGTCTTATGACCATCTTAGCTTATGTGAAGTGCTGCAATAGGCTCTGAAGTCAATACCCAGGCACACTGATATCACAGCTTACCATGGAGTATTAAAGGCCACACGGAAGTGACAGCTTGCATTCAGTAACTATGTGTCTTACATTAAAGGGCCTGGCCTTGTAGTTAAGTCCATCACTGAGCTCCCAGGAACCTACCAGACACATGGGGATGGGTGCCTTCCCTCAAGGAACGGTCAGCAAAGAAGCGAGCAGCTTGTGGAGTTCAGTACACTTGAAATTGAGATGAGGAGCTGGTCTCTACAGCAGTTATTTGCTTCACATGTGCCCAGAGACAGGATAACTTGTGATTACAGAAAGAAGCTGACGCGAGGGAAGGGGCTCAAGACTGCGTTTGAATCATAGGTGTCTAAAATGATGGCAGCATAAGAAATTGTAAACCCAAAGGCCCCTGAGCCCCATAAGCCTTTAGTCTACAATGCCCAGAATAATAGTGAAAAAAAGCTGGTCTGGCTTATTTTCCCAACTAAATTTACTGTAAGCACCATAGTTATTTACAACACGCAGAAAGTGTCAAGATGATAGTTAAAGTACTTACTTACTTTATAGAGGCAACATAAATATTGTTGCATGTAAATCTCCCACAAACAGCAGCAGGAGTTTTAATTCTGGATGACTGCAGGATTTGGTATAATCTTTGCTAGGTGGTGATTTTTTCCATGAAAGAGGAAAAATTATATGAAAGGAGTTGGTAACTTTACAGACCTTTTCTTTTTGTGATCCCACCTTGATTTAACAACTCAAAAATGGTAAAGACATTTCTAAAAGTTATGTGCACAGTTCAGCTGTGCCACAATTCTGCTACTACATTCACCCAAAATATTGTTTCATGAAAAAGAAATGCTTCCTACAAAGTCAGCCCCATAGTATGCGCTGTAATGGGGTTTTCCTTGAACACATCAGACATCTTGTTTAAGAGCAAATTTTGTGTTTCATTTTCCCATCTTACCCTATCAAGGTTTATTGTTTTACAGTTTATACTTGATTCTGCATCTTTTTCCCATCCAAGTTTTTTATCGATGACAAATTATGTAGCCTGAGAAACTTGGAGAAGTTCCTCTGTCCCAAGCCGTGTGTTTGAGGCGCTGTACAGATCAGGCTGTTAGCAAAGCAGTCATTTCTAATGGGAAGAAGAGCGGAGCTGAGCAGCTCAGGTTTGAGGGGTTTTCTGTTGAGAGGAGAGAGGTGAACGTGTCTCCCTGCCTGCCCGTGTGACAGCCCCGCGGGGGCGGTGCTCGCAGGCCCTGCGGCCGGTGCCTGGGGCGGGGGCGGCTCGCTCCTGCCTGCCACGGCGCGGGGTCGCTTCCCCTTCGGCGGGGCTGCGGCTCTTAAGGGCGGTGCGGCGGGGCTGGCCCCGGAGTGCCGCCAGCTCTCCGGCCGCACTGCCGTGCTCGGCCCGGGCGGCCTGCAGCGCAGCCGAGGCCGGCAGCCGCGGCAGCGGGGAGCCCTATGCGGCACGGGCGGCCCTAGGCTGCAAGTCGGCCGCAGCATGCCGCTCCCTCTGCGCCTAGCGTGGCTGCTGGGGCTTTGCAGCCTCTGCCGCGGGTACTTCGAGGGGCCGCTGTACCCCGAGATGTCCAACGGGAGCCTGCACCATTACTTCGTCCCCGATGGGGACTACGAGGAGAACGACGACCCCGAGCGGTGCCAGCTTCTGTTCCGGGTGAGCGAGCAGCGGCGGTGCGGCACGGCGGCGGCGGGCGGCGGGCTCAGCTTGCGCGAGGAGCTGACGGTGCTGGGGCGGCAGGTGGAGGACGCGGGCCGGGTGCTGGAGGGCATCGGCAGGAGCATCTCTTACGACCTGGACGGGGAGGAGAGCTACGGTGCCTACCTGCGCCGCGAGTCCGCCCAGATCAGCGACGCCTACTCCAGCTCGGACCGCTCGCTGAGCGAGCTGGAGGGCAAATTCCGGCAGGGCCAGGAGCAGGGCGGCCGGGAGGAGTCCCGCCTGGGGGACAGCTTCCTGGGGCTGCTGCTGCATGCCCGCGCCCTGCTCCGCGAGACCCGCCACGTCTCCAGCGGGCTGCGCGACAAGTACGACCTGCTGGCCCTGACGGTGCGCAGCCACGGCGCCCGCCTCAGCCGCCTCAAGAACGACTATCTCCGCGCCTGAGCCCGCAGCGGCCGAGCCCGGACCCCCGTCGGCTTCTGGAGACACCCCCAGCCCTACCGCCGGTTCCCCCGGAAGGCACAGCCCTGGCGTCCGCCTGGAAGGAAAGAAACCTCCTTGGACAAACCCTAGAATTATGAAGCTCAGAAAAGACCTCCGAGATCATCAAGTCCAACCTTTGATTGAATACCACCACGCCCACTAAATCATAATGAGAAGTGCCACATTTGCTCATTTTTGAACGCCTCCAGGGATAGTAACTCAACCAAAATACATTCTTCTTCATGGAAAAAACCTTATTTATTTTACCTTTTAAACAAATAGCACAATTGTATAAACCAGGAGGTTTTAGGTATGTTTAAGTTAATATCCCATATTAAAAAGCTATCCCCTGTTATTTCATTCATCTTTGGTTGCAAAGTGAAGTAAGCTTTCTCCTGTCTGACTCCCTGTTGTTTGTTTTTGTATCACCTGCTCTGCTGTGGCTCACCTGCCCTAAGTGTAGCTGAAGTGAGGTGCTGGCCAGCTCCTTCCAGACTTCTGTGTAGCAAATTGCTTTTGTTGTTAGTCCTTCAGGGTGACATCTCTGGCCCTCTCTTAACTTCCTTTCTAATGATATGTATTATATGCTCCCTAAATGTTGTTCCACTACATAAAGCTGTGATTTTCATTTGTGTTCGGAAAGATGGGAACTATTCTGGCAGGACTTGTACTTCCAGGCTTATCTGTGACTCTAAGCTATCATAACCCTAAGAAGCAGCCAAAAAGGCTTATGTCAGATCCTGAGAATGCTGGTAGAGATTTTTATAGCAAAAAGAATGAGCCCTAGCACTGATTAGAGTTTTGGATCCCAGATTTGAGAGCCAGGAGCGTGTTTCTAAAGCAGACGAAAAGGTTTTGTCTGTGCAAGCACATTGACTTTTCTTGTTGGTGACTTTGTACTTTTGCTAGCTAAGTTATTAATATAATTTTTTGGTCCAAGACAATAGCAAATGTGCCTGGTGGGAAGGAGGGTGGGGTTTTTAGACTCTGTCTGTTTAACTGACAATTTTGGGTAATGTGGCTATTAGGTTACAGATACTGCAGGCAGAATACCTGTTGGGATGAAAAGAGTTTATAGGTTGTTGTAATAAATATTTGAAAACAATGTTAAAATACCTTTTTGTTATTAGCTTCCAAGATGCTCTTGATTTTGAAACATTCTGTTGAAATATGCCTTTTCAGCAAAACATTGAAAGTTTGTAGCTCCTGCCAAGTGAAATAACTTGCTTTTTTTAGGAAAAACAAATAAAAATTTACAGACTCATGAGGTAATCAAGTTTCATTAAAAGCAACAATACAAAAGGGCTTGTGGGGCAGACTTTTTTTAGTTTTTAAGCCTTTTTAAGCACCCATGGAGGAGAAGCTGATGTACTTCTGAGGTCTGTTCTTGTTAACCCTGCTCCCATTTAGTTATACTTCAGTCTGCCAGCCGTTCAGTGGGTACGTTACTCAGCAGTGCAGTGGATCAACATAAGTCAGCTTGGACTAGAGGGCTGAAGTCATCTGGAAAGTCTCATGAAGGTAGTTGCTTACAGAACCAGACAGCTCATTTTGCTAAAGGCAGTGACATGTAGCCTACTGGCAAGATACTTTAGATGTCATTTTGCATTTTTAAGTCCTCAATATCTTTAAAGATCTGCTGGGGGAAAAAAAGAAAAAAAGAAAACATTTTATTGGTTGACTCTGGTGGAACCACACAGTGTTATTTTTCTGTTCTCAAGTTAAAATCTATATGACAAGTTCTAGCTCTTAAAAATTAATTTATTTGTGATACTTTCCTTGCCACTAGAGACAGATGGCACAACAGAAGAGTGAGCTGACTCACTGAGTCTTGTGTGCTCACTATCTTAGCAAAACATAATAGCATTTCTGGGCTGGACCAAGCTCCAGAAGTGCCTGAGACCAGTCTCCCCCAAAGATGTCATGCAGTTCCATTTGTGCCCAGAGGCTTCTTAAAGGAAGTTTAAGTCTGCTTTCCCCACTTTGAGTCATTTGTTATAGCATGAAGTAAATCAGTGTTTGTTATAGCATCAGTAAATTAACAAAAATGGCATGACCATGCTATTTTTAGGCATATGAGAGCAGTATTCAAATCCTAATAAAAAGCAGTAGTAGCATAAAACACAGGTTCTTGAATATCCTTTAAGCAGCTTGACTATTCAATTTGCAGTAGCAAATGTTTGGTCAAGGTGAAACTTCCAATGCATGCCGCATACCAGAAGAGTAAATATTTGCAGAATGCTTACTTTTCAAAGTAGGAGATGTGTGGGTATTTACAGTATAATACAGAATGAGTATAACTCATTCTGTATTATGTATTATAACTCATATACAGAATAAGTATAACTCATTCCACTCAATGCCCTATAAATTGTCCTCTAATGAAACAAGACTGTGGTACTTTACAGTCCACACTAGTGTTTCATATAATATATGAATTCTTGACACTTCTTTATGTTTCAGTAAAATATAAACATTTTTCTATTTTAAATATGGCAGAACTCTGATTTTGTTTCAGTAGCATTGATTTTGGAAGGCTTTAAATGGTCCTTTCTAGGAGAAAATTAAGATCTCTGAGTCTGGTCTATGTATAAGTTCACAGATTTAATACAAATGGTCAATCTTATGTGGATTTGATGAAGCCAATACAAAAATCTTTTAGGAAATTTAAATCTACTAGAGTTTGATTTACATAATTTTGGCTGACCTAAGCAAATGTATATGTTAAATATATCATTTTTTTGGGTCAGGGCTAATACATTTAATGATTTTATAGAGCTACCTGCAAGAACTGAGTGCTTAGTGATATTCAGCAGTTTAAAGTTTTATTTTTTTTTTTTTTCTTTAAAAACTATGAAACTATATTGCAATACTCTTTGCAATCTTATAAATGTCTTGCTTTTGCTTTTTATCTGATAAAACTTATTTGTTTGGGAGGTATGAAGATCCCCTGGATCTGGATCTTCATACAGCCTGTTTTAAATAGTAAAGGCCCTTTTATCATTGAAAATTTGGTAATTTCTTTTAAGCAGAGAGCTTTAAAAGGATGATTGTAGCAGCAGTAATACCCACTATGTTCTTCTGTTATGTTAAAATATTATATTGGTACTAGATTCTTTTTTTCATTTTCAGAATGCAGAAGTTCAAGCTAAAATTGAGCTGACAGTGGGGCTTTTTTGTAGTTTTCTGATGACTTTCAAAACATGTATTATTTCTGAATTTATTAAGAGTTGATGGTGCTGAAGAGCAAAAGACTATTTTCTGGAAAAAAAATGCTGCAGCTGGAACATTCATAGAGAGCTCACTTAATACTTAAGTTTTTCATCAAGGGGAACAGGCTGCCCAGAGACGGTGTGGATGCTCCATCCTTGAAAGTTTTCAAGGCCAGGCTAGATGGAGTTCTGAGCAACCTGGTCCAGTGGAGGGTGTCTCTACCCATGGCAGATGGATTGGAATGAGGTGATCTTTAAGGTCCCTTCCAACTCAAAGCGTTCTATGATTAGAGTCAAAGCAAGGCACTAAGTGACTCACCTGCACTTCTCTCCAGGTAGCTTACTTTTGAAGGCAGTGCTCTGATGTGGACATACTCACATCCACTGATACAAACAGAACAGAAAAAGCTCAGAGCATGCACAAAACCATTAACAAAAGCTCGAGAAAGAAAAGTGCACTTGCCTTGTGCCACGTGAATGGGTAGGAATTCAGAGGGGAGTGTGCAAACTGGATTTCAAAACTGCAATGTTCAGTTTCGCAGGCTGACTCACTCAGGACCATCATCACAAAGAGAAGTCAAGCAAAGCTTTCAAAACCTTGGTAAACCTTTAAAAAACCTTATGTGTGCCAAGCTGGAT
Source organism: Motacilla alba alba (assembly GCF_015832195.1). NCBI lineage: Eukaryota > Metazoa > Chordata > Aves > Passeriformes > Motacillidae > Motacilla > Motacilla alba. Next base: position 3,051,364 of record NC_052020.1, on the reverse strand, counting down.
TGTATGAATTGTCTGAAGCTAAATTGTTGCTCCTATAGGTTGTCATGTACTCAGATGCAGATCGGCAAGACGTAAACCTCATAAGCAAAAAATATACCTTAGTCACTTTGTCACTAGAAACAACCTTGTGAGCTACAGAGCTCTGGTTATAATCCTGTCTAGAAAACGTGTATTTTGTGGAGAAATTCTATTGGATGTGTCTATTACTGTTGGTGTGGCTGTTTGTTTAGATGGTCTTCATATTGCTTTACCAGTTTCTTGCTCATGCTTCTTGAATATCAATTTTGTGACTATTAAAGAAATTTTCGGTTAACACTGAAATGTTGTGAGTGAAGTGCATTTCACAGCCACTATTCCTGAAGTAAGCCTGTGGATTCAAAGTCTGCAATTTTTCTGTCTTTTAAAATGTATTTTTATTTGCAGTTCATTGGGGAAATTGTTTGGTTTTTTTATCTAGATTTTTTTTTGTGAGCCATTAGCAAAACTTTGTTCAATTTGTGGGTTTGCATTTCATTCCTATAATACGTGAAACTGGCAAAAAATCCCTGACTGTGCTACATGCTTCTTTAAAAAGCTGTTATTAGAACATATGTGAAAAAAAAAAAAGACTAAAACTGCCTGGTTTATTTTCTTCATTGAGTTGTCATCCTGCCTACAAGATCAATTTATAACTGGAAAAGGCAGAATTTAATGACTACGTCTGTAACAAGGAAAACATATGGTCTCCATAACCGTTACAGTTTTAATGATGTGGCTTGGACAGAGCCATTCCTCCTTGAAAACTACCTTACCTTGGGGAGATACTGCTGGCAGTCTCCAGCATGCCATTAACATTCTTTCGTAAGAAAGACAATGCCAAGAGTATGGTGTTTTCTCAGGTAACAACCTTCCTTAGACTGTGTACACTCCTTGTAGGTGCTCAGAAACTGTCTGTTTAGTAGTCATTGTTAGTGTCTAAACTCTCTTGGAGGGTCAGGGAGGAAAGTCATTGGAGAAGGTTGGCTTAGGCAAGAGATTCATTATCCAGTGAAGTGGATAATGTGAATATTGTGAAGAGCGTGATGACCAAAAAAGGTTATATTTGCATCATATTTTCCATACATTTCCTTCTCTGCAAATTTTTCCCTATGACCGGGAAAACATAGAGTAGATTTAGTGTTATCATAGAAACTTACTATTATTAATACTAGTAGTTTAGTATTATATATTTGGTATATAGTGTAAACACTATTATTTACACTAAAAATTTGGACATACTCCAAACTGCAAGATGTTTTTTTTTCTGCCTACTTGTTATCTCCTCTCAAAAATCCTATGACTATGATTTTTAGTTTTGTGTTAGGTTTTAATCCATGAAAATCAATTCAGTGGACTTACAGTTTTAGTTTCTCAGCTGGATTTATGTAAGACCTTGTTATGCCTTTTTTGGGGTAATGATTGAGAATTATTTCCTTTACACTTTCTGTGTGGACAGCTTTTTGGTTAATAAAGAGCAGTTAATTTTTCTTAGTAGCAGGTTTTGTCCTTTTTTAATTAATATTCTTTTGTTTCTAACTTAATGTAATTTATCTGAGATCTGTATTAAAGTAATGCACTTTTTACTCAGGATTCAAACAGAGGTACAACAAAATGCAAGCTAATTCATAATTCATAAGTGGATCTGCATATAAATTAGGATGCTATTAAAATTGTGACTTTAAATAATATCTCACATACTCTCTAATTTCAGAAAAGTAACCCTAGAAAAAAGAGTGAATGAACAAGAGGCCATCTTCATCTAATCTACCCAGATGTAGATTACATCTGGTATTTAAAAGCCCAGGTTCTCTTTTTCTTTCCACACACCACCACCACTACCTCTCCCTCCCAGGAGCCTGAAGTAGTTTTCAGGCAGTGTCTCCCCTGCAGTGCTGTGCAGCCATGAAGGAAGGTGGGTACATGGGGCTCTGTGCGTTTACGGGGCATATTTGCTGTTGGCTTGTGAGGTAACAGCATCAAATAAGTGTTTTTCTGCAGACACTGGCACATGTGGGCACACAGTTTGTGGTGCTCGGGAGTGGGGCTGTGGCTGAGCCTCATCCCCCATGGGTTCAGCTGTGCAGGACAGGTGAGCAGCACTGACAGCAATGAGCCATGGAGTGCCCAGGTGTGCTGACCAACCACACAGGTAACAGAGGGCACACAGGTGCAGTGCTTGTAAAATGAAGAGTATAAAAAGCTGGATTAAAGAACAAGATGGGCAGACATCTGCAGCCTTCTGAAGGGATATGGTGTTACTGTGGGTGATGCTTAAAGCTTTCTGATATGGTATGGTGATACTTTGTGTATCATGGCCATCTGGACTGCGACATGTGCTGTGATGTATGTTGCAATGCCAGAATACAAGATGATGTAGTCTAGCCTTGCAACCAATGGCACTAGACGTGTTGTATTTAGGCAAGGGTGATACCAGGGGTGATTTCAGCCAGAAAACAAACTTTCTAACACAATTTGAAGCATTAGAAAGCAGGCATTCTTTATTCTCAGCATGCTGAACACACTCAGAGGGTATCTCCCTAATCAGGTGTGTCATGAAACTTTACAAGAAGTTAGTTATTCCATCATGATCATACTTCTTCATTACAATGGACTTCCTAGCTAACAAACACCACTTTTCCCAGAACTAATTTGCATGCAGCTGCCTCTTACTGGGAGTCCTTTTGTGGTCCTACAAGGTTGTCTAAGGGGATCTGGTGGTCATACTCACTGAGTGTCCCCAGTGTTGCAGATGACCTCACCTTGAACTTCTCCAAGGGCATACGCTGTTTCTTACTGCATGGCTTTGCCACAAAAGCCACTATGTTCCTCATTATCTGCTTATCTATTGGTTCCAGCTATGTTTAGCATCCTTTGTATCTACTTTTACTTTTTTTGTATCTATTCTGCTAGTTAGTCTTTAAGCTCTATTTAGCAACTTCAAGGGGAACTGAAAATGTCTATTGTCTGTCAAGCTGTTGAGTCCCCCTCTTCTTGAGACTATGTCTCTTTTAGGCAAGTCTCAATGCTTCATTTTCCAGCACAAAGTGTTGCAACAGTTATAACACTAAATCATAATACAGGCAGGTGCACACACTGCAGTGATTACAATGACTGCCATAAATGCATTTTGTAGCAGTCTCAAACTTGGTAACCATGAAGTAAGCCAATCTCACCAAGAAGAATTTTTCTCTTTATGCCACTCTTTTACTGCTTTTTCTGTTGAGGTGATTCCTGACTGTTAGACTTCAAACGCATCGTTGATGTTAGTGTGACACTCCTGTCCTATAATAATACATGTTCCTCCTTGGCTGGCAAGCAGATAATCTGGCCATGCAGTTCTAGAGCCACCATTTGTGTTTGTTGGAGCTCAAAGGATGTGCTCTTTAATACTTAAATAGTATCATTTGCCATTTCTAATAATCTATTTAGCTTGTTTATGTAAACTCACAGGACAAGGTAGTGCACATGGAACACAGCATGAACCATAATCTTTTGCTTTCTGAAATCAAAGGGGTGTTTTGCAGATCATCCTGCAGTCCCTGGATGGAAAATGTTCTCTTGGCCCTAACTCTTATTGCAGATTTTGCTGAAGTACCCTAAGGAGAGGAATTAATATTGCTTGGAAACAGGAACCAAACCATCCTTTAAGAAGCCATTTATAGGCATTGTTTCTGCATAGACAATAGATGCCACTCCCAGTACTAAACATCTGATTTCCTATTTTCCACTACTGTGCTACTGATGGAGTTAGGGCTTCTATGCCTGATTCATTTGTGTCCTCATTGCCATTAGGCCAGGGGCAGTCAGAGACTAGATTTTGTGTCTTGCATGGTGCAGCTGAGAAAGAGAGGACTATGTGCCTGACTATTATTTGGCACACAGGTCCCACCTAGGAAACTTGAGCACTGTAGTATGAGTAGTGACAAATTTAGTTGTTGTGAAATGCTTTATTGAAACAGACCGGTGAAGACATGCTGGGTGGCGTCTGTGCAGAACTTAACCCAGTATACTCTAACCATTCCACTCATACAAACCAGAAAAAATCCTCCTGAAAGGAGAAGCTTCTGGTCTGGTGCTATGTGTAGGGAAGAAAAATTAGACTTGCTTTCTCCCGTATTATCTTAGTAGCCTCCTGCAAGTGGCACATGTGCGACCCTTCCTCCACATGCCTTTTGCATGACCAGTTACCTATGACCAGATGAACAAATACCAGTTAAGTGACATTCGTGATAGCAAGACAATAACACACCTCAGTGTCCTGCCATTAAAAAAAAAAAAAAAAAAAAAAAAAGTGATTTTCTATTACCACTAGTATATGTGGAGTCTCTTAGAAGCAAGTTTAGATTTCTTAATTGAATGGTAAAATAGGAGATGTCTGGAAGCCCTTTAAATCTGGCAAGCTTCACATAGGCCTTCAGATTTAGTGAAGAATCTTCCCTTTGAGACATTCAGAAAGTAAAGGTTTAATATATTTTCCAGTCCCTAGTTTTGACATTTTCAAGAAAATTACTTATAGAATATCTGTATACAAAATCCAGGTAATTAAAACTGCCTTGCTAAAGTTAAAGAAGAGCCTTTGCTTAGGTTAAGCACTAAGCATGTGGATGATACTAAAATTATTTAATTTTAATTATTAATTATTAATAAATCTTATTGTTAAATTAATTATTTAATTAATCTTACTACATAAGATGAGAAATTTGTGTACAAAACCAGTGTGTGGACTACTGGATAGATGAATGTAATGAATATATGAAATACATTATAGAGAAACTTTGAAATTAAATACTTAGGGGTTTAATATTTATATCCAGACCTTTGGATTTTTCCTGCTTCCCCCATTTAGTAAGCTGGAGGAGCTTCCTGGTGGCCTTAAACATCTAAAGCAAATCCTGGCTCTTATGGTCTTTTCTTAAGCAGATAGCTACAGGAGTGCCTACTAGATTTAGTACACAGAGAAAAGCATCCCTATCCCCAAAGGAACTGGGTGGTTGGTTTTGGGAAGAGTGCTTTGTTCTAGAATTTCTTATACATTGAAAGAAGTGTGGAATAATTTGATCCAACCATTTCTGTTGCTCAGGTGCCTCAGTTCATGTGGATATGAGTACCATGCCTTGTGCTGGACAATTCAGCATTCTCCAGGGGTCAAGCAATGGGACTCATTAACATCAAGTAAACTGCTAACCTTGAACAGAGAACTATCCAAAAATGATGTAGCAAAAGTTTATGGCATGTTGAAATAATCTTTTCATTTTTTAACCCTAAAGCATAACACAACTTTTCAGCCATACATAATAAAACTTCATCCAAAAAGTCTCACAAGGACACTGCAGCCAGTCTTGCAATAGAAATATTTTTACAGTCCAAAGGAAAATTGCAGTATGATAGAAATACACATATATATATAGACATACCTATATTTATATACACATTTGTATAAAAGAAAATCTATTCAATCTGAATATAAACACAGTTTTGGATAAAAGGTGTTTAAGTCTGTATGCACAAAACTAGCTGTACTGCATTGCAGGTGAGGATTAGTAATTGCTGGGTTCTAATGGGACTGGGACTGCTATCCATAAACACTGTGAGAAACAACTGCTCACTTTGAAAATTTAAAAAGGTTTATTAAACCTTAACAAAAATACAACAAAGGACTACATAAGGAAAAAGCTGCAGCGCTGGGAACTGCCCCTTGTGCATACCACATGACCAGTTTTTCTTCAAGTTGGATGCTCAGTCTTTTATACCCCTGGGGGTTGCATCAGCCAACCCTGGCCCCTCCCAAAGTCTGTCAGTCAGCTCTTCTTTGCCATTTTTCAGTGGAAACTGCTTTCTTGTAAATTGATTGGAGATGAGGTGTTGCCATGCCACACCTTCTAAGCAACAAGCTTTTTCATTCCCAACTGCCCCATGCAAGGGAGACGTGCACGCCTTCTTCTACCCGTCCTAGACAACCCCGGCTGTCTGATGGTAACAATACAGGGGGGGGAAGGGAACTATGGGGAGAACAGAGGACATCTAAACTACAATAACATCACTATGCATCACTAAAGCTTTTCTTAATATTCACACAATAGTTATCTTTTAATTGCGAGAGCAAATCATCTCATTATCCATCTATAACAAACACAAGAAAGGAAAAAACACAGTATTCTGCTTTGCTGTAGTCAATCAAATGAAATAAAAACAAATGGAGACCCAAGGGTCATGTGTAGCCTAGTTCTAAACTGCAGCAAAGGAAAAATATTGAAAAACCATCTGATAAATCCAGTAGGCCTTTGTGAGTCAAAATAGTGAAGCCCAGGACATTTTTTTGTGCACAAATGCAGCTGGCAAGACTTTAGTCCTGGTAGCACCAATATGTTGCCCTGTGAACTTAAGAACAAAGAGAAGATACTTAATAAATATGCAATATTCGACATTGATAAAGACATTAAAATACGTATATAATGACTTATTCAGGGAGCATCCCCTGAATTTTTCTGAATAAGAAAAAACATTAGACCAGAGTTTTTCTAATTCTAGGATCTGCACCATTGTTCTGCAGTACAGTATGCAGCTGGCTTTAAATAAAAGAGTATAGAAAGTGATCTGGCCGTGAAAGGAGACAGTAACTCTCACAGAACTCTGTTGCTGAAGTCATGTCTACAAAGCTTTTCCTTGCAGGGAAGAGAATTCCGTGTTCTCTATTCCATAGTATCCACAGCAGGGGTTAGGGTGTATGTACTTTCATACTTTAGGTTCTGAACATGGTTAGTCATAGCTCTGGCTTTTGGTTTGTGGAATTTGTTTTGAGGTGTCTTTCTGTGAAAGACTGAAATGTTATGGCTACTGGCTTCAACATTGTTATGAAGGAATTGTTGCCCTTTATGGCAAAACTGCATAATGAAGCTGTGACCACCAAAGCCCACTCCTTCCTGAATATGCCTCCTGACTGGAACTTCGGACTGGGAATTAAGCTGCCTAAAGAAACACGAAATAAGATAACAGTGACAGTTTTGTCCAGTTACCTCAGAGCTAGGGAGAAGTAAACAAGGCTGCGGAAGAAGAAGGTATCCACAAGAAAGCCAGACCCAGCATCTGTCCTGAAAATGCACTCTGGCTGTGTTCAGGGTGGGGGAGGCCATAGCCCACAGACTCATCTTCTGAGGCCAGGTTTGCACATGCCCCTACCCCGACCATGGGGAGAGGAGGTTTCAGGGCTGTTGCATCATTGCTGGTCAGAGGGCATAGCAACGCAAGACAGCCAAGATGAATCAAATTGAAGGGATTTTTGAATAGATGGGTCTCAGTATACCCTCTGTCAGCAACATATAATGAATATTCCTGAAGTCTAGGTAGTTGGAAGGGAGGGGAGAATCATTGTAACATTGTCCTTGTGCTGTACTTGCTTTTTCAGTAATAAAGCTGCTCTTGGTGGTGTTTTAGGAGCTCCGTGACGGAGTTCCCTCTGGTGGTTTTGCTGTAGAACCCAAAAGGTAGAACCCAATATGTAATATAATAAAGCTTTTTAAAACTCTGCCATATGCTTCTTCATCACCAGTTGTTGAAAATAGAGACATTTCTTGCACATTTAATTGCACTTAAACTTTTTCCTCTCTTTATTCTATAAGTAAATCGCTTGAAAATCTGAAATACAAATGGCAAATGGTTTTAGGAGCTCCATGACGGAGTTCCCTATGACGTCTCCCTGTGATGTCTCCCTGTGACGTTTTGGCCACGGAACCCAGAATGCTGAGGGCGGCGGCCGCGCAGTGCTGCGGAGCGGAGTCTGCGTGCGCTCCCGGGCTGGCGCCGCTCTCTAGGAGCGCTCAGCATGAGCCCGGCCGTGCGGAAGGTGAAGGCTGCGGGCGAGGGCCGCTTCGTCTGCGTGCAGTGGGAGGACGGAAGCGAGAGCAGCTACCCCTCCGTCTGGCTGCGGGACAGCTGCCAGTGTCCCCTCTGCTTCCTGCCCTCCGCCGGAGCGCGCAGGCTGCTCCTCGAGGATCTGGATGTCGACATCGTGGTGAAGCAGGTTGCTCTGGCAGATAGCAAAAAGGTATTTGAAGCAAACCATCGTTCACCTTCTCGTGAAACTTGTCTAAAATACTTATTAATCTAAATTCCAGACAATTCCAAGTTACTCTCTAATTACAGTTTGCTTGTTTGCAAACCTTACCAGATACTTGCAAAGCTTCCAGGAAGAATCGCGATTTGGGGAATTCAGATCTTTCCACCTTCATGTGAATCTTCACTGTATGGATGTTATGCAGAGGCTGTGAAAACTCAAGCTTCAGCTTATAATATGATTATTATAATCATATAATAATGCTTTTAAAGATTCTGCCATGTGCTTCTTCATCCCTAGTTGTTGAAAATACAGACATTTCTTGCACATTTAATCACACTTACACTTTTTCCTCTCTTTATTCTTTAAGTAAATGGCTTGAAAATATGAAATGGCAAGACGATGATGACTTTATAACAAAAATATCAGCTTTATTAGCAAACTTTCAATGTAAAATAACCATTGTCTTGAGTGAACACTCAAACCAAAGTTAAATCCGATAATCAGAATTGGACTAATGTCCATATCCCTGTCTACATATCTACATTAACATTTTTTCCTGCAAAATGGAAGGTTATCAAGCAAAAGAAGATAGGAGCTGCCCTCCTTATGAATGTCAATTTTTCCTAATATATAAAATCCTAGTATATTATTTAGATTTTTTTAATCTTTCATTAAAAGCAGTATGTGGCTCCTTTGGCAAACTAATTTCCTTGATTTTATACTTAAAGATGTTTTAAGCATATTGAATATGCAGCAGTCACCCCTGGGTCAGATGGGGCAGCCTCGCTGCAGGGGCAGTTTGCAGAGTCTGACTACATGTGTCCTGTATCCTCAGCTACAGGATAAGAGTCTCTGGTGAGGAATTCTGGGCTCCCAAGTTGATTGTAGACAAAATTAATGCAATGTAAATTCATTATTTGATCAGGCAAATTAGGAATTGTCTGCTTGCACTTATATTCAGAAACTGATAAAAGCACAGCACTAATACTAAAATGATACTGATAGTGTTTTACCAACATATAAATGAGCAGAGTCATGTGAATTGGGAATTGATACTTATTCATCCACCTTAAAAATTCAGCTGAGGGTCTGTGCTGGACAGAGCTCTTTCAGTTCATGACAAGCAAAGCCATATGCTTTCTATCCATGTTTTTTTCAGGAATTGAAAAACCCAACACCTTTTAAAAATTTATTTGATAGAGGGAGGACTTCAAAAGTAGGAGATGGATTTCTCTCCTAGCAAAAGGTCATTGTCTGTCTTGTTCTTTTTCTTTTCTCACAACCTGTCAGTGTTTTGCAAGAAATTTTCTCTGTTCTGAGCTGGGTGAAGTGCTCTCCCCAGTGATACGTGCCAGTTTTTACAATTCCTTTCTTCCTGTTAAGTGCAGCTCCCACAGTGGAAACAGTCTACACAAACCAGCAAATTGGGTCATGGGTTGAAATGAAAATGAACATTTATAAAGTGTCAGAATGTGAATGGCGTTTCAGTTGGGTTTTCATTGCTTGTTTGCTATCATGCTTCAGGGAAAGTTTAGCTCTGATATTATTGATCTAAGTATTACAATTTCTGCAATTTCTAAGGGATTATGTTGTTCTAGATGATGTTTTTCAAGTATTTTTTTTCTAAACTCACCTTTTCCTTTGTGTCGAGAAGATCTCTATTACATGGCCTGATGAACACACAAGCGAATATGAAGCTGAGTGGTTGAAAAAACGATGCTTCTCTGAAGAAGCCAGAGCTGTAATGCGAGCAGATTTATTTTTACCAGGTAGGAATTAAATCCATGCTTGTGACATATGCAAGGGGTTTGACACTGACAGTCCTGGTTAGAAGTGCCTGTGTGAAGACCAGGTCTACCCAGCTTGAAGCTGTGGTAACAGCCCTTGGTGTCCAGTGCCAGGCTGTGCATGTGTGACAGGGACCTGTGGTTATCTTTTCCCTCTTCTACCTTCTATACCTGAGAAAAGTACAACTAATCGGGCTGCACTTACTTTCCTAAAAGCCTTTTCTTTCCAGAAAGTGTTAGTAGGTTGCATAGTCTGTGACTATGCAAGTGTGTGAGCGCTGTTTAAACTATTTAAATTTTTTAAATTTTTTCTAAAAAGAAAGATTATTTGGAATTGCAAGGGAGTTACAACTGAAATATTTTTTCCCCTTTTTCATAGCCTTCTTGTTAAAAAGTAACTGTGTAGCATAGCAGTGTGTAGTGCTGAAGTTCAGGTTGTGTTTGCTTTGCTTCCCGTGCATATTTTTAGTCATAGACTGTCTTTTGATAGCAAAGCATTTTGTACAACTGTCTTTGTAAAATTTACCCTGTACAAATCACTTACCCTTTAAAGTGAATAATTATAAACCCATGAGGTTTGGCATGATGCGTAACTTTGACAGCATTTCAGACTGAGTGTGAAAGTGTGAAAGCTTGCAAGATGCCTGCAATTGCTCCTGATAGTGTTCCTGTGAGATCTGCTGTTGCAGAAAGCTGTGCATCTGTGTTCAGTGTTAAGACAGTATCTGTTAAAATAGGACATTACTGGTTTAAAAGACAAGAAATATCTCCATTCATTTCAGTGGATGCTGTAATAGACACTTCATAATTCAGAAAGGATCTATTTTCCCTTGGTAATATAAAAGTTTCTATCTACTTTACTTTTGGCAAAAATGAACGGTTGTTTTTACTATTTTGAAGAGTTTGGCATGCTTCCAGAGTGAATATGGTGAAGATACAGATCTCATTCAGGGAAACTAGACTTGATTTTTCAGATGGCAAGAACTTTTATTTGTGAAAATGAATATCCTATGAAAGCTAGCAGGGTGTTTTTTAGTCTTCAAAGGGATCAACGTAAATTGCTTTAATTAATACCTAGACAAAATAATCTGGATCTCAGGTTGTGTTTATTGGCAAAGGCATTAATTACTGAGATTTCAATATGTCAGATGTAATGCTACTTTTTTCACCTATTTTGAAGTCTTAACTGGCTGTGATTTGCCTTCACATGCATGCATTTGCACAGTGGTTACCTTTGGCACCTAAATACAATGCATGTTTTGGAAGCCAGTCCTCTGCTCTGCCACTGCTCTTCTCCATTGGAGCCATCCAGGTAAAAATATACACCAAAGATCTGTTTCATTCTTTGAGCAATGCTTTTTCAAATTTTGTTTCACATGGTGGATCTGAGGATATTGTGTATAAACGTTACACCAATTAACTGGCTTTTTTTTAGTGGTGTCATACATCTCTTCGTCTTGCTCTCAGATGAGCCCTGGCTCATGATGATTGACATCTTTTTAGAGTTTTTCCCAGGTTTCAGTTGCAAAAAAGGCTGTGAGTTTGCTTGCTGGCTGTTTAAGATCTGTTTTTTGTTGTATATTTTGGTAAGTTTAGAACACACTTCCTTGTGGTGAGTGGCGATGCACCCTGTAAATTACATGCCCTCAAGTAGCTAACCATACCCCAGCAGTATAATGTTACAGACAATGGTATGAAATGCCAGCCCTGCATGCTGATTCAACAAAGAGAAATGCAAGCTCACCAGACTGCTGTAGTTAAAGGTTAACCTTCACTGCTGACATTCACAGCTGTGGCTGGTTTTTTTTTTTTCTTTTGCAAGTGGTTATTTGCTTTTAGTACTGCTTTTTTAAAAAATGTTTTTCCATCATAGTTTCTTATTCAAAAAACGTAGATGTCAGACATTGTGTCAAGCCCAAAAAGAAGAGTAGGTCAGATTTTCAGTGCATGATGAAGCAACTATAAATAGCTCTATGACAGTATGTCAAGATTGTCTTTTAAAACATTGTCAGTATGTCTTTTAAAACATTGCCAGATCCTATCCATGCAATATGCAAAATCAAAATCTGCTACTTGTGTATATCAAGGCTCATTTCAGCCCAAGCTTACAAGATGCTCCCAAAAGAGCAGTCAAAGAGCCATATTCTACTTCTACAGCTGTGGTGTCTCAAAGATACTCTTTTTTCTTTCTGTTTACTTGAGTTCTATGCAGCAGATGTCACATGAATGATTTACCATGTCTGTAATTCAGGTGCTCGGAGTAGTAGAGGGTGCTTGTGAGAGACACTGAGTAAGCCAGTATCCAGCATCCAACTCCGTTGTGTTTGCTGAGGCTCATTTTGCAACATGCTGGCATTCCAACAATAGGATGGCGCTGGGGGGTTTGGGGGGTGGGGGTGGAAATCAGATAACATCACAATCGTATTTTCCTGTTGGGTGAAAGAGAAGATTCTGCAGAGCTAGTCTGTAGTGGTGCCTAATATTTTTAACCTTAGGTTAGGTTAAGGTTTAAACAGCAGTTTAAAGGTTTCAAATGATGATAATTCTTTAAAATGTGATAATATAATACTGAATGTTTATAACCAGTTCTGTAAAAGTTTGAATCAGGATGTTAACAGCATCAATGCTATTTTCAGTTTCTCTGCTAGGTCCTGAGAGATGATAATTTTAGAAGAATGAAAAAAAAAGTTTTTTCATTCTTCTTCTAGAAGAATGAAAAAGTAGTTTTTTATTTTAAAAGTTTGGTCATTTGAATTTATCCTGCAGTAATAACTAATAAGGGCTTAATGACAAGTTAGGCTGCCATATACATAACTCACAATACAGCAAAAATACACTTGGCTTTCAACAAACATTAAAATACATGCTATAGGCAAAATCATTTTAGATTAAGTAATTTACTCTAGTGGTGTCTAGACTTTCTTATATTGCTCCAGAAGATTTGATCAGCATTGTCCCAAGTTGTGTAGTAAATGTTGGATAATTCCAGGTGTTGATGCATGCGCACCATCTGCAGGTACTGAACAAAGGGCATCTTCTCATTTTATGCAAACTCTAATGTAGTTAGGACTAACCTGGTATGATCAAGAAATGGGATTTTCATTTTTCCTTTCTTCCCCACCCCAAATTATTGTTCTGAAATTATTGAAAGAGGCATTAATTCTTTCAAAAGAGTTTCATTCTTCCCATTTTGAAAAGCACATAGATCTGGGGTTGTAGTAGTCATAATATAAATTATCCATAAAGATACAAAATAATTCTGTAAGAGTTGTTTTTATCCCGTATGAGTTGTTCAGTTACATTTGCAGAGGGACCTGGACAGGTTGGATAGATGGGCTGATCCAGCAAGGTGAGGTTCATCAAAACCAGTTGCCGGGTCCTGCACCACAATAACCCCTGCAGCACTACAGGCTGGGAGAGAGTGACAGGAAACAGTCAGGCAGAAAGGCTCCTGGGGGTACTGACTGGTGGCAGACTGAATGTGAGCCAGCAGTACAGCCAGGTGGCTAAGAAGGCCAATGGCTCCTGGCCTGTATCAGGAATAGTGTGGCCAGCAGGACCAGGGAGGTCATTGTTCCCCTGTGCTCAACACTGGTTGGGCAGCACCTGGAGTGCTGTGTCCAGTTCTGGGCCCTCACTTTAGGAAGGACATTGAGATGTTGGAGCATGTCCAGAGAAGGGCAAAAAGGCTGGTGAAGGGCTTGGAACACAAGTCCTCTGAAGGACTCAGGTGTGGACCCTGGAGAAAAGGGGGCTCAGGGGTAACCTCATCACTCTCCACAGCTCCCTAAAAGGAGGTTGTAGCTCAGTGAGGGTTGGGCACTGCTCCCAGACAACCAGCGACAGAGCAAGAGGACACAGACTAAAGATGGACCAGGAAGGTTCAGGTTGAACAACAGGAAGAATTTCTTCACAGAAAGTGAGATTGGGCATTGGAATGGGTGGCCCAGGGAGGTGGTGGAGTCACCGTGCTGGAGATGTTTAAGAAAGGCTGGACGTGGCACTCCGTGCCATGGTTTATTGACAAGGTGGTGCTAGGTCATGGGGTGGACTTGATGATCACAAAAGTCTTTCCCAACCTAGCTGATTCTGCGATTTGCAAACATAAAGATTTTTAATTTGCCAACTGCAGCTGTGCTGTGCAAGTGAGACCTAAGGCTGTCCAGACATTAATGACTCATTCCTATCTTTCTTACCCCTTCAGCTTTCAGAGCATATGTTCTAGTACTTCTACTACAGTACAATGGAAACTGCATTTACTGCCTTAGCAGTGGGAAGAAATTGTTCTATAATGACGCAATAAAACAATGAAGTGCTTGAGTGGGAGTTGCAGTTACCACCAGGAAATACTGCCAAAGAGTACAGTCCCTGTGCAGTTCAGTGCAGCTCCTTGATAGATTTTCAGGCTGAAGAGGTTTTGTGAATAAAAATGGATAGAAAGTTCCTGTTGTTTGGTATGTGGAAGAATAACACGCCATGGGGAGCATACCGTTTTCTAAGACTTTCAGGCAGTCTGTTTAAAAAACACTTTTAAATGGAAGAATGTAACTATCTGCATACCACAACATCCTTTTTCCATTCTCTAAGTTTTGCTTTCCTGTCTCTTTTCCAATTAATTATGGACCTGGTAATCTGTCAAATTGTAAATATTGGACAACATAGAGCATTTTCATTCAGAGCCAAGGTGTAAATGCTGCTTCTTTTAGCACAGACCTTTGACTTGTCTCTCACCTATTGCTGTTGTGCTCACCTGGCTGTGAAGCTTTCTGGGACCAGTCAGGAGAATTCCTTCACTATTTTTCATACAAATATGAATTGTTTAAAAGCAGTTCGTGTGTATCTCAGACATAAGTGTTAGAAATTAGACCTCAGAACTATTGCAGCTACTAGAGCGATCAAAATTGGCACTTGTGTATTTAAATTAAGCTCTAAGAGCTCTCTGAAAAAAGTCCACAATTACTAATATGTAAAGCGTAATAAGTCTGCAGGAAATTCTTTGCTAAAATTAATCATTTTCTTTGGGATATTTAGTATTAAATGGTGTGATCACATTCATATTACCACTTGGAGCTATATGCAAGGTTTCAACTTCTGGTGTATTTACCATGGTGTCATTACAGAGTACACTGGCAAATGTGAAGGGGGAAAGGTTGCTCCTGCACTAGCTCAAAGGCCAAGCTCTTGACTGCATCAGCATGTCACTGAAGGGCTGGAAACTTGTAGCCTTTCTTCTCTGAAATTTGAGGTAGGATTTATATGCATTTGTGTACCAGCTTGCACCTTTAAAAAGAGAGACAAATATAAATCTTTAAGGATGCTGGCTACACTTGTCACTGAAAGGGAATTTATATGAGAAAAGTGAAGCTTTGAGGAAAAGAGTTTATGGCCTTGAACAGCAGGACTGAACTGTATTTACTCTCTAGCTTTTTTTGTTTTGTTGGTGTTGGGCAACTATTTTTGTTTGTTGGTGTTTTTAAAATGCAAAGTGGTGAAACATTAAAGAAAAAAAAAGCTCTTCAGTTTTAGTAGCTGTTTTGAGAGCATCGGTGTGGAGTTCCATGACACTTTGCAATTTCCTTGACACTTTGCAATTTCCACCTTGTAGCAGTACTGTAGAGGTTAAATATCTCTTCAGTCAGCAGGCAATGTAATAATATTATTCCCAGATACATTTCAGAGTCTGGCAAAGGCTAAATTCCCAGAAAAAAAGTATTTCTCTTCAAGTTAAGTGATATGAGAAACATTTTGAATTTAGTTTTTGCCTCCCTTTGCCTCCATATCTGTTTGGATGTGAGGCCAGAGAACAGTCGCCAGTGCTGCAGGTCTGCTTGGGTGGTGGGTGGTGCTTCCACAGGCCAGTGGTAGGGGTTGACAGGTTTGTTATGCCAAAATCCAGGACAGTCCCAGCCTGCTATGCTGAGCATGTGCTGTTCTGCAGTGCTGTGACAAAGCACAGGTCTGTAACAAAAGCCAAACCCACTGGAAAATCCAACATCACAGGCCATGCCCTGCTGTACAAGTGGCATCCCATATCAGGCTGAAACTTCTAGCAAGAGCAATAGGCATTGAGAACTTGAACAAGGGGACACTACAGTCTATGTACCCTTGGAAGCCTGGGACTCCTGGAGCTGCAGTTCAATTCCAGGTGCATGTATTTATTTTCCAAAGTGAAGAAAAATCTGTTGATATATTCCTTGAAATTCTACTTATTGTTTCTGAAAAATTAGGAAAATATTTATTAGCAAGTCAGTAAGAAAACTAGGATGGAAAAGATGAAACTTAAAATGTTCTGTTAGTTTTCACATGGTTATTCACCTGCTCTGTCTTTCAAAGGATATTCTTAGCATACTTATACAACATACAACATACTTAAGTCTATTTTAATTTCTTAACTTCTAATAGGGTAAAGGGAAAACATTCATATTATATTTTTTCACCATCTTTCAAACATGTGAAAAGATTTATATTAAGTTAAACACCGTGGAGCAGTAACTGACCATGGAGTGCTATCAAAAAGGAATTTAGTGATGTGAGATTATATGTCTCCTCAAGATTTGCACTTTTTTATTTTGTGAACATGTTACAAAATTCAACAGCTTGTTGAATCATACTGCTGCTTCTTTGAAACACAGGTAGACCATAAAAGATGGTCTTTGTGGATAGCTCATATCTGGGCATGTGTGTTCTGATTCTTGGACCATCTCTAAGTAGCGTTAGCCAGATGAAAGAAGAACACACTACAAGTTGAAACATATTTTAACTCTGTAGTGTCTGAGTTAAATTTTTTTAAAGAGCACATTGTATTTTATGCTTCCTGCCTATATCTAGAAAGAGGTAAAAAAGAAGCCCAAACCTGGCCTTCACATTTGTTTGAACTATAGTATGTCCTTCAGCCACCAGGTAAAATTACCCAGAGTTCTCAATTCTGAAATCTCCTTGAAATTTGTAGTTTTACTTTTCCTGTCCATTGAAGAGATGTTGGAATAAATAGAGATACAGGTGTTTTATAAGTGATGCCACATGCATAGTTTTACAAATGTTTATGTGGTCTCATTTCTAGTGTGTGATCTCTGTGATTGATGATTGGGCAAGTTATCTGAATATTAGCTAAAACACCAAGTTAGGTAGTTGTGATTTAAACAAAACAATTATTCTAGATAAAATCTTTTCTTGCTTTGTAGTACACTCTTCTAAGAATAGCAGCTTCAGATTAAAAATATAATAGCAAGGAAAAACAAATATGTCTTTACTGTAAGAATAAAAGCCCTGATTCAATATTTAAGAGAATGCTTGACTTAAACCAGTACTGTTTCAAGCTTTGCAAAAAACTAGAACCAATGCTAACTTTACACAAAACAAAAAAAAGTAAGAATAAGCATCTTTGTCCTTTTTACCCATTACTGTGCACTATCTTTGAACGTGTGTGTATGTTTGTGCATACAAGCCAGTAAATGGAAGAGTTTTGGTGCTAAAACAGCTAAGAGATTATTTCTCTATTTCTTCCCTTTCAGAACATCAGTACTGGGGCTCAGACCTTCAACTTCCCAAAATACCTTTTGAAGAAATCATGTACAATGATGAAAGTGCATACAGGTGGTTGTGCAACCTAAAGAAAGTGGGAATTGTTCTACTGACAGGAGCTGCTACAAGGCAGGGAGAATTGATTAGACTTGGCCACAGGATTGGGTTCCTGCGTCTCACATTTTATGGGTGAGTTTGTTTTATAAAATCTTTGTTTTGCCAGTGTTGTAATCACTTCTAATGTTCTTCATCTAAGCTTGTTATATCTCTTTTGAGGATTTATATATTAAAGCAAGGTGTGTGGTTTTTTTCTCTATATATTCGAAAATTTGGCATCAAGTTCATATACTGTAAAAGAGAATTGCTTTGCTGTTACAGGTAAGGTATGTAGAGAAGAGCAGAAATAACACTAACTGCTGAGAGAAGGAAAAATGCCTGAAAACAAATGTTGTTGAATATAGGGTAACAGTGAGATAGACTTACTCTTCTATGCCATGAAACAAAACCAAAAATCCCTAATCCAGTCCCATTCTGAACTGTGCTGAAACCTTTTCTTAGTGTGATTTTGAGTCACGGATATAGGTAAGACTTAGATGATGGTATTGTGGCCCACATCACCAAGAAGATGGGCTGAGTATCCATTTTCCTGCTGTCAACAGAGTGTGCTCTGGAAAGCCATAACCAATCCCGACAAGTAGAGTTCAGCTTAAAGGAGCACAAGCAGGCACTTGTAAATGATCCTTTTGATGCCACGAACTGGCAAACTGTAGCTCTACCTCTGCAAACACCTACTAAATGAGCAGACAAACCATGGTGGCAGCTCACATCTTGCTGAGCTGAATCAGTGACCTTCATCTAACTAAGAAGAAATGTTTGTAGCTAGTACTTACCATAATTTTCATTTCTGAAACAGAAGTTCAGTTCTTACTGTCATCTAATTTTGGTGTGGCTTTTACAACTGTAATAAAATAATAACTGTGGGTTATTATTTCCCTGGTGTTTTACTGGGAGCCAAATACACGGCCTACAAAATATGATAAATAAAAGGATAAACTTGGAATTGGCAAACTTGCCAAATTAAACATTACCTCAACAGAACCCTGAATTTTAAACTGAAATGTAACAGCAATGAATACAATTCTAACACATGAAAGAAAAAACCTTTCTTCTTGTCTAGATGTCTGCTTGGTGTGACGTCCCTAAAATGTCATTACTGTAAAAAGTGGAAACATTCTCTATATCAGCCATGTAATGACATCAAGAGTTTCCATGTTTTTAAATTAACCTTTTTCTTTCCATTATGGAGACCCAACTGCATTCATGAAGTCTTCAGTCATACTGTGATTCGTTTCTCCAACTTCTCACGCCCTAGACCTTGTGTTCCTCCTCTGTTCTGAAGCCTTGTCCAGTGCTTAGTCTGGTGTGAAGGCCTTCCTTCGGGGCTCCAGCACTGCCATGAAAACAGCCAATCCAACAGTGTCACCTGGAGGGCTTCAGCAGCGAGAGAAGGACGCATGTCCTAAATCTCATATGTGTTAAGACATAGACTTCTAATGATGTGTAAGACCAAATGATTCAAATGTGGCTTCAGTTCTTAGTGCTGCACTTTGGCAGGACTTAGGAGGTAATGGACAGCCTGGTTTTCTACTGATGAAGACTGAGCCCATGTTGCTATCTAATGCAAAAAAATTGCTACACCTGCTTGGTGCCAATTTTCCTACTCTATCAAACAGCCTGAACAATGGACTTTGAAATCTGACCCTAATTATTAAACCACAATCCATTCCAACCCACTTTGCTCTCCTTAAGGTCGCAGTGTCCTGTGACATACCGTTACTACCTGTGCACCAAAAGGTGCCAAGTTGGTGATGGCCAAGTTGATGCTTCAGCTCAATTGAGACTTAAACAAAGTAAGGTTGATTTTTCCATATTCAGTGCTGAGCTCCCCATTAGCCTCATTGACTTTCAAGTCAGTAGCTTGGGCTTTGACCAAAGCTCACTGTGTAGAAGGAAAGCTCCTGGGGGACAGCCTCCCTTGTAAATCCTGACAATACAACAGCAATGACTGCTTTTACAAAAGCTTCTGGTGATTCTATAAAGTGCTATCACTCCAGCAATTTTATGTATTTCATATAAATAAGACAATTTAAATGTGTTAAATTGTTTTAGAACCATCAAGTGACACCATAGCCTGTTAAATTAAAGATGGAGGAAATTTAGCTGCCTTCAGCACTCATTACAGGAATTATAAAAAGAGTCTATTTTTTGGCTGTCAAACTGTGGAAGTGTGGTTGAAATTGTCATGCTTGAGTACTGAGGTCATGTGATGGTGAATATGTGCTGTTACTCAAGTAATGTACTGATGAATATGTGCCATACCAAATAATAAAAACTATTTCTCCTAGGCAGTTAAACACATTTGCAAATACTCAAGAGGGTTTTCCTTCTGGAAATTGCAGAAATCTAATTTTAGCATTTTGCATAATTTCTATACTAAATACCACACCTAGAACAAAAGTATTTATATTCAATATATAAATAATTTTATCTGCATGTTTATAATGTTTTTGCCCGGGGTTTTGAGCCCATCTGATAAGCTCTCAACACCCAAACATTATACCCCAGAATAGCTCAGCATCAATTGGCAGGCATAAATGAGCAGGAGGCTTATGTGGCAGCGTCAGGAACAAAAAAGGTTTAATAAAAAGCAAAATAACAAACAAAAAAAATCGAGCCATGTACACAGCTGCATGCACTTGGTAAAAACACCTCACAAAAGCGATTTGGCTTCTTTGTTCTGTCTTTTTCTATTAAATGGCCCAGGCGGGACCTTTTGGCTTGTGGCCAATTAGCTGTCCTCAAACTTGAGGTGAAGTTCGGAAGGTCCTGTCAGTGACTTTTTACCTGATCACTGGGAGAAAATTCTAGGCTTTTTTCCTTTTGGGGAACAGAGGATAATTCTGTCACTCTGTCCATAGCAGGCACATTCCTACACATGTTCTTTAGCCTATTTTCTTTTTAAACTGTTATGAAGAAGTAAAACTAGGCACACACGTTCTGGAACATATTTTATCTATAGTATCCCACAAGGGAAAATGAGTTTCATAATTTCTTTTTGGTTACTTATGTTCGTGCAATTATATCGTCTCTCTATAGTAAATTACACTTTTCCAGACAAGCATCTGGATCTATAACATGCATCTGCTGAGGATTGTCTTCAATCATGTGAACTTTGTGTAAACAAAACCTGTGGTTCTAGGTCTCAAATTCTCCTGCATGGTGTGTCACTCAAAACACATTTTGTCTGTGTGGCAACATGAGGTATTCATGTCATTGTCATATAGCTGTGACTTACTTTTTTTCATGTTGTCAGAAAACTTTTTACTTAATTGTGCCAAAATCCAAGAGAGAAACTATGTAATAAAATAAACAGAGCTGGTTCTCAAACAGAATGTCATAGAAAGGGAAGAAGTTTTAAAGTCTTTCATCAAGACATTTTTCTCCAGAAGCAAATTTTCAACTTACAGGAAAGATCCCCCTGTAAAGGATAATCTATATTTTCTAAGATTATGAAGCCTTAAAGATAACTTCTGGGGAAAATTACATGGCTTTTACAAGTTCTGCATTTCATTGATAATGTACTCCATGTGGCAGAGGGAAAGTGAAAGGTTGATAAAAAGAAATGGGCCAGCTTCTACTCACTTATTTCTGAAGCATCATTACTAGGATGATTTCTACTGGCAGAAGCCTCTTGGTTAGTGTCTTCAGCTGGCCTTTGCCACCACTGGAAAGCCATCCTTCTTCTAGGTACTGCCCTGATGCCAGATGTCCCTTGACACACTGAAGTTTTATCTAGGACTGCTGAAACAAGCCTCTGTTGGGGTGGAGGGACACTGCTAAATCCTTATTTCCTTATAATGTTACAATATTTTCATGTCCAAAGATAAAGTGACTGTTGTACTGTGATTTCAGTCTCAATGTGTACTGTCTGGCATGCGGGCTGGATGTTCTTACATGTTTTCTCTTTTCCCTTTCATTATAAAGACTGACTTGGCAAGTGCAAGACAAAGCAGATGCTAACAATGTAGCATACACAACTGAGAGACTCTGTTTCCACACTGATTACCCTGCTCTGCAGCATCCACCTGGGGTAAGTTGAATTTACTGACTTTTTCACTCCACAAAAGGGGAAAGGGAAATGTTCCTGTAGTGTGAAATATGATTGGTGATCAGTGGCTCTGAATTTTGTCATAAAAGAGCAATGTAAAAATATTGATATATTAATCTGCATATGCTGATCTATATACAAATGGCATGCAATTTATACGGTATGATATTAATTCAGCATGTCTCCCATATTTTCCATAATTTTAAAATTAAATTCACAAAGTATTGAAAATACTGCCATATGAGAAAACTTTGGGGTCCTTTATATGCTGTGAGTACTGTTCTCATTATTTCATAAAAGTTAGGTGTCTAAATGCTGTAGTCAGGTTGTGACATTTTAGGACTCATCTCTTCAGCTCGGGAGGGAAACAGAGAAAGAAATACGATTAAGATGGTATCTTCTGTTTTCTGTGAATCGGTACAAGATAAATACTTGTTTGTCCTTTCATAACAGACAAAATATCAGGGCCATTCTGTAAAACTGGGCAACCACAGAAAAGATGTTTTCAACCAGTTCCTGTCATATCAAAGTGTAATCCACATAACTCACATCATTCCAGAGAACTGGAAAATAGCAGGAAGAGAAAGAGGGACTCAAAGGAAAGAAGCAAGACCTCTTTGCCACTGACTCACAGGTTGCAAGCATTAGAAGATATCCCAGTGGGATGGATTTATGAACACACTATTTTAATTTTCTGCCTTTGTGATACTGGTGGCAGAGTGAAGCTGCAGTAAATGAGAGCTCAGTCTGTCACTGGGAAAAAAACCAACCAGAATAAAAGAACCACAGCTGTGAGAGAACTGATACTAATAAACTGTTAAATATGCAAGCTAATTATTTTTTAAAGAGCTGTTAATTTTTTCCAGGTTCAGTTTCTTCACTGTATAAAGCAAACAGCTGCAGGAGGTGAAAGTGAAGTTGTAGATGGATTTCATGTATCCAACAAGCTGAAGAAACAAAATCCTGAGGCATATCAGATCCTGTCCTCTACTGCTGTAGACTATGCTGATGTTGGGGTGGATTACTGTGATTTTGCTGTGCACTGTAAACAAAGGATTATAGAGTAAGTCGTTTCAACAACACCTAAAAGAAAATCCCTGTCATCTGGTGGATGATGTGTTGGTAGAACAAGGTCTGCTCCTGCCACCTTGTGGGAAAACACTGGTTTAACATGGTCTGTAGTTCTAGGTTTGGGTGGAGTTGGTTGGTTGGTTGGGATCTTTAGTCTGGTTTTTTTGGGGGAAATGTGTGACTTGTTCTGTGCATTGTGCCACTTACTTGGTTTTGCCACTCACAAACAAGAAGTGTTGGAAAATAGAGTAACTCCTAGGCACAGGCACAGGTTAGCAAACAGCCAAATGCCAGCCAATGTACGCGTATATATCATGCCAAGGAGAGGTCATAATTTGAAACATTTAGATTAAGAATTATATACTATCAGAAGATGAAATGCAAATGTTCATATTCTTTCCTAAATTTAAAAAAAAAGTTTATGATTTATTAAAAAAAGTTTACAATTAAAGAGTGTATAATATTGATCTTTGAGCAAATTAGGTGTCTACACTTTTTCCTGGTTATCCCTTTTCCTAGTTAGTCTTAACTAGCAAAATCCAATCCAATATCAATCTGAATTTTACTATAGAAACATACTGATATTCCAGCAGGAGAATTCAGTTATTGTATAATCATTGTTTAATTATTGTTGAACTGTTTCAGCAACAACAGAATACATTACTTTTTCTTTTTTCCGTTCCTTTTTTTCCCCCTTTTCTTTGTTTAATAGCATGGATTCCAGAGGCCAAGCAATTCGCATCAATTATAATAATGCAACAAGAGACACAGTGTTTGATATACCAGCTGAAAAAGTGAGGCCATTTTATGCAGCTCTAAAGGAATTTAATGATTTATTGAACAGCACAGAACACAAGTTTACTTTCAAGATGAATCCAGGTCAGTAAGTTGATTTTCCTCACAACAATTTTTCACATGTTTTTCCTGACAGTCAAAATACTTGAACACTGCTAGCACTAGTACTGAGAGGAGCTTCAAGTCTTTCAATCATCTATTTTATTTCATACTGCTTTCTTGCATTCATCTCGTAGATTTCTTTTGCCATTGTTACACTATAAAGAAGAAAAAAGTGGCAGAGGGGAATAGTCTACCTATAGATTAGTCGACTGTATCTCTAAATACAAAACAGCATTTTATGCTACATAGCATATTGGAAATTGATGTATCAATAGCACCATAGATTTGCAATCCTATGTGTGACATCATGTGTGGCCTTAATCTCTGTTCTTTCATTCCTCAGCATTAAAATGAATCTGTCAAAAGACATTACAAAAGTAAATTCATCTTTGTATCTGACTGCCTCATATACTATGGTACTTGTGTCTAAAATGTCTGTGAGGAAATTAACCTCTCTCCATTGGAAACACACAATAAAATAGTGTGTAAGATCACATTAATTGAAAAACAAAGTGCCTTACATTACATTAGTGGCATCCATTTTGTTGATTAACACAAATGGTGGTAGGGGGAATGAGGAGAAGATAAGAAAGACTGTGAGTTTATTTAATTCAAGATTTACTGTTATGGTGACACACAAGGGAGAAAAAATTAAATTGGTATTCTAGCATTAATTATGCGATTTCCTAACTTTCAGTGTTTTGACTTTGTTCTCATAAAATTCTCTTAACAGGGATAGTATATATGTGTATAGTACAAATAGCACTAGACTGGTCAAGTAAAATGTATGCTAGTGGTTTTCACACATTTTATTTATTTCACCTCTATGGATTTGCATTCTCCTCAAGTCTTGATTTTCTCAGTATGGACTCCTCTACCACCCTGCTTTTTAACTCCTCATTATATAAGAAATGAAAGAGGTGTCAAAAGGGAACTGGCCTCTCTGGTTGAGAAAGTTAAAATTACTGTGTTGTTGCTATATATCTCCAGGTGGGCTACTTAAAATTATTGCTCACTAACTGTTGATATGAATCTACCTCTGTGTTTTTTTGAAGGAGTCAACTCTAACTACTCAACTACTGACCTTTGTGCAATCTCTTTACAGGAGACGTACTGACATTTGATAACTGGCGTGTGCTTCATGGTCGCCAAAGCTACCCATCCTGTTCAGAAGTGACACGTCACCTGGAAGGTGCCTATGCAGACTGGGATGTAGTCATGTCAAGGCTCCAGCTCCTTAGGAAAAGGGTCCTAAAGAGGGATTGAGCTGTCTTCTAACTAGAATGAGCAAAACATAGATTATCTAACCTCAATCACAACAGCAATATTAAATAAATTAGTCTTCTTTTCAGAAACTGACATCACTTTTGACAAGGGCTTGTCATAGAACCAGGGTAAAGGCTTTGAACTGACAGAGGGTAGGTTTTTATTAGATATGAGGAAGACATTCTTTACTGTGAGGGTGCTGAGGTACTGCAGCAGGTTGCTCAGAGAAACTATGGCTGCCCAGTCCCTGGAAGTGTTCAAGGCCAGGCTGGGTGGGGCTTGCAGCAACCCGGGATAGTGAAAAGTATCCTTGCTTATTGCAGAGGGGATGGAATGAGGTGGTCTTTAAGGTCCCTTTCAACCCAAACCATTCTATGAGTTTGTCATAAATATATTTTTTGTTTCTATAAGCTAAGAAACATTTTGTTTATAACAATTGAAGATTTATCTGTGCCCTGGTCTTTGAATCTAGGAAATATATTGCTATGTCTGTAAGTTTATGAGCTTTTATGAAAGCAGTGTGCAAAGTGGCTTGAAAGATTATCACTTCACTGGACTGACTGTGGATCACAATGCCTTCCTTTGCCTCTACAGATCTACCTGCCCTCCCTAGAAGGCTTGAAAGGTAAAAGGAAAAAAGTATCATTAACTAAATTTTGCTATGAATGGCACCTTTCTTTATTTTCAGACATGAGTTCTTTATTGCATAGATCATAACTAAAATTCACTATCAAAATTTAAAAAAAACTCACCGCCATGATGTTATTTTTAAATACTCACCTTTCTAGGTAAGACTCTGCTGTAATACATGATGTCATTGAACAGAGGTTGTATTCTCTATATCCCACTGTACATGTTTTGATTATCACAGCCATGAATAATTTTTCTTACATTTCCAAGTTCATAACGTCAGAAATTATAAACCTACTAAAGAATGCATCATATTAATGTTCTTCTGCATTAGGAAGATAAATCACTCTCAGTGTAGAACAGGATCAGAAATCCTGTCAGAGGCCATGTACAGACCTAAGGTCTGTACAGCAGATTTTTGAGTTAAGTCAAAAGGAGGAATGCTGATGATGCTTGGTGGCTAGAAACTACAAAGCAGAAGCAGAAGTGGCTATTGGCTTCGCATATGACAGAAATGTGGCAACTGAACCTGTTGCTGTTCATTTCTGGTCCCCGGGGAGTCCCTGGGGGGCCTCCTAAGCTTTGTATTCACTGGTAGCAGCAGACAGGCAAGGAGACACCACACAGCTTCTGAGGGTGTTAATCAGATGAGGGTTTATTGGGGGTCCCACCCCGGGAGCAGCATGGTGTCTGAGGGAGAAGGGGAGAAGAAGAGGGGAGGGGGAGAGAGGGAGAGCCCAGGGAGAAAAGGGGCCAAGAGCAAGGCTGGTCTCCCTCGCACAGCTTAACAGGAGATTCAAAGTGGGTGCGGAATCAGACTTGGGCCAATGGGATTACAGATACATGATACTGCAGGGGAGGCTCACAGCTTGGAATAAACCGTACATTTTCAAGGGCTGAGACAGAGCATACCATTTAACTAAAATGTAACATCACATGAACCCAAATCCATTTTTGTTACACCTCCAATATGTCTTTAGGATGTTTTCCTCTACTCTGGATTCTGAATAAAAATCACTATGTAGAAATGACTGCAGCCAAAGTAGTGGAGTTCTTTCCCTACATTCAGATACCAAATGAAAAAAGAAAGAATTTTTAAGTACTTGTTTTCATACTCATCAACATGTCCACTGAGTTCATTTTTCACTGTGCTTACAGCTGCAGAGTTAACAGGATGCCTCTCACCATGCTGCGAGCTGGGCAAAATAGCCACTCTTCCACCCTCAAATCCTTCTGTTCAACTCTCTATTTTCAAACTGTCCCTTCCAAGTCAAATAAATCCTAGTCTCTTCTTGGAAGGGTAACACAACAGAACTACAACTACAGAATTAAATAACCGTAGAATTAAAATAAGGCCAGGTTAGATGGAGCTTTGAGCAACCTGATTTAGTGGATGGTGTCCCTGCCCATGGCAGGCAGACTGGAACTGAATGGTCTTTAAGGTCCCTTCCAACCCAGTCCATTCTATGATTCAATGACCTAAAATCAGTTTGCAAATACTTCCATAGCTCCTGCTCATCATGTAACAACACGTATCAGCTAAATAATCAGATAAAACTCTATTAGGCCTTTTTGTCATAGGGCAGTTTGAATGTAGTCCTCTTTATTAAATAGTGACATGTTATTGTCAAAGGTATGACCTCATTAAATAGTTTAACAAAATTGGGGTTTAGGGATAATTAAATCTCTCAGTGCCTTCTTTAATAATTAATTCTGGAAACATGAGGAAATTTTTTTTTGTCTTTACAATAAAAGAGGGAAAAGCTGAGGAAAGATTAATACCTACATTCATAATGCTCTGTATTAACTGTGATATTTTCCATATAAAAATTGAGTGAATGTTGCAATTTATAACTGTTAAGACATCTTATGATTTGTACCAGTCGTTAATAGGAAAGAGATATTTTCCACTTGTATTCTATACTTTTTTGCACACTTTAATTCAAATTTCTTTTTATTAAAAGCTTTTATGGAACTGATTGCTGGTTTGGGCTTGTATCTAATCTCACACATAACATCTTGCACACACATATGAAGTCATTATTGTTAGTTACAAATATTTGTAAATATTATTAGACCTGTATCCATTTACATTTGTCCTGTATACGTAACATACAGTTTAAATATAGCTAAACCCATCGCTTTGAACAGAATGGAGTACAAATAATGGTAAAAACTGTTGATCAGTGGAAACATGAAGTCCTGCACAAGAGAAAAACTAAAATTCCTGTAATACCTCTATAACACAATATCCAGTTAAACTGGAAGAGGGTCAGACTACCCACACAAACTGAATGCAAATCCAGACTTATGCTTGTGCCTGAAAACCCTCTGCTCAACTTCTAGAATCCAGCTACTATCTATATCAGAGATTTTAATTCTGAATTATTTTGCCTAATAGTTTAGTCATACTAGAAAAAGAGAGTATTTCTGTAACTATCTGCAAAGTAGAGCTCCTGATGACTATTGATAGCTGCTTAGGTTAAATAATAGAGGAAGCCCAAATTTAATTTTTTTTCCCTTCTTTTCCTAAACCAAACAGAAGATGACATTGCAAAGGGTGAAGATAACTCTGGCTTCTGAGGTTGCTGCAGTGTAGGAATGTGCCCCTTTGGACAGAGTGACAGAACTATCCTCTGTCCCCCAAAAAGGAAAGAGCCCAGAACCTTCTCTCATCGATTAGGTGGAAAGCCACCTCGTAGGACCTTGGGAACTTCACCTCAAGTTTAAGAATACCTAATTGGACTGGAGCCAAAAAGTCCCGCCTGGGCCTTTAGTAGAAAAAGAAGAGAACAAAGAAGCTAATTGCTTTTGTGAGGTGTTTTTACCAGGAGCACAGACCTGTGCACATGGCTCGGTTTTTCTGTTTGTTATTTTGTTTTTATTAAACATTTTTTGTTTCAAACACTGCAGCAGAAGCCTCCTACCCATTCATACTTCCCAAAGGAAGCTGAGCTATCTTGGGTGTATTATGTTTGGGTGTTGAGAGCTTATTAGATCAGGCTCAAAAACCCTGGTAAATGTAACACTTCACCTCCTGCAAGCTGCTGCGCACCCTGACTCACAGAGGCAAAGAAGAGGCTTCTTCATGCACAGATCCTAGTGCCGGTTGTGGTGCGCTCCAGAGCCCTGCTTTGGCTGTAAGGCGCCTGGGAGTGGCACACAATGTGTATTGTGCAGCTTGCTTCTTCACCTCATGGAAGCTGCTGCGTTCTCCGTCTCCTGGAGGCAAAGAAGCGGCTTCTTCGCGCACAAATCCTTGTGCTGGTCACAGAGCACTCCGGAGCGCTGCTTCGGCCGAAAGGCTCCCAGGTGCGGTACTTACCTCCAGACAGCCCCGTATCTTCGTCTTCTGCATCCCTCGTCACTTGCATCTCAGTGAAAAGCTCTTGCACTACTTCTCGCAAAGAGAAAGTGGGCCAGCACAGCAAACGTCTCCCCATCTTGTTTTTCAAATTCACCCAATTCTTTGCATCCCGAAGCAAAAAGATAAGCGTAAGATTTTCCACAGAGTGCTGCAGAAGCACTAGTAAGATGCACAGCAAAGTTGTCTAAGAATTTCCTCTATTTGAATGCGGATGTGAATTTGAAAGGCATGTGAGTGGCAAACTGCCATCCTCCAGTAGTTAGAAAGCTGCACACACAATGGCAGTGTTGTGCGGCTTCCTTCTTCACCTCCTGGAAGCCGCTACGCTCTCCATCTCCCAGAGGTGAAGAAGGAAGCCGCACAACACGGTTCCTGATTGGTTTTTTGTTAGACACGGAGGAAACTGCTAGCAACTTCTCTTTGAAAATTACTTCTGTGGGTGGCTCTAATGTAAAATCAGTACATTCCATCCCTTGCCTCTGTGAATAAACATGTCCAAAACTATTATTAAAATTACATTCAACATACAACTTTTACCTAGAACAATGAAACTACTTAATAAAACAGAAGGAGAAATTTCTTACACTAGCCTCCACCTCTAGACATTTACCATAATTTCAATACAACCTTTTAACTATCATTCTATTTAACCTTATGACCTAATACATGCTTTGCTCTTTATTTGTCCTAATAAATCTTTACCTCACAGCTTTCATTAAAAAATTTGGCAGTTTCAGCTCAAAACCATGCAGAACGTCTAAATTGTGTAGTGGTTTTGGTTTACTAATTTGAAGGTTCCCGGCCAATGCACCAATTAATGTGATGGGTTTAGCACTGGCTAAACGCTAGTGGACTTACTAAAATATATTTATTCATTTTCTGCACTGAGATAGGATTGGGAGGAAGGCAAAGCAGGCTCAACAACTTTTAAAGGGTATAAAGAAAACTTTATTAATAGGACTAAAAGAAAAAAAATATAATAAAACCTATAAAACACTCTTCTTCCTACCCCCCAGCACTCTTCTTTCCCATCAACAATGTAGAGACACAAAACTTAAAATTTATTTCAGAACTTGCTTCCATCAGAATCCTTTGCAACACAGTTGTCCCCAAGGTGCCATGAGACCTTGCTGTGCAGTAATGGAGCCTTGTTTCTACTAGGCCTGGCCATTTCCCAGTGGCAACTGTGTCCCATGATGCCTAACATGGTGAAAATAGAGCATAGGATCCATGAGATTCCATATTGTGCCACAATGGTTTGCTGAATTCCATGAGGCTGCTCATTGTCACAATAGACACTGAGTTCCATGTGCCCTGGCAGTACACAAGTAGCACCCATGCTCCATGAAGCTCTGTGTTGCTCAAAATGGAACCTTTATCCTCAATATTCCTGTCATCAGAGTGATCTCCTTGGTTCTACGAGGCCCCACTGCAAAAGAGTTCACACTTGGTTTTATGAGATTCCATTGTCTAACAATGTTGTACTGTGTTCCCTTAGGCCCAGCTGTGTCACAATGGACACTTGCTTGCACAAGCCTTGGAAATGTCCCACTGGCACCTGGGTTCCATGAGGCCCTGCTGTGTTGACAATTTCCTCTTTGTTCCATGAGATTCCGCTACTTCTAAATTATATCCTTGGTTCCATGATGGCCCTCTGTGTCACAATAGAGCCTTAGTGTCTTGAGATTCCCCTGTGTCACGATGGTCTCCTGTGTTCCAAGAGGCCCTGCTGGGTCACAATGGCCCCTTGCTTGCACAAGCCATGGCACAGTCCCAGTTACTCCTGAGTTCCATGTCGCCACAGTGTGTTCACAACTGACACTTGGTTCCATGAGATTGCATAGCAACCCAATTATCCAAATATTTCCATGAGGTACAATGGACATTGGATTTTGCAAGAAATGGCAATGTACCAGGGGCAACTGTATCCTATGGGGCCCTGTTTTAACATAGTAAAGCCTTGGAGCCTAGAAATTTCATTGCACCACATTGCACACCCTGAGTTACACCAGGGTGTGCTGTGTCACAGTGGACACTGAGTTCCACCTGTCCTGGCAATATCCAAGTGGCATATGTGTTCCATAAAGCCCTGTTGTGTTTGCAGTTGACACCAGGTTCCCCAAGATTGCATTGCATCATGGTGGTCTCCTGAGTTTCAAGAGGCCCTGCGGTGTCACAATGGAAATTTGCTTTCATCAGATTCCTTTGTGACACAGGGGCTTACCAGGTGCCATGAGGCCTTGCTGTGTGATAGTGGAGCCTTGTTACTACTAGGCCTGGCAATGTCCCAGAGTTACCTTGGTCAATGGATATATGAGATTCCATTGTCTTGGCCTTGGATATATGAGATTCCATTGTGTTACCATGGTCTGCTGAGTTCCATGAGGCTGATCTTTGTCACAATGGACACTGAGTTCCACATGCCCTGGTATTATTCAAGTGGCACCTGTGTTCCATGAGGCCCCGTGTTGTTCAAAATGGAAACTTTTTCCCCTAAGACTCCTTGCATCACAGTAGTCTCCAGGGTTCCATGAGGCCCTGCTGTAAAAGTTTTGACATTTACTTCTGTGAGATTTCAATGTATAACAATGTTCTACTGTGTTCCATTAGGCTCAGATGTTTCACAATGGACACTTGCTTGCATGAGTGTTTGAAATGGTGAATCACCCCAAACCAGGCCAAGAGATACTTCCAAGACAAAGTCCATAAAGTGAATATTTGCTTTTTGCAGCATGCCACATACACAGGGATTATTCCTCCTAACAGTGCACACCCCAGGTACACAGCAGATTACAATACATAGTT
This sequence comes from Motacilla alba alba, assembly GCF_015832195.1. Taxonomy (NCBI): domain Eukaryota; kingdom Metazoa; phylum Chordata; class Aves; order Passeriformes; family Motacillidae; genus Motacilla; species Motacilla alba. The sequence continues at coordinate 3,019,781 of NC_052020.1, read as the reverse complement.
ATATTTCATATCATAGCAGTGGTCGCCACCAGGGAATAAAGAGCATTGACTCTATGAGTCAATGAAGTCAGCAGAAGGCTGATCAATCGCTTTATATACTATACTATACTATTAAGAAAAACCCATCGCCCTTGCCAGACAGTCACGACACACATGGATCCAATTGGTCAATGAATCCAAAACACCATCACCAGAGTCCAATTAAGAAATCACCCTTTGGTAAACAAATCATAACACATTCCACAACAACAGTTGCAGCAAGTGGAGATAAGAATTTTTTCTCATTCTTTTCTCTGAGCTTTCTCACAGCTTCTCGCAGCTTCCCAGGAAAATCCTGGGTCAGCTATGTCTCTCTCTGTTCAGAGGATATGTGATTACCACAACTTCATGGATATTTATTGTTTTCCTTAGAAAAGATGTGGTTATGCAAAGTATTTCTTAAACTCATCATTATCATTAGCATATGTGAAATGCAGGCGCAGTAGTGCCTCCAGGTCTCACTGGGGAAGGCTCTACATCTTCTGTGGTGGTCCTCAGATGAAGTCTTCATCACCATGCCCTTTTCACCTCTAGGCATGCATACTCTCTTGTTAGCTGTTTCAGAAATTTTCTCACTGGTTTTTGCAAGCTTTGTACTTCATTTTTTGCAAGTTTTGTTCCATATTTCTTGCCTACTTTCATCTGGTGTTTCTAGCTTACAGCTAGTATTTGCCAGGTTCCATATTGGTTACAATGTATCAGTCTTGCCCAAATATGCTTAGGCACAAGGTTTTTACACCTTTCATCGTCCCATTGGCACCTGGCCTCCATGAGGCCCTGTTGTGTTAACAATTTACTCTTCGTAAAGTTACTCTTCGTAAACTCTTGTTCCATGAGATTACATTGCCTAACAACAGTCTCCTTGGTTCCATGAGGCCTCTCTGTGTCACAATGGAGCCTTGATATCCTGACATTCCATTGCATCACAAAGGTCTCCTGACTTCCATTAGGCTTGGCTGTGTCATAATGGATATTTGCGTCCATGAGCAGTGCCATGGAGTCACAATGGTTACTCAGGTTCCATGAGGTCCTGTTGTTTTGACAATTGACACTTGGTTCCATGGGATTCCAGTGTCCCACAATTTTCTCCTGGGTTCCAAGAGGCCCTGTCACAATGGCTCCTTGCTTCCATGAGCCATGGCATGGTCCCAGTTGCCCCTGGGTCCCACGAGGCCACGTTGTGTTCATAACTGATACTTGGTTCCATCAGATTCCATTGTGTCACAATGGTCCCCCATGTTTCCCTGAGTCTGTGCTGTGTCACAATGGACACTGGATTCTACAATAGCTGGCAATGTCCCAGTAGCATCTGTGTCCTAGGAGCCCCTATTCTGCCTAAGTAAATGCTTGGATCCATGAGATTTCAAGTTGTCAAAATGGTCTGCTGAGCTCCATGAGGCTGTGCTGTGTCACAATGGACACTGAGTTCCTGTTGCTCATGCCAAGGCAACAAGATAATGCTTGAGCTATGCAAAAGCTGTAGCTGTGGAGAAAGTATAGTTACTTTGTAACAGAGTGTTCTGGCGTGAAAGCAAAACCAGTGAGAGACTCCAAGTCAGAAATACAATTTATTAGGAAAAAGGAAAAAAACCCAAATACATGCAATAATACAAAAGAAAAACCACTGACAGAGTCAGAATACAGCTTGACAATGGTCTTGTTGAAGAGGTGATTCTGTAGAAACGATCTGGTAGCTCTTGTCTTCCGGAAACCAGTGGGTAAGGGTGGCCGTTCCTCTAGGAATCCAGTGGAAAGACTGACAGCTCTGTCCCAAAACCCAGATTATATCCAGGTGGGGATGCTTAGCTCCTCCGCCCTGGGCAGAGCATCTCACAACGGGCTGAGAAAGGCTCAGCCAACTTTGGAATGCCGTGGTCATAGCTGGTGTCCTAATTAAATATCACCTTGGAGATCACCCCTCAGTCAAAATGAGCCAACAGATACCAATTTCTCAAACACATAGCACTTAGATAAAACTCTGAACAACATTTGAAGGAATTGATCCTAGGAATTTGATCCATGATTGCTGATACCTCAAAAGAATTTTCTATTCCTTCTTCATATAGCATGAAACCACCTTTTGTGCCTTTGAAAAAGGAGCATTATTGTGCCTCTAGCTTTTTGTATCAGTTGAGCTTTATGATTATTTGTCTTTTTCTTTAACATTTTACTGTTTCTACTAAACATTTGTTTAACCCACATTTTTTATTTGCATTTATTTGCAAGTGTCATTTCATCTCTGTTCATCTGGTAGATCACTGCTATGTGAAGGGGTTGCAAGTTGAAAAGTTAAATTTTCTAGATTTTCTAAAAATTTAAGAAATGAAACAGATTATTTCCCTACCTCCCCCCCCCCCCCCCAAAAAAAAAAAAAAAAAAATCTGTGCTTTCTTGGAAAAGTCAGTAAAACCATATAGCTCTGTCTTGGTGCATGTATTTGTATTCTCAAGTAACAGCCGAATTCAGGTGTTGTTATGTGTCAATGTATTTTTTGGCATTAGCCAAGCTGAGAGGTATATTGGAAGAAAGCAAAACTCTGATCTTTCCAGAATGCTTAAAACACTGGCCTAATTTTATGAAAGAGAATAGGAAATGTGCCCTCAGCTTCAGCAAGCACTGAGTTACAGCAACAGTTGCCATGAATGACTATGAATATACACAGGTGTTCAAAGGTACCTAACAGGTTTTCAAAGACTCTAGAAGCCTAAACACCAATGAAGCTGGTGTTGGAATGGGAATAGGACATTTCTTAAAAGCCACAGCAGACACCTGAAAGCAGTTGGTTTTCCAAACACTCAGATTGAAAATCAGTTTTCTGGAAACACTTCAAATTTAGGTATTAATGATCCACTATTCCAGGATTTTAACAAAACCCAATCTCCTGGGTTAATGTTATGTACTTCCGTGTCAAGAGGGGAGCTCTGGGGAAGGTATCCTCTTTTTCTTAGTCCTTCCAGGGTTCTTCCAATAACTTCTAGATATTTTCTGGTAGCTTCTTCTCCTTCCAAATAGTCTCCTGTGCTATAGGGTGTTAACAAGAATGACAGTCCAAACATCATTTCATAGGGTGAAATCCCTATGTCAGACCGGGGTCTTGTTCTGATGTGCAAAAGCACTAGGGGCAAACACTTTAGCCAATTCATTTTTGTTTCTTCAATCAATTTAGTCAATACATTTTTGAGAGTTTTGTTCATCCGCTCCACCCTCCCAGAACTCTGGGGGTGCCACGGAGTATGTAATCTCCATTTTATTCTTAAAACTTCAATTATATTTTGCAACGTTCGGGCCACAAAATGTGGACCTCTGTCTGAGTCTATGGTGTTCACCGTTCCGTATCTGGGGATAATGTTCTCCAAGATTATTCTTGCCAGGACTTGGGCTGTTTCCCTTTTAGTTGGGAAGGCTTCCACCCAGTGGGTGAGATGATCTACTATAATCAGTAGATATTTGTATCCCTGCACTGGGGACATCTCAGTGAAATCTATCTGTATGCCCTGGGAAGGTCTTAGAGCTAATTCCCTCCCTCTGGGTGTTACCTTTCTCATAACCTTCTGGTTGACTTTTTGGCAAATTAGACACCCTTTTGTAATTTCTTTTGCTAGGTCATATACATGTATGCACAGGTTATTTCTTAAGAAATGATCACATAGTCCTTGGACTCCCTAGTCAGTTAATTTATGTAATTCTGTTAGCAGTGTCCGAACAAATACTTTGTTTAAAAATACGCATCCATCTGAGGTTAACCACTCCCCTTGTTGCCCTTGGTGTAACTTAAAATCTTTTATAGCCTTTAATTCTTTTTCACTAAATATGAGTTACTCTCTTCTTTCTCCCTCCTCAGGTGTGGTTTCTGCTTTAAAAACTTTCACTGGATCCCCTGGTTCTAAAGCTGCTTCCTTTGCTATCTCATCAGCCATTCGGTTTATTCTAACTTCAAGGTTGTCTCCTTTTGGGTGCCCTTTTATATGGACTACCGCTATTTCTGTTGGTTTCTGTAGAGATTCTAATACGGACCTGACCAGGTTCTCATGAGCTTTTTCCTTTTGAGCTTAGATATCCACGCTCCTCCCATACTTTTCCAAATGTGTGAACTATCCCAAATGCATATTGGGAATCTGTATAAATGGTTCCCCGGTCTCCCTCCAGTAAGTCTAATCCTCTTTTCAGGGCATATATTTCACAACTTTGGGCTGACCAGTTTGGGGGTAGTTTCTCTTTTTCACTAATTTGTAAAGTTTCTCCATCTATGATGGCATAACCTGAAGTTCTTTTTCCATCTACTACTCTTGAAGAGCCATCTATGAACAAGATTCATCCAGTTTCTAGAGACTGATCTTCTAAATCCTCTCTTACTTTTGTTTGAAGGTTAATTAATTCAAGGCAATCATGTTCTAAATTCTCTATAGGCTCTCCCATAAGGAGTTGTGCTGGATTGAGGGCATTTGATGTGAAGGATTCTAAATCATCTGTGTTCATTAGTATTATTTCATACTTTAATATTCTTGAATTGGTTAGCCACTGCTGTGCCCTTTGGCTCAGCACTGTTTTAAGATCATGAGGAGTATGTACTTTAATTTTTCCTTGTAAGGTCAATTTTTGGGTCTCCTCTATCAGGACAGCAGTAGCTGCTACTGCTTGTATACAAACTGGCCATCCTTTAGTCACCGGATCTAAAAATTTGGAAATGTAAGCCACAGGTTTCCTGCAGCCTCCCCACTCTTGAGTTAGTACACCATAGACTATACCCTCTTCAGCACTCACAAAAAGATCAAGCCCTTCCTGAGGTCTGGTAAGCTTAGGACCAGGGCAGAAGACAACTTGTCTTTTAGGCTCTCCAGTTGTTGATCATCTTCTGCTGTCCAAATTATGGGATCTGAAGCTACTAACTTATTGTATAAGAATTTTATACTTTGCGTGTATTGATCCAACCATAACTCGCAATATCCGAACAAGCCCAGGAGCTTTCTCACATCTCTTTTTGTCTTTGGAGCTGGGAGAGATAAAATACCTGAGATTCTATCAGGGCTTAACTTCTTATATCCCTCACCTATTATGTGCCCAGGGTATGTTACTTCTGATTGCATGAACTGTAGCTTCTCTTGGGAAACCTCTAGTCCTTTCTCCCCCAGAAAATTCAAAAGCTTAATGCTAGTTGTTCTGACTTGATCTTTTCCCTTTCCTGACACCATCAGGTCATCAACATACTGCAGGATCTGTGTTTCCTCTTCAGGAAGAAACTGTTTTAACAAACCCTCCAGGGCTTGTCCAAGGAGGTTAGGGGATTCAGTAACCCTTGCAGTAATTGGGTGCATCTTAGCTATTGTTTCCTTTTTGTACTTGGGTCCTCCCATTCAAAGGCAAACCAATCTCTACATTCCTTTGCTAGAGGACACGTCCAGAAAGTGTCCTTCAAATCTATAATAGTGAACCAAGCACGTTCTCTTGGAATTCAGCTTAGAAAACTATACGTGTTGGGCACAACTGGATGTCTAGCAATGGTCCTTTTGTTGACCTCCCTCAGGTCTTGTACCAGCCTATATTTCCCTTCAGCTTTCTTAACTGCCAGTATAGGGGTATTGTATGGTGACATACAAGGTTCCAAAATTCCCTCTTGCAACAGTTGTCCAATAACTATGGCAAGCCCCTTCTTTCCTTCTAGGGAAATTGGAGACTGTTTAACCCGTATGGGTGAAGTACCATCTTGCATTTTTATTGTTATCGGCGGGATGTCCAATAGGCCCCGCTTTCCCCCTTCAGCCCATACTTCGGGGTTTATCTCCACGACATCCTCTTGGGATAACTTCATTATTTGTACCACTATCTTCCCTTCTCTTGGGACAATCCCAACCCCCAAAATGAACCTGTAGATCTCTTCGTAACAAACTATTTTCTAGTTTAGGCAGGTAAATAAAATTAGCTTTACACTGTCTTGAGTTTCCGATTATTTTTACATCTTCAATCACTGAGGCTCTAAACAGTTTCCCTTCAGCCCCTAATACCTCACAAAATTTTCTACCTATTACCATACCTTCTGGTACTTTGTTGAGACAGGACTTATCTGCTCCTGTATCAACCAAAAATTCAAATTCCTCATTTAGGGGTCCTGCCTTAAAGTTTACCAAGGGCTCCTCTAGATGTTGCATCAGGTCCCCTAAAGTGTAAAGCCCTTGACACCCCTAAATATCACCTCTAAGAATCTTCTCTAAGTTTTCTTGTTCCTTGCCTCATCGATACTGAGCTTTTTACAAAATCTCCTAACATGTCCAATCTCTCCACAATAATAGCAGGCACTTTTCGCTCAAAGGGACTTGAGGTCTCCCCATTCCTATTGTACCTGATGGTACTGGCCTATCCTTGCCTGCTCCTGGTGGTGGATCTGCCCACTCTTTTGTTACCTTAGATTGTGGGATAGAGTTGCTTGCCCCCACACTTTCTCTAGCTATAGCAACTATGATCCTAGCCTTGGCCTTTGCTCTTTCTTCTTCTCTCCTTAAATACACCTTCAATGCTTCTCTCAATAACTCATTAATGTCCTTCTCTTGCCAATCTTCAATCTTTTCCAGTTTTCTCCGTATATTGGGCCAAGATGTCATAACAAATTGGACCTTTAGTAGCACTTCACCTTTTGTGGTGTCTGGGTCTATTTTGGAGTACAATTGGAAGTTCCATTTTTGGCAGTTAAGCCAAATAGCAGGAGTTTCATCCTTCTCTTGTGCACCCTCGAATGCCAATTTTGTATTAGTTCCTTTGGGAACTGATTCTCTGATCCCCCGAATTATCAAAGACCTGTATTCTATCATGGCCTTCCTCCCTTCCTCCTGACTAGAGTTCCAATTGGGATCTGCTAGTGGCAATTTCTGTTCATCTGATGGCACTTGGGGTCCTGGATGGTTATCTTTTTCCCAAATTCTTATCCTAGCAGCTCTAATCATCCGGACCTCTTCTGGAGAAAATAATATATTTAAAATGGAATTCATCTCCCCCCAAGTGTAGATATTTGGACCTAAAAATTGATCCACTTGGCTGGCAATGCCCACAGGGTCCTCAACTAAATTCCCTAACTCCTTCTTGAATCCTCTCACCTCAGAAGCGGTTAGAGGAATGTTCACAAAGCCAACACCTGTGGTCTTCAGGGCAGCCAGGACGAGGGAAGAGAGACAGGAGATCTCTTGACTCCATGTTTCAGAAGGCTGGTTTATTATATTATGATATATATTATATTTTAAAAACCACACTAAAACTATACTAAAAGAACAGAGACAAAGATGCATCAAAAGGTGAGACAGGAATAGAAAGGAATGTATAACAAAGGCTTGTGACTCCCAAAGAGTCCGAACCAGCTGCCTCCTTGATTGGTTATTAAGTAGAAACATCCAACAACAACCAATCAAGGATGCACCTGTTGCATTCCACACTAGCAGACAATAATTGTTTACATCTTGAAACTGAGGCCCTCAGCTTCTCAGAAGAAAATCCTAACAAAAGGATTTTCATAAAAATGTTGTGGTGGCAAACACCTCCCGCTACTGCTCCCATAGGAACTTCTCTGAGGGGAAAAAGTCTCTCTACCTTGGAGGTCCTGGAATGGGTACCACAGGTGCCCATCCTCAGACAAAATTACTCATTTGAGGGGTATTAGCATTAACCTGGTCAACAGCTGTATCCCGTGATAAGAGGTTACCAGGTAAGGAGGCAGTTGTGTCCCAATTAGGAGGAGGTAAAGGGACAGCAGTAGGAGGGGGAGAAGAGCCTGAGTGCATGTTAAATGGAGCTGGAGAAGGGGTGGAGAGTGCAATAGGTGGAGTGGGCACTTGTTGTGGTGCAGAAGCAACTGGAGGAGCCAAAGAGGGTGGTGAGGGAGTGGCCACCAGGGGAGATACCGGGTCTACCATAGAGGAAGCTAAAGAGGTAGAAGAAGGATTTAGGGGAGGCGGTAATGGGAGAATGATAAATTGGAGTGGCATCCATAAGGAGGCAAGTAGTTCAGGGGGTGCCACCTTTTACTAGTGTCTTCAACTCCAGCATTCTCTCCTTCAATCCCCTCTTTCTTCCTCTGCACCTTACAAATTCGCACACTTTCATCCCCGATAGCACTGTTCAACCAACAAGCTACATATAGTAGTTGCTCTGGATTGGTATCCTCTTGAGCTGTCAAATAGATAGTGACTCAGTTGTTGACACACCCACTTGTCTTTTGTCCCACACCACATCCTCCTTGCACATCTAACTCTGGTCAGACTTCTAAACAGTAGTGAATCATCTTAACCTTATCTAATCCCTCCGTGGCCTCTATAGAATCCCATCTCTCTAGCAGTTCACCTAAGGGATTATGGGGGGTATATTCCTCAGTCTCTTGCCTTTTTTCTTACTATTACATCCTCCCATTTTTTTGGGCCTCAGCAAAAATCCCAAAGGTACTAACGGTCAATTTAAAAGAAATCCTATTTGAGTAGTCCCAGCCTCCTCCACCAAAACTCAAATTTGCCTGACCCCTCTTTTCAGGAGTTTAAAAGAAAAGAACTGCCTGATTTCTTGCTTGCCTGGCCTCCCTCATCAGGACTTGCCTATCAGGACTTTTAAAAACTCAAGACCCTGGCCTCCTTCACCGAGACTCGTGCCTGACCTCCCTCGTCAGGACTTAAAACAAAACTGCCTGATTTCTTAAATTGCCTAACTTCCCCCGTCAGGACTTACGTATCAGGACTTCATGTGTTGAGACCTCAGCCTCCTTCGCCGAGATTCGTGCCTGACTTCCTTTGTCAGGACTTAATTTGCCTGCAGGACAAGTGGACTTGCCCGAATCCTTCTCGGGACTTGTGATTTGCCTGACCTCCTTATCAGGACTTAAAACAAAAATAATGGCCTGATTTTTAGTTTGCCTGACCTCCCTCGTCAGGACTTAAAACAAAAACTGCCTGATTTTCTAAATTGCCTAACTTCCCTCGTTAGGACTTGTGTATCCGGACTTTTGGGTTGCGTGCCACTCACACTATTTCCTCCTTACACCTGGACGGGGGTCATCTCTCTCCCTTAGGAGGCATCTCAACCACCAATCCCACTCACTTCCCCCTGTTCCTGACCGGCCCCCTCCTGGGAGTCTGAAACCCTGGTACTAAGGAGTCCTCATTCGCTCCAAGGGCCAGGCCCTCATCTCACTCACACTCCAATCACTTGCCCCCTGCTCCCGCCGCTGGATACTCTCACCAGTCCGACGCTCCTCCACGTCATTGGTCCCAAGCTGATCTCTGGTCCTGATATCCAGCTGTCCTGGAGGTCCAGGGTGGGCGGCTGTCCCAGTCCCGGTGTCCTCTTCAGGTGTGGCTATCTCAGATGAGCCCCCAGCTAAAATAAATAGGGCAGGAGATCTTTCTCCTTTTTAATGCCTTTATTAAAACCAAATCAGCTTGGGTGGGGAGAACTGACGGGTCGCGCACACACCGCCGCTGCTCCCAGGAGTGGCACAGAGGAGGAGGAAGATCGCAGTTTTGTCCACTGGTATGCAGGCAGAGTGGGGCCTCATTTCTCACAAGAGCATCAGGAGATCCCAGTTTTTTGGTTCAACATTTGAGGTCCTCTTTCTAGCTGACATCCTTTTAGATTAGAGTGAAGGGTAAAAATGCTCTTAACAGACACTAGATTCAGTTCCTCACCTCTAGACATCACTTAGATTCCTTAATTCCGTGGTGGCTTGTTGTTTTAGGGTTTTTTTTCTGGATTTGGTGTGTTGTTTACACATTTGGATACCAGCTCCTCATATTTGCATGCCAGCCCTGATTTCACCTTTTCAGTCCCAGGTGCCATCTCCCAGGAAGCAGCAGGGGGGGATACTCAATGGGAGAGGGATTTCTAACCATCAACAACAGGCAATTAAAGAAAAACTATTAACAACAGGTGATTACAACATGAAATTATTAACAACAAATAGTTAAAACTCCAACTTAGCAGCAAAAAAAAAGTGGACAACTTTTTTACTCATAACACCAGGACTGTGGCTTGTTCTGGAACTGTTCAGCTTAGCTCCAGTCCGAAACATCAGACCTTTGCCATAAGACCCAGTGAGGGATGCTGCAGGGATGCTGCATCCTGGCTCTGGACCTCGGGAGAAGCCAAGCAGGACTCTAAAATCCACCAGCTTTCTCTGCAGAGAGAAGATTCAAATATTAACAGTTATTATTTTCCCTGTGCTTGCTTGTTAAATAAACAGTTTTAAACAAATAGTCGTCTTTCATTTTCCTCCAAGAAACTCCTTTCATTTGGTGGGAGGAGGGTGTGCCAAAACCTACCTTTCTTTAGAGGCGACGCCTCTTTCAGGACATTTCCTCCCAATTTGTCTCAAACCAAGACAAAATCTGGCACCCAGTGTGGGCCTGGAGAAAGTGAAAACCACAGTAATAATTACATTCTGGTTTCAAATACTTTGTATCGGGGTATAGCAGGCAGTAGTCATCATGCTGTTTGATGTGATAATGTCTCTCTGGTCTCTAAGCCTGTTTGCCTTTCCGCAGCTAGGGGCAATTTTGTCCTTCGCATGTAACTTTTACAGAGCAAGGATACAAGTCTGGATTGCCAAATTGATGTGCTTGGTGGTAATAATTTATAGAAGGTTAACAGAGGTACTGGGAGCTGTTGAAAATGTGTATAGTCTGTTGTTTCTCCATCCTAGTCTCGGTAGCCAGCTTTGGAGGTTTATTAATAATTACACCCAGTCTGTTAGGGGAAACATGGAGGATGATGTTTCCCAGCCCTTCATCTCCTTCTTCCCCTTCAAATGTGGTATGTCACCTTTTGAGAAAGTTTAATTTCCCCTGGATGTTTAAGATACCACCTTCCTGGTGTTTTATCTGGTACGTTTCCTCTATACTGTCTCTAGAATGAGGGCTGAGATTTCCAGAGGGGCTGACCAGACACCTGCCCCAGGTGTGGAAAATCCTGAGTAGTGTGGGGTATGGGAGGACATAGGCCAAACCCTGAAGGAATTGTCTGCCCCAATAACTTGAAACTTCCCCCCTGAATAAATTCAGAACCCAGCTGAGATGGGGAAACATCTGAAAGAGAAGTGCAGTGACAACTCCAATGAGAAGAAAAAGCTCATTGAAATATGCTGGGTCTTGGCATATGCTTATCAGATGCTGCTAGATAATGTAGGGCAAAAGATACAGCCAGAGGAGTAGGAAGATAAATCAGCAAACACACCAGTCACTTGGGCTGCAGCTAAACTAGACAGGGAGCCTAAGGCAATGGCAATTGCTGCTGTCCAGAGAAGGAAACACAAAGTAAAATCCGTTCCCCCAGTAGGTAATGATGGGGAGCCATGATCCTCACAACCAGCAGAGAACTCAGAACCAGAAATCATTATTGAGTCTCTGTCCCTAGAAAACCTTTGCAGTCTAAGTGTAATCCTAAAGGATTACACCTGATGGTCTGACAAATCCATATAGAGTTGGTTGTTCCACATCTGGGACATCACAGGCAATAATACAATTCTGGACGGTAATGAAGTGAGGCATTTGGGATCCCTGTCATGTGATGCAGGTATTGACCAAGGGATAGCAAGGAGGCCCAAAGCTCTTAGTGTCTGGACACGGCTCTTTAGAAGTGTGAAGGAAAGTTATCTTTGCCCAGAAGATCTCTAGGTGCAGCAAACCCTGTGGAAGACCATAGAACGAAGGGTTCAATGCTTGAGAGAACTGGAGGTGGTAGAGATCATTTTTTCAGATGACCAAAAAATTAAAGTCCAGACATGGTAAGATGTACACCAGTGATATGGCTAGAACTCGTACGACTTGGGTCACAAGAATATGCCTCTGCCTTAGCAATGATGAAGTAGAATGAGGGGGATGAGACTGTGATTGCTATAGTGAAAAAGCTCCGGGTATATGCAGATGGCTGGGTGCATGGCCCAACACATGGAAGAATCTCAGCAGTAATATCAAGTCTGTCAGAGTGCATACAGAAGATGGAAGATAGGATTGAGGACATGTGGAGGATTTTGTGGACAGCTGGCTAGCTGAGAAAGGTCACGGTGACATAATACCGTTGGTTAAACAAGAAGGAGATAAGCATGGGAATTAGCAATTAGTGTAAGGCAGGGATGCTGTGCCCTTGGTACAACAGCAGGATAATGAGAATGATCATTGGTTAGAAATATGAAGAAACACAGAAAAGCTGTAACAGTATACCCACAAGAATGCAAAAGTAGGTGTAGCTGGCTGATAAGCAACTAACCAATAATGAGCTCGCTTTTTGCAATATGTATTAGTCTCATTAACACCAATATAAATATGTGTGCCAATCAATAAAGTTTGGGACTTGCTGATCACTTATATTGAGTGCACTTTTCTCCTGCCAATCTACAATAACATGGACACTGATGCCTTACGTTTTAGTTTTTATATTTTTATATTTTATAAAAATTTAAATTATAAAAATATTTTATATTTTTCAGATTCTGTACTGCTTTAATGTGTAGTTCTGAGCTTCTTATTAAGGGATGGTAAGCTCTCTTCGCAGAGCAGCTAGACAAAAAAGTTCCTTTCCTAACTGAAGAGGGAAAAACAAAAAGGATGAGACTTCATAACCTAAAGTTGTAATTGGACAATTAACTCCAATACGCTAATAGACCAGAACTTATAAAAGTGAGTGACCATGTGACTGGTTGTCCATTTTGTGACTATTTTGGGTATGACAGTGTGACAGTGGGAAAAACATGCTGCTCTGGTAGCATGGGTGCATGAAGTGAAAGAGGCCAAGACTCAGAGAGGAAGTTCCACCAGAAAGGAAGCATCTCCTGTTGCCTATAGCCAAGCTGCCAGACATAATGGAAAATGTTGGATTATTCCCAGCTTTTACAGAGACAGGGCAACTGAGAGGCATTTTAAAAGATTTTATTCCATTATCAGTCTCATAGAAGGGTGAGACATGAAAGATGTAATACTCAACACCATTCTATCAGAAGCCAACCCATTTCCTGGTTGCAATACCTTATAAATGTTTTTCAGCCTATTAGCTTTTTTTTATATATGCTATATAAGTAGCATATATATGCTACTTATACTTCTAACACAAATCACCTATTATTTAACCACATGTGGTTTTGCTACAATGCATCTTTTGCAGTTCTAATTCTTAAAAATATCTGGTCTTTTTGCAAGGCCATAGTTTGGAACTTGTTTCTGGTTCAATCTCTCTCTCAACAATGTCATCTCTATTCCATAGTGTAAGAGTCTGAATGAGAGATGTGGGACTCCAGGCGGCTCTTCAAATGCAGTTTATTGTACGCAAGACGTTACTGCAGTCCAGGGTCATGGGCCAGAGCCTGTGCCTACAGCTGTCAGCTTCAGCTGCAGGCAGGCCTGGAGACCCTTTGGTTTTGGTTACAATGCATTATATACTTTGCTGAGCATCCTAAAACAGTAGAACCAATCTATACCTTAACTTTTATCTATAGCCTATCATAACTACTATAATTACCATATTCATGTTACTATTCTCCAACCACTAAAAGTTAGTACATTAAAGTTTAAGCTAGAAGTTGTTTTTCAGTTTTCTTGAGACCTTTTTTCTACTTAAAACATTTGCTGACTTGTTTGCCTGTGCTATCTTTCTGCTTGGTAAAAACATCTTCTTGTTTGAGGTGGGTTTATCCTTTGCTCTAAGTCATAAAAACCCCATCTAACTAACATACTCTTTGCCTTCTTGGTTATCCAGTAAGACTGGCTCAGCAATTCTTTTCTTCTATATCAAAACTTGCTTCCATCTTTATTCCCTCTTCAGAATCTGCATTCAAAAATCTTTCTGCTAAGCATACATATCTGTGAGATTTTCTTATGAAACTTTCATCCTTCCCAACACCATAGCCTTTCTAAGTCAGCACACTTTATCTCAGTGCTTGCATACAGATGTACAAGACTGTGTGAGCTTTCTGTCAGGTTTTGAGAATCCTTTACAAATCCATTTCTCATAGGAAAATAAGATGACATGTCCAATCCCCTTGAAGAAACCTCTAGAATGTATGCCCAGGGAGGTAAGGAAAACCAGGACTAGGGGGGACCTGCTTCTGCCTAGGTAGAGGCCATGGAAAATCACATATTTTGGACACTGTGGATTCATTGGCCTGGCACATCAGAACCACAAAAATATGAGGCTTTGGTCAAAACTGGTGTGCAGTGCTAATCCCATCAAGACATGTGGGGGCAGAACCTGTTTCTGTTGGTGGGGTGACAGCAGGATCACAGCAGTTGACCCTCTTGGAAGCTGAGGTGAGCCTGACTGGAAAAGAGTAGAAGAAACATCCCATTGTGACTGGCCCAGAGGACCCGTGCTAGGCATAGACTTCCTCCCAAGTGGGTATTTCAAAGACCCAGAGGAACTCAGGAGGGCATTTGGATAGCTGCTGTAGAGACAGAGGGCATTAAGCAATTGAACATCTTGCCTGGACTATCAGAGAACCCATCTGCAGTAGGACTTCTGAAGGGGGAAGAGCAACAAGTGCCAATTACAACCTCGACAGTGCACCACTGGCAGTACTGAACAAATGGAAATGCTGTGATTCCCATCCATAAGATGATCCAGGAATCCATAACATGATCCAGGAGCTGGAGAGCCAAGGGTTGGTCAGCAAGGCCCACTCATCCTTCAACAGCCCGATCTGGCCTGGGAGCAAATCTGAAGGGGAATGGAGATTGACTGTGGACTACTGTGCCTTGATCAAAGTGACTCCACACTTGAACAGTGCTGTGCTGGACATTCTGGAGCTCCAGTAGGAGCTGGAGTCCAAGGCAGTGAAGTGGTATGACACTATTGGTATCACAAAGGCATTTTTCTCCAATCCTCTGGCAGCAGAGTGCAGGCCTTAGTTTGCCTTCATCTGGACAATGCCGCCTGTGTTCCCTAGGAATGCACGTGTACAGCCCGCCCAAGTTGATATGTCTTGGCTGCTACCATAGCCATGTGGTGACCATCTTGTCCCTGGGCGTGCTGCTGTACATCATGGTCTTGGGACAACCATGACACTGTGCTGGGGCAGCTCTTCTGCTGGCAGCAGGTCTCTTCAGGTTGGCCTCAAGAAGGTGGGCTTTGGCAAATGGTGGTGCGCAGCCCGATATGGCCCTCACGCGGCTCCGCAGACGTCGATCTGCCCCCAAGGGCCGGCCACAGGAGGTGGCCCATGCCGACAGGGTCAGCATGGCAAGCATGGCCGAAGGAGGCGGCCGTGTCCTGCCATGCCACTATCCCGTGCGGGGCAGAGTTGGCTGGGAGGCCGGCACAGCCCTGAGCACACGCAACGTGGCCCAGGCACCATGGGCGCTGGGTGCAGCTGGGCAGGAGCCTTCTGCCAGTGACCAGCCCTTTCTGGCTTCTCTCCCCAGAATGCCAGCATCTGATCTGATGGTGTTTGGCCAAACACCCCGTGGACAGACCAGAGCTGGAGGAGATCTTGCACCACCCTTGGGTGTGGGGCAGGCATTTTTGATGCCTTGCCGGAACCTCTGCAGCACCCACTTACCGGATCCCACGCAGGACTGAGGACATGAAAAATAAAACAGCCACAAACCCATTGTGGTGTGTCAAGTCTGGTCCTTGTCAGCAACTTCAGCTAAAGAAACCTGTTGGGAAAAGGGGAAATCAGAGTGCTCCCTGCAGCCTTTGCAAACTTTCCATGCTTTTCCTCCCGGATAGTACTTTTGTGTCTTCAAGCACAGGCTGTAGTGCAGGTAGGAGGGGCTTTACTGAGCCAAGAAATGCAACCGTGGAACAACAGTTGCCCTTTCAAAGTGACAAGGGCTTCTTGGTGTGTCTCCTGAAGTGACACATGGGTCCGTTTGTGCATTGGAATGGCTTGTGTGGGTCAGGGACAGAGACGTTGCTCTCTTACCAAAGCTGTGAGAAGAACCGGAAGCGACAAAATGTCCTTTCAGGTTGAGCCATGATGAACTCTTTCTGTTTCTTCCCCTGTAATGGGAGGCAGGGTTGAGCCTTTGACCAACTGGGTCCGCAGCATCCTAAGTCATGCGCATGGAGCCCACGGGACATGTTGAGATGCTGGAGTCACTCCCATGGTGCTAGGATCACTGTACCCCCCACAAAATATCTTCCTCTGCCTTAAAAACAACCGATGGTGATGGAAAGTGCAGTAACCAGTAACCAGTGTTGCTTATCACAACACCTTAGCAAAACAGTAAAAAGCAGCTTGAGAAAGGAAGGTGAACATCAACTCAACGATTGATAGCTTCGACCAAGGGAAGCTGGACATCACTGTTATGAGTCTTTGCAATTAAAAGGTGGACCCACATCTGGAGTCTGAACCGCACCAGCTGGGAGACTTCTTTCTTCTTTCGGAAGCCAGACCCCACCATCTGGGGATACTCCTTTCTGGGGTACATCCTGAGAAAAACTAACTCACAATAGTGTATAGAATTGTGACGTAAAAATTTGGAATAGAAACTGCTGAGAAAGCTTATATATAAATACCTATAAATACCTGTAAGCCTCAACGATCATTGTGCAGCTGGAGGGAAAACTTCCCCCACTGTGCCCAGTGCTGTTTTGCTCATACTTTCCCATATTAATTAATAAATTGATTGCTGCTTGAATATTGGCCTAGTCAAGCTTTTTATTTATAACACCTACTGCTCTGACTTACCAAAGCAGGGTTTTGGAAATAATTGTGGGGTTTTTTTTCATTAATGTGCCTGCTCTTTCAGTTTTCTTCCCTTTTGTGAGGGCTGCTGATGCTCTTGTGCCCTGAATGGCTCTCCCTGAAGACCTGACCTGAGCTGTGATCCTTCCAGCCAGGACCCCACTGTGACAGGATGGCAAGAGCTCTGAGTGTCAGCCCTGGTCTGGAGGCTGAGCTGGGAGTGATAATTATCCATTTTCCGATGACCTGTGAGTGGTGACTTCCATTTGTCCAAGGGTCAAGACACATTTCCTCCAGGAGCAGGAGGTTCCCATGTCCCCACAGCCCCAGAATGTTTGAGAGCTGGAGGTCTCCAGTCACCCCATGCTGGGGTTTCTCCTAAGAGGGATAGCGGATTTGTCTTTACAAACAAGCTGTGGGTCTGCTGGTAGATAAAACTAGCACTGGGAGATAAAAGAAATGATGGGAAGGATTCCACTGATTGATGAATGGAAAAAGATATTTGCTTTTACAAATAAACTTTAGGTTTGCTGATAAACGAAATTAGACATTGAAAGATGAAAGAAACAATGGGGAAGAAAAACCCCTAAATTCCGTAAGAATTAAAAATTAAAAGGGAGGGTTATACATTAGAGGGAAATCTTCGGTGTCAGGGGTATTGGGGAATCTGTACCTCTCAAGTACCTCAGCCAATGGGGAAAGAGAGAAGGGAAATGCAGCCAGGAAATTAGAATAAAAAAGAAGCTGCATCCTCCAAAAATTTGAGAGATCCCAGGGGAATGCCCCATGGCCTCTCCCTTTATTCGAATAAAGCCAAAAAGGACTTCTCTGTCTCCTTTTTGGACATAAACTACTGGTGTGGTGTTTCTCCTCAGGCCAGAGGACATGGCATCACTCTGAGGGCTGCCAGCTTCCCACCTCACCTGGGAAGCTTGTGGATGTTTGACACGCTTGGGTGTTTTCACAGTTTATCCCCATTTCTTCACGGGGTGACCACTTGCCCCTCACAGATTGCCCTAAAATAGCGGGTCTTCCCTCACCCTGGTGGTCATTATGAGGGGACATTGGGGCTCAGCTGGGGGTGGAAGTGGTCCCAAATGGCCTTGAACTCCTGTGGGAACCGAGCCAACAAGGAGGTGACATTACTTCTTTCAGGGAATTGTGGAGAGTCAGAAGGTCCCCGCTGAGCCTCCTTTTCTCTAGACTGAGTTCCCCCAGCTCCTTCAGCTTCTCCTCATCAGACGTGCTCTAGAGCCTTCACCAAAGGATCACTTCCAGGTGCTGAGGCACAAGCCCCGTAAAATTCGCCAGCAGAAAGTTCGCCTTGTCCGCCACCCGGGGGGATCCTGTGCGAAAAGAAAGAGTTTTTCGGTGTGGTTGGCTGGGTAAAAGGGAAGGAGCCATTTCAGGCACCTGAACAAACCTGGGAGCCGCCGATCTGCTCGCCCAAGCGGCTCTGCATCTGCAGGGACAGCCGCCGGGAAGGCTCTCATGGAAGGCTCCCCAGAGCCTCCCCACGCTCTCGCCCCGGAGCCGCCCCGCCCGGACCGTGTTTGTCCGGCTCCGCCCCTCAGCCGCGCCCGGGAAGCGGGAGCCGGAAGCTGCGGGGCTGCGGGCATGGCGGGGAGCGGCCCGGTGGTGAGCGGGGAGTCCGCGGGCAGCGCTGGGGCTGGGGCTGGGGCTGGGGCTGGGGCTGGGGCTGGGGCTGGAGCTGGAGCTGGAGCTGGAGCTGGAGCTGGGGCTGGGGCTGGGGCTGGAGCTGGAGCTGGGGCTGGGGCTGGAGCTGGAGCTGGAGCTGGAGCTGGGGCTGGAGCGGGAGCAGGGCTGGGAGCCGGCGTTGCCTGGGCCGGGGGTGCGGAGCGCGGCCGCGGGCCCCTGGCAGGTGGCGAGGCGGGGCTGGGGTCTGGCGGGGGCTCCCGGGCAAGAGCCGTCCGTGTCGTGCCCTGTGTGTGCCTTATCTGTTCCCTCGCGTCGGGTTGCTGGCTGCACGGGTGGCACCGTGGCTGCCAAGTGCGTTTCAAACCCTCCCGAAGGCCGCAGGTTGTGGTTTCTGGGGTGTAGCGCTGTTGTGGATGAGGCTGCTGTGTCGGGAACCAGCTCTGCAGGGTGCTGAACGCCTCTGTAATTTGTCCTGATGCACCTTAACCCTATCCCTGCTGTCCTCCGCAAATGAAAGGATTGGTCTCTTGCCAGGACGCTTTAACTGTGCTTTGAATTAACATCTTCGTTTGTCTTAACAGAACCTACCACAGTGAGTGCTTCTGGTAAAAGGGGTGGTGTGTGTGGTGTGCAGCCGATGAATAACAATGGTTAATAATTGTTTTGTTAACCATCAGTGTAAAAGCCATTGCCATGGGCCTCATCGACCTCATATGCACAGAAGCCACAGTGTCCATGAAGATAAAGGTCTCCCAGGCCCATATCCCATTGCTGAAGACCCCAGCACCTGTGATATTGTCAAGGCTACGCAGTAAGTACATGTTCTGAGTGTGCAGAGTGTTGAAATATACAGGAGTGTCCTCAAATGTGAGCCAGGCTGGATATTTTTACAAAGGAAACATTTTCAGTTTCATTTTCTCCCTGTAGTGGAAGAAGAAAAATAACTTACTGTTGCTATTGTAAATAAAAACATTTCGGGTAGCTTTGTTTAAATGGAAAATTCTACTCATCAAGCCACAGCCCCACTCTTTTTACAAGACTTCCATTAAATGCAATGTGGAATTTGCTCCAGTAGGATCTGCTGGGTGATGCTTACTGAGATGTATTTTTTTCTTTAGGATGCAGCTGTCTCCAGATTGGAGAATACTGAAAAATGATACATAAATTTATTTTTTTCTTTCTCATTTAAGGTATGGAATGCTAGAGCGATGCAAAGAACTGGTAGAAGCAGGATATGATGTTCGACAACCAGACAAAGAAAATGTGACTCTTCTTCACTGGGCAGCAATAAACAACAGACAGGAGTTGGTAAAGTAAGCTGGGAGTCCCTGTGGCAGTAACACAGTGCATTCTGCCACTGTTACCTATGATCACTTTGAGAAGAGAAGGGTAGAATTCAAATTTTAATGCACTTACCTTAGTGAAAATGTCACTGAAATGCAAAGGTAGCCCGTTTCTTTATATGTGAAATTATGTAGTACATGAAATCATTAGATTTTCCTAGGTTTGTTTCTGTAACAAAGATGAAAGCTGATTTTAGAAGTTCCTTGCTAATGACTCTATTTTTTCTTCAACATTTTCTCAAAACAGCATTATTTACTGCTAAACCACTTTTGTCCATTTGCTTCTCCAGTGAATTTTTTATTATAAGTCATTTACTCCTTTAGCTGTGTTATCTTTAGTATGATGTTTTGCTATTTTATTGTGTCTGTTCCTGACCTTATTGTGCTGTTATTACACAGATATTACATTTCCAAAGGTGCGGTAGTGGATCAGCTTGGTGGAGATTTGAATTCTACACCCCTGCACTGGGCCACCAGGTAGTGCTGTTTGCAACCCAGAACTGCAAATCTGTCGGTGTGTAAAGCTGTGGTAGCGTTTTCTGAGATCCAAAGAACAAAGCACTGCTTGTCTGGAGAAAACATAACCTGAAATAATTATTCTGAGAAAACTTCTCCGAGTGTGAAGTCTGCCATTGGAAGATGAGTGCTGTCTTCTGGACTGTCAGTCTTTTGCCAGAGTCAGAGAGTCAGAGGCTTGGATGACTGCTCACGGAGAAGTTACTGTAGAATGACCACTGTAGTCTAAATTAATGCTTCACCCTAATAAATTAGGCTCATTTATTAGGCTGTATGTATTTAATATGATTTCCTGAATAAAGCCATGAGAAGCTGAAATATTTTGTGGGTTGCCTGTGAGAATTATTAAGGCAATGCTTTCATTAAAATAGCCATTTTTAAAATCATCTCTATAGTTTCATTTTACATATTGTTGTAGACAAGGACACCTTCCGATGGTCATGTTATTGTTGAAATGTGGAGCGGATCCCAGTCTTATTGATGGGGAAGGATTCAGTAGCATTCATTTAGCAGTGCTGTTCCAACACATGTCCATCATAGCCTACCTCATAGCAAAAGGCCAGGTATGTTGTTGATGCCCCAAATGTTCTTTTCTGCTTATTAGTAGCTGCCTGTGTATAGGAGACATTTCAGAATTAACTGGGTTTTTTTCCCTAGATGAAAAACAGTGATTTTACACCTATTTTTAGGTGCTTGAAGCACAGACAAACTTAGATATTTTTTATATTTGTATATATAATTTTTTTTTAATGCTCTTCCCTATTCCTGTCATCCCCCACATCCAGATTCACCTATATTTCAGCGTGTTTAGGAGCATTGTTAAGGCTGTGTGGACTTGTGGTGCTGTGAAGTAACCAATTGCTTTTAAACATCGGAACAAAAAGCAGTATATGATGTGTAGACATCATGAAGTATTTATTATTTGATTACAGCTTTGTAGCTAATAATCCATGCAATTTTCCATAAATTGAAGAATGCAGAAAAAAGGGTCAGACTAGGTCTGAATTTTCATTAGAAATTTCTGTGTTGTATCCATGGTAGTTAATGTCTCTTAGCTTTTATGCAAAATGAGCAGAATTGATGCCAAGTGTAACAACATGCTAATAAAAATGACAAGAGGGTTCTTATATGATCTAGACTGATTCTGAGAAACAATCTAGCATTAGGATTTAAAAGTTTGCCAAGTTTATTTTCTTTCTCATGAAGTTCTCTTTAGGGAGAGTAACTGACTTCAGGAATATGGGTGTAGTGGCGTATATACTTAATAAACAGGCTTAATAAAGTTGTTGGCCCACCTATCTTCTACTAAAAATAGCCACGTGAATAATTCTTTTAAGTAAATCTGTGCTAATGTAATGATGGATGGAGGCAGAAAGCAAGGAAACCTTTGTTGTGAAGAAGGAAGAAAATTTAGGTTAGATATTTACCTATGTCTTGAGCTAGGTAATCCTTCTTTGTTGTTTTAATAAACCTGTTTTATGTATTTTTGTACATCTTTTATGTACATCTATTTACACAAGGAATATGGTTAGCATTGCTTTACAAGGTCCTTCATATTGATAGTACTTCTTTGCAAAGAGGACAGGAAATACAGTTGTCATGTGACATGATTCACTTAAAAATATCCTTAGTGGAGTCTCTCCCTTAAAAATTTCCTTAAATGGAAACTCAGAATATTCTGGGAGGAATGACATGCAAGACTTATAGAAGGAGGAAAAATTTTTAAATGAGTGTTGGCTTCTTGGCTGATTTGTCTTTTTTCTGTTCATTAGTGAAGGTAAGCCCCAAATTCCACTGTTTCCTGAAATCACTGGTAATCACTTGTTACATTTTTCTTATCCTTAGAATATAGACACAACAGACTTCAATGGACAAACACCTTTAATGTTAACAGCACAAAAAGCCATTGGGTGAGTAGAGAATAACTGAGGAAGAGTCTATTGTATTGTACTCAAGAAGCAGTGAGGTGAATTTTTCCTTACTCTTCTTTTTTTTTTTTAAGTGACATTCCTTTCCCTTCCATTTGTACAAAAATATGAGGTGTTTCAGAGATCCAGAGTTGGGAATAGCTCATTGGATATAGCAAAGAAAGTGAAAAGAATTTCTAAAATAAGTTTAGGTTTGTGGCTGAATCATCTGCAGCCTTATTGTATTTTCTGCAAAATGAAAGCAAATGGGTGTGGATGCAGTGAAGTGCATTTAGAACTAATAAAATGGGGAGATACAAGCTACGGTGTTATAGAAGATATAATCTGTGTTATGTACATCATATTTGTTAAAATGGTAAGGTAACATCATCTGGAGAAAAACTTCTAGGGCAGGTAGGGGAATTCTAAACATGGATCTACCATTGATGAGCTGGTTGTGAGAAGGCATTATATATCTGCTGTTTTTTCACAATTAGAACTGTTGTTTTGTGAAGTGTTCAAAAGTTTCGTTTCCAGTATAGATTATCTTCTGTTTGCTAACTCTTATACTTTATTTTCATCTAGACCAGAACCCATGAAGTTTCTCTTAAAGTTTAACCCTTCTCTCAATGCTGTAGACAATGTTCAAAAGAATACTGCACTGCACTGGGCAGTAGCCTCAGGAAATACTAGTGCAGTGGATCTGTTGCTGGAAGCTGGTGCCAGCCTGGATATAAAAAATGTTAAGGTAGGATTTCCTTTGGGATATTTTATCTCATGTAGCATGAATGTATAAAATGAATGTAAAGAAAAATCTCAACCTTCTCCATGTTGGATGTAAATTGCAGCAGGGTTTGGCTAAGAGTAGGTGTTCTTAGTCTTTCCCAAAAGGGAGTTAGTACCTTTCTTGAGGTGTGGCTCAAAGTATGAATGCAGGGGTTCTTTGCAACCTTTGTGTAATGAACAGCCAAACCTTGTGTTCACTGAACAGTAATTGTGTCCTTGGCAGATTCTGCTCCCTCACCCTTTTTTGTTTCATTTTCTTGGGTATTTAATTAGTTTAATTTTCTTGGAGCCTTGTTTAATTTCTTTTTCATTTCTTCATTTGGCTGTTTTCTACTTAAAGATGTTCTTATGAGGACTTGGAAAGATTTTAAAAAATACGTTTGTTGGTGTCCAGTCAGACTCGTAAAGACTTCAAATTAAGTGAATGTCCTCCTGTGAAAGCTGGTGTTTGGCAATGCTTGTTTGTACATTCAAAAGGTTATCATATACGAAAGGCTTCAACTTAATATTTGTAGAAATTAATAGCATAAATGTTGAAAGTATAGATTCCCATGACTATATAGATAAGTTATTGGAAGCAGTCCAACAGATGCAATCTATCTGCAAGTATCAGTTTTCAGAGCTACAAAGCTCTGATTTAAGCACGTTAACACTCTGAATTTAGCTTACCTTTACCTTAAAAAAATAGTGGAGGGGGAGGTGGGGCTGGGAAGTAACTGCCCGGTTAGTCTTGTTTTAACTGTATCAATTTCTTGCTTTTGTTAAAAGTGAGAGTATTTATGTGTAAAGTAATAAATAAATAAATAACCCTATTTGTTGTTAAAGGGAGAGAGACCGCTTGACATTGCTTATCAAAATCAGAATCACTTCATGGTTTACATGATACAAGAGGAAGAAAAAATGAGAAACAGGAGAAATAACAGGTTACTGAAAATAGTAGAGAAATATCAGGTAATTTCCTGAGTAATAACTAATAGAAATAAAATCAGAGCATGCTGTGTTTTGAGTGACATTCAGATTAACTCTAACAAGAGTAATATCTGAAATTGGGTGCACAAAATAGAATTCTTTAAAAGCACAGTGGTTTGGGTGAGAGTTTTATGTCATACCTCACCGCTGCTTTTGATGTATTGGTGTGTCACCTTGTCCTATCTTATTGTGAGTCTTTCAGCATTTGTCATTATATGAACTGAATACTTCTAAGTAAGACCTGCTCGAGTACTTTGTCATATTTTAACAATAATAATTTTGACAGCTCTTCCTGATGTTAGTGTCTTCCTTGACATTCATGTCGGCCATTGGATACGTCATGGACTTAAATTCTGATTCTTGGCTTTTAAAAGGAGGTTTGCTTCTCAGCCTGTTATTTGTGATGTCTCTGTTTGTGAGGTTTGTGGCTTTTTCTCTCTGTTTATGTACTTACTAGTCAAAGACACTTTAAAAAGCATCTGTTGCGTAATTCTTTTCAGAGTTTAGTTTCAGTTAATATAAAAGATACCTCCTGAGAAATGGTTACATGGTGTGTGAAGAATTTAAATGCATGTACTTTTTAGAATGAATGACCATAATAATTGAATGTATTTAGGTGCACACAATAATAGTTTCTTGTCACTGAAGGATTTGAAAAAAAACCCCAAACCCAGTCTGTTAGCTAATTTTATTGTCAGAGTGTTACTGATGGTCTGTATCTGGTACACATTGAGATATCTGCTCAAAAATGTCCTTTATCACAACTTTTTCCTGCTATATTCTGTCACAAAATGAGTTTTAATGAGCCAGCCCCTCTCCTGCTCCCCAGACCTCCCAGTGTCATACTGAGCTGTTTCTCACTTCTCCTGCCAAGGTCAGTGGTTGCTGATATAGCAATGCTATCTGTGTGCAATAGACAGAGATGGGACTTTTCAACCAGTCCTACAGCACTTCTCAGATATAGAATATTGTGCTGGAGCAGAGCACTCTTCAGTTCTATTTTTGCATTGTTAACCCCCTATATGGATGGATAAAGAATGCTTTTGAGTGACAGTTCTTAATTGCTTTGAGCAACTTGAAATAAACCGTGTATATGAAGTTTTTACAGTTACAAACCAGATTATTCATATTCTATGGATTTATGTTTCAAATATATTTTGAAAAATATTTATTTCTTTTAATGTTCTTTCAGGCAACTCGTGGGGCTCAAGAATCTAAGATATCTTCCCACAGCATTTCTGCTAAGTTCGATTTTTTTGATGTCCATAACCTGGTTTTTCTGGTTCCTGCCTGATATCCTTTATACACAAGAAATGAAATTCTGCTTGGAGTTTCTTGTAAATCTAAACCTGGTTGTGCAACTGTGATGAGAAGTTCCAGATAATTCCATGTGACTGTTAATGTCTGGTAACATTGGTTTAATCCCATTGGGAAGGGGCAAAGTGACTTTAAAGTTATACACAGACTAAAATCCTGTACCTTCTCTTGTCTATAGATTTTTGTCTTCTTTATAACCTGACCTATTTCATATGTTACTGGAGTATCAGAATGAAGGTGTTATAAAACTAATTATTTCTGTTAGCATCTACACGTCACTCTTTAATCTTCCTCACTGAGACTTTTGTACAGTGATGTATTTTGTCATGTGGTATAACTGGGTAACACATATCTTAATAATAATACCAAAAGCATCTCTTCTTTCTAAAATGATAAACATTTGACAGTTGGTGGTATTCATGCTCCTGCCTTTAAAAACTGCATCCTTTACCACCACCTCTGTAAAAAAAAGGAAGAAATTTCTTTGTGTTCCTGCCAAAGTAGACTGTTCAGTCTCCTGTCTTTATTCACAGGTGACATTGAATCTTTAGTATACAGTGAATTAATTTCTATCTGACATTTACTTGCTTTGAAGAGGCTTCTCAGTGACAAGTACAAAAACATTTTAGTAGTTTCTGCTCTCTTTACAGTGTCCTGCTCTTTTGTTACACAGTGGGCATTTGTTTATCAATAAAGTTGGGTGAAAAAGCCTTTAGGAAGATATTTAGAACTGCAAATAATTTTGTACTAAAGCAGCTATAATGTATTGCTACACAGTTTTAATTAATTTTTAATTCAGCCTTTAAATTACATTTTCTCTTGTACTGTTCCCAATTAAGATGTCCTCAATGGAAATATCAGGATTAACTTTGAACTGATCAAGTGTATTCCTGCTGGGGATTCACACACATACTTGTATAAATGTAAATGGTGTTATTCAATTGTTGTGAAGGTTTAAGTTTTGTTTTATTGGTGTCATCTAAGTTAAAAGGAAAAAAAATTCCACTGGTAGGGATTTGAGTTGAACACTTTGCTGAAGATAGTGAGCATAGCAATATTCTTGAAGTACTAACCATAGCTTGATGAGATGGGCCAGTGGATAGGTTTCCATTTCACTGTCCCACCCTTTTTCTCATGAGTGTGTTTTCCTTCTGGAGCTGGTCACAGATCTGGGTGTTTTAAAAGTTTTCAGGATTTTAGTTGGCTGTATTTGTCTGTCAGACTTCCTCTGGACTGAATGAAAATCCAGCCATTCTAACTAAAGATTTCTCTGAGCTCCGAAAAACCAATACCTGTGCAAATAGACCAGAAGCATCCACAAGAAACACACCATCATTTTGACTTCTATAGTTGCACCCTGCAACTGCATTGTAACTAACACAACTGGTGTTTGTGCCAGTATTTCATAAGTTGTCCCCTTGATTTTAATTAAAACTGTGTGCAGTGTTGTTATTTCATAAGCCAAAACAACTTTGAGGTTGCCATCCTGGATTTTTAGAAATTATTTTCACTGGAGTTCATGAAGTGACTGAGGAGTCACTGGAGATGCAGTCCAGACTTGAGCTCTCTGTCTGGTCCTTGGTGGCAGCAGGGACTGTTCTTTAGCAGCCTGAGCTCTCAAGTTTGATGCATGACTTAAATTTATATGAAACTAGTCCCACTCCATATTCCTCTGTTGCTGTGTAGAGACAGTTAATCTTGACATGTTTTTCTTCCCCAGTCATCTGATACACAGATGGTTTTAGTTCATACTGTAAAAATTATGTTCCTAATGTCCCATTACTTCAGAAGTGTTTAGCAGTGTGTGCTTGGGCTTTTTATTTTTATTTTTTTTTTGTGACAAAAATAATTTCAGGATGACTTTCAGTTACATTTTTATGAATGAATATATTTAGTTGCTTTTGGCTGAAATGAGTGGGACAAGGTAAGACTGAGTAAGAGCCTGTTTGAGTTAGGGGTAGGTGCAGCAGCCAAATGAATCTCACAGCTGCCAGAAGCTTTATAGCTCTGCATGTCTGATTGATACTGTTTAAATAAAGTACAAAATATTCAGAGGGGAAAAAAGAAATCAAATTTGTTTCATACCTCTGAAATATTCAAAGGCAGAAGTCTGGAGGACTTTTAAGGAGGATGACATGCAGCCATATTGTCATGCAGGTTTATACTGTTGTAAAAATCTTCTTCAGCACTCAAACTGGACAGAATATTCCATTTTTTCTGATCAGATGGCCTTGGAAGGACAGAGAGGATCCCACTGTAAAAGTGAAAGTAATTTTTTCCTTCTTGTATCTTGCTTGTAAAGTAGTATTAACTAATTTTAGAATATTTTGCTTGTTTGACAAATAGTGGTGTTATGAGTTATAAGAATATAGTCCTTAACCTGACTATCACATACCACAAATATAATTCTTAAAATCACTGTTGTGTTCAGCATGATGGGTCTTCTCTATTATTTCTATAAAACCTGGAGTACTGATCCTGGATATATAAAGACTTCAGAAGAAGAAAGAAAAGAGGTAGGTGATTTTGTAAAATCAAATGGAAGGGCTGGTGCAGTGCAACATGTGTCAGCCACTTCTGATGGTTGCTTGTCATCATGTGCAGATTTGTTAAACTGGAAAGCAGTGAAATAGTCTTCCTCAAAGAGGTTTTAGCAATGTTGTTTTGCAACACAGATCTTGGAGAATTTCTTCTTCTACTGCTTGTTTCCATATCTTCCTTGTCCTGCTGTAATTTCCTTGCCTCTATCTTCTCATTGAAATGTGAGCTTTGGCCAGAGGTTGTACAGACCCACTGGTCTTATCTGTGATATGAATTCACATAGAACATCACTTACAAAAAATACAAGTTTTGCATAGTTTCTGCTTCAGTTGTCTATGGTTAGAAAGAAATAGTCACAGTGCTTTCCTATATATCATATGCTAGTAATGATTTAAATTTTATCATGTGCTTTGAGGATGTATATAATGGTTTGGTTTTTGTGCTTGAACATCGTGCAACTCACATGCTATTTCCTTACTGTTTTATAGTAGCCAAAAGAAATCATGGGCAGCCAGTCAGTAGAGAATTTAGTGTCTGGTCTCTCCAGCCTGTGGGTTAAGGAAAGCATTTTCTTTGTGGTCTCATGGCTCTCGTTGAGGTTATGTTTCTTCCAATTGCCAGGGAGAATAAACTGCAGTTTTAACATATTGCCACAGGACTCATACACTTTGTGTCCTTGTAAAGGATCAGGCTTCATCTCCCTGAAGTCTGACTGAGACTGAGAGGTGCCATCTCATTTTAAGGAATATTTAATTCACATCATTGAATAATTTTGGCAACACAGAAATACTTTTCTGAGTAACCTTGTGTGAGTGAAGCTGCATTAGTCATTACTGGTTTGTTTTTTCTTGTGCACCTCATTAAATAGCGAGTTCTATTCCTGTTCATGCTTGGCACTTAAAATACTTACAAACTGCAAAAGTCCTAATGTAGAAATCTTCATAGCACCTATGTGAATGTTATCCAAATGCAAGCACAAAATACTTTGTCTTTCAGAACATTATAGCTCTTGCAGAAGCTGGTTGCTTGGACTTCAGGACATTTTGCACTTTATGTCTTGTAAGTAGGGCTTTTGTACTTATTTTTTTGTGAACCTACCTTTTACTCAATACTGCCATAAAAATCCTTTTTCCTCACTGCTTGTCATTAAAGTGTTACACAAGTAGTTTGTTA
Organism: Motacilla alba alba; assembly: GCF_015832195.1. Classification (NCBI taxonomy): domain Eukaryota; kingdom Metazoa; phylum Chordata; class Aves; order Passeriformes; family Motacillidae; genus Motacilla; species Motacilla alba. The sequence goes on along the minus strand of NC_052020.1, from coordinate 2,990,892 downwards.
TATATTGTTCAGATTTCTTTATTTCTTTTATGGTGATAAGAGATGCTTTGAGATCCTTGGACTCTAATCTTAATTTTTAAATATTAATTTATTTTTTTTAATTAACGTGTATGGTTCACATCTGTGTTCTGTGTTGTGAGGTCTATGACACAGTAATTATGCAAAATGTGGTGGTAACTGTAAGGTGATGCCTTAAATTTTGAGCAAAGTAGATGCTTCTGCTATATGAGTGTGTTCTTTCCGTTCATCCTCACCTAGGTAAGGAAGCCTTTGAGATCTGTGCATTGCCTTGCTTGCCAAGCATGTGTAGCCAGATATGATCAGCATTCTCTGTGGACTGGACAGTGCATAGGTGTGTATGTGTTGTTTTATCAAATTTGAAAATGCCACATATTTTAAAAATTGCAGAGATAACATTTATCCCCTTAAAGAGAGAGCACACATGATGCAAGAATATCCTGTTGATAGTGAAGGACTCTGATAGGTGCCAGAGGGAAATTAGATGGAAGAGAGAAAAGCAAATAAGATTATTTAGGGGTTGTTAGTGGTCACCCTAAGAACACATACCACACACTCTGTAACTCTTTCTTTGGAGAGAGAAGCAAAAGGGATATGATTGAGACTTTAAAAAAGGGAAGAAAAAAATTAATAAGATGGTGGCTAAAGTGAATGCAGAATTATTAGCCAAGCATGTCATAGCAGAACTTGGGATCTAAAATTGGTAAAAGGAAAAATGTCTCCACATGGCAGGCAGGGAAATTTTGGAGCTTGCTGCTGTAAGGATTTGCAGACACAGGCAACGTCAGCAGGTTCAAGAAGGGATTACGCAAACTTTTTTTGGACAATCTGTCCAGGAGTAGATACCAAAAGAACCAGACAAGTGTGCACATTTTGACATTTTAATGCAGTAGCTGTGGATGAGGAGAATGAACTGCAGGAAGTGGCTGGACTCATGTGTCCTCCTGAACTTCCATTGCCCCTTGTCACTGTTAGGGACAGTTCTGAGTGGAGCAACTGTACCACTGAGATAACCCTGCAGGGCATTTCCATCTTCTTGTGTTCTTCCCTCTCACCCTCTCTCTTCCTTTCTGGCTTATTACTGGTGATGCTCAAGATAGGAAGGTGAGAGCTTCACATTTGTAACAATATATTTTTCACCTTTTTTTTGCCAACAGCTTTTTCCCTAGTGTTAAATGCTATTTTTGCAATGTTTGCTATTTACAAGGTGCTGAGACATCCTTCTGATGTGTTGTCTTGAAGCTTTGAGCAGTATCATTGTAATTAAAAAAAATATCTTCATGTAACAATTTTTCTGACAGAGGTCTAGGGTTTCTACATGTATGTTTGCAGTTCTGAAGCACACAAGGTCCATCAAATTGAATACCTTAGACTTCTCAGTATATGAGACAATTTTATTGTGCATGGGAGGGAGTTGTAGTTGTTTAATTAGGTCTCATCAGACTAAAACAGCTGAAGGCGTGCTCTGAAGGAGAGACAAATCCTGGTTGACTTTATCAGAGCTAATTCTATTATATAAATTGGGATGGCTTACAGGACAAAGTTGAGAGAGCGATCAGCCTTGCCAAACTCTCTTGTGGATGGCAGAGGTTAAAATAAGAAATGGTTTTGACTCTTTATTCCTGCTAACTGTAGTAGAAATGCAAGTACTGCTGAATTTTAAAACATCCAACTTTAAATTATTTTTTTCATTTTTTTCCCCTCAATTTCAGGCATTGGGAACCATTATTACTACCTGTTGTTCCTGTTTTTCCTGACAATGACTGGTGTCTGGCTGCTTTATGGAACTCTTCAGTGTATGTATCCATGAATTTAGTTTTATTTAGCTTTCAAATCCATCTCTGTGTGGTCTTTATTTTTCAGCATTTCATTTTCAGCAAGTGTAACCTGCGCAAGTGATACCTTACTTCAGCAGTGATGTTACTGTGTAGCTTAAGTGAAAATGCATCCTATCTGAGTCCTTGGTCAAACACCTGATTCCATTTCTGTTGAGCAAGAACAAAGATGCTGCTGTAGTGGGATACCCATTGGAAAACGAAATAGCAGGAAGCATTTTTGTTAGAGAGGAAATAGGGAAGCCATGTGGCAGAAGGTCAGGTGACAGGTTCTAATCTGGATCCCCTTTGCTGTAAGAGAAAATAAGTTTGTAAATACATTATTGCAAAAGCTTGATTGATTTTTTTTTTTTAAATTTGGAAATATTCATACTAAATGCAGACATTTCTTTTTTGTTTTGAAGTAGTTTAATTCTGAAGAGAAAAAGAAGTATAGTATCTTGTCAATGAACCTGGACTGTTACTTTGTAAAATTTAAAAAAATATTGGAAAGGAGAGGAAAACCATTATAATTTAGTTGCTGAGGATTAATTACTATAGCACTAATCTTTGAAAACAAGGATGTTTTTCTGTGGATCATGAACACAGAATGTAAAGATTATGCAGACAGAATAGCAAGCACTCACACATCTGTGTGGGTGCTTTTAGGTGGCAATGGGGTAGATGAAACATGGTATTTCTAGAGGGTGTTGCTATGTAGTTTTAATTTCATGCAAATAATCTTTTCTCAGCTCTTAAGGGCTTAAAACCACAATTAACTGATTGTGTGTCTTGTCAGATTGGTCCAACCACTGTGCAGCAAGTTTCCATCAAGATGGAGCATGGATTTACTTCACCCAGACAGTGTCCTGCTCTCCCTGGGTTTCCTACATCTCCTCAGCAGCTTGTTTCCACACCCTGTGGGCCTCTGGGTGGCTCACTGTTCAGCTTTATCAGGTAATATTATCCTTCAGTTTATGCTTCTTGTCAAGTTAAAGCTCTTCCCTGGGTGATTTGCTCCCATAAAAACTCTGTTCCTGCTCTTCCTGATAACTGTCACAGCAAGGTGCTTCTCTTAAATCTCAGGGCAGACCTTGAAGTTTCACAGGTTCAGCTTGTGCAGTCAGCATTTTTCTGTTGGAAGTAGAATCGCAGTCTGCAAATCATTCCTGTAACTGACCTCTGGGTTTACTACTCAAAATTCCAAGCCTATAAAAAATTGTATTTTAAGACAAGAAATTTATTTGACTAATAGAACTGATATTAATGCCCCCAAAACTGCATGAAAGCTCAGTAACACAATTATTCCTGAGTTGAAAATTCTGTGGCAGAGCTCAGCCATGTGTCATCAGACTGTATTAAATCCCACTGCTACTGTAAAAATATATGACCTGGATTTTATCTTGTTGAGGACTGTCAAATTTCTTGTTTATGTTTTTCTCAGAGAAAAGCTTGGCTATGCAAACAAAATTGAGAAGAGCTGTCTTAAAACATCTGTGAAGCAGCTTGTTTAGCAGCTCTTAGGAAATATGTATTAAGCACACTGAGCTAAGGACAGCTAAGCTAAGCACATCTTGTTCAGTAAAAAAAACCCCAAAAGCAAAAAGCCCCACAATCTTAGACGTGTACTGCTAGATTTTTGCAATGTCCAAGACAGTGGGATATCATGCTGGAAAAAGATAGGGAGGATATTTACAGTTTAACTACTGTGTTTCCTACACAGTGATTTGAAAACGTACTGCTTTATGGCATTTAGTGTCACTGTGGATCAAGGTATCTTTTTCTACCATTTTGTGTGGTAGAACATAGACCAAAATCTGAGGAGATTGGTGCTTAACTGTGATAGATCTTATACTTCTGCAGACATCTGTGAAAGTACAGTCTTCACAGGCATCCCAATTAAGTTTGCCTTCTCTGGAAGCTGGTTCTTGCCAGGTTCTGTTTTAGTCCAAGTGACATTTAAAGACACTTTTCAGTCATCAGTTATAGCAGTGTTACTTATTTGTTAGATATGTCCAGGCTCTTCCCCCCTACTTCCTTCTCATTAGTATCTTTTGCTCACTAGGATTTTAATTTGTGATGTTCATGTTGTAACCATTACTTATGGTTTTTTTTCCAATCAGGTTGTGTTCCTGGGGTTGACCTCACATGAAAGAATGAATCTCCTGGTACAGAGAAAATCCTCTAAGCATCCTGTTTCACTCAGGAGGACTCCATACAAGTGGGTATTAATGAATAGAGTGATTAAAACGTGTTATCTCTTCAGTGCTGATTTGCTTCACTGCTTCATAAATGCACAACCACTGTTTTTGGGGTGAGGGAGTGCTGTCCAAAAACTTGTTCATCAACCTCTGTGTCTGTTGTGTGGGATCAGAAAGAGAATTAAGGTATGAACTGTTCTCTTTCTGACTTCTCATGCAGTATTTAGCTCTATTAATAGAGAAATTGGTACCAAGGTTTCCCTGTTTCCTCAGGTATATTAACAGATGAGATCTTAGTAACTGTGGGGCATTATTTGTGTTCAACCTAATCTACTCTTATGTGCTAATGTAAATCATGTTGTAAAAGTTCAGCAAAGGAATAATGCTCAATTGAGAGCTCTTCTGTTTCTTCTCCCTGAGCTGTCTGCTTTAATATCTTAAGGCTAATATCTTAAGTACTGTCTCATGGTGAAGTAGTATTTTTCATGCTTGCAGTATTTCTTTTCTTAGGTTTATGAATATTCTTCTCTTTTTTTCAGCCTTGGATGCTTCCAGAATCTTTCAGACTTTTTTCAGTGCAGTTGCTTTGGTATGTTCAAACCCAACTTAATTGACTGGACCAAGCAATACAAACTTTTTCATCTGGCAAAGGAGAAAAATGTTCATTCTGTGTAAAATATAGCTTAATTTCTAAGACAATTGAGCTGAAAGCTAAATAAAACTAGATATTTTGTTAATTTCTACAAATTTTTCTGAAGTTGCTAGTTTTTATTTTTTATTACTGTTTCAAATATTAAACTTACCTTACATAAAATACAGCAGATTTGTATATGGAACAGTCACTGTGTGTCTGTGTATGTATAGTTTGAGCTGAAACTATTTAAAATTTTATGTGAGGAGATGATACAAATATATATTTTTTTAAAGGTAAGTTTTTGGGGCAGAATTTCAAAATTACGTTGGTAACATTTGCTTTACTTTTCTGGTAACAAAAGACAATTAAATTTGAAAATTAAGGTGAATGCTCATGTTTAAAAACAATATTACAATTACATTGTAATTTTCTTGCTTATGCTGTGAAAATCTCTATTAAGTCTTTGTATTTGAAGAGTTTACATGTAATAAAATAGATCTTTCATACTTGTAAGTGTATTTTTGCAGATTGAAATAGAGTCTAGGGATATGTGACCAGTGAGGTATTTAGGGTGGGTACAAAACCATAAGAAGGAGCCTGACTCTTTGCCTTATGGTTTTCACTTATATATGCCCTGTTAGGGTGTGAAGATGGGTAAGTTTATGATGGAAGATAGCAAAGCACATAAAAAGAAGGAATTGTTCCCCACTGCATCTGTAAAAGCTAATGTCAGCCACATTCCCAAGAAAAGGAGGGGCCAGCTGTACAGTGTGATATGAATGTAAGTCAAAGTAGATAACAATGAAAACCAGCAGGGAAAAAGTTCAAGATCAGGAAATTAAAGCCAGATACCATCTAGAATGGACATCAGAAGTACTGTAGTGAAATGCAATTCTTGTGAGGGGTTTCATTCATCTTGGTGAAATCCATTTATCTGAAACATTGTAGAATGTGTAAGCACAAGCAAATACAGATAAAAATAATGAGAAGCAGTAAGTACTTTATTGTAGCTTGAAAACAGATAAAACTTATAACATTGTATCCTGAGAACATTTTGGTTTTTTTTTTTTTAGAAATATCTCCCTCAGAGAAAGAATTTCAAATCCTTTTTAATTGTGTCAAAGCAAATAACATCTACTTATTCTAACACAATTGCCAGCATAATCAAAACTCAACTAGGAAACTGGTAGAAATACAGACATGTTAACATTGTGAAAAAAAGAGAATACAGTGTAACTGGGAACACCTGGACCCTTCCTTCCAGAAGGGATCCCTATCATAATGGGGCACTATGAGTCTAACATTCCAGTCTAAAATGTGACAAGTAGTAGTTTAAGAAGCAATAATGTTCCATGAGGTTCCTTGTCTTTATATACTAAACAAAAACATGAGTCTAATGTTATCATAGTACCTTTTTAATCTCCTCTAAGAATTTCTTAAGATACAACTCACGATTTTTTCCTGCAAGGAGGAAAATCTTAATCAAATGCCCTAGGTACTTAGCAATATGTGTTGTTTAATGTTTTACTTGACAGCTATCACTTGGTGTCATCAACAGCAGTTTGAGTCTGTTGCATCCATTTTTTCTCATTCACACTCTTTCTTCTCCACTTGAGTGAGGCCACCAAACCCAATTCCTTTGGGACCGAAGTTTTTTGCATAGCAAACTGCAAAAGGAGGAGTGGGAGGTAAATGGTACTCTGAAGGCTCTCAGAGGTAAATGTCTTTTGGTTTTCATTTTTAAATTACTATCAAATTTAAGTTGATAAAAAGAAAAGAAATCTGAAATCGTGTATTTCCCATTAGTTTATCCAGGTCTTAATAGTGAAACTGGTATTACATATTTAAATTACACAGAAGTTGCATCTGGTGATCTCAAAGAAAGTTAAGAAATTACCTATTTTTTTAGATCTAAGTAATACCTTCATTAAAGCTACTTTCCTATCTGAAAATGCTCAGTAAAACTTGGTCTGATGAGTAATACAGAGTAAGCCAGAGATTTTTAAGAACTGGAGCATCATCCAGAAACTGTTGATGAGCATTTAAGTAATTCCATTTGAATTCTGCATTGGTTAGTGTGTGCATAGTTGTTTATCACAACTCTGCAAAGGGGTAATAGTGAGCATATTTCACCAAATATGCCAATTTGATCCATTTGTAGTTGACAGACTGTTGCCAGTCACAGAACTCGAATACTCCAATATTCTTCTTTAGGGTTCTCTATAAAGTTTAGCTTTTTATATAAAAGCTTCACGTACTTTTTTTCCCCTTAAGCTATTTCTAGGAGTCAAGTGAATTCTGTGAACTTTGTGAATCTGAGAAGAACATCTAGATGTGTATTTACCATTTTTTGCATTATCTTCTGTGCTACCAATGCAGTGGAAATATCTTTAAAACTTTACTGGCAAGAATTATTATTTGGAGGACCAAAAATCTGTATCTTTGTGGATTTTTTTGTTTTAGTGAATGAGACTGTGCAGATACAAGAGCCTGCCCAGCAGATATGGCCAGTGCTCTGTTAGAAGGTCGGACAGATTTGAGAGGTTGTCCCATCTGTAGAAAAATTGTAGCATTAAAATTTAAATGTTAATAGTAGAAGCTGCAACTGCAATGTTACCATAGCTCTTTGCTTTCAGAAGGTTGTTAAAAAAGACAAAAATGAAACTTCCTGGGGGTGTTAACCGTACAGCAAGGTAAATCACAATGGAAATCCTAGGTGTAAAGAGACTAACTTCAGATTGACTCTGTAGCCCAGTTCAGCTCCCTGCAACTCTCACCTTTACAGTAGAGCTCTCCATCCTTGTCGGTAACGTTCGTGGATTCTAAACTCTTCCCACAAATGGCGCAGCGGAAGCAGGTCTTGTGCCAAGGCTGGGCAAGGGGAGACAATTCATTGTGTGGCACAGAAAGTGCACAGCCAAGCAGGTACAAGAAACAAAGAAGTACTGCTTTTTGTGGTATGGAAAGGTTAAAATTCATTTGTAAATCTTGTGGCTTCCATTTTTAGTCATTCTGGGTTGGCCTTTTTTCAGTTACGTTGTCTAATATATCTTCAATTGCCACTACACATAAATGTTTATAAATATACCCAGAGATGGAAGAAGAGCCAGCTTATACAGTAATGTGTGCTTGGTCCTCAGACATCAGTAATAAGAAAACATGGAAAAATATTTACGTAAAGTACAAGATTTTAAACCTGTTGTAGCAATTTGCAAATTCATCCTTGTGTTTTCTTTATGAATGAAAATTTAAATTATTGAGGACCTTTAGCTATAGTTTCTCACCATTATAAAATGGTGGGGTTTTTTTCCTAGTGCTGAAGTCACTACTTACTTTTCCTCCTCCCATGATCTTTTCTGCAGCATACACTGATTTGCCACAACGGGGACATTTATCCACATCTATCATCTTTTTGGCAAACTTTGAAGCATTAGTTGGTGTTGAGGGGCAAGCAGGCTTTGGTGACCCCCTAAAACAGAAGTTTTTAAAGCTGCTTAAAAATGTTATCTTCTTTAGAAAAAGGATTTAGTTATTTTTTGGTAAGGCATAAAATACTAAATTGCTCATCTCTGACATGCAAAAGGGGATAAAAAATAAGAAAATTGAAGTATTCTATTGAATTCTGTGTTGTATGATTGAGAAGCTGGTACTGTAAGCTCTGATATTACCTGTTCTGGGCTAAATACATGGAGCTGGCAGCAGCCACATGCACAAAAGATTATATTTAATGAAAATTGAAGTAAAAACCAATTTTCTCTCATTGAGAGGCAACAGGGAAAATACAAGGAAAAGATGCCTCTAGTCTTTGTAACTGGTTATCTGCTGGTACTCATCAAACTGAAAATAAAAATTCAGGTTTTGCATGCCGTAGTTTCATTAGGCAGTGAAACATTTGGACAGGGAATTGGGGTTCTTACCTGGCCTAGGGTCAAAAGGACATCAGAAAAGTAGCTTTGTTTTTTTTATTTCTTGACTTTGTGCTTTTATTCTTTGTGCATAAAGCCTTTTACAGAATGATTTCTGAATTATCAGATAGTTGGACTGAAACAGGTCATTTTATCCACAGGATGCAACAGTTTTGGGTGCAGAACTCTGCCCATAATGGATTTGTATGGTACAAGGAGCTACAGTTAAATACATTGTTTAAGCTTTTATTTCCTGCACAGCATATTGGTTAATTGGTTTCTTTATAGTAGACCACCAGAGGGAAGAAGAAGCATCGTTGATTTAGCAATGTGCAACTTTGAGAATTGCAGGAAAATCCTATAAAAATGAACTGTCAGATCTAATTATGTGCTTTTGGAAGATGGTATCCCATTAGAATTCTTTTTGTTCAAACACATTCTCAGTGTGTTTGTAAGTGTTATTAGAACCACAGGGAGGATTTAGAAATGTTATTTCCCCCATTGAGAGGAGCACTAACAGCATGGGGTAGTGTGATTATTTCTGTAAGAGTAAAATATTAACTGTATTTTAGCCCCTAACAAGAAAAAAAAAATCTTTTTTCTATGGTCAGTGTGACTTTACCACTGTGCTACAAATGGCAGATTACAATTGCAGTCAATATTTACATGTGTGCTGGCATATAAAGGCTGCTTCTGCAGAATAATTACTATTGAAGGAGAGTATAATTTGCAAAGGAGGTTTAAAGAGACTGAGCATCATTAAAGACTGTTAATTAGAACGTCTATGGTAGGAAAGGGTGTAGGAAAGTCTGCTCTGCTCCTTATGCTAAATGTTGTTATGGAAACAGAATGAAATATATAAAACACCCTGGTAAGAGACGAGTAGGATAAGAAAAAGGATCTGTCACTGGGGTTTGACTCACTGCTGCAGGTTCAAGCCCAGGTGGTCTCCGGTGTCAGTGCTGAGGCATCCAGCCCCTTGTCCAAAGCCAACCCCTTTGGGGCCATATTTTCTCCCATAACAGGTTTTGCAGTAGATTTCAGATTCATGAGCTGCTATTGTGGTGCTGTCCAGAGCCTTCCTGCAAGCCACTTAAAACAGGGAGAGAAAGGCACATATCAGCATTTGCCTTTTCAAATTTGAATTTATGTGGTTTAAAATAATTGCAATTAGTATTTCTTTTTGTTTAGCTTTAAAAATGTGGGGAAAGGAGCCAATCAGTATAAAACTTGTCAGTATAAAACTTGACAGAGCTGTTGCTTAAATAAGGGGGAGGTATATGTGTGTGCACATAACCTGTTCTTCTATTGCTGCTCTGAAGTTATCCTGTAACCCCAGGGAAATCTAGATCTGTGAAGCTTAAAATGGGCTTGAGATTGAAATTGGGCATCCTGAACTCCCCGACCTTAAAAAAGTGGAAAAGAAGGTTGCAGGGACATTGATCTGGACTTTACAGAATAGTTGCTCTGAGTCTGTGGTGGCTTTCTCAGCCCAGCCCAGGTTTTGACGTGGTATGTTTCTGTGAGAGGGTTTAACATCGACTCCTCTCTGGAGTCAGACATGTTGGGGTTTTTTTTATCATTATTTGTTTGTTGGAGCTGTGGCACCAAGGCAAAGCAAGTGTCAGCTCTGTCAGACTTCCTCCAGGATGACAGGAGTGTGGCTGTAGCCATTCCCAAACAGTGCTCTTACAAATCATCTGTGGTACAGAGAACAGCAGCTTAGCTTAGCTCACTAAGAAAGGTCTGGCAGACTTTTGGACAGAAGGTGCAATAGGAATGCCCAGCTTTCATCAGGGAATACAAATACAAATTACAAATTATGTCCTCTACAGCACTACTAATAATGAATGGGGAAAAATATAGTAGCTACACTCCTCACTACTTAGTGAGGGGTAGTGTATGCCTTTGTGTGCTGCATCTCTTGGGGAACTCAGTGTGAGACAGCCTTCAGCCCACAGAGATAGAGAGGAAAATGTTTCAATTCAGAGTCTCTCTTGAAGACCAGGATTTTTCAGTATGCTAAAAAATTACTATTTCAGTACTTCTTACAAACTGTTCACTGTTCAACAGTGGTTGATTAGAAGGGGGGAAAAAATAGGCAAAAACTTTCTCTCCAGGATCCTTAGAACAAATGCTTACCCTGCAGAGGGCATTCCACTCATGAGCTATTGATAGCTTGGAAAACAAAGTTGCTGAGTTTACATATGCAACAGAAAGCTGTGAAATACAGAAGTATTGAAAGTGGCCGGAGGGTTTGATTAGCCCTTTCCCCCATGTTTACTTTAAATGTCCTCCTCTGAATTCAATTTATCCACCACAGGCAATTTACACCCTGGAATCTCTGCAGCTTTAATTATAGACTCCTAGAATGGTTTGGGTTGGAAGAGACTTAAAAGATCACTCAGTTCCAACCCCCAGACCAGGTTGCTGTTAAGGGGCAGTATAACTAGTTAAACATCCCCAGCTCTGTGGTTATCTTTGTGGCTTTCCTCCTCCCTGTATTGCATGGAGGGAGAAATAATTTGCAAAGACCTTTATAGTTAACAGAAGTAAAATGAGGCACTTCTGTACTACACGCTTGCTTTGAGATGATAATTGTATTTGCTAAGGGAGTTAAGGGATGATGGAAACTCTAACAGTAGATAATGTTTCTATTTCTGGTACCTTAGGGATAGGGTATCAATTCACCACAACAGATGGAGCAAAAGCCCTTGAAGTGCTATTGTTGAAATAACTTTGAGACCTGTCATCTGCCAACAGATCCTGTTCTCCTGCCGGCACTGAGGAGATCCAGGTTTATGGCATGAGATCCTGCCAAATGTCCATCACAGCTGCACTTTGGGTAAAAGCTGTCAGTGAAACATCAGTCTGCAGGTAAACAGGAATCTGCATGCGAAGGAGGGATTGCTGGAAACAAATTTCTCTCTTGCAATACTTGTAGAGAAAAACTATGGAGCGGGGAGAGAGTGTTATAAATAATTTAGCTTGTCTGATTCTTCCTGTGTTAACAGGTTGCTTTGACTTGCTTATAATTCTGCTGAAATTGAACTCTTTGGTCAGAAAATACTGATGTGCTTTGTGTATGTGGTCAAAGATAATATGAATTAGAGGGTATATTTGAAATAGTTTTATTTAGGAATATACAAAAGTGCATCTAAACTAACTGTTTCCATGCCTGAGTTTAGGCTGGGGAAAATTGGTTTCCTTCTGTTGAGAGATGAAATCCTATAAATGGTTCATAGAAAAGCCCATGAATGTGATACATGATCCTGAGGTATCCAGAGCTGCTGAATAGCATATGTGAGTCATGGGGAAAAGTAAAGCCAGTTAACATACCTTTCATATGCCAGCTGGGCAACTTAGATGCATCTTTATGTTTTGACCTTAAACGTATTTCTGATGGGAATATTATTTTTAGTATCTAACCTATTAATAATTCATTCAGACTTAAAACAAGGGGCAAATAAAGGAATATTAGAAAAAAACAACCAACCAACCAAAAAAACCCCACAACAAAATACACCACCAAGCAACCAAGAAAAGCCTCACAACAAACCAAATATTTGATAGAGCTAATGAATGTAAGTTGTTTATCATGAATCACTAAAAGAAAATAATTCAGTTGTGCTAAGAACAAAGACTATACTTGAGAAATATTCATAACTATGCTCTATTAGGGCAGATCTTTATTTTTTATTTACTATTTATTGTTATAGGCAGAACATGGAAGCATTAAGAAAGTTTTAGTTGAGACTGAGATATTCCTTTTACCATTCTGTGAAAATTGGTTGAAGGTTGTCAGTTAGTTGAAATTTTTTTGAGGGAGTCCTTTCTTACTTGGCCTTTTAGGCATCCCTAAAGGCATCATTTGGACTTTTAAGCATCACTTTTAGGGCACCTGGAGAAAGGCAAAGACAGCTCAGGTGTGTCATTTGGTCTCATTCTGCAAAGAGCTGCTCTGTATCAGATAAGCATGTAAAATTAGTCTGGTGCCTCCAATAAGAAGTCTCTATTCCTCCAGAAAGGGAGGGACAAAATTGGATTCAGTGGCTCCTAAACTGTCATGCTGGAAGTCGTACTGCAAAGGTACCAGTCCCAAGTATTGTCTGCAAGATAAACTCTTCAGCTATCTTTAGTTCTTGGTAAATTGTTTGCTCTCTCCCTCTCCACAAAGGGCAAACAGAGCTGAATTGGTACCTTCTCTCTGAAATGATTTTTTTTTTACAAATTTCTGCCTCTTCTGCAGAGAAAGAAAAATTGCTGGAAGCCAAACATCACAGAGGAGTGTGAAGGGAAAGAGTAAGTGAAATGGGACTATGTGAAATATGCGAAGGAGGCTGAGGTACGTGCAGAGTGTTAGTGGGAGGTTTTGATGACATCAGGGTCTTTCAGCTTTTCGGTGTGAAACAAATTAATGTCAGGATTCACAGTGAAAGTAATCATCTCCTATAAGTAATCATCCTTCTGTCTTATGAGTGCTGTTTGTTTGATTCTGCTGGGCTTTTTAACCTGAAGCAAACCTGTGGTGTGCCACATTGTGAGAAGGAGGGTGTCCTGGAGATGGATTTAGATACTGTGATTCTGCAACACCCTCATGTCTCTGACAAAATCCATCTCATGTTTGGACAAAGAAAAGCCAGGAGCCCAAGAGGCAGATTGCTCCAGGTAAAAGGCAGCAAAACTGCCTGCTAAGTAAAACAAAAATAAATGTTCTGGCTTTAATGGAAGAGTTCTACAGAACTATGGGGGTGCTGTGATGTTAAACCATTCAGCCCAGCTTACTGCAGAGGAAGCATGACTTGTGGAAACTCCTTCCATTGCACTGGATTTCCTCAGCATGGTACACCGTCTTTTCACAGGCCCCACACTTGGCTCCTCCTCCCCAGTTCGGCATCCTTATCTGAAGGGTTAACCTAGGAAATCAAATTACATAAAAAATTCAACAGCAAATGTGAATTCTTTTAAATGGAACAGCTTAACTTAAAAAAAATTTTCCTCCCTGTCCACTCAACTGCTACTGCATACTTGCAACATACTTCATACCTGTGTGGTAGCAGAAGTGAGGGTGCTACCTTGGGGACAGGGACAGTCTAAATCCCTGTGATTCTCTCATAAAAAAAGGATATTCCTTAGCTTGGTATATTGTGATGATAAATATGTGAAATGATTGAGAGTTGTTTCAGTGAAAAAGTACTAGGATCACTTAACTCCCTCTTCTGGAAAAGAGGATCTAGGGTTTGTTTTCCATCAAATTGTCATTTTCTTTCAACACTGCCCTTTCCTGTACTCCAAAATAACCTTTTATGAGTTCCTCATGAAACAGCCACAAGATCTCTGAGCTGCACAGCCATTGTAAAGTAATAACGGACAGGTTCCTGAGGTACTTAAGGTGTAGGTTTTTTTCTTTGTCAATTGCATTTAAAATCTAAACATCAGAGAAAAAAAGCTAGCCATGGTTTCTGTTCCAGTTCTTGCTATTCCAGTCAGCACTGGAGTGCCTTGCTCAAGGTCACACAGGAGGACCGGAGCCCAGCCCAGGTCTCCTGATGTCAGGCTGAGTGCTTTTCCCTGTGACTGTGCTGTCACACAGCTGGAACAACCCCAGCCCCCAGTCTGCCCTTATGTTTTCTTGTTTGAGTCATCGTTTCTGGAAAGACTGGGACGTCATCTTGTCATCTGCACACCAAATTATCAGGTTATTCCAAGCTCCTGGCACCGGCCTTCCTCCTCCTTCTTGGAAAACCAGTCACCTTCTTATTATAGTTATTTTGAAGCCTGCTTGTGCTATTTGTGTTTGATTAAATTCACCAAAAGGTACTTTTAACTAAGAGAAGGATTTTGAAGGCTGAATCAGGCCTGCTACCTGAGAATTTCTTCTCAGGTCAGGTGATAGAGAGAGAGGAATTTATCACAGCAGTAATGTAACAGAGCTGGTATTTTCAATTAGTTGCATTTTAGACTAACATTTTACTATATGTTTACATTTGACTAATGTCCTGTGCTTATTATCATCTCAGTGACTTCTGCACTTTAATCTTCTGAATTTCAGAATAAAATGAACAATGTTTCTATGCCAGCTCTGCACCCTGAGGGGAATCCTTTCTGACAGCTAAGACCAAAAATCCTGCAGTGGTATGAAAGAGTTGTCTGTCCAGCAAAAGGAAGGGACACACGCTGAGACAATAGCACTGGAGACATGGCAACGGGGGCAGGTTTTGCAGACTGTGTTTGATAACTGTGCAGATACCAGCATATCCAAACATCTCTGCCTTATCACAGCAGTTATTAGCATATCCTTAACCCTGTGTAATTAAATAGTCACAACAGTGCTACCTTCACTAGACAGCGTACCTGTCATCCTCATGCAAGGTCCAATCTCTCCTCCTCTTTGAGAGGCTGATTTCTGCTCAGCTGAACACCCTCCCCAGCTCAGCCAGCCCAGCCTTAGCCTTCTGCTGTCACACAGCAGCAGCATCATTAATCTCTTCCAGACCCTCCCAGCTCTCTTGGGAGGCTGCTCAGGTGCAGAACTGCTCTAGCAGTTCCAAAACCATAATGGTGCAGAAAGGAAATGAAAACTCAGCTTTCTTCTAACTCTGTTTATCTGTAATGTAACGTGTGAGAAGCAAAAAAAAAAAAAAAAACAACCAAAAACCAAAAAACTGATGTAGCTGAAATAAGAAACAAAACTAACTGGGCACAATGAACAGGTGATGAATTTGATATCTCATGTAGCGAAGCCTTCACTGAACAGCACTGTTGAATTGGTTTTTCAATTTCTTTTAAATGTGAGATAAAGGAACAGAAAGAAATCTTTCATGTAGGTAAAATCTTATTCTCACTCTGCCATTCTGTATTTTCTTCTATTTTTAAAGTACTTTTGTATTGGTGCCATTTTTTTCTTTCTCTTATGAAAACAATTCAAGTGACACTTCAAACATTTTAAAAGAAGGAAGGGCAACTGTGGATAAAAATCAATTTTGTGACACTTCCTTGAAAATGAGATTTTTTTGTTTACAGTGTTCCCTTTCAAATCAGGTTTCCTGTGGAATCCCTTCCTAGCTGAGGCAGCACTGACAGCTGATTGGGAGGAGAGTGGTTTGTACCTCTGGTCTCTGTAAAGCTGCTTCCTCTCTCTTAGGTCTCCTCAAAGGCACACCAAGCCTCCAAAACTGTGGCAGCAAGGATGGTTGTTGGAAAGTAACTACAATTACATCATCAGCTGAAGGGGAAAAAATAATCTCTGAAAAAGTCTGATAAAGTGTGATAGTGAACCTTGTGCTGCCAAGGGCTTTGGTTAAAGCTCTTAGAAGGATCATTGTTACTGAGGCTAATTATAGTAACATGACTGGGCATGCATACACATTTTCCATGTTTTTTGGCATCACCTGATGGTAAGCTGTAGGAGAAAGAAGAAAGGCATGGCAGAAAGATTTCTGTAAGGATACTCGTGTAAGAACAGCAGTGCATGCCATGATGTCTGTGCTGGCTAGAGGAACAGCTGGGTGAGGTACCAGGGCACATCTGTGCTCTTCCTGTCTGGGCTTTGTTCATCCCTCTGGAGCTGACTGGCCATCCCTGGGGATGCTGCCTGCGCAGCAGGGTTACCATGAAAAGGTAATCTCCATAGGGGGTGTGGCACTCATAGTTTTGTACTCATCTAAATTATACAGTGGATAAAGTGCCATCCTTTCAATAGAAATAGAACTTGGTCTCCATTTGTCAACAGAAAAAAAATAGATCCAAAGTCTCCACTTCCCATAATTTCTTTGGTTGTCAGTGTCTAGATCCCCATGAAATTCCCTGAACTTTGTTGTTTTAATCTGGTTAACTTTTCATATCTGCTCATCACATGGTTCTTGTTATATTCTGCTGTTCAGGTGGGAAGTAGAGCAGACTGATCCTAAAGGTAAGAAATGTGTGACACAGAAACTTCTGAGTGTTAGTTGCAATGTGTGGGCACTCAGGGTGCTGTTAAGCTGGAGGAGTGTTCTTGGGCTTGCTCAAATGCTGTTCAGCAGCTTGTGTCATTCTTCAGAATGTAACTTCTGCATGGAGCAGAATTTGTACATCAGATGAGCAGCCAAGGATTCATGCCTCCAATTATTTAGAGATTTTATCACTACTTTATAGGTTGAGCTTGTAGCAAGGAAGCCTTTGAAGTGTTGGTGTGCTCTGCACAGTTGTGAGCTGTCTTCTTTTGGGCTGTTAGTCATACTGTCCAAATCTTGGTGTCACATCACTGCTGCAGGGTGTCTCTCTAATCAAAGTGCCTTTGATAAGGATAGAATCCCAAAATGTATTTTATCCATTGATCTAAATGGGTGTTGGACGCAGTGCGGGCCTGATGAAATGTGGAGGAGTAAAAGGCAGTGCTAATGCCTGACTGTACTGCAGGTGAAAAATGTAATTAATTAATGGATTAATTGGAATTAATTCTGGTGCTTCCTTGCTAAACACCCTTCTATGTGCTCATACGTTTGACAGTCTAGAGCTCATGTCTTATCTGAATGGACTGCAGAGTTGTGTATTGTGTGGCTGGCTTAGGGTTATCTCTTTGCCACATGTGCTGCAGGATGGCTTTGAAGGGGATAAACAGAATGGGGAATATTGGTCTTTGTGATTACTGGCCATAGAAGTGCTGAGTGGGGAGTGGTGGGCAGGGTGTGCTTGTATCTCTCTGCATTTTAGTCCCAGCTAAGCTACTTGGTTTAGACTCAGAGAAAACTGATTCCTTGATTCCTTACCTAACACACAAGCAATAATAATACAAAACTCACACATCGCTGTCTACATTGAAATGCAAAATATCAAGGCCACATTTGAAATTAATTTCCCAGTTGAAGTCTGTGGGAATGCCAGTGCAGCCAGAACTTCACTCTAGTATCTAATCACAACTCTGCTGTGACCTGTCCTGTGACCATCATGACTCATTTGACTGTCCCTAGTGATACTCACACCACCAGCACCATGGGGATAAGAAGATATGTCTTCCTTTATATAATAGCAATAAAATGCTGGTGTCGTTTTTCTCTGCAACTGACATTCATGATGAGGTTTTCTTTTGATGAGTATTTGAGATGCCACTGCATCTCGAACAGCCTGGAGGTGTTTCTGTCAAAAATCAAGCCCTTTGTGGAACATGCTTCTCCCTCAGCAGGAGAGATTCACAACAGAGGGAAGGCTTGTGTTTGAAGACTGAGCTCATTCATGGAGATGTGATTTTATTATGTATTTGTAATCTTATTTCTGATATTCCAGTGCATTCAGCGGGCTGTGGCTACAGGTAGATTTTATTAGTCCGTGTCATACATTGAGCTTCCACCATGATCTCATAATAGCCAGCATTTTCCCCTTACATCTGCAGTGAAGCAACACAGGTCAAGGTATGGGAATTCCAACATTGGAAAGTAAATATTGATTTTTCATTGACACTGGTCACACTAGGTTACACGTGGCACTTTGAAACACAAAGATTTTAACTGACTTGATGTGAAGCACATGTGCATTGCTGAGAGCTGATAGTGCCCCATTCCCTTGCTTTCATCTCTGTTTTTCTACTTTTTCTATTATTTTCTAGCTTAGTGATGCCACATTTCCTTTGAAACTTCCTTGATGCACGCTTTTGCACAAATTTAGGATTGCATCTCCAAAAAATACAGTATCTGACACTAGAACAGGGTACTTCATTCTGACTTAGAAACCAACCACACCCCACATTCACATGCTTGTACCTTCACATTCATGGTTCAGTCTGATCCATGTGGCTGTGGAAAGTTGCATCCTGCTGTACAAATGACCCGCTCATTTTTCCAGGCCTAATCCTGGGCTATCAGCTTTCACTATTCCTTCCACAAGATTCTTCTCTAATGCTTCTCTAATGCAAAACTGTTACAGACGTTGAAACAGCGCTGTGATGACTGAGATAAGACACAGAATTATTTTATCTACATGCATGGCTTTTTCTCTGAAATACTTTTACCTTTAGGCAGAACACTTTTCATAGTAAAAACATATATGTATTTATGTATTTATTTATTTATTTGAATTTTTTTTTTTTTGAATAATTGACCAATCATGCTCTCTTAGAATGCTTGAATGATGGAGTTGGGAATATTTCTTTCATCCTGCATTCTTAGCTATCCATTTCTTGTCAAGTCTGCACAGAAGTTTTCTTCTTATTTGATATGAAACCAATTGATCACCAACATTAAATATTTTGAAGATTTTGGGGGATTTGTTTTGGTTTCTTACTTCTAGGATACCATTATGACAGCACATAAATTTGTATGCTGTGTATGCGCACTTTCTAAAGACTGACTGTTTGTAGGCAAATAATTCTGTAGCTTTGTAACAAAATTTTTAAACATTCTGAAACTTCTGTTATCCAGTCTTGCCTAGTCCAAACGAGTGTCTCTGATGAGGATCCCCCACCCAGCCCTGCTCTTGCAACACCCATAGCTGCTTACCTGGCTGAGCCAGAAGAATCTCTCTTTCTACTGGCTACTCCAGACCTAAAACACTTCTCTGTAAGACTCATATTTCTGTACTATACCTACATGGTTTCCTTTGTCAGGTAACAAATTGCTTCTGTCATCTGTTAGGAATAAAAAAAAACCCAAACTCCTTTTGGCAGAACCCATGGGACTCTACTCACCAGTGTTGCTTGAATTTTCTCCTTCTTTTCTCAAGTCTCAAAGGGTTTGAACAGTAGGGATTCCTGCTCTCTTTAAATTCAGTGACCACTTCTGCCAGCCCTATAAACTGGGAGGGGAGGGGAGTGAGAGTTTCAGGGATCTGAGCAATGCCGTTGCTATCACCAAGCTGAAAATAACCTCTGACAAAAGCCTGGCATTTTGTTCCCTTATGTCTGCTTGTGGACAACAATGCAGCCCCTCGGATTACATCTAAAGGATATTCCTGACTGCAGCCCAACAAATCAGAAATAAAGATTAAAATTTTATAGTTGCTCTACTGCATTGCTTAAATGTGAATCATAAAATAACAGTTCTTGAAATGACGATCTTGTTGTTAATGGTCACATTGCCAAAAGTAGTTTACTGAAATAATTGTTAAAAATAATAATAAAATAATAAAAATAATAATCAAAACTTGTTTGTAGCACCTCCAAGAAAACAACAGTTTTAAACTAAATAGCATTTCATTCGGCAGTTCACGATTTGAGAGATACAAATGGTTTGGCTTCTAGGATACAAAGGATTATGCTTTTACCTCAAATCTTTCATTTTTTACTGTTTTTAAGCATTAAGGTGGGTAGATAATATGTACAATATTTAGCCTGTGTTATTATTGCAGTTATCTTTGCCATACCTGACTGAGACCCTTGGAAAGGGATGAGGCTGCAGATGTGTTAGAGACGTGGGCAGTAAAGTATGAACTTATTTACAGGGCTTTATTTTAAGGGCTTTAAAGGTTTAGAAGCTAATTCTCATTTGTCTGAGCAGATGCCTGAAATTGGCAACTTTGTTCAGGATCATGTGTATGAAAGGGCCCATCCCAGGGGTTAAACAGCAGAACTCTCAAGCTTTAAGTCTCAACCTGGGGACTTTCATGGAAGCATAAGAAAATAAGATGCCAAATCCAGGTCAGACTTCAGGATTTAGGAGTCTGTTAGCTGAGGCTGCTAAGAAAACTCAGGAAACCTATAAATCTGTTTGCTGTTGAGTCTGGCACAGATTTTATAATGCAGAGACAGGTCCTTGGTGGAGAATTGAAGGACTGTCTCTTTCCTGAGCAGAGGAGCTGGACTCCATCTCTTCTGGGTTGTTGTCTCCTGATAGTTAATGGAACTATTCTATATCAGATAAAGCCAAATGCAGAGGGGACAGTGTAGTGTGTGGTATGAGGGTACCTTGTAAGAGGGCAGCAAGGGGGGGTTGGGGCAGGCCTGAACTCCCTTTTGGAATACATGGGAAGCACTGAGAAGCTTTTTAAATCTTTGTGTTTGCGCCCTTGGTGACTTACATTAGGACCCATGACATTTGAGAGGGATGAACCTCCTGTAATGTTCATATTTTATGGATCATGTACTTGGATGGATTTGCACCATAACCAACTGCAGGGAACTCTGTGAAGAAAGCATTTGCCCCAAAATCTAAGTATTTTCCCTTTGGTTTTGGTAGAGGGAAAGGGTTAAGGGAAAAATGCAGGTGATGAACTTTTAGTTTTTCTGGAGCTGGGTGCTGCCTACTTTCTGGGCTGCTGTGTGCCCGTGTAAGGGTTGTTGAAAGGCTCCAAGGAACAGCTGGATCTATACAGGTTACTTGGAATTACCTATCATTCCAGGTCAACTGTGGTTGGCAGGACCGGGGATTGGAAAAAAAGACTCAAGATATGCAACTGGAATTGCATATGCATAAACTGGAGTGAGAAAGTAGTTTTGGATAAATCAGTGAAAGGGATTAAAAAGCCCTGCCCCGAGAGCTGGGACACAGCAACTCCAAAGCAAAGCCAGCCTGGGAATCAGAGCACATCAGGCACTCAGGGCACGTTCCAGGGGAGGTGAGGCAAGGTGGGAAGAACAGTGAGCTGGGCTGCCAGAGACAAATGCAGGGCTGCTGGGGGAGGAGACCCTTGGAGCTGTGAAAGCAGCAGCTTTTCAGCCTGTAAAACCAGCACACAGGATGAAAAGTGCTCCTGAAAAAGCAACTGCAGTGTATCAGGAGCCAAGGCACACTGGACAGAAAGTCAGAAAACATGCTCAGCTTTCCAAAATATGCTCAGCTTTCTCAGCACCATGTGTGACAAGACCATTTCACCAAGCCTAATTACTGTAGTTTCTTAGTCTGTCAGCTGTGGTGCTCAAAAATGAATGGGGTGAAATTTGTTTCCACTGAGTAATGCAAGTTTCTAAAACCTTTGCCTTTATATTTCCAGAATGAAGTTGATAGCAGGTGTAAGAAAGATCAGTTATCTCGTTGGAAAAGAAAAATCTACTCAGTGCTCTAGTGAGAAATATTCCCTCTTCCAGCTTTTATTCTTTTTTTCCCCTCATTTAGGAGTATTTCAATAGCAAAATATTCTGTATTAGAATTTTGCACTATTAAAGAGCAGATGAGTTTGCTCTACTGTGATAGCTGTTTTAATTATCTTTTTTGTGCAGTCCAAGCCTGAATCTTGGGCTTTGCTACCATTTCATCTATCCCAGGTTGGACTACCAGGCACATTTCACCTGGGAAGGCAGATACAATGTATTTTTATTCAATTTGTCAGCTATTTCTTGTTATCTGAGTGTGAACTGTATGAAGAATCTTCATCTTTCTTCCTTCAAGTGTATATGAGACACTGCTGCCCATATTTAAATTCAAGTGGTTTGATTGAACCTGTTTGAAACTTCTGTGACATTTGGACACACGTTCCTGAATGCTTCAGAGTGATACCTTATTACCTTTCTTGTTCTGACTTGTTTTTAGGAGTTGTAATATCTACTGATAAGAGTTCAGAAGTTACATTGAGTTACGTAATTCACTTTTTCACAAAACACCATTTTTCCCCCTTCTTTCAGAACACAGCAACCCCTGCCTGACAAAAAAAGAGTTAAAGAGATGCCAGTGAAGATGCAATATATGCATATGCAATGTGTAACTTAGGTAATCTAATCTGATTAAACAGAAAAAGTCACTGTAGAGTTTTATGTAAGTTTAATCTGAACAAATCAATTAAAAATACAGTATAAATAATTCTTAACTTATATAAAAATTGATTAATAAAATTTGGGAGGTTTTTTTGTGCTTCTTATTAACTTCACAAAAGAGCATTATTAAACACAGAAGCAAAACACTTTACCTGTGGCCTTTTTGCTAAGACATAAAATATTTACACACTCACAGTACTTTTTTTTTTTTGGTGCAAAATATGTACTGACTGATAGACTGTACCTTTCTGTACAAAGACAATTTCAGCTTACTTTGCATAGAAGAAATCAACACACACTCACAAAAAACCCACTAGATACATAACGTTGCTGTTAAAATACTTCAGGTAAGCCTTTTGGAAAAATTCATTAGGCGTTAACTTTCTCCTTAAGAGTCAGTTTTATTTTCTAAAGCATCAATTAAGGCTATTCCAGCATTGAGGTCTTGGCAATACATGTCCAAACCATCGCCCGTCATACAATGCCAGATGTGTGCAGTGTGTTACCAGCAACTTTGCCTGCTAACACAATCAGAAATTCCCTATCCCAAAATTAGTCTTCTGAAACTTCAAGTTTTCGTTGAGGAATATATAGAATTCCTTGAGAGGTTCTCTGGGTACCATCTGAGTTTGCAAATAGTGCAGGTTCTGTGTTTGGCCCTCCTGGTGTGCGGAAAAAGTTCTCTGTAACTGCCTGAGGCTCCTGAGGTTCCTTTGGCTGAAGGAACTAAAGAGAAAAGAGAAAGTTACTTTCATTTATGGGGAAATAAAAAGTAAATTCTACCTCTGAGTTTCTGCAGGATGTTAGCAAGCATTTTTTCCCCCTGAGATTTAAAAACTGAACTTTTTACTGAGAAGGATATATCTGCATTCCTATATATATATATATATATATATATATATATATATACACACACATATAAAAATATGGTTTTTCTAATCCCCTTCTTTTTTAACACAAACAGATATTAGGCAATACAGGATTACATAAAATATACAGAGAAACTTCCTGTGGGGGGAAAATTATTTAAAGTCCCGTACAGTCCTATCCTATTAAAAGAACAGTCATTATTAAACACAAGAACTTGAGGGTAGATTAGGGAAGTAACAAGAAGGAAAGAAAATAAAAAGGAGCAATTTTTTAGTAAGCACAATCTTAGTTTATGATTATTAAAATATCTCTCAGATATGTAAAATCCTCCCTCTAAAACAGTTGTTTCTCCACATCTTGTCATCTTCCAGCTGGCTCCACTTCCACCACAAATAAGTCACTTATCTTCCTTGCTAACCTCTCATTTCTACTGTACTTAGGCTGGCCTTCACTGCTAGCTCTTTTTGGGCAGTGCTGGTTTCTAAAGATCAAAAAGAAATGTTTATTTATAAATTTTACCTGCTGTAAGGGAATTACTGCACTGCACTTCCCATTCAACCCACCATGGTGGAGTTGCAATATTTTTTAACTCACCTTCCCTTCTTGCACGTTTGTGCTCCCTGAGCTATGGCTGATATTTTCTGATTGGGAAGAGACTGGCACGTGCTGTAGAATGGGATTTGCAGGAACTTGCACACCAGCAGGTATTAGTCCTATGTGTTGCAGCATAAAGTTCAGAGCTGAAGAGCTTGGATTTGGGGCAGAACTGGTACTGCTCGAACTGAGGCAGGAGTTGCTCAGTACAGGTGCAGCAGCTATGGAATTTGGTGACAGCATTATGTTCAAGGGTGTTATATGAAAAGCAGGAATATTGAATGTCTTCAGTTCTGAGGCTGGCATTGGAATGACACCTGGAACAGAAACATCAAGTGTTGAAAGGAATTAGGACAAGCTGGCCCTGGCCATTTGAGCTGGCCCCCCATGGCTGTTTCCCTGGACACTCACCAGTGATGGGAGAGCTGTAGGCTGTGTGCTGCAGAGAACACACCCCAGCCTTCTCATTAGTGGAGCACTCCACCTTGTTGCCAGGGGTGCAGTGAGTCAGAGGAATAAGATAACCAGAGGGAAAAAAAGTCTGAGAAAGAAAGAGACAGCACACCTTTAGCCCAAACATGTAATAAACAAACCCCAAAAGTTTTCTCCAAAACTGCAACCCTCCCTTGCCTTGTTCTTATTCTTTATCCTCCATGTCCCCAGGATGCCATATCCCATGCCTGCACTACTTTCTGTCTGAAATGAGACACAACAGACTCAAGGACATGCTCTTTCAATTAAAACCACACAGAAGTCAGCTGGCTCCATTTCCAGCTGATACTCTTGGTGGGGAACTAGAAATCCACCTGGGATTAACACAGTGCAATTTGACCAGATGGAAAAGAAACCCTGACACTAAATACTATTTTTCCAGAAGAAACATTCTGGACCCAGTAAATCATCACATCACCTCATTCTTGGATTGTATTTTTCATAAAGCAAATATTGAATGACAAAACTTTTGCATTTACATATTCTGTTTTTGTCAACAGAAGAACTGTTCTTTATTCAGGTTCTCTACAGCAATCAGTCTTAACTGCAGAATACTGAACTTTACTGATGAAAAGATTTTCATGTGATTCTGTTTCAAAGCATTTGAGAGTAAGTATATGCAAAGAAAGGATGGGGGAAGTAAGGGATCTCAATATTGCCCTCAGCTCCTTAGTGTGACCTTCATTCCAATGGAAGCCTGAAAGCCTCTTTATATCCTCTTTTTTGTGTACTCAATGCAGAAACAGAAATCCTACATTCCTACAAAATATGGTCTTAAAAGCACACTAAAATGAATTCAGCCAAAGATAACCTATGTAGGTATAGTTCACTGTAGTTTTGTTTCTTTTGCAGACTCCAAGTAGTGTTTACCCAGGGAATGGCAAGACAAATCTTACCTCAGGAGCAGGAATGGCAAATGCCACAGGTATGTCTTGTTTTGTTTTGATTTTATCTTCATCTTCTGGAATATTTTCTTTTTTACATTGGTCACAGCAACTTGCCATGTTTTGCTCTACTGTGTTGGTTTCATTCTGTCTCTCTTTCTGGACATTGTCCATTTCATGATTCGTTTGTGAGCTATTGGAAAGTGGTTTTTCATTCTTAGTGGATTCTCCCTTTGAAAAAAACACATACAAAAAGAAAGGCAGGTGTTGTAAGGCTTAACAATCTCAATTAGAGCCCTACAATGATAGTTATACATTCTTAAAAACTGGAAAGAAAGATTTTTACTTCCTCCTCATTCCCAAGTTTGTACTATTAAAATTTCTGGTCACTAGGACAGCCAGGTCCATGTTATCACATCTTGTTTCTTCCCAGCTAGTGGATGTTGGATAGCATGTGCTGTCCTAACACACCCATAACATAGGATGACTGTTTCAGCAAGCCAAATTTACAGCATATTTATAATTTACAGAGATGCTAAAACAATCAGCAACTGAGGAGTAGAAAGCAATCCAGCCCCAATCTCTCCATATACATCAAGTTTATCTGAACCTCTTAATCTTTTCATGTGCTGTTCTATTATGCCTACAACAAATCAACACTGGGTAGAAATATTTAGAAGGCATCAGGACTTTGGGACATTCCCTGTCCAGTAACTTTTATACATCCACTTTCCTTCCAACACCTCTAAAGCCAAGAATGGATGCCAGTAAGTTTACAGAATCCTAGAATTCAAGGGACCTTGAAGATCTCTTGCTTCCAGCCTTGCTCTCAACCTGACTTACTCCAAAATCATGTATAAATAGGTAAGTTTTGACATAGTGTTTTGTGAGCTGCTTTATTTTCACTACACCTGTACACTTTGTCTTAGATACAAACCCCAACCCTTAAACATCAGCAGGCATAGCAAATGAAACACCATCTCTTCAAGCCTTATGTTATTTAAAACACCGCACTCACTGGCAGATTCCTACATCACTTTGAAAATGAGTAGGTGGCAACATCACTAAGCCATAAAATGGCATTTTAAAACTAATTTAACTTACCAAAGTATCAAGGCTTTCCTCATCACTTTTACGCCTTTTAATTAAATTACTCTCCGGTAGTGCTTGTGATCTTTTAAGGAACCGCTGAGATGAAGTTTCTGATTTTGTTTCAGGTCTTTCTTCAGCTGCCAAGGATTTTGTAGGCTCATCCAGACCTCTCTGAGTGTCCCCTTCCTCAATGGTTATTTTATTTAATATTTTTGAATTATTACTCTTAATTCCAGTTACGTTAGCACATGGCAGAGGCTGCAACATGAAGCCTGGGCTGTAGGTTGTCACCGTGTGGGCTTGGGAAGGGTGCACATAGATTGCATATGAAATCCCAGACTGAGGATGAGGTGGGATGACTGGTGACACGGAGCTGTGGCTCACAGGACACACTCCGAGGGGCTGGCTTAGAGCTGGCTGCTGAGAGGGCTCAGGCTTGGGGACAGCCTCAGGCGAGGACAGGGCACATTTCATTTGCATCTCTTCTGCTGTCCTTCAGCAAAAAACAAACAAAAAAAATCCCAGATGTGTTTTAATTCCTTCATGCAGAAATGAATGTTCTGACAAATTATCTTCTGTAATATATGATATTATCTTCTGTAATACAAAGACTTAACATGAACCTGTACTTCTCAATCCACTAAAAAGAAAATAAATGAAAAACTAGCCTGCAGTAGTCAAGGTTACTAGTTTTTGCAGGCTATTGCCCCACTCAAACTGAGCATAACTTTAACTTGTTCTCACCTTTAAACTTATGCAAACTTACTTGGATTGTCCTTCCAGCTGATGTTTAGTGATTGCTGGAAACTGAGCTATTGTATTTGGGAAAACTGGTAAACTTTGATAAGTACCTGGTTGGAGGAAAACAACAACAAATCAAAACAGTGACTTCATCAATTCAAAGTAAAAAATTAACTTGAGGAGACTGCATTATGTAATGTAACATTTAATGAGATAACTTATACTCAAACTCAGCCCAGATTTGATTTGATCAACTGGACATCAGCTTACATCAAACAAATTTTAAAGGCCCCAGAGAGGATCCCTAGCAAGAACATGAACACAGCCAGGTAGTTTTCTGGCCATGTTTTGGAACACAGAACTGCTTAGATGGTATGACTCAAAGCAGAGTTTCTACAACAAAGCAGGTTCAGAGAAGATCCAATATTCAGTGATTCTAGACAAACAGAAGGTTTGTAGCCATTTCTGCTTTTTTGACA
Source organism: Motacilla alba alba (assembly GCF_015832195.1). Lineage (NCBI taxonomy): Eukaryota > Metazoa > Chordata > Aves > Passeriformes > Motacillidae > Motacilla > Motacilla alba. The sequence continues at coordinate 2,963,511 of NC_052020.1, read as the reverse complement.
GCTCTTAAGATGTATTTTTTGAAAGGAGGCACACATCTACTAGTCCTGTGAGAAGAGGGCAAGCCCAAATATTTAATGCAAGACTACATCTGACTTAAAAACAAAGAAAAAGAAGTTTCTAAAAGAAAAATTATGAAAAGATACGTACTTGCACTTATTTTAACTGGGCTGGTTGGAGCAGACTGGATCTTCCTCCTGTCATTCTCTATACTCTTAACTAATTTTATTAGAGATGAATGCCGAGTGAAGTTTTGCTTTCCTTTTGAAGAAAAAAGGGCTTTTGAGCACTGCTCTTTGGAAGTGATGGATTCTGAAATAGGTGGGGAACAGGTTGTAGAAATTACTTCAAGTTTTATATCTGAAAAACAGAAAAAAAGAAGAAAATATGTATCATATGCAGATTCAGTAACTAAAAGCAATTATTTGAGCCTGGCTTATAATTCTTGAAGTAACAACAGCAGCAAACATGGAAATTCAAGAATCTCAAATAGCTGAACATCCACTGTGTGCAAATAGATACTGGTTGCTGTGCTGATAAGGACAGTGATATGACTAGTAAAAGATTTTCTGCTTAGTTATTCTGTCTTTTGGTCAAAAATTTCTAGTAGAGAAAATGAAAAAAACAATCAATATCATCAACAGAACAAAAGGAAATGACACATACACCTACCCTGAGTATTTGGCAAGACCTCAGGTCCTGTCCACTTGAATGCTGGTTTTCTACCTCTCTCCTCTGTAACATGAACTTTTTTGATAAGCTTAAGGCTGCTGAGAACATTTGCTATGTCATAAAGTCTTCTAATTTTGGCTGAAATGAAAGAAATAAATGGAAAGTATAGCAACTGCCATTAACAAGTAGCATGTATCAGATAAAGAAATGTTGTAACATCCTTTAAGCACCTGAAAGGAAAAAGCTTTTAAAAAAATCAAAAGAACATTTTTGTGGAACAGGTATTTATACAATGAAATAAAATTGTGATACAAAGTCTGCGTGTAAAATAGAAGACACAGATACAGATCTAGAAGACACTGCAAAGTTTATTATGCTAAATATGGAAAAAAGAATGTTTTCAAAACAATTTAATTTCTGTGCAATGATCAAACCTACACAAATCCTGTAGTAAATATAAGTAGATTAAAAGGCAGGTACACATATGCAATGGCAAACGTGGGAACTGGAGGGAAGAGACACACTAAAATTCAACAGGATAATCATCCTGCATATCTTCCCTGTCCCTAGGTTAAGCTATTAGGGAAACGTTTCAGGTAGAAGTCAAACTACAAATGAGTTCTAGAGCAAAGTGAATGTGCTTGGGCCATGGAATTTTTGGCTTCATAACCAAGAACGTGGTAAAACATGGGATTGATACTTGAAACACAGGTAGACAGATGGAGCACCCTGAAAATGCTCTTATTGTGAGACAGGCTCTTCCTATGGAAGAATAAAGGCAAGCAAAAAACCCTACTGAGCAGCCACCCACCCTCTCTATATGTTGCTGTGAGGCAGTGGAAAGGAAATAATGAACTGAAGCCAGCAAGGATCAGTATTTGCATAGACGCAATTCCACCAAAAAAACCTCAAAACCAAAATAAAAAATAACCCAAACAAGAAAAGGAATCTGAGAATTAAGGAAGAGTCTAATTTTCAATCAAACCCACAACTATCCCTCAAAAGCAGCACATTTTTAATTATTATATGTCTACTGACCTAGACCTAGAAATACCATTTTATTTGAATGGAGAGGAAGGGGAGGAAGTGTGCAGGGAACTGAGAGAAGGGTAAAAGAATGAAGAAATAATTGGCAGTTAGAGCAAAGGGTTTCACTTCCTCTGACATGCAAGTTGGTCACAAGACTTTTACAGAATTTCTTTAGATTTCTACCAAGTTGATTATGGGACCAGAATACAGACTTTGCATGATTCTGGGGCATCTTTGGCGAAATTATGCTGAAAACTTTGACAGGCTGCTTGAGGAAAGAGAAATTGTTACTAATATGGAGCCTTGTGACAATACTTCAGGAAGGAAGATTTAATGGACTTTTCCTCTCAGGTGGGCATTATGCATCAATAGCCATACAAAAATTATAAACTGCAGAAGGTGTTTAGTGAGTTTTTGGAGGCTCAAATAAACATTTATGGCAGGAAAAATAAGACAGTATTTTTCCTTATATGAAGTAGTACTGGGATAATTTATTTAGCTTACACTTGTTGTACTTACTTTTAAACTTGCTTTTATCTAAGTCTTCTAACTGATCTTCTCCAATCAGGATTTTAGCAGCAACTTCAAGGCTCACTATTTGAGGTGTTGATACAAGAAACAGCATCACAAATTTCTGACTCATCACCCGTAAGGACTTGTATTTCCTGCCATTCACTGATGCTACAGCAGACAGGAAAAGGGATTAAAGTATTCAGCGACACACCAGCTACAAACATAAAACACTGAAGAAATTTGTCAGTAATAATAATTGTAAGAATTACACAGAGACTAGGGTCAATGCTAACACCAGAATCACATGACAAGAAACAGATGATTGGGTGGATACCAAGTCTAACTACAAAGAAGAGACAGTGATGAATCCCACAATTTCCCATTGTCTGACAACTTGTACTCTTAAAGATGGTTAACCCTTAATTAAAATTTCTTTCATGAATCAAAGCTAAATTAACAAATTGAGTAATTTATGCTTCAAGTTTCTGTAACATTCAGTAGGAACTTCTGATTTCTATAACAATTCAGTGGTAATGGCAATTGAATTATATGTTGGTGTATTTGATAGTTTCACCTGATGTAGAAACAAATTACAAGAACTGAATGAATAAGACAAGTGAAAGAGTGAAGAGCACTTTTTCTCACTACAAACAGTTGTGGTGCCTTTGGGGCAGCACCACCTCAGAAAAAAAAAGGAAGGCTAATATTTTTTTTCCATGTTCATAGAAATGTATCATTTTAAATACATATTATTCTTGTCACTATAGAGAATTATTACCAGCACGAAATTCCACTCCTGGGAGCTCGACAAAAGACATTTCTGACTGCTCACTTGAGCCAAAAGAACTTGCCATTTCTTCATTCCTTTCACCATCAGGATCAAATTCATGCTCATACTCTCTTCTCTTGATCATCTGGATTTGCTGTATGTATTTGTTCTCTTCCCCGACCTTTTTCAGGGCCTGCAGGGTCTGGGGGAGGTTGTGGCGCCCGTGCCAGACGTATCTGTTCCTGGCAAGGCGGCTCACCATGTGCAGGCTCTCCAGCACGTTCACAATGTCATAGATGCGCCTGCGCTCCACATCTGCAGAGGGAAAGGTGAACCTGACAGCTCTGCTATGTAACACATGTGCACTCATGCATTACCTGCAAAGGCAGAGTCCTGTCCTTCCTCTTAGTATACTTCCAAATAATTTTTGCCAATTCCACAGCACAAACTGAAAATAGCCCTCCCAGGTCTTGCCAGCAAGGAAAACAAATCTTGCTTTGTATATGCAAGGACTTGCTGTTCCAGAGTTTTACTTGGCTTTTAGCATTCCTTAAGAAATAAAACTTATTGTTGCCAGAAGAGCCATTACATAGGTTTCAATCCAGCTTTAGAAAAAAACAGAGCATTTTTAATTATTCACTGCATTGATTCTAGTTTGTGTCCTTAAATAACCTTAGAAACTCATGGTAGGAAACTGTTTTATAACTTCTTTTTACATGTAATTTTATTAGCACACTCTTCTCATTTATCTGATAAACTCTTGGTTTCTGATAAACTCTGGGTTTTGACCAGACATTTCCTAAAATACATGTCCTTTTGTAAAAAGTATACAAAAATATAAATCATACAGCTTTAAAATTTTAAAACTATTATCCATATATAAGCTGTAGAATACTGTAACTCCATAATTTTTTTTAATTTAAAAAAGCTTCAGCTTGATGTTAGAAATGTGGACTCTGCAGAAATTATTGGTGCAACATAAGAAATAGTGATATAGAATGAGAAAGCTAATATACCATCAAGAACAGAAAGAAGATTCTTGCTTTGATGTCATGATCGGATAGGAAGCTGTGGGCTCAGTTTGAGAAATGCTAGTTCCTCCTGCAAAAATCTTACCACTAATCTTAGATATCATCTCTGAATTTAAAAAACTGCAACTGGTTATTTGTGGTATAAGCAATAATTTAGATGTTCAATATGAAACAGAATTCAGAGTTTCTCAGTTCAATTCACTGAAGAAACATTAGTATTCTAAAAGAATTGCTCTGGGAATTAGCAGTTTAAAACTGGGTTTAAATAAATTTGAGAACAGAGTAAGCATCCAAAATTGTATGGAGCAAAAATATACTAACAAAAATGGCAGGTTATTGGCAAATTTGCATGAAGAAATATTTAATAGGATGAACACCAACTTACGTAGCTCTTCAGTGACTTCATCAAGGCAAATGTAACTTTTCTGTGAAGGGCTGGGGTAATCAGGATACCGAGCTAAGAATTTATGACACAGTAAACCGAGACTTTTCTCTTTGCGACTTGGCTGAGATTTTTCATATTCATCCCCCAATAAGTGCTCCTACATTGGAATGAGGAAAAGAGATTGTGAAGTTTTTGACAATATGTAAGCACAGATATTTAACAGCTTCACAGTGAGCACTGTCAAAGGGCCAGTGTTCTCCCTTTGTCCTCAGCAGCTGTGAAATAAAACCAGAACATTACCTGTTGAATGCAGCTAGTCAATATCATTACTTATATTTGGTAAATGCTCCAAAACCAAAAATATAAAAAAAGATGTGCTGTGTCAATGTATAATTTTTATAGTGAATAAACAGCCTTCAGTTAACTTAACAAAAAAAAAAAAAAAAAGAGAGAGAGAAAATAAATACAGACAACTTTACAACATACCTGCAAACAGTGTTTTGTCTGTAGGACCTCACTTGAACTGTCTGACAGTTGCCTTCTCTGTTCTCTGCTCCTAATCTCAGGACTGGCTGCACTAATCAGCATTTTCAGGTTGGAAGTAGGTGTCCATGGATCTGCTGGAGGGGTTTCCTTCGGTTTTGGGGGTGTGGTTAGAGGCTGACAGTCAGGCTGTCTCTCTGTAAGTACCAACTGTGAGGTAGACGCTTGTTTCAAAGGGGTTTTCAGTACATTTTTGCATGGCTCAGAATGCTCATTTTCCTACATATCAATGAAAAGAACAACGGTGATATTAAAACCTAGGTGCACAATGATCCATTTATCAATAATAGTCAAAGAGGGATAGAGATCCATCGCATTTTTTGGGTAGCTCCGAGTCAAGGGCTCCAGTACTACTCTGAACCAACGAGTCCCTTCCCTGAAACCATTTCTGTGCCTGTAACCTAAGGCTCAGGTCCCCTGGCATTTATTCCTCGGATAATTTTCCTTTTCCTTCCTCTGAGGCAAATACAATCAGAACACACGTTAATACATAGCAGAGAGCTATAAATAATAGCTGAAACATGTAATTACCTGGGAGCAGGTGTGATGTTGCTTATAAGTTCTTGTTGAGCTAAAAAGACACCACCCTGCATGTCAGGGAACTCTTATCCTTTATAATACAATCGCCTCAACTCCGGCGACCAGCCTGGTATTTAATAGTCATGGAAGTGCTGGCTAACAAGCTCTTAACTCTTACAGCGAACTTTAACAAGCTCCCAGCTCTCTCAACAAACTTCGGAGCGGAGTAAGAGGTGGAATGTGATCGCGGGGCTTGCCGAGATAGAACATGAAAGGAGAGGATAAAGATGGGAAAGCGAAGGAAAGGGGTGCCCGGGCGGCTGGATCAGGGACCGATCCACTTCCCTGTAGTTTCCCACGTAATGCCTCCTTTACTTTTCGCGCCGTGTCTCCGCGCATGCGCGGCCGGCCGCGCAAAGCCCTTAAAGAAATGGGTCTGGGGTCTGTGGTGGTCCCGGAGCCTCTTTCGGGGAGGTGCCCGGGGCTCCGGGCAGGCTGGCCAGCCTGGAATTGTGAGGGAAGTGGGCTCGGCACAGCGCCGCCCCACCTCCGCGGGACCCTCTTCCAATCGCAACCTCTCTGTCACGGCACCACAGAATGTCCGAGATAACCACGCTCTGAACATCATTATCCCTGCTCCTCCACACTCCTTCCGTTAAGGGAAAAACAAAGAGGAGAGGAGAGCCAGGAGGAAGAAGCCTTCTTCACGGACACCGCGGATAAAGGTCGTGAGAGATGAAGTTTCAGGAACTCTTCTTGAGGACAGAACTTAAAGCGAAGGTAAAACACGCTCGGTTTCTGCCATCCCGCGGTTTCTACGCGCGATCGTTCCGACCGAAGCGGTTTCACCCCCAGCCGGGCTGAGCGCTGGGCACTGTCACCGCCCCGCGGGAAGCAGAAGCCCCGGAGGTCGGCTGCTCTCGCTCACCGGAGGAATTACCTTGTCGCCGGCCCCCATCTCCCCGCCCGCCGGCCGCATTCTCCCGCCGCCTCAGGAGGCGACACCCGCCGCACCAATCCGCATCGCAGGTCCGGCCGGCTCTGCAGGGCGGGAGGAGGGAGGGAAGCACTGGATGGTGGCCCCGTGACGGGCCGGTTCCCGCTGCCCTTCGCGGCCGCCGGGCTCGTCCCGCCGCCGCCGCCCGGCCCAGCCCGCGCGCGCCCAACGGCCTCGGCCCCAGCCCGGCCCGGCCCCGCCCCGCCCCGCCCGCCGCGGCCTAGCACCGCCCATTGGCACTGCCGGCGGCGCGTTTAAACACAGGGAAGACGCTACCCCTGCGCCCTCCTGCTCTCGCTGTGCACCCTACGGTCCGGAAGCGCCGGCTGCCCCCCGGAGCAGCGCTGTCGCCGCCGCCCGCACCGGCCCGGCCGAAGCGCGGGGCCGCTCCCTGTGCCGATTTGAATTCAACGCGCGGAGCCGACGCGGGCAGCCAATCAGCTCCCGGCGCCGCTCCCCCCGCGGCCAATGGGAGCGCGGCTCTGCGCGGCCTCTCCCTCCTCCTCCCGCCTCCCGCTGCCGGGCGAGCGCCGGCGGGGCTCGGGCCGGGGCTTTGGCGGGTTCCCTCCCGGCCTCCCTCCCGCCCCAACGGCCGCGGGGTCGCGGGGCGGAGCGGGCGGGGGGCGCCGGGCGGTTTAGCGGAGCCCATTTACCCGCCGCTGCCGCCGGCCTCGTCCCGTCCCGTCCGTCAGGGGCCGCGCGGGCTCCGCGCGCCCCTCGCGCTCCTCACGGGGTCCCGTCCGTCGCTCCGGCACCCTTTTGCGAGGTCCCCGCGGCTGCCGCGCTCCTCGGAACCCACTGCGCACGTTGTATTTAAAACATACCGCACTTCGTGTCCGTGCCTTGGACCGGGAGCTCCAGGCTGAGTCCGCAGCCGGGGCCGGGGCTGGACACTGGCTGGAGAGACTCCCCCGCTCAGCAAAAAGAGGGGATAAAGGTGAATGGCTGAGCCGGCGAGGGGCTCGCAGCTGCGTGGGAGCGCTTCGATCGCCCCTGGCCAAGGGGTGTTATTGCCTCCCAGATAAGGTCCTAGCCGTCTGGTGCCGCTTATCGCAAAATCTCAGAACCAACTAGGCTGAAAAAGACCTCTGAGATCAGCAAGTCCAATTTATGACCAGCATAAGGCAGTGACCGTGGCTATGGCAGTTAGTGCCACATCCACTCTTTCTTCAAACACCTTCAGGGACAGTGAGTGACTCCAGCACCTCCCTGGGCATCCCATTCTAGTGTCTGATCACCCTTCCTGTGAAGAAATTCCTCCTAATGCCCAACCAAAAATCTCTGTCGCATCATAAGACATCTTGTCCTGTCCCTTGTTCCCTGGGAGCAGAGCCCAACACCCACGAGGCTGCACCCTCCTGTCAGCAGGTTGTCGAGAGTGGTAAGGGTGCCCCTGACCTTATTGCAGAGGCTACACTAGGCAGGAGTCTGGGATTTAAACCCACCTTGTCTTGGCTGGTTTTTATACTAGAGCCAGGATTTCCAAACCTTTCGATGTAACTCTGCAATTTCTTCTGAAAGGGAAGTCTGAAAGCTTGTAAACTCAAATGAAAAAATTGACCCCAAAGGGACCTTCACTCCTTGGTGTCACCAGCCATGTAGCAGCCAAGGGTTATTCTCTTGCAGTACCCATGTGCCACACCTTAAAAAGTGAGATTTGGGTGGACATTTATTTATGCAATTACTGTGTATTGGTTTCTTTCTATCAAATGTGCACTAGAATGTGTGATTGTTGTAACCCAGAGCTGCTGTCTGACTCACAAGAAGTACAAAAGTAAATACTAAAAAAGTATGGTATATTTTTTCTTTATCCTCAGAACGCCAGACCTGAGGGTATGGAATTTGAGTTACCTAAATGAGGAGCACTAATGTGTTTCGAAAATCAAGCTGGGGGGGGGGGGGGAATCAGGCTTTAACATCCAAGCTGTCATTTGAATATTTATTTAATTTCTGTTGAGCTTTGAAAATTACCTTTATCACCTAATCAAGAAGCTATTATCTCTGTTCAAACAACACACTCTTGTGACCTTTGCTCAGGGGACTTCTTTCCTTCAAGTTAGCTTTACAAGCTGCCCATTAAAACAGTATCAGACATTTTAAAGTAATGGTTTAAGGAATTTCCAAGGATATTACATCTACTGAAATAATTATTCTGTTAGTAACTTCTGTGCCTCTTTTACCATGCTCCTTACCATGAAAGTGCCTTTGCATTTCTGAGATTATGGAATTACATGGAGCAATAAAGGGCATTCTCACTTGCAGACATCAATTGAAACTGTTCGTATTTCCCTCTGCTCTTGCTTGACTTGCATAAGAAACTGCAATTACAGTCTCTGCCAGATACCGCTTAAAGCAAAAAGAACAAAGATTAAAAATTTTAGTGTCCCTGACATGGCAACCAAAAGCACCCGTAGCTAGTTAATAATGGGCCCTTTAATGTATAACCTTGAAGCCTTTTGTGTGATGATCTTTGTCAGGGATGTTTGCTGTTTTCAGGTATTGTGCTGAATCAAGACACCACCTGATGCCAGAAATCAGAGTTGGAGAGTGATAGGTGATTTTATCTATGCTGGTTCAGCTAAAGAGCTAGTGGTAACATTGCCATGTGGATTAAAGAGAATGTTTGACATATCCTAGTGGTTTGGCCAAATCAAATCACTGATAAAGTGTTAAATAAGCAAGGAATTTGTGAAATTAAGTGCTTCCAGAGCTTCTCTTCTAGTTAAGCATCCCTCCTCATCTGCCTGTAGAAATTTTCCTCTCCCAGAAAGAGCTTTAGCAATGCATTGTGCTAAAGAAAGCACTAATCTGGTTTGCTCTGCACGCAATGCTCAAGTTGTATTTCTTGTATGAACACATGTTGTCAATAATGGATTTGTTTCAGTGTGATCACAAGGCAGCAAAGTTCAGCATCTTGTGCTGGTGTGCTTCCTAGATGTAATGCTGCACCTCTGTCAAGAGGAGTTGTAATTCATGGCTCATATAAAGAGTAAATACACACTGAATTTTACTGGAGTCATTATTATTAGGTAATTCCATTTATAAGACCACTTACAGAATGCCCAGGTGGAATCTTCATCCTTGGGGCTGCTCAAAAGCTCTCTGGATATGGTCCTGAGCAAGTGGCTTTAGTGACCACATTTCTAAGAATACTCTGTTGTAAAGTTCCAGTTAATAATAATTTAAAAAAAAATTACTGATAGTAATGTGACTTGAAAATATTTTGTGATCTCTACAACCTTCAGAAAGCTGAACTTTCTGTGGCTTTATGCACTGCCGTCAGAGTAATCAGGCTATTTTAGGCTGCTTTCCTCAAGGAGCTACTTTGTTATTTCTCTTTCTAGGGCTGGAATTGTGAATTTGAACATTGTAGCTGCCAGCAGGAAATTTGCAGGGAAGTGTCGCGAGTTCAGCATGCAGTTCCACTGTTGAAACACTGCTTGTGGGAACCCTGGCAAGTGATGCTGTTCGTTGCATATGTCTCTTTCAAATGTCATGTTTTCTGGTAATGTTTCTTTTATTCAAGTTAATTTTAAAAGGCAGTTGATACCTTTCCTTTATTATACTTTAATTTTAATGTCTGATGGGTTTCAAGGAGAAACTGCAGCCTTCTGTAGGTATGTACTTCTGGGCAAGAAGTCACTTATGTAAGCAGACCCCCAAACACCTCATAAATCTCTCAGTAGATTGGGTTAAATATTTGATATATTTTAAGTATAAATAATGAAATTATTGCCTTCAATAAAAATGAAAAGAAGGCAGAGTATCTTCAGGAGTACAAGGTAGTAGTCAGAAGCCATAGTGTTTCCTTATTCACATGCTGCTGTAATGTTAATCTCTCACTTCAAAATTGTGATGAAATCTGGATTATAACATTTATCCTTTTCTTCTCCTTGTCTTCATTCTGGAGTGTGATGTAAAAAAAAAAATGTCTTCATTTCTGAGCTATGAATTAAGTTTTGCAGAGCGTGCAGATAACTTCAAGCTGTGCTTCTTGCAGGAGTGGTATAAGCACTTGGGTTCACTACACGTCACACTTCTTTTACTCCTCCCTGTCCGCAAGAGACTGCTGCTCCTCACAGAGGTATGCTGGTGGGCTGTGCTCCCATCATGTTATTTACCCAGCAAAATGACATTTGTAATTCTGTAGAGGGTATAGCAGCACTAAGTGGCTTTAAAATGATTTTAAAAAACCCAAACAACAACCAACAACAACAATAACAAAACAATCAAACAAACAAAAAAAACCCCAAACCTTTTAAAGATTAAACTGAGAAATTATGGCAAATAAATGACATGTGGCAGACTGAAAATACAATGTCTAAAAGCAATCTGGATTTTTGTCAGACAGTATCTCCACAGTCCCTGGTTTGGAAAAGACCTTAAAGCTCATCCAGTTCCACACTCCTGCCATGGGCAGGGACACTTTCCAGTTTCTCAATGCCCCATCCAACTTGGCCTGGAGCAGTTTCGTGGAGAGCTTCTCCAGGCAACTGCATATCCCAGGCGGTCTGTAAGATTAGCCCCACAGAAGACAGACACAGCTGTAGCTGCATGCAGGCACCCAGAGGAATCACTGCTGCCACGTGCCAGCCTGGGAACTGGTGTGGTGGCAGGGAAAAGTGACGGGGGAGGAATAATTGGCAGCCCCAAATCTGGGTGCGGGAGCAACTCTCAGTGCAGGGCACAGCACCAGGTCAGGAGGTGGCAGTGCCTGCCCCACAGGTCCCTATGGAGCGCTCTACACCAGCCCTACCTAATTCTGTATTCATTAGTCTGCATAAAATTAAATCATATTAAGGCATATTATTGAACAAGCTGATTGAATTTAACTGGAGTTTATTTGCTTTCAGTTGTTACATTATCTTTTAAAATCAGGCAAATTAAATCAGCTGGTCAAACTCTGAGGTGAAGGCTGAGAAGGAAACAAACCCAAAACATTATGAAAACCTGGATTCCTAAACAAACAAATGCATTTTTCAGTCATGCTGATTTCAGAGAATGCTAATTAAAACTTAATGCATGCACCAGAAACTACACTGCAAGAATATTAATAGCATGGTATGAAGAAAAATAGAGATACAGTGTTTTAGTGTTTCACTTCTGTAGGTATATTTTTCCTGCATGAATTCTTACGAAAGGAAGATAACAGCTCAGAAATGTGTGTTTATTTAAGATCAAACACAGGGCACTTTCTTAGCTCTGGAACATCAAGAACTAAGAGTTTAAAGTACTCAGTAAAGAGCATGTTTGTACTTCAAATGCATTTTACTTTTTGTAGTCAAACATTTCACAGGTAATACCATCTTGTTGGAATCCAGAACATCCCTCTGGGTGCCCTGGATGGCCAGAGCTGCTGGCAGGGGGCTCTGAGACCCTGGCATGCAGCCAAAGACACACGTGGGGTTTTGATCTTAGCCCATGGAACAAATTACTAACTCTGTATGAAGAATTACAAGCCACACACAAAAGTTTAGATAGCATAGTAGAAGTAGTCACAAAGTGAAAGGAAGGATTTCTGAGTGCTGTACAGGGGGGTTTTAAGCCTTGTACGCAGGGGTCCAAGTTTTGTACATGGGGGTCAGGAGTTTTAAGATGGAGGAATTTGGGTGTGCCCTGTCCTCTTTCTTTCTCCTTCCTAGCCTCCATGTCTTTGGTGATGTTGGCACTCACAGATTGGTTTAGAGTAGAAAGTCACCATTCAATATAGATAGTAGGTATTGGGGAAAAGGTATAAACATGTAACACGTAATATATGATATAAAAGATGGCACCAGCCCCCTGGGAGGGCAGTGTGCCTTTGTCTGAGCTGCTGAACGGGCCACAGCAGTTCAGGAGAAGAATCTTTTAGATAAACAACAATAAACAACCTTGAGAACAGACAACAGAAGACTACTGAGTCTTTCTTCGAAGGCACGGGTTGGAGGAAGGACTTTTCTATCTTTTGGGGTCACCCCAATCCGGGGGTGAAACCCCACATCTGGCGTCCCTGCGTGGGCAGGAGACCCGACACCATCTAAATTATTTTAGTGTACTTTAGATTTTGTTGTTTCAACATTTTAGAGGTAAGTTATCTCCACTAGGAGTTGAGACTTTAAATGGCCATTTAAATGAGTCAATATTTTTTGAGAAATTTAGAAGAATTCTGCTTACCAAAGGGAAATATACACACAAGTCTTTCATAAGAGTTATTTCCAGAAAGGGTAAGTTGGAGCAAAGGTCTGCTTGCTTCATGTCCTTGAAGTAGAAGATTACATTTAAAAAAATTATTATACACCTATGTCTTTTATGTGTAGGAAAAAAAAGAAGGTTGCTATTATATTTTTATTTATGGGAGCCTTTGGAAGAGCTTATGTGCTACTAAAAATGCTTCATTTATTTTGTATTTGTTCTGTCATGTATTTGCAGTGGAATCCATCATGGATTCTTAAAGCAGCCTATGAAGCATTTTTCTTAAGACCGGATCTCAATTTGTTCTTGTCAACAAGCAGCATCTAAGTTCTTATTTAAGAGGATTCCTACTGCACAGACACATCCAAAAGTTAATGTTTGTTTAAAATGCAAATTCTTACACAAATTCCTTCCCCGCTCAGTTCTTTAGCTGAGAAATGACACATGTAATTTTCAATGGCACGTCAGTAGCAGAATACTTTGTACTGTGGGATTAACAAAACAGACTACACTGACATTGCACAGACACTCTTCACTCCTCTGGTTCAACTGAATAGGTTCTCAATATTCTCATGCTGAATTGTTTGCCATAACTCATTGAGTCGGAATAATGTTACATTCACATCAAGACATTTTCCTCTACTGCAAAATGACTGGTTTCAGAGGATTTGCATCAGGAAGGAATTTCATTTGAGAATGTTAATAGTATTTTTTATTTGAAGACTTTTCTCCATGTCAGTGTAATTTTCCTTTTCCTGAGTTTTTGTACCATATCACATTTGAAAGCTGTTTCTTTGAGTTTGCTCTTTACATGTCTCACTTAAACCTTCTGTCCAGCTCTGCCTTTCTAACTTGGGCCGCCTTTTCATCTTCTTGCTCTGAAGGTTCTCTTGCTCTAACTTCTGATGGCTCATAGTTCCACGCTGACCCTCTTTTAGGCCTGCTCTTGGGTAGTCCCACCCACAAGGGGTGTGTTCTTTCAGGCTGCCTACAACAAGTACACGGCAGGCAACCACCCAGGGACATGAGTGTGCATAGTAATCATCTCTAAGTTTGTGATGTATGGCTGAACACACTGGACAAGGACTCAGCATTCCTTATTCCTTCCTTCTGGCATCTTCCCAGCTGAGAGGACTGCCTACATAATGACCTTCTGCTTTTCCAAAGTTATTCAGCACCATATGCCCTGTACCCAGACTTCCTTGTAAAAGTAGATATGAAAGGCAGATTCTTAGCTTGTCTGTGCTGGGGATTCCACGTTGTGGAATGGGTAATAAAAATTCCTGGCTTCTTGGAAATGGCATGCATTGCAATGGCATAAAGGGAATAGGGGATTCCAAGCTTCTTCTGTGTGCAATTAAGAGCAAAATTCTGTTATGAGTTGAACATAGACTTTTCTCTCCATTAGCTAGTTTTCCATGTCTTTTGCATGTAAAGAGAGTTGTTCAGCACTGCACACATAACCTTTTTCTTTTTTTCCCCTATGAGAATGTTGCTTGAGTGCAATAAATCCAACACAAAGTCCATAATACCCGAAATAAACTTTACTTGCACCTGCTATCTTCTATTCCAAATGCCATCTCTATTGAAACACTCCTCTATATTCTGTATGTAGCAGCTCAACCAAGCTGAATTATTTCGTCTGCCATGAAGGGATTAAACATGTCAACAGTAATTATCTTTGCCTTAATCTCTGGCAGTTGCTTTCCTTAAATATACTCAGAAGTTCATTATAACTTTCTCACTGAATCTCTTGCTGCATAAATCAACCAAGGTATCACTTGCTGGCATAGCAAGTGCTGACACATGCATCCACTCTTGCAAACAGAAGATGGTCAGGAGGGTTTTACTCATAAATCTAGTCTGTGTTGTTCTAGTTAAAATCCCAGTGGAGCTTACACTCTGCTTGGAAGTCTGTTAGGCTGCTGGAAAGCGATTCTAACCTACGAGAGGACTGAGAATTTTTGCAGAGCTTTGTGTTATTAATATTAAATACTTAGTGCTTTAAATTCTAATGTCAGTTAAGCTTTACTTTTAACTAGAAGAACTGGCAGAGGTGAGTGAGGACAAGAGAGCAAGCAAGAAGAATTACTAACTTGATACTTAAATTTCATGGATTTTTTAAAGGTACATGACCCCCAAGCAGTGGGTCCCTGAGGGCTTCAGTTTATACAATGACTGAATAATATTTTGTAGACCAAATATTTCAAGTGCTATTTTTCAAAACCTATTAGCAATTCTTGCTGTTAAAATCAGTTTAACTTTATGTCATGATTAATTAACAAGTTTAATTATGTAAAATGACTGTAAAATATCATTTACCAACACCTTGAAATAAAGGTTTTTATAAAAAAATATCACAGAAGCAAAGCAAAATAAAAAATTTTGTTAATATCAAGTTTTAAAGAGTGGTGCTTTTTTAATATAAAGGCCGTGTTTCACTCTTTTGAAATACTTGTACTGGAAAAAAAGTGCATCATCAAATATACATTAACCTAAAACTGCATGAAAAGATAACTACAGACCTCTGTCATTAAAGGAAACTTGTGTTTATTATGTTTGCACTATATTCCTGCTGAAAGGCTAGGAATTAAAGCTAATAACTAGACAAATATATTTAGAGTTCTCTCTGGGCATTACAATATTCCAGATAAGCTTTTTGGCATAGGCAGTACAATGCAGTAAAATACTTGTGCTCCAGGAAGGCATAGAGGATGACAAATACACATTGTGGTGTGCCCATCAAAATAAAATCCTGTTTGCTCTGCTTAGCAGCCTCTCCGGTTCTTCACAGAAATGATAAATATCTGAGGATATTTTCTTGGGAAGACATAAAGGAAAAAAAGGAAAAAACAAGAGCCTTTGCATTTCAAATGCAAATGCAAATGCATTTGAATATTAATTTTTAGCTATCTTGTTCTGTTTTGTTTCTTCTCCCTCAGAGAACGCAGGAAAATGTGTGGTACTCTAACAAAGAGCCTTTTTTTTCCTTCTGAATAATCTGACACGGGGAAAATCTGCAGCCAGTGACGATTATGATGAACTGGGGTTTTCACTGCGAATTCCCTGCTGGCTCTACTCCAGAATGTGGCCCGTCAGACAGGTAGGGGCGGTGTGCAGCGTTGGCTCTTTTTCCCCCTGAAGGGACTGGTACAGTGTTTAGCCACAATGGAGAGTTGTCCATTAAAACGACAGGGGCCTGGAAATCGACTCAGCAGGCTGAGCTCTAAGATGATGCACAATGGGCTGTTATGAGGCAAGCAGTTACCTTTTCCAAGGACTATCTATCCTGAGGGAAGCTTGCTGAGCATCCTCACCAGCCAGGAATGCCTTCGTGTTAGTTTAATGAAGGGAAGCTCCTCTTGAAAGAACTTTGTGGCATGAAATGATGCTCTGCAATGTGTGGTTTGTCACCAGGCTGGGACAGCAACCAGCTAGTTTTACACTTATTTCCTCCTACTGTTTCTTGTCCGAGTTACAGCAGCATCCAGGAGCATCAGCTGAAATAAAAAGTCTGTTTTCATATGATGCTCATGACCACAAAATACACAAGGATGGATTTTCCAGCAATCAGGTGCTTATTGGAAAGATGGCCTTAGATCTTCTAGAATCCTTGCTCTCTTCAGTTGATTGTGGACTTTAGGTACTGAATCCCTTCCCCCTAGCCAAGCCCATTCCAGCCTCCCCAAACAGCTGCCTCTGGCTGTGCCTGGGATTATTTTAAACTTTCTGCATTATAGATAAGCAAATATTTATTGGGCCAAAGAGTGAAAAATAATTAGAACGTGTCACAGCACCTTAATCTGTGAGAAAGTACTCCTGGTGCTTTCAGTGATTACTTCACACAAAACACCTGTTTAGCATAGAGAAGAATGGCATGTGGATTCCCTCATTTTTTTACTGAAATGTTTTTCTTTGTCTATCCAATAAAAAGTCAGTTATGCTCTACAAGTGACAGAGCTTCAACAGAAGAATGTCCTCCTGTGCTTAAGGCTGTCGTAAGGAAACAGGACAGAGAAGTTCAAATGTCCCTGTGTAGAGAAGAACTTCAACTGTCTTACTAGGGAGGACTTCTCTAGATGAATTTTGTGGGATGGTGGTACTTTATTCTAGAAGAATGGGGATGGTGGTACTTTATTCTAGAAGATGGCGTAGACTAAAAAATCCTGAGGGAAAGAAGGTGCTGCTTATCAGAATTACAGAGGCCTGGGAGGGTGAGGGTTCAGTTTACCGAGTATGTTAAGAGCTCAGCTTTTTACCATCTCTTGAGCTTGTAGTAGCAAGAACATGTCCTCTTTATTCATTTAGCCTAGATAGCCTAGATACCCATTGCTTTCTTAATCTATTTAAATTACTATCTTTACATTAAGAAAAGGTAAATTTTGAAGTGCTTTTTATCTTGGGGAGTGGGAGGAAATTGCAAGGTTCAGACACATCTCTCTGTTCTCTGTTTCCCCACATTCAATAAATCTGTGGAAGAACAGATTCAACAAATCTGTGGAAGTCAGCACCACTGCTGGTTTTTAGTTTACATCTCAACAGCTGGATTTCATCTGAGCACATGGTCAAAGAGAGACACTATCAGGTAAGCAAAGCGCAATATTTTTCCTTTAGAATTTACAGTATGCACAAACAAGCATTGACAGATAAGTTTCAAGCAATTAAATACTTGAATCAATGTCCTGATTAGAGCAGGAGATTTGGGTGGACGCAGGATCAGGTTCATTCAGTTACGAAAAGACAAAAGATCCCAGTTCTGTGAGCTTCAGAGACCAGAGATGTGCTCCCAAAGGAAAAACAGTCTGACTATGGACTGGTATTGGCATGGAAAGCTATTTCTGTATTGGAAAAGGCACGATGGAAGTTTTGTGTACAAAAAATCACACCAATAACCTTGGTGGCAGTGCTAGTAGTGCCTTAAGTGGCCTTTACACTCAGGCCAGATTGCTCTTCCAAATTTTGTTTTCCTTCACTTAATTGCTGGAATGAGGCTGAGCGGGTCAAAAGCCAGTCCATGGGGATGGTTTGCCAGAGTGAGTGACAGGCTGTTGGGTTGGAGATAAGCATGTTTCTCCAGTTGTTTGCAGACAGTCCTGCCTCATGTTGAATAATTTCTCTCTGTAATCAGTGAATCACAGATCAAGATAAACACTCGTACGGAATCAATAAACCTAATTTTTATTTTTATAATTAAATCTTGAGAGCCACCTGATTCTGCATTGAATCAAGACTATAATTTCAGCAGTAAACATCTGATATTTTATTGTACTGAAAAAGCTAAATATGAATAGAGCCACATTTTTGATTAATTATAATTTCGTTGCTAAGGAATTAATCTGTTTTCCCTTCTCTGTGGAAAAAAACCCCAACCCTCTCTAAAATGAGTTTCTCAGCAGGGATAATTTTAGAAATGCTGAGTGAACTCCAGCAGCAGACATGTTTCAATGTTTCTTTGTTTTCCTAGAGCAAGGGGAATATGGGAGAGAATAGATGACCATTAAATACTGACTATGGCTGTTACTTTTCCTGATCTTAACGTAACAAAAAAGCTAGTCCTGGACCTAGGACTTCCTGGCCACTCAGCTATTTCTGGGTGAGATAAGAGTGAGTTTAGCTCAGGCTGTATTAACTCAGACCCGTATTCACGTAGAAATGGCTCCAGGCTGGAAGTCTATGCTAGTTAGCTGCTGCTGTATCAACTGAAGAGCTGCTGTAGTAATATGCTACATGACTGTGCTTCCTTGGATGATCCTTTGGACTGATTCCCATATTCTCATGAGGCAATGGGGATGATGCTAGCAGAACTGGCAAGCCCCCAAAATGAGTTAACTGTACTGCAGTAAACTTTACTGAATTACTTGTAATTTATGGATGTGAATCCATTTGTGCACATAGCAAGCTAACATGTAATTTCCATGGTTGTGAATAAATAGAGCAACCACTTAGTATCTTAAAACATTGCTTTCTGTCATTACTTATGGCAGCAGGGGATGCATTTAATTTCTCTTAAGGTTAAGGGAAGAAATGCTTTTTCTTTGCTAAGAAAAGCTACCACACTTACATGATTTGTAGTAAGCAATGTGTCCGTTGCCGTGTTTCTGCTTTAATGTGTCTCTGTAGGATGCAAAAAGCTGTGTTCAAAATAAGGATAACCAGACAGCATTAGAACATTCAAAAGGATACTGTCTCCGTATCAGAAGTGCAGATCCCAATGCTGCAGTTCAAGCTCATTAATATTGATTCAGATGTGAGTAATTGAAACTTGCTGTCACTGCGTGCTTCTAGCAAAAGTGTGAAATCGAGGAGCAATATATGGAACTCACAATACCCAAACGCACGGATGCATGACTGCAGCCTTGAGTGCTTTCCTTGTGAATGACTGAAGGATTTTATTGCCTGGTTACCTGCAGAGGACAGTGCAAAGATCTTAGGCATGAGAATACTTTGAGTGCTAAATTTTACTTCTTAATTTTACTGTTAACTAAAAAAAAAAAACCCAACCCAAAGCCCTGTGTAAGACTGATTAATGTATAATAAGCAGTTAAGTCTTGCTCTTAACATAGTTGAGACTCTACTGTTGATACTTTTAAATCACTTTCTCTCAAAGAGGTGTAATGTAATTTTTCTTGTGTGAGTGATGACGTACATGGATTGAAAACTTGAACACGATGATCTGGGCTATTTCTTAAGAAAATGTTTGTGGTTAAATAAGGACTGGGTTGTTTCATTCTCCCGCTCATGCTTTGCAAAGAGCTCTCCCCATACAGAAGAACTTTTTTTTGAAGATTTTCTGCTGTATTCATGAATTCTCCAGTTGCAGGGAGAGGGATGGAGAAGAAAGAGGCCCTTGTCTCTTTAAAATCCATGTAAAAGAGCACCAAATAAGTTTGCTCAGTAAACAGAGTTTTTGTCAATGAGGTATTAGTTCTTGTGTGCTAGGGTCCTAAATAGTGGATGAAAAATCTAGTACCTGCAGTAACATATAATAGATTGTTCTGTGTTAGGTCTAACTAATCAAGGTAGAAGACCCTGAATATAGAAACTTGGTAAGAAGTTACCCCCAAAGACAATTTCTATTTTCGTCTGTTTCAGCAAGCAGGACATGGTTTATTTTGAGCTACAAATTTTTGTGTGAACTCAACTTTGTATTCTTCTAGGACAGGGAAAGCCATTTTATTCCCTTCTGGTCAAGTACATTTATGTCTCATGGAAACAGTGAACAAATGCTATTTAAATTAAAGTACCTCAATATACATATTTATCATTTCCTGCATCCTTTTGAAAAAGAATAAAATGTTGCACACATCATAGAAATTGCAGCCAAACAGTCTTTTCACTCCAAGAGGAAGTAAATTAACCCAAACAGTGAATCCAAATTTCTTCTCTGGTCAGTTCAAAATTTCAGATATCCTACGAAAATCCATAATCCGCCTTAACTCTGAAACCTTGTAAACTTCTGGTTATGAAGTGAAAGAAACAATAGGTTGAAATTGACTGCTAACTCATGGATAAATTTTGTTTCCTTTCTTGCTCTGATTAATATTTTATTCCCAAACAGTGTTTTGAACACCTCTGAGACTATTGTTACAGGAGCTGAATTAGGAAAGAATGACAGATGGTGGATGAGGAGAACTTTTTTCATAAATCATTTCCCTTTGCAATGCTTCTATTTTATCTTCTGTAAAATAGGTAAAAATATAATATTCATTCTGGTACTAATGAGAAAATCTGTAAATAAATTAATTATTTGACTCCAGGCAGTTGCATTTTACCTGCCCACTCTCAAAATTAAATAAAAAGGTATCAGAATCTTGAAGTGGTGTCTCTTCCTGGTTGCTAGCATATTTGCTTCTTCTGCTTTCACAATTTCATCACAGATATGGGCTTCAACCCTTCCAGTGTTAATATTGAAACTGCTATTTTGGGTTTAAAAAGTCCTTCCAGTCTATTAGAGTGTAACAGTATCATTTCATTTCACATTCTACCTCCTTAAAAGGTTGTCACAGCTGCAGTAAACTCAAGATTAGTTAAAAGCCATGACAAAATTGTAACATTCCTATACATAAGAAAACAGGTGACGAAAGATTTCCACCCCACTGAAAATTTCTGCTCTCTTACATCTTCTTGACTGACACTTAGTGCTTGGATAATAATGAGAACATAGGAAAAAAAGATTATAGCTTTATGTTAGTGACAGTAGAGTTATGACTGATGAAGCCTTCATTTTCAGCACTTACAGCTTCTGAATATATTACCCTTTGGGCTTCCATGACACATGCTTGCTTTCCTTCCAAAAGGCGGTTTGTGGCTTTTTATGTTTAGTCTTTTTCTTTTCTTTCTTTTTTTATTACATTTTCTTGGCTATTTATTTGATATCTAAACATGGGGAAAAGTATCCTCACTATTTCATCAATAGTTCAGGTTTTTTTCCCCGCACATTGATGCTGGTGTTTCTGCAGAACATCTGCCTTTGATACAGTAGAGGAAATTAATATAGATAACTATAGATAGTTTATAGATAATTATATAAAGTTTTTAAAACCTACCTCTTCTGTTTTGGTTTTTACTTCTTGAAATAAGCACGGAATTTGTCCTTAGAAAAAGAATCCTGAAGTGTGATATCATAGTTAAAAATGTAAATATGTGCTAACTTATTCACAAAGTTTCTCTGTGTGAGTAGTGGCTACAGGTATCTGAGTAAAAAGAATAGATGACTTCTGACGGTTTAGAGCAGGACTTCACTCTCCTTCATGAACTGGTGGTAAAACAGCATCTGTTTCACCAACAAATACCATAAATAAAAGCCAGACTTCATACACAGCTTCATTTTTGAATTTTCTAATGCTCACAAACAATAACCTCCCTTTGTTTATGTACAGTTTAGATGAGTGGGCCTGATCTGGGGAAAATGATGAAGAATCAGGAAAGTCAAACCCACTGCTATGGATTCCTGAAGAAGGCCCCAACTGTCATCCCCAACAATAATAATTTCAGTCTCTTGGCTTTCAGTGGAAATGGATTAACTCAAAAGATGAATTAACATCAAGGGTTTTGTATTTGAGTGAGAAGACATTCCATGTGCCTGTGCACATGCACAAAAAGAATGAAGGATCAGCAAAAAGAACCAAAGATCATTAAACACAAACAAAACCCCAGTCTGAGTGGGAAGTTTCTCTCATACAACCATCATTTACAGTCTTTCTAAAGTTCTTTAAGAATGTGAGTGTTGTTTATTTGAGAACTTTTATAGGTACTTTGTTATGTTTTTAACTACTGTTAGGTACAGATTCAACAATATTCAAGTATTGTCCATTATAATTCTAAAACAAAAGTGTTTTTGTAGAGAAAAAAGCATCTGTAGAAAGTAAATTGTTAATATCTGTACTACGTGTGTTCCTAGGACCAACTTTGCTGTAGTGCTTGACCCAGCTGGGACTGGCAGTAGCATCTTAAAGTAACAAAACATATTGAGCAAGGTCCTCCTCACCCTCAGGGCTTCTCCAAGGCCATAATTTCACAGGGAACATGGTCCTGGCAATGCTGCTGATCTCATTAGGACTGGGAATATGGTTTGTTGTTTGCTTGCTTGTTTGTTCCTATTAGCTATGCTCAATTGAAATGCATTTAAATAAACATGTGAAGACTTCAGAATTGTCATGTCTCAGGCAGTGAGAATCCATGGACCTTCCCTGAAGAAGGACATAAACAGATATTTAGCTCTACAGAAATACTGTCTTGTCTTTCCAAGCTCACCATGGGGCATTGTGAGGAGAGACAGATCAAGGAAAATCCAAGGCTGTGGAGCACTGCATGCTGTGAGCAAAACTCCTGCACTTAAAAACTTAAGCATGACATCTGACTGCTGCTAAAAACAGCATCTCTTTGGAACAAGGGGTAGTTACGACAGAGATACCATAAAAGTGATGGCCTCAAAAATATGTGGGCTTCTCCTAAAGGAAATAGTAAGTATGAGTCTAAGGCACAGTTTTATTCCTTCTCTTCCTTCTTATTCATAATTTTCCCCCCCTCCCCTTCCTCAAATCTCTCACAATAGCTTGGTCAACACCATTTTTTTGCTTCATTGGTTTTGAAAAGGACTCACTGTTCCCTGCTGTTAGATTATTTCCAGGAGACTGTCACAGGTCAATAGTCATAACATTCTTTGCTCCACTCCCCCTCTCCCCCACCCAGACAGAAAAATAATAAAATTAAACAAGAATAAATTAACAAATTAAGTTGGGAAGTGGGAAAGGCAAGCATGTTTGTATTTACGGGATTGATCCAGCAATTTAGGGTATGGATTCTTTTTGTGTTCAAGAACCTGGTCTCTGCATGCAATTCCCATAGAGAAATTTCTCCTACAAGGCATATGCAGTAGCAGTTAGATTTCAAGTGAAATTACCAAAGAAATATAGGGACTTTTTATTTGTATTAATTTTATTTCAATCTTCAAGAAAAAAAAAAAAAGATTCCTTCCTTCAAAAAGCCTAGGAAACATTGACTGTGAAGAAGAACTTAGCCAAAATAAACATCATCCAGTTGTGGTTACCTTGGACCTTGAGGTTCTCTAGGTTTTTTTCCTACTCTTCTTCAGCTTTAACAGTGTGTAAAAGGGCAGAAAGATGTTCCCCTGAGGCACAGGATGATGAGCACTGCAGAGGGCAGGCCCAGCTCCTGCTCTTTCTCACGCTCCTGGTTCATTCAGCTCTTGTGGTAACAACTGGTTCATACACAGTGCACATTTCCCAGCTGGGGTTCACCTGCAACTGTTCTTCCCTCCCCCCTGCATATCTTCTGCATTTAAAGGTGTCACAGATTAGGACTGCCAGTATAAAATAAATGTGTTAGGTTTGTTTGGCACTCCAGTAAATTCTGGTTAATATTCAGAGGGGCTTGAATTTTCTGTAACTGCTTGAACTGATTCAACCAGCATGGGAGCAGGTACTCACAAACAAAGAAAGACAGGTCCTGTTAACTAAAATGAAAATTTGATTATATGGTGTTTAAGTAGGACAAGGTGTGATAACTAGCAACCATTGATAGTTTTACAGTTTACAAAAAAAAGCGAAGACCATAGCAGGTGGATTTGACAGCAGCAGGAGTGAAGAAGACAACTCAATATCCAGCTAACCTGTCTAGGGACCAAACATGTTACCTTTATTCCTTTATTCTTCAAAATCTGATTAAAATTGTCTTTGATGCGCATTTTAGTTGTTATCTGTGTGTGCTACTGTAGGCTCTCAGAGTTATCCAGCAGCCAAGATTTTTGTGGTGAAGCCCAGTTTGGGTGCTTGAATTTTGCAGGTCTCTCAAAAGTTTCCTTTTATTCTCTATGTATTATTTTGCCTACTTATAATCTATATACTGCAGGAGCAAAGAGATTGTTTTGATCTTATATTCATTACCAGTCCTTAAAACTTCTAGTTCAAGTTTTTGCTTGTACTTTTGTAGCTGAAAATTTCAGGTTCTGTTGATGACAAACTGCTGGTGTACAAGCATCTGCTACACAAAAGGTTTTGGGAAAAAAAAGAGACGTTTTTGCTGGAACAGCTCCTATTTCAAAGATGGTTGTCTTGCTCATACAAGACAACCAAAGATAAACATATCAGCTAATTGAACTGTCTTATCCACATATTGGGGGAATGTCTTAATTGTGAAGCTGTGGAGAATGATTCAGGTTATGTGACTTTCTGGCCTAACAGCAGTCAACCCTGTAGGGGTACAAGAGCTTGGGCTGCAGAAGTTGAAGTTTCAAGTTCTGGTTCAAGCCAGAAAGAATATAAATTCTTTGTGTCTGGACCTTTTGCAACCCACAACTATTTACTCTCCAAGGGTATTTCACTGAGTATATATAACTCAGAGTAGCTGAGGGTGGAAGGCATCTCTGGAGTTCATCTAGTTTAGCCCCCTGCTCAGACAGAGTCAGCCACATCAGCAACCTGTTCCTGCATTTGATCACACTTAAAGTAAAAAAAAAAAAAAAAAAACCAAAACAAACAACCAAAAAAAAAAAAAAAAGGCAAAACTAACCCAACAAACACACCAAAAAAAAACCCCCAGAAAACCAAACCAAGACTTTAAAAAGATTGAAACAGAATTTCCTGTATTTCAGCTCAGGCCCTTTTCTTCTTGTCCTGTCCCTGGGCAGCAATGAGAAGAGTTTTGCTTTGTGTTGTCCCTGCATCCCTATGGGAATTCAAACACTGTTTTACCTATTTCAATGGAAAGAGATGAGGAAATGCTGTGGGATGCCTGGGTGCCTGTGATGCCCAGCTGTTTACTTCCAGAAGAAGCCTTGGGAGTATTCATTTACTCTCTTTCCTGATACAAGAACAAGAGGCATTGCCTGGCTCAGGCTATGAGCCACAAATTGCTGGAAACTGGCACTACACAGTACATAAATATAACTGTGCTTGGTTTGCTCCTATATCTCCTCACAGACTTTGGTTACTGAGTTCTGCTAGGGATATGACTTTGAACAAAACTTCATTTTGGCATGGTACATCTGCTTTTATTTTCTAAGACTTCAGAGAAGTTTCAGAGGGATAGATGCCCTCCTACAGGAAAGAAAAATTGTTTCTAGATGTTTATCTTGAAGCTTGATTATTATAATTGTAAATAAAGGCAAATATGCATGTATTATAACTTAGGTCTTGTTTGCTTTTTATAGAGTGTGAAATGAGCTTTCATTGGTAATTGCAAGTTTTCTTGATTGATGTGAAGCTGTTTTCTCTGTAAGCAGATATTTCTCAGTTTCTAGCTTTGTTCAAAGTATGAATTAAAAAAAAAAAAACAATATGGAAAAAAATCGAATTGCGAAGAGGTAATTTCCTTCCTTGTGCCTCAGGATAGCAAGAAGTTCTGAGCTGGAAAATTACATGCCCATAACATGACTGTTGACTCTTGCATTGAATGAAAGATGTACATCGAGAGGGATCTCTCATTACATGATTACAGCACATATTCTCCTTGAAAGATACAAGGCACTACCCCTTTGGGTCCTGCTTATGAATTTTTACAGCTTGGAGAACTGCAAATGGGCTTGAGAGTAAAGTGTATCTGTGACCAATGGAAACATAAAAAGGGAAGAAAAGTTGCAAGACTTCACAGACCTCCTGAAATTCCATGTCCCAGTGCTTCAAAGGCTTTGCCTCCTTTCTGAAAGATGCTGTTTTTATCACTGCACGTGATACCACACCCTTTGGGAAGAATTCTGCCAGCTATCAATAGAATTATTTATATACAAAACTTGTCAGGTTAGCAAAGGCACAGGAATGCAGTTGGTCATTAAAGAGGTAAGTGCATTTAAATATACTGTATATTGTGCATTCCAGTGAGAACCAGGACTCCTTTCCTTGCTGTGCCCTCTGTGTTCAGAGACTGAATTTGATTCTGAGCAGGAGAGCATTTCTCCAACTCTACTGCCTTGGCTAAGTGACTTCATACAGTACTAAATGTGGTAATTTGTAAAGCAAATCCATTTCAGTACAAAAGTGTTCTGTAAAATCTGTTCTCTCTAAAGGCCAAAATTAAGTTTAACATGTTCAAAACAACATTTTTTTTCAGTCTGATCTATTCCCTGTTTATTTCTGCTATCATATTGTCATTGCATCCAATCTGTCCATATATAAACAGTTGTAAACACTTCTTACCAATTTTTCCAGTACTGTGAATTACCATGAAGGGACATGAGATAGACAGAAAGAGGAAAACAGGGGATTTTCCATATGGTCTGAATAGTATATGATATTTTAAGAAGGCTATTTCCCATTTATATCCATTCATCTCTTTGAATTTCAATCTTTAAATCATTACCTTTTCTCTCAGGGCTGCTGTGAGGCTTAATTCATTAATGTCCATAGAGTGCTTTGAAATCCTTAGATAAAAGAGAGTATAGAAGTGGAAAATATTAAAGCAAAAATGTGAACTCACAACCTCTCCCTTTTTTACCTCACCTGTTCATGACGATCTTTATAATCATATCAACTTACCTTATAATCAAGGCAAATATATTTTCCTTTGATGTACAGATAACATGAGGTTGCAAATTTTTTAAAGAATATTTTTCATATTAACAAAGTTAATGTAAAAACTTCTTAGCAATGTTTTTAATCTTCTATTCTGTGCTTCCCCAATTAAAAATGTGGTCCTGGTTATATCCAACTGAATTTTGTAGGACTGCATCAATGCTGAAAGATTTACACTGCTCTCTCTATAGGCTCACATTCTGTTTTCCTAAACAGAAGTTCCTCCATCAGGTTTATATCACTTCAGACCGTAAAACAATTGGCCTAATATGATCTTTTCAAAATGCATAATTTTTTTTCTAAATAGGAACCATCTTCTCTGTCCTAAGAGCTGCACTGATTTCTGTAAAGCAGATTCCTCATTTTCATAGAATGATCAGATAATTCAGGTTAGAATTCCCTCAGAAGATCTCTAGTCCAAGTTTTTGCTCCAAGCAACGACATTAGATCAGGTTTCTCAGTGATTTATCCAGGCAAAGAATACATTTGCTACCACCTTCTATATGGAGCCACTAGGTTATCCATTAACTCGGCTGCCTCTGTTTCCATCTCTGAAGCTGTAAGACTGTCCATGGTCATTCTCAGTAACTTTTTCCCTAGAAAGAAGATTGGACAGAGGGGAGAGCAGAGTAAGAACTGTTAATAAGCCTCAGGGAAGTGTAAAGTAAGCCTTTTGGAAACCTTGGAGTACACATATTTAAGGACAGAGTCAGAGCAAGGAAATAAGGGTTGCCACCTCGACTTATTGGTTTGGATATTGGAAGTCCCATTCTCCAGGCCTGCTAAAAGAAGAAAATCCCTCTTGGCTGTAATCACTAACTAAAATCTGTGGAAAGCTGCTTTTTCCAGGCATTTGTGATTACCCTCTTGATCCACATGAGGTATCCCATACCATCTTTTACTGTCTCCAAGAGGAAAGGCTCAGTTTCCTGTTTTCTGTGTCAGCATGAAAAGACTGACCTGCTGCAGAAGGTTTCAGTTTTCTCTCCAGTGCTGATCTTACAGTCCCCAGCTGGGCAATGCTCCATGGTATTGCAGTCTTTACTGACAAATAGGATGGAGAACTCTTCATCAGCAGGGAAAAACCTCACCATTCAATGTTCAGTTACGACATTTCAGATACCCAGATTGTCCAAGACAGAGCAACTAGTCATGCTTTCAAAAAGATACCGTTGTAGTGTCTCTCGTCTTCCCATTGGAGTTCATATTAATTTCTGACAAGAGCCAATGTATTTCAGAAATTCCCCTTTCTGCTGCTGCTGTGACATTATCCTGCTCTTCCTGTTCAGCCATTTAAAGTCAGTAGGAAAGTTTAGTGACCTCTTTAATTGCAGACAGAGCAGATATCTACAAGCCAGTGTTGGAGAGCAGGGGGTTTCAACCTATATTTAAATACTCAAATAAGCATATGGTTATTAAGATTTCTCTTTAAACTTCAGGTCCAAAAGTTTCTCCTGTATTACATAGGCATATGTTGATATAATCTGGAATTTTGAGTTGACTGTAATATTGCTACTAGATATTAGGCTAGGGTTGTTTTACCACCACTTTGTCCTCAAAGAAGAATTAATCATTGACTTAACTAGAATGTTAATATGAATGTGTTGTTATGCATATGTTGATTTATTTAACTTTTTCAGCCTTCTAGGTCCCTTTTGAAAAAAAGCTTAGCCAACCAAACGTAACAAGATTTTACTTGAGTATGTATAAATGTTAAGTAAACAAAATATTTTTGCTGCTTATGCTTGCAGTACTCAGCTTCATTAAACACGTTTGTACACAGTCCACGGCCTTTTGCAGCATACATGACTACCTTGTGAGGCACATTTCATTCAGATAAAAGAAAACACAGAAAATGTGTTCTGGAGAACTCGTTTGAGTGCGGCTCTCCCAAGGCACTCTGGAGGTGTCCTGTTCAAGCAAAACAGAGAGCTCAAATATTGAAAACTGTGAGGAGAAAAAGGACTGTTGTGGTTTAACATCAATCAGCAGCCAAGCCCCTCACAGCCACTCGCTCACTGCCCCAGCTGTGGGATCAGGGAGAGAATCAGAAGAGTAAAAACTCATGGGTTGAGATAAAGACAGTTTTTCAGGGAAAGCAAAACTATGCACACAAGCAAAGCAAAACAAGAATTAATTCCCTGCTTCCCATGGGCAGGCAGGTGTTCAGTCATCTCCAGGAGAGCAGGGCCTCATCATGTGCAACGGTTACTTGGGAAGACAAACCCCATCACCCCAAACATCTCCCTTCCTCCTTCTTCTCCCCACTTTATATCCTGAGCTCAATTTCACATGGTCTGGAATATCCCTTTGGTCAGTTGGGGTCACCTGTTCTGGCTGTGTCTCTTCCCAACTCCCCAACTTCCTCACCAGCATGGCCATACAAAAAAGCAGAAAAGGCCTTGTCTCTGTGTAAGCCCTGCTCAGGCATAACAAAAATATCTCTATATTATCAATATTACTATTAATATCTATATTATTGCGTGTTCAGCAAAATCCAAAATACAGCTCAGCACAATCCTAACTTAATGTTTGCAAAGGTGTTTCATTACAATCATGAGTGACCATGGAAGGTGCTGGCTGACCATGAACACAGGCCATGGAGGGAGCCAGTTACTTTAAAGAAATAAACATTCTAACCACGAAAATACACATTGACAACTCTGAGGATGACAGAGATGTGAGCTAACAATAAGAACAGCGGACAGAGGGTTGTCCTAGAATATTTACACTGAAATATAAGGCACGGTGAAACAAATTCTTAGTGTTTATGAGCCATGAGTGAGGATATTTCTTACCAAAGAAATATTTCTTACCAAATATTTCTTACCAAAGAGGTCCAGATGCCCACCTTTTAACAAGTATAGGAGCCATAATTCATAAAGAGCAGCTTTTTTTTTCTTTCAAAGCTGTCATTTAAATTTAGTGTTTGAATTTTCTCTTTAGTCTAAATGGTTTCCAGATCGCAGGAGAGGTAAATGGGTGAAACAGCTTCTGGGATATACCTGTTGCATTCAATTGATCAGCACTTGATTTCATCTTCCAAACCTAAATGTTATTCAAAGAAATCTTTCATATTTAAAAAGGAAAACCAATCCTCCTCATGCCAAAGAATACAATGAAGAGTGACAGGATCTGGCTGCCTAAAGGAAATCTATTAGCTATCTCAAGAGTTAATCTTTCAAAGGTTATATTGGGTTTCAGAGAGGCAAAATAGATTCTAAAGATGCATTCTATCTGCAAAAGCAAAAACTTTTCTTAATGTACATGCATTACACAATAACATCTTAAAAATGCAAAATAAGACATTTTCAAGAATCCATTGCCTAAAGTCAGAACTTATATGAACATTCAAATTTATTAGCTACAGCCAAAAGTACATAACGGACCCTGAAAAAATTAGTAAGGGCGTTGGTATTTTAGTTTAACATCCCTGTTTTTTTGCTATCTAAACACTCCTACCACTGCAGCCATCAGTTTTTTAACAGAATATTTTACCAAACCCTGCAGCCGACACACAGACAAATGAACTCAACGCTGTCCTCAAAAGTCTGTGAAAACACCTCAGGAAATGTTGGCTCTTACAGTCTATGGATCAAAGCTGAATTATCTGAAGCTAAATTATTTAAATTCTTCAGATGATGAATTGCATGTAGCTCTTAATGAATGTTTTGTTTTCTAATTATGAAACATTTTTCACTTGAAATAAAAACTAGTTCTTTGAGAGTATGAATAATATTCAGTATTTTAAGGCATCTTTTAATGTGTTAGAACTGAACTTTCTCTGACATTTAGCAGCATCGGGAAAAAGGCCCTTGCAGAGGAAGCCTCATATTTCTAAATGCTCATGGCAAAGCATGGGTTTATGGCATCACGACTTCCACAGCACTGAAGAAACCTTGTAATACAATGGTGTTTAAAATGCATCAGGCCAGATCTTGCTGTCCAAGCTGAGATCACAGCTCCAAAGCATGGCCAGTGTCAGTGTGCACTCAGGCACTGAAGACTTGCTGCCTCTGAGCTCCAGCCAAGAAGGGCTTGTTTAGCACAACTTCTAGAGAATTGGTGGTAAAAGGCAATCTTTGATTTAACACGTTTACAATGCATGGCTGGCATTTAGACTTTATCCTTTGGGAACCTGGTGTGCTTCCACAGAACCCAGGGTGAGCTTAGATGACACAAAGCTGGCAAATTCAGGAGTCATGGGTCCCAGGCTGCTGCTCCCACCCCATGATCTTTTCCTTTCTGTGAAAATACCAAATGGCTTTTTCATAGGAATTGCACTGGGATTTGATAGACATTATCCCTGGACTAAAGGTGTGCATTTAAAGTGCTTTGTTGCTGATTTTTACAGGACAATGACTGTTCCCTTTGGTTATGTATGGACTCTTAAATAAGAGAATTATTTCTGTGCTAATATCTAATGAGAACTTGGACTTTGATAATTATCTTTTTAGAGTCCAAGGCTGTAACCTTACACATGATTACTTTTAGCTATCTAAGAACCTGGAATACATCAAAAGGATAAGAACCAACAAGAGCAGGTGTGGTTAAGATGCTGATTCAGTTGGGAGATGTGATCTTGGCAAATTCTCCTCATCAGCTCTGTGCCATAGCTTTCTGCTTCTAAAACAGAGATTAAATCCTGCTTTTTTTCTCTTGCCTTTTTGTCTAAATTGTAAGCACTGGGGAGGGTGCATATGTGCAACACCTTGTACACTAGTGCTTCTTGTTACAACCATAACATTTAATCAATAAAAATAAGCCTTGTGCTTCTTCGATTAATAAAATGCTGAATGTCTCAGTAATCTGAGCCAGAGAGGAACATATATTTCAGATGACCTTTAACTGGAAAGAGTGGGAGATCACTGTCCTTGCTTTCAGTTGCGGAGCATGAAGCCAGTAATGCAAATTTTGAGGCTCCTGGCATGCAAATTAACAAAAGAGGTGGCAGTACACATGTCTTTTCAAAGTTCAAAGCATCATGTGTGCACAGGAGAAAAAAAAAAAGGTTACACTTCTGTAGTTTTCTACAGTCAAGCATTCTTTCAAACAGAAAACCCATCACTTTGAAGAATTTACAGAAGAAAACCTCCACATCAACTAAAACTGCAGGCAAGCGAGTGAATGCAACTGCTGAGAAAAAGAAATAAGGGCCTTTACAGCAGTCCCATTGAATTGAAATTTTCCTTTATCACAGACAAGACTGTTCTAATCTTCTTTTCTACCTCTACTCACATATTTTAAAAGATAATTTTTCTAAACTTATAAATGCTACAGTAGAGGCAGAGGTTCTTAGTAATGTAGTATAAACCATAAAAAATGACAGTTGTGTCACACATTGACAGAAACTTCATCTTCCACGGGAGCTGGCAGTCAGCAAGTCCCTTAAAAGGGACTAGAAAAGGCCTTGGAACATGGGCCAGACAGAGAGTCACAGTAAAGAAGCTTTCTGCAAGACACATTGTCCCCAAAGGTCCCAAGAGCCACAGCAGCCCAGGCATTTGTGACATCTTGTTTTTCCAGGTAAGCTTAAAGAAAACCTCAGGCAACCTAAGTTCATAGGTTACTTTTTACAGAGGCCACATACTTTGACATTTAAAGTACAGAACTAAAGAAATGGTCTAAATAAGATGTAAATTTTATTTACTGGTAGATGTACCAAATACTGGCCTGAAAGCTTTGATGAATCAAGCTTTGAGGATAAAGCTAAAAGCAGCGCAAGACTGTAGCCATAATTTTATTTGGGGTTGAATTGAATTTTCTCTGCTCAGGAATGAGGTGCTACAGAAGGAGTCACACACAGGATGAACTAGCAAGTGTAGACAGAAAATGAGGAAAATGCCTTGAAAAGCTGCACTGGTGATATTCCTATCTGGGATAGGAAGGGTGAAAGCTGATTCTGAATCTATACTCCCATGGAACAGGAATCACTCCTCTTCTTGTTGGTCTCTGGTGGAAGGTGGATGGCAGAAGCCACTCTTGGTTCCTTGGGCTGTAGTCAGAGCAGGTGATGAAGCATGACCAGCTCATTGCCCTCAGAAATCAACAGTCCCTCAACATTATCCTACTTCTGTGGCCTCCAGCCAGCCCAGACTTGGACAGTAACATTCTGCTCAGAACACAGTGTGTTACAGCACTCCCACTGCAAAAAGTGCATTTCATTTTGGGGCCAAATCTTTCAATATAAACCCCCCTTTATTTTGCATCAGTGATAATATTTGCTAGCACTCCTCTTGCTCCCCCACAGAAGATGTGTGGGCCAGGCAGGGTGACCAAGGCTGCTGGGCCAGAGAATCAAGTTGGACCAAAGACAGCTTCTGTTGAACCTTCTGGAGTGCAGCTACTTGTAATTTCCAGAACTGGTGTTGAGCTTCCTATGTGGCTCTGCGAGGAGTGAACTTAAACCCAGACTGGCTTATTAGCACTAGCTTGTTAAAGCCTGGGAGGCTCCGGAGCAGCTGGCCCAGCTCCAAGCTATGCAAGGATCTGCACTAACGAGAGGGTGATACTATGTTTACATTAGTTTTTTGAATACACACCTCATCGAGACACATTTGATACCACCAATATATTGCATTAATAGTGCTGTGCGACCAACGCAGCCATGTGGTATCTCTCGGGCGGCATTCCCCGGACCTGTGTACCCGCAGTCCTGCAGCAATGCAGGATCCCAAGGCACGGGGACGGGATACAGGACAGCGGGCTGGGCTGGCTGGGCAGACGAGGGACACGACACGCTCTGTCCAAAAGCCTGCCCGCAGCGCTCTGCTGACGACACTGCGGCCTCGAGGGGTTTCTTTGGGCAGGTGAGGCGGAAGAGCCGAAGGGGCAGGCGGCCGAAGGGTGGCGGGGGGCGGTGTCCGCTGCTTTCCGCCTGGAGAGCAACACTCCACCGCCTCCGCCGGCCGCAACGCGCCTTCCATTGGCGTGGCGGCCCCACGTGGGAGCCCCCGCGCTGGGCGGCGCCGCGGGGAGGATGGGAGGGAAGGAGGGAGGGGGCTCGGCGATGGGCGGGAGCTTGTTGTCCTGGCGACGCCAGAGTGAGTTGTGGCGGCGGCGCGGAGCGGCGGCGTTGGAGCCGGAGCCGGGTGCGCCGGGCGGCCCCTTCCCCTGGCCCGGGCGCATGGGCCGCCGGCCCGCGGGAGCAGCGCCCAGAGCCGCCTCCCACGCCGCGGCAGCCCCGGCAGGTACCGGCGGGACGCGGCGGGCGCGGGGAGCCCGGCCCAGCGCGCAGAAGGGATGCGAAAGTTTGTCCCGGCGCGCCTGCTCCGGCGGCGGGAGGGACGCGGCCCCGGGCGGGCGGATCCCCGTGCCCCGCCGGCAGCGAGCCCTGCCCACCGGGGAGCGGCTCGGGGCGGGAGGGGTTCTCGGGGGGCTCTACCCCATCCACGGCGGGGCCGGCACCGGCCGCCTCACCGCGCTGCGCGGGAGCGGCTCCTCCGCGCTCCCTGCGGCGGGGTGGGCCGCAACTTGTGCGGGGTTCGGCGGTGCGGGCTCGGCGTCGGGGTCGCTCCCTCGGCGCGGTCTGGCGGGGTGGGCGCGGGCAGGGCTGGCTACCGGGCGGGTTGTGCTGCTGCTGCTCTCTGTGATTATTTGCACAGCACTGCTACTATTTTATCTGTCGCTGTGTGCCGGGCAGAGTTGCGCCCGCCCCGCAGCCCACCCCGGGCGGACGCGGCTGTCGTGTCCCCATACCCGCGGGGTTTTGTCTGGCCCCTCACACAGCCACGGGACTCACAGACTGCCAGGCTTCTGTTTCCCGTGTGAAAAAAAGAACTTGTGGATTTGCTTGCTTTCTTGTTCCCGAAACACGGGCAGTTGCGGGAATTAAAAATTCCTGGTATTGCGAGATTACTTACATTTTAACGAGAAAACCCCCTAATGTTGTGTTAATTTGCGTTACTTGGAACGGAAGATTGGCGGCCAGGCGGCGTCCTTGAGGATCTGGGTATCCAGCGAGGTAAATCTGAACGACGTTCTGTGCAGGTGGGGATCTTTTTGGGACTGTGTGTTGAGGACGTAGGTAGGACATACCCAGGTGGAGCCCTTATGGCTTAAATTTAAGAATATCAACTCATCTGTGGTTCATTGAGACTGTAAATGTGTTTAAGCCATGGCCAGGTGTAGGCTCTGAGCTCTTAGAGCTGTTTATTGAGGGAGGATGTTCAGTTGCAGCCCAGCCAGGTCTAGAGCCTGACTGGGGGCTTTGGATGTTGCTGTGATGGGAGAATGGGTTAACACCGACTTTGGGTCACTTGGGTTTTTTGTTGGTTTCAGTGTCTCTGGTTATGCAGTGATTGCCCCAGCAAACCTTACATTTTTTTCTTATTGAAGTTTTTGTTTTGCATTTTATGCCAATTAATTTGGATTAAATTAAATTTGTTAATAAATCAATTTCCACGGTCAGATACAAACAGAGATTAAAAAGTGAAACTTATTTTTACTGGAGGTAGTAAAAATAAAATTAAATTTAGATATACAAAAATGTTTTGGTTTGTGGCTGACTTGAAATAGTTCTTTAAGCCTCAGGATGCATTTTTTCCTCCTGTTAATATATATATTTTTAATATATGAAGCTTAATGTAGCTAACTTAGGCAGTGACACTAAATATCTATAACACATGGTCTTAGGTTGCAGGCATGTACTAAGTAGTTACTTCATACAAATAGATCCTCATGTGTTTCCCTAGAGAGGCTGTTTCCATGATGGTTAAAGCTGGAACATTGAATGCACAGGAACTTCCAGAGACTGCACTTTTTTTATTTTTTACTTTTTATTTTTTTTTTTTTTCTTTTTTTCCCTAGTTGAGGGGACTTTCATGTTGTCCTCAGTTGCACTGGTTATGTCATGCTATTCCAGCATGGCATTACACGATGTGACTGATGCAGTCTCATGTGTCACATCACAGTGAATTTACTGGAGGGGAAAAGTTTTCCTCGGTGGGGCTTAAGGATATTTATAAAATTTGGGTGTTTTTTTTGCTTGTGATATTTGGTGCTAAGGTCGGAGGCCATGAATTGCCTTCAAGGTATCTGTCTGATTTCTGTGGCTATTGGCAGGTTTGAAACCACAGATCACGAGGAGATTCTGGTTCAAAATAGAATTGGAAACCTCATGTTTCTATGTAAAATGGGTTAGATGTGTTTTTAGATTACTTTCAAATGGCAAAGCATTGCTGCAATCAGCTGTGTTCTTTTCTGTGCTCTTTAGAAGAAAGAGAACTGGCTTTATGGTGAGGAGCAGTGAGAGAGCATTTGAAGTGAGAGGCAAAAGCAGTATTTCTACCTGTTGTCTTGTCAAGATCTTTGCCTTGGCATAACAAGGGATGTCAGCATGTAGAACAAGCATTTCCACTGTGTTGTGAGAAATCTATTTTTTATGCTGTTTATCCTTCAATGGTGGGAGAGTGTCTGATGATGTTCTTATTTATTAGTTCCTTTGTTACATAGGACATAGATTTGGATTTTTTGGTGCTCACCGGGCTTATAACAACATGCCGCTGAATATGTGCTCTTATACCATGCTCAGCTAAGGTGGCTGAAATTGATTTAGTGTTTAGCCTTTTTAGTATGGAATTCAGTGTAGTAAATGTGTTTTTCCTGGTGCCTACATATTGAAGCCTGCTGATATTGATCCCACCTTATAAATTAATGCAGGAGACTTTTTGTCTCTTGTAGTAAACTTGTGCTTCTCAGTACAAAAAGAACAGCATTTTAAGCTGGTTGACCTGTTAAGATGTGATTTCAGGCTCTGCTCAGCTTTCCTTCCCAAGTAATAATAGAACCTGTTTGTTCCTGCATTATTGTGCTCAGGATTTTGGGAGGTGGCACTCATTAACTTTACAGACTGTGGAGAAAGATCCTTGGGTAGGGGACCCCAGAATAATAATTCAGGGGACTCTGAACCCTGGAAAGCTGAGTTTTGAGTTGATCCTTGCAGGCTTCAATCAGTGTTATTGTAGTAGGTTCAGCTCTGATGTACAGTATTGTGATTCTGGGCTGGTTTTATGTGAGAAGCCCCAAAGGCAAGGTAACACTCTAAACAGGCATCAAAGCATTTTGAGTAGCTTGGATGAGGAGTGTAGTATGTTCAAAACATGTAATTATTGTATCAGTTCTGAATTGTGGCTCCTGGTGGTGGACAGAGAACATCAATAGCTATGTTTTCTTTCAAGCTGGTAAAAACTGCTTTTTTTTCCCCCCCTCTTCTAGGTATTTGTTTGAGTACATAGAAGAAGATGACAAGTGTGCATGGATGATTTTACGTAATTAACACCTGCTAGATTTGCAAAAGGCAATTATCACTGCAAAGTGTTTATATTGATTTATGGGAGGAAGGCGGCCCATGAGAGGGATGCTGATAATATCAACACAGTGGATTAAATGCACATTTACACCTTTATTGACATATAAATTATCAGTGCCAGGAATGCCCTGAAAAGGCTGCTGATGGAGCAGTAATGTGGCACAAACTAGTGGGTTTGGATTCAGCTCTGTCATCCTTCTGTAAGGCACTTACATGGAAACCTTCATCTGAGCTACTATAGGATATAGAGGCTCACAGAATGGCTGCTTGTTGGAATAATGAGCAGTGACGGCAAACGGGAATTTAGAAGAATGATAAAAGACAATGGACGAGGTTTGAAGGAATTGTCTCGCCTTTTTAAAAATTATTTTTAGATTTTTATTGTTTGTACTGTGGATTTTTAGAGAAGGCTTAAAGAGGCTGGAAGAGTCTTTGTAGCAGGGAAATGGAATCTGGCTCTGAATCCAGCCAACATCAGAAAAGAAAGATTGTGACACATGGACTGGAAGATCAAAAAAGGGTAAGTGACAAAAGGTGGGAACACTTTCTGCTTAAATTACTGAAGGAGTTGCAAGTGGCAGAATAGCTCTACATAATGCTTTTATCACTTGCACTTGCTGCTCGCTATGCTCAGCCAGCTGTAGATCTCTTGATTATATGTTATAGAAAACGTTTATCTTTCTCATCTTCCAATGTATGGAGCAAAGAGCTGAGGGAAGGGGAAATTGTGATATGAGTGAAAGAAGGGAAAAATCTCTAGAATTCTGGCTGTTTGTTGATGAAGAGCCATACAGTGCAAATGAAGTATACTGACTCTTACTGAGTCTAGTCAGATTATTGATTTGTTGTGAGTTTAGCTTTTTTCCTGTTGATATCATTAGTGGAGTGGTTAGAAAAGTGCTTTCTTGGTGTTTGGTGTTTTCATTTGCTGAGAATGTTGTGCACTTGTCAGTGTCCTCATTGTCCTGGTGGAACTGTTTGCATTTTGCTGTAGTTGCCAGATGTAATTTTGGCTTTAATCAAAATGTACAGTGGAACGTGCTGAATGTCAGATGTCGGCCCTTATTTTGCACAAGTGCTTTGTGGCAGCTCTGTGTGTCAGGGTGGTGTTGAGTTATCCCATCCTAATGGGTTGGTGCAGTGAATTGACCTAAGAGAAGTCTTTGTCTCAGACAAAACTGTAGCTGGTGAACAGCTGGGACTCCAAAGTTGTTTTGTTGGCACCAGTCAAGCACACTACAACTTGACATGTTTCTGCTGTATAAATCATTGATGTCATCCTCCACACAGAGTTGATGTGGAATAGAAAATGCTGTGTTCAGCTCTGTGTGGAAAGCTCCTTTCCCCTGTATGATTTTTATTTCAGCTGAAAACTGAATTAGAAAAAACCCCATCAGCTGTTATTTTGCTGTTCAACAGCACTGTCTAATTTCAGGGAGAGGCAGGTTTGTGTCACAGTTTCATCAGGTCTGCTGAAGAATAAAAGTGGTTTCTCTGTCACCCCATTAGAAATCTAAGCAGCCTGGAAAACTTTCAGAAATTGGATAAAATACAGCTGCTTGCTTGGAGAGAAATGGCATTTGGGGAACAAAATAATACTCCTGAATGTATCTTAATTGCACCAAGCATGATCTATTAACTGACAAGCTGCCAAGGTCTTCCTTCTACTTTTTTCAAGGAAGCATTTTGTGACTGAAGTAAATCAATAAAGGTTGAAACAAAATCTGTCTATTGACTTAATTTCTGGAGGCTGCTAGAACACTTTTCCTCCTCCTTCTGAAGTGTACATTATCCTGCATTTGGGGTGTGATGGGGAAAACATTTGTGACCTGTGACACCGAAGTATGCTGTAATTGTTTTGATGCACCAAAATTAATATGCAATGATGTCTGTCTCGCCTTGCTGATAGGTATGCGAGCCTACATCTCCCATCTGCTCTTGGCTCTGAGTGTTTGGTGCACATGTAACACAGGGCCTCTGAATATATAATATAACCCCAAGTGAGGCTCAGTGGCAGCTGGGATAACATCAATTGGTCATGCTTTGCTGACATTCATTTTAACTTGAACTCTAGCCGTCATGGAAATTGTTAAATTTATAATGATATATGTAAGATCCATTTTAATGACTCTGCATGCTTGGGTGATCTCTCTCATTTGTTTGCAAAACAAGTCTTAATAGAGTATTACATTTCATTTCCTATAGGATTTTTCAGGGAAAGGTTACTGATGAGAGCTTTGCTTAGACTTCTGCTTACTGGGAAAAATCAGTTTGGAATAATGATAATGTTGATGCAACTTAGTTGTTGTTACTATGGAGTTTAATAGTGATGTAAACCTTAGTGTTACTAAGCTTAAACTTCTTAGATTTCTGATAGGGAAAGGTGTATGTGTGATCAAAGGCCTTTAAAATTAATTATCAATAGACACTTTTTTGTTATTGAAAATGAGGCTTTTGCTGGAAGAAAAAAGACCAAGCTCATTTTTAATCAGGTGAGTGCATTATCCTTTTTATCACAATATATTTTATGGACATAAAGTCAACCATTGTTTAGTGTTTCTGAAGCAGTAAGAATCTGTCTGTGTATGTACACCCCTCGATGATGGATCTGGCTTGTCTTTCCCAAGTAGAATGCTATGCCTGCGTTTGTGGTGTAGAAATACAGCTTAGTTTCCTGTTTGTTTGGGGTTTTTTAAAGTGTATTTTTAAGTATCAACTTAGTAGCTATATTGATTAAACAAAGACAAGATTTAGTATTTGTGCTTGTTTTTTAGAGGGATGGGGTTTTTCTTTTTGTGTGTTGGCTGATCTTCAAGAACTCAAAACTGGGCTGCCTCTGACTTTGCTGAAATCAGCCAAAGCAGGTTCTTTTCAGTCATCACAGCTTCCCAGGCTGACTTTAGGAGGACTCGTATTAATCTTTGGGAAAGCAATTCAGCCATCTACATATCTTAAGTTGGCTCTGGTGGGAATTACATAGCTAAATTCCATGTAACTGGTAATGTACAAGTGGAGAATTTGATCAGGTTTAACAACCGTGTAAGCTGACCATCTGAAGGTAGCAGGATTACCAATATGAATACTAATGTGAATAGTGAGCAGGCTTTATGCCAGGATATGACCTTGGCAACAGAGTCTTTAAATACAAGAGTAATACAGGTGATGCTACAGACCTTTTGTCAGTAAACTTTGTATGGAGAGTATTGTTTTGGTATAAAATGGATGATCGCTCATGAGCAGTGAATTCAGATATTTACTTTTTTTTTCTTTGAAGAAGAGATTTAAGGTAAAAACTGCTACTAAAATAATCTAGTTAGGTACATTTTCATGTCCTGTGTTATGAAAAATTTGGTACTGCCCTGTATTCTGATTAAATGCATTTTCTACTGATGATTGAAATGAAATATTTCTTCAGTTGATTTCCATCCTTCATTCCTCCTTCTTTGTGACTTTTCATTCAGGTCCATAGCTCTAAATTAGTGGGACATCCTAAAGAAATGTGTATGTGCAATATTGACAGAAGTGTCTTCTGCTCTGCCTGTCTGAACCCTCTTTGACTGAATGATGAGTAAAATGGAATTGTGAAATGCATTCAGACTCTGGAAGGATCTCTGTAAATGTGTATTTTATGCTTAGATATGCTCTCTTGTCTAACTAAACAATTCTCTCTGCTTGACTTGTAATTTAAATTTTTTATTAGAGATTTATTTGCTCTTACCTGGTGTACTGGGCTGGTCTGTTGCAGGAAGGACTGTGTTTTGTTGTCAGCAGCACAGAAAGTAGCATGGTGGTAGCGCACCTCTCAGGCTTATAGATTAGTGCACCTCACAGGTTTATATGATTGCTTTTGTGTGTGGGCTAAGGGGCATTTTTGGTTTTGACTGTAAAAAAAATTGTCGCCCTGCACTTCGAAATATCAGTTCAAGCTCTCTGGGCATGCTGCCACAGAGGCAGAGTGCATCTGGTGCTGGACTTGTAAAGCCAAACTTCTAGTATTTTTTCCCCTTTTGCTACTTGATAGTAAATATCCTCAGCGCTTTTATTTTGAATGAAGAATGTGTGAGCTGCAGTTTTACAGTGTTACAAGTAGACTAACACTGTTTCCAGGGGGCATCTTTTTCTCTTGATTTGTTTTTGTTGGAGCACTCCTTGTGATACCCGTGACTGAAGCCATATGCTTTAGCTTTCTCCTAGGTTTGTGTTTTTCATGCCTTATTATTGATAAACTTCCCATTTGTTTGAGGATGCTCTGCTGCTACCTTTACATCAAAGTTGGTTTAAAGACATAAGTAGTCTCACATGTATTGACCTGCTTATACTGAGGGCTTGTGTTCTTTAAAGCAGTGTATTGGTGGCTGAGTACTGTGTTTATTAGCAGAATTTTGTGCGGAAACATTAATGCAGTTGGGTGCTGTGCTGCTGAGCCAGTGTGGAAGCACTCAAGTGTAACCACTTATAAATTGCAGGAGGACTTAGCTTATGAAATTACAGCAAGCTGTGTTGTGGTGTTTTGATAATTTAACTAACTGGGTTTTTATGGAAATACACATGCAATTAAAATCCACTGAGCGGGAGAACTGAGAAAATGTCAGCTTCTCCTTCATTTTTCAGATTCTGTAAACATAACAATCTCTGTAGAATTTTAGTTGTGACAGGATTTTATATTTTTATTACAGTAATTAAGATGGTTAATAAATTTACTTTAAACCTTATAATCATAGAATCAGATTTGGGAGATTTTAGTTACATGGATGTGCCTTGGTGGTGTGTCCAGGGCTTGGCTTCTGCTTTTAGGTCATGAGTTTCCTGCTCTTAAAGATGCTTCTGTAGCCCTTTTTGTAGGTGTGTTGTCTGTGACAATTTTAAACCATTCTTCACTGAGAAATTGGCTCAAAGAAACAGGTAGTTGTGTTTGTTTTAGTGAGGCAGATTTTCACCTTAGTGGTTGCTACAAGATATTTTGTTATTCTGTTTTATCTGGAACTTCTTTCTACAATGGTTTTAATGAGAGAGTCATAGGAGTGTGATTTGGTATTGTCAGCCCTCTCCCAGTCAGACCCTGGTCATGAAGAATTTTTCCATATTGTCAAAAATGTTTGTATAATATAAACAAAGGATCTTGCTTATTCAGCTGATGTCTCTTGTAATGTTTGTCTAGTTAAAAGAATTCGTGAACTTTTTAAGATTCAAGGGTGATTTTTCTCCAACTTGTATAAGTTTATGTTAGGATGTGATACAAAGGATCTGTGGTGATGTCAACCAATCAAAGATTAGACTGCAAATGTTGGATTTCATGTGCCTGAGGACTCTGGCATGGTCTCCACTAGAATGGACTTGTGTAATTCTGTCAGTCTTTCATCTCTTTGCCCTGACCTGTCCCCATGTGTGTGTTACTGTACAGTGAAAAAAGCTCCTGTGTGATTTCTTGGGGTCTTAGGCTTGGCCACATATTTGAGCTTTACCTCTGTTTTGTAAAGTGAGTAAACTATATGTGGCACAGGTACATATGCTATTTCTCTTCCTCAGACCAAGTGAAGTTCATTATCTTGAAAATAACCTGACTGAGGAGTTTCAGCTGAAGTTCCAAGAATGTGGAAGAATTACCCATGGGCAAGCAGGTGGCTTAGGGCATGCAGGACAATCATGGCTTTCCACGTGAACTGTGGCTTAAAGCCTCTTTGTGAGGGAGGGAATGAAGTTGATCAGGAGGTGAAACCAAGGAGCTGATGAGATGCCTAAACAACTCCTGCTGATGCTGTGGCTCTGAAGTGATGGGAGAAATGTGAATGAAGCATTATTCTACAAGGATAGGACTCTGAAAATCTCTGTGGAAAACATATGTGACACCTTTTGCAAATTTGCTGATGGCACTCTTTGAGCAGGACGCAGAGTTTTGGATCTCTGTCTTAACCAAAAATAGAGGATGGGAGTGATTTACAATATGCTTGGGGGAGCCTGATATCCACCTTCCCCCACATGAACAAAAAGCAGAACAATTATTCTTGAGGGTTTATTCCAAAGTTCTGGCATGCATGCCTCTGAAAATGCTTGCATGGTAGACAGATTACACAGCAGATAAGTGCAGATACTGTTAACAGAACAGTACAAAATCAGACAAATTATTTCTGTTAGCTGAAATTGTCATGAACAATATGGAACAGTTGGTTATTTCCAGTCTGAAAGAAGTGAAGATCAGTGCTGATAGGGAGTTTAAATGGCACCCCTGACTCTGCTCATGCCTGGAAGAACTTCCCTGCTTGCATTTGTGTGTATCCACACAGCATGTAGTTTTAAACTGGTTTTTTTCCCCCTCTACTCTGATGGTAGATTAAGACTATGCTGGTGTGATCTGCTCATTCAAATCCTACAGCACTGCTGTACTGCCAGTGGCACTGATCAATAGCTGATCTTTCAGAGCTGGACAGAAACTCAGCAATATGATGATGCATCAGCTGCTTACCTTTTGTGTAGGGAAGAAATCCAGCCCTTATTCCAGCTGCTGCTGCTGACAACAGGCTTTAAAACCCTAAGGCATGGTGTATGATTATTGTTCTTACCTTCGATGACTATGAGTATTAATGGTCATAAATTAGCTGGGATATTTCAAAATTTAGCCAGATGTCTTGATTCTGTGGAAAATCTCCAGTCTGGGCTGGATTATATAATCTGTCTCCTCTAGCTGGCTTTGGGGTGCCTTGTCTGG
This sequence comes from Motacilla alba alba, assembly GCF_015832195.1. NCBI lineage: Eukaryota > Metazoa > Chordata > Aves > Passeriformes > Motacillidae > Motacilla > Motacilla alba. The sequence continues at coordinate 2,919,845 of NC_052020.1, read as the reverse complement.
GGCCCTTGTGAGTGGGGGCTAAAGAGTGGAAGCTGGACATGGTGCTGTAGCTGTGGCTCAGTGCATTAATGAGTCTCTTACTCCAGTTTTCCACATCCTGTGGTATGAAGGAAGATTTTTGTAGCTAAGATCCTAATGGCTTCATCAATCTAATTTCAAAGATAATGAAAACAAAAGGCTTAAGCAGTAAATACAGATAAGTGCTATGTAGTATAGGCTGTATTCTTTGGAGCATAACTTGTTTCAAAATAAATTTAACTTCTGATATTAAAAAGGGTTGTATGATGCTAAAGAGAACTCTCTGCTTAGTAAAAAAATTATTAGGCTACTAGTTGGATTGTAAGAAAATTTATCCGGAATAAAAGTGTGTTCCTGGAGATGCTTCTGCAGCTGTGAAATGCACTTTGTCTCTCATTCCCTTCTTTTACAGTGGTTTAGCAGAAGTTGCTGCATTTCCATCATTCTTTCTGTGATTAAGATGTAGCAAACCAAGTTTTCTGTGCCATAGGATGCATTTCACCTGATGCACTGCTTCAGGAGCCAGCCCACTTGCCAGCCCTTACACATGGGAAAAGTCCAATGGAAATTACTGTTGTGTCACATGACTTACTGTTGTAGGAATCATTAAAATTAGAGGGTTTTAGGAAACCAAGATGCATTCCTCAGTAGTCCTGTCCCATTCGTGATTTGTACATAGACCCCTGTCTGGCAATAAGTGTTGGAAAAATTAGTTCTATGTCCTGTGCATTTAATAGGACAGGTGTCTCTGTCTGTTACATAAAAGGTACAAGAAGGTAAACATTAGAGGTTGGGTTTTTGATTATTTTTGTAAAGCAAGTGTGACTTTCAGATAATATACATTCTAACTCATTAGCGTGTAGTTTCCTGCACACCTCCTTAGAAAAATGTTTTATTATGCAAATAGCTACCCTCTGGCTTTGAAGTAATTGTCACTTGGAATAATGTGTGGGCCATGGTATAAAATACTTCAAAACCTAAATAGCTGAGAAGTTCAGATTGAACAGTCAGACATTGCCTCTCGTTATGTCTGTGCCTGGAAGCAAATTTGATATCCCTGAGGTCTGCTATCTTTTGTGATATTCCTGGTGAAGGGAGTGGTAGGAAAGGGAATGGGGGAAAGGAGGAAGGAGTGTACAGGAAATAGTCTCTGTAATAATTCAGACTTCTTTACTAATTTTAGGGTATATTACAAATCTTGAAGTCTTACAAACTCAAGGATCTTCCAGAAAGGGGGGCATTAGGGAGAGATAGACATGCATTTGTCAGTATTTATTTTTAGGCACTTAGTGTTGGGGGTTTTTCTGGTTGATTATAGTCTAGTTTGACAGATGTAGTATAGCATTATTTATGCTTGCACACTGCAGCAATTCATAACTTTAAGAAGCAAATATTAGTGACATCTTCCAGTAGCAGCAAAGCTCTTGTATATTCTTTGACAAAGACATTAGGTTTCTCTGTTAAGGTGTAAGATCCAGTACAACAGACAACATTAAGCATATAACTTTATAAGCATATTTACTGGTGCAGTGCAGATGAAGAAATTCTTGGTGAGTGTTGCAAATGTGTATTTCTTAGGTATTCCTGCTTGAAAAGCATCATATGTCTGTCTTTCTATTCATGTTCATGTAGGGACTCCATTGTTTCAAAGGATTGTTAAGAGGAATACTTAAAATGTAACAGAACCTGTCAGGAAAATGGGTATGTTATGGATGAAAATGGATATTTTCTTCTAAAATTGTTTAAGGTCATATTGGTTTAACTCTAAAATAACTGGTAGGAGGCTGCTGGACTAAGTGAACTTATTCTCCAAGCTGAATTCCCTTTGTAATGCAGAACCTTATTATTGTTTTCTAGATCTAGTTGCAATTTTCCTGTGCAGAGGAAGACTGGAAGGGATAATACATCTGAGTTTCTTTCCTCTTCTTGCACAAACCCTTTTGCCAGTCAGTGCACTCTGTTTTTGCCCTTTATCTGGCAGGGCAGGGTAACTCAGAGGAAGGATGTGACAGTGACTCATGGTCTCTGTGCACAGCATTATGGGGAGATGGAGCCAGTGCAGATACCTCAACCTTTCTCCAACTGCTCAAGTGTCTACTGCAGCTTCTCATGGGAACCAGACCCATTTCTGGGAGACTGAGAGACTCCTGCAACATTCCCATGGAAGTAAAGGGCAACAAAAAGGTGGACATGATTTTGTGGTAGAGTGAGAAAAAAATCTTGCCTTTTTTGTGGTAGAATTATAAAAATCCCTTCTTTGCAGAAGACTGTAATTCATCCTTTAGAAAGAAATGATCTGGCTTACAAATTAGCTTGTCCTTGCAGCATTAAGGAAAAAATAGCATGGTATTGAAGACTCTGATTCCTTTTCTTGCTAACAGATAATGATGTGTGGATGTCTCTTGAGGCTATTGCACTTTGATGGTAATAAATATGTACTCAGACTTGCATAGCTATTTTTCAAGTATTCTGCACTAAAAAAAGGAGTTGTATTCAAGGGAGCTGAGGGGCAAGAGAGTAGCTTCTGACATCTGATAACAGTTGAGAAATCGATAGAGACAAGGTAGGCTTGTTATGAAAAACATCACTTATAGGTGGAAAATGAGAATTCTATGTGCTGCAAGCATTTAGCTTGCAGTTTATTTTTTAAAGTCTTTCAATTCTTCATTGTGATGACAGCAGTGACTATCAGATCCTCAGTAACTTGGAGGATTTGTTTTGGATAAGCACCATCCGATATGACTACTCCAAAAATGTAACAAGGCAGATGGAATTGCCTGTGTTATTATTTCACTGTCTCTCTCTGAAGTCTCCTAATTCAGATGCCTTGTTTTCTTCATTGATGTTTGCTGCATCGTGTCAAACAAGGTAATGAATTTTTAAAAGGGCGTCAATTTAGTACTATGATACTCAAATTTTTAAAGTAAAACCTGTGAACACAGTAGGAATGATAGTGGTTAGAAACTGGAGGAATCACAGAATTGTAAGGCTTAGGGTAAGGAAAGCTGGATTGTGGTAAAATTTTTTTGTGATGGGAGCATGAACTGGACCTCAGTTGTTTTATTATTGCTCCATTGGTTCATAACATGAATGTTAAACTGATCAAACTAAAACTAGATGGTGCTAATTTGCCCTTCCCATATCAGCCTTGATCAAAATCAACATAAGATATTAGAAATGAATGAAAGTTGCATCAGCTATCTCTTAATTGCATAATGTTTGAGCTTTAATGTTATTTAGGCTGATAGCTCACATTCTGTGAATTAAAAGACCACCACAAAACACCAGAAGAGATCTTTATTTCAAACATTTAATTTTTGCAGGTTTTAAATACTGCACTCTATTGATGTGAAACTCATATTAATTTTACATGCTGGGTTGTTGTTGTTATTGTTGTCTCCTTAATTTGCCTTCCAAACTAGCATAATTTTGATTAATATGCTGAATGCTGGAGCTCAGGCTTGGCAATAGGAGTAGCCTGTCTTCAAACTCCTTTTCCTTTAAGATGCTTGACTAAATAAAAGGAAGATTAGTTATAGTGTGTATGTGTCAGGGCTGGAATAAAATATTCATAAATATTTATCAGGTGGGGAAAATACATGGGTGCATCCTTTTAAAACTCAGATGACATGGCATAATAGACCAGCTGGTAGAGGATGAAAGGTGAGTGTGGGGGTGATTTTTCACCTTGTGTAAACTGTGGAGTAACCTGAAGTGCAGCGCAGCACATCGAAGTGCCAAAATAGATAGAAGCATGTACAGGCAAGGGCCTTTCTGGATAGATAGGCAGGTGGTTGCTTTCCTAAGAGCCTGGAACTTGGAATTGATGGTGGGTGGTCTAATGTCATGCATTGTATTTACAGTGGCTGAATGTGAAGTCAGTGTGTCTAATGCATTGACAGAATCACAATGAGAAAGAAGACACGTACCAAGTGGCATTAGCAGGAAATCCAGATTTTGTAACATACATTGTGATCAATAATGGCATAAACACAATGTTTTAAGTCTTCTGTATTCACCTGTCTTTATCTGTAGGTAGTATATTTTTGGCTTGTAGATGTAGCTGTTGGGTTTTTCCATGCATATAAGCATATCTCTTTATAGCGGAGTGTTGTATTGCACCAAGTTGTTTCTTTAGCTATTGCTTTGCACTGGGTGATTGAGATTTTTGCACTGAGTAGTTTTTATATTGCAGTGAATAGTTTGTTTATATCACATGGTTTGTTCCATTCTCCCCTCACCCCCCCAAAGTCCCCGTGGTGGCGGTGGTCTTGCCCTGGGTTACTCCCTCCCCTTGCCCCTTCTATCAGTTGTATCCCATTGGCTGTGGCCCCTCTCCTCCACCCCCCTCCCTGGCTTTAAAATCTCCCGCCACGAGGCCGATGGTCTCTTTTCCTTCTGGACGCCATTACCTCCCTCCCAGACTCTCTCTTTTCGCTGGAGGTGTTCCACAATAAAGCTGTGGGATGATCATCCCAAGAAGGAGAGCGCCTTCCGTCTTTTGCTTTTGTCCTTGTCGATTGGAGCTGGGGGTCCAGAGCTAGCCAAACGGACCCCAAAAAGGCCCTCAGTCGTACAGAGGAGAATGTTAGTTTCCAATTGCCAATTGTAAATAATAGTCAGAAAGGTGGAGCTCCGTCGTTCAGGAGGGGAGCGTGTGAAGTGCTGAGGTATGAAAGAAAATCCTCCCTCTGGTTCTCTAGGTTGTTTTGGCGTAATCTGGGTTGGGAAGTGCTGCAGCTGGGTGGTGATAATTGGCCCAGCCTGGGTATGTTCCAATAGCAAGAAGCATCTCTGGAGCTGTACTAAAAAGTTCAGCCAAAAGAACCCTTCACAATCTATGAGTGTGTCACATGGGTTGGACTGTCTGCCACTGTCCTGCTGCTGCAGCTTCACATTTCACGGTCTAACTTGTTTGGGTGACCCCTTCAGTGCTGCCCTACATAGATGAGAATATCTGAGACACACAGCTCCCACTATTGGATTCCTCTTGGATTAAGGTTTTTTTTTGTTGTTGTTCTTTTTTTTTTTTTTTTTTTCCTTTTGGAGTTGGGCATAATTTTCAAATTAATCCAGCTGTCAGCATGGGTTTGTGTGGTTTTTAGGTAGTGTAGCTCCAAGGTCTTTGGCTGATCTTTGGGAGAATAGAAGAGTGATGAAGAATGGGGAGCTGGAGGAGAACTAGCTTTTGATTGCAGTGCTGGTTTTGTTCTTTATTTGGGGTTTTTGATGCTGTTAATAAAACAGAAGTTGGAAATGGATAATCTTGATGAATTATGAGAAATACTTCTTTGAGTCTTGCAGGAAAGAACAGAAGACACATGGAAAGCAAGTATGATGCAAGCATTCACCTCATATGAGGAAATTTTCTTCAAAATTGAAATGTCCTTATTTCTAAACAATAGCAAAAACCCCCTAAACAAACAAAAAATACTTCGTACAAACCACAACAAAACCCCAATACTCTGCTGCCTGTAAATGACTGTACTGCTCCATACATAGTAGCTTCTTTTTTTTTTACTGTTCCATAGTGCTTTTCATGTTTGCATTGAGGTGCAGACAACTCCTGTCTGTACAGAGTTTTGGTGTGCTCTGAAAAGAGAAACTGGGCTGAGAGAAATGTCCCACAGAGCCAGAGGTGTGTGTGGAAATGGAGGTGATCCCTCTCTGGTGCTGCCTTGTCCTCCTGGAGAGCAAGGACAGCTCAAGAACTTTGTCTAATCTACATCAAGTGTATATGTTTTTGAAGATGATGTAGCAGTAACTGCTGTCGTCTCCTCCTTGTCATTTCCTCTGCCAAAGGGTGATGGATCATGATTGATAACACTTCTTCTGCAGTAAAAGCTGGTCACTATCAAATGCAGAAAGATTTAGGATTAAGATTGTTCCAGGATGCTTTGAATGTCTTAAGAGGGGTGTGTATACAAACAAATCATACATGCTGATTAGTTTATCTTGCTAGGTATCTTCCAAGTAAACCACTAATTTATTTAATAGATCTCATGATTTTGGATGAGAGCATAGTATAAAGGTCTCTCATATCCTGCTTCTTTGGGTTACAGTAGTGGTTCTGATAGCAACTTCTACAGTAAGCCTTTTCAGCAGGTGTATTTCAAATATTCAGGAAGAGAAAAGTGGGTTTTCTTATTTTTCAGTAAATCTTGTCTGGGGTGTGGGAGTCTAAGCCAGGGAATGGAGAGAGGAGGACAGAGTCTGTCCTGTCTCAGCCCTGGCAGGTGCTGTGTGCCCCACAGTCTGTGCTGGTAGATGTGCTTCATTCACACGGCAGTTTCTCAGGTGCAACTGTTCCTGGGGACAGGACAACTCCCATCCCTGACAAACCCCACATGGACACCAATAACCCCACACTGCCAGAAGTGCCCCAGAGTGTGTTGTAGCTGCTGCCCCAGCTGGGATTGGGCATTTTGAAGAGAGGTGATGTAAAGTCTGTTAGTGTGGTCCTCGGAGGATACAACGGGCGCTAATTGTTTCCTTAAAGCTTGCACGTGTTTTTAGCCGACTTAAGGGGTGTCCAGTTATTGTGACCAAATGCATCTGGGAGTTTGGAATGGCTAATTTTCTTCTGAAATGATTCTACTGCAAGTCAATTGCTATGATGAACTTCAGTGATAATCTTTTGTTGCCAATTAAAATGTACTCTAGATTACTAATCTTATGAGTTATTTTCCATTCCTATATCCATTCCTATTAAACTAGAAAGTGGATTTCAATTTAGAATTTTTTTACAGCCTCTAAATAATGAAAGCGTTCAGTCTTAATTTGTGTTTAATGGCTGGATAAGGATTGTTTGTTTTTATTTGTAATGTAGTGTTGTCTCCTTTGCAGATAATGTCAAAAATACCATAAAACAATGTGGTGACTGTTTAATAGCTTCATTTCATCCTTAATGTCTGAGTGGAAAATGTGACTGTGCACTTCAGCAAATGGTTCAAAATTGAGTCTTAGGCTCTAATATCTTGAGTGTCTGCAGTCCGAGCACGTTGTCAGTCAGCATATATGGCAGTCCACTGCATGTTCCCAGAGAACATCATGCAGTTAAACCCCTCTGAAATCAAGGCCTTTTGTGAGGCAGATCCAGGCAGCCTGTCATGTTTGAGTGCTGAACTTTGGAAGCCATTTGTAACCATTGATGATAACTTAATATCCATGTGTGTGGGTTTGTTTTTTCTTTTTGGCTTTGTGCCCACATTCTATACTGATGAGTAGTTGTCTTTGCAACCTTTCACATTGTTGACAGCGATTAATAATGTGTTGTGCACACTTCCATTGCATCAAGTAGTAATTTTTTGGGTAATGGGAAAAGAATATTTAATTAGGGAATTAATATCATTGACTTCACACATTGTATATAATTCAAGGGTTTTTTTGGTTTTTTTTTCTTTTTTTTGTTTTGGTTTTTTTGTTGTTTGTTTTGTTTTTTGGTGTTTTTTTTTTCTTTTGTTGTTGTTTTTTTTTTTCTTGAAAATCAGGGGTAGGAGTAGTAGATTGAAGTATGACTTTTATGAAGTCATGAGAGTAGAATATAAGGTTTTAGGTTAATTTCTGTCAGTTTCCATAATACAACTGAAATGCAAGCATATGAGCACAGAAGCATATTTTTTTAAGGATTTTCCTGTGAGGAAGAAAATCTTTTAAATCACTAGATGCTGTATATACCCCTTTGAATGTTAACTCCTAAAGCAATAAAGATAGGTGATGCTTGTAAAAATGAAATGACTGCAGCTTAGAAATCTTGTTTTTTCTGAGCAAAACTGCTTGAAATTGCTAATGTGTGCACTGATAAGCACTCAGTACTAGGCACTTATCTCTCAGGCAGTGTGTAAAAAGTGTAAAACTGATTATTGGAAATTAAGAGGTGGGTACTATTATCATACTTGGATACCCTTCATGTGAGTATACGTCCTTCAATTGCTGTATTTATTTTTTTTTTTGGTCAATGGCATTTAACATGAAGCACTTTTTTTTTTCATTTCTGCTAGTATTGAAGTAGTTTGCGTATCACTCTATCTACTCAAGAAAAACTGAACCATAGATTAGGTCACCTATGCTGATTTTCCACATTTTTTTTTCCCAAAGTGAAATTCTGCTGTTTTTTTAAGCTGTTTTTCTACTGTTGAACATCTTTACCTTTCAAGATTCAAGGGGGTTTTTTTGTGTTGTTACAGCTGCACTGTTTAGCAATGCAGAGCCTGTAGTTGTTTCATGATTTAGATGATACCTATGTGTATATATTAATTTCTATTCATATGGCTAAGGACTGGCATATTAAACTGGTATTCTTTCTGGTTTGTGTCATGGTTACTTCATTAACCGTGTTGAATTACGCTATAAATATTTGCAGGAGCCCAGTCTTTGTAGTCATTCTCAGTGGGGAATTTGCATTGAAATTAATGGGGGAATCTGAGTGTAGGAAAGCTGCTTAAGTGGGCATCATCTGCTCTTTCAGGCACTCACCTAAGTAGTAGAATATATATATATATTTAACTACTGTTAAAAGCAGTTTACTGTTAAGGCAGTCAAGGGGATGATTTCCTCAGTGATGTAAATGTTTAGGCAGGACGGGGATATCTCTTCCCCCAGAAACAGAGAAGATTTTTATCCAGAAAAGCTCTGGATAAAAGCAGAGGCCAACAGAGAAGACAGGAATCTTTCAGTAAAACTGAGCTATGAGATGATGATGGGAGGGATGCAAGTTCAATGGAACAGTATTGTGACTATGTAAAAGCCTTTAATTTGTTCCTTCCTCTTAAGTATTTTGAGCCTTCTATGAATATTGTATGAAAGGTGATATATTCTAGAAGTTTTTTCTAAACCTGCTGGGTGCTGGGATATGAGCTTACACAGGGCTACAGGAACAGGGAAAAATATTTTTGAAAATGAATTTAAACAAAATTCATACCGCTGTGGAAATCCTCATACAAAGGAAGAATGATACAAATTTACTCCTTTCTCTCTGCAGTCTTGGAAGGGGAAGGTTGTTGAGTAGCAAATCTTGTGCTCCATGGAGGAAAAACACAGTTGGAACGAGTTTTGCAGATATACAAGAACAGCAGAGAAACAATACAGTGCTCTCACTAAAAAAGCTCAAATTGTTATTCCCCTTTACCTTTACTATTTGGCTGTGACCTGCATTTCAAAAGTATACACACAAGGCAAATGAAAAACCGTGTTAAATTGTGGGAAGTTTGTGTCTTTGCAAACTCCACCTTTACGTTTGTCTAAATACATGATGAGAGCTCTGGGATAGGGACTCCATTGTTTCTTTGTGGAAAGGTGCACACCAAACTGAAACCAGAAATAAAAGGTGCTTGTTTTGCCTGGGTCTTTCTGTCTATAAAGATGCACTAATGTTTTTGGAACAATAATTGCCTCAGTTCCTTCCTTGTCCACTTGAAGCAAGGAAAATGGAGAACCAAGAAGCTTGGCACAGAACAGCTTTGTGATGGCTTACTGTGTTTCAGCATATATTCTACTAGGTGTTTTAGGTATAATCTTTGCAGTTTTTGGCTGACATACATCAGTTGTGTTTCTACTCCATGACCCCAGTGGTTCATCCAAGCCTCAACAACAGATCACAGTAAATTAGAGAAAGAGACACAAAAAAGCTGAGAAATTGTCCATCTTGTTGGTTTTCAGAGGAGGGAAGGGGTTTGTATGTGGTTTTTGCAGGACAGCCAGGACGAGGGAAGAGACAAGAATCTTCACTCCATTTTTCAGAAGGCTGATTTATTATATTATCATAATATATTATATTAAAAATGCTAAACTAAAATTATACTAAAAGAATAGAGAGAAAGGAATCATCCAAAGGCTAGACAAGAATAGAATGGAATGAATAACAAAATCTTGTGACTCCCAGAGAGTCTGAGACTAGCTGCATATTTGATTGGTTATTAAGTAGAAACACTTAACATGGACCAATCAAAGATGCACCTGTTGCATTCCACAGCAGCAGATAATAATTGTTTTTCTTTCTTTCCTGAGGCCTCTCAGCTTCTCAGGAGAAAAAATCCTTCTCAGGAGAAAAAATTCTTCCAAAAGAATTTTTCATAAAATATGTCGGTGACAGTTTGTATTCTTTTTCACAACCTAATTTGCATTTTGCTGGAGACAGGCAGTGGTGATATTAAAGTCTGTGTTATTTCCCAGGGTCTTGGAATTTATAAGTCTGAGTTAGAGTCTTCTGAGTCTGCCATGAGTTTCACTCTGTGATCAACAGAAGAATTTTCTGTCTAACAAAAGTAAGGTCTTGTGATTATGCTAATATGCTCCAGTGAAAAATGGATTTTCTCATTTGAGCCCTTGCATAAGGGGCTTTATTTTGCTCTTGTTCTTTTTGAACTTGTCCTTGAAGTATCCTGGCCATTTTTGACCAGGATAAGCTAAAATACATCTAGAGAGGCCTAAGAAAGGTGATGCCCAGTGGTCATGCTTGCTGGAGCCCTGCTACTATGCAAATAGAAAAATACTTTCCATGAAACTCCAGGGTTTTCCAGTCTTGCATTTCCAAAGTACACTTTTCCCAGCAGCAGAGTCATTTGCAATTAATGGCTTAGAGGCAAGGAGTGAAGCACAGAATAACATGAGAAGTCCTATGAATGTCAGCCACAAAACAGTGCATATCTTTTCCATCGGAAATAGTTGATTTTTCATTAAAATGCTTGGGGATGAGTGCTGCTGTGCATGGGAACAAGTCTGGCAGTGGTTTGGAAAGCAGAACTGGCCTATTGCCCTGCATTTATAAATTGCATGATGGTCACATCGCTTAGAATGTTGGACTGGGAAGCTCTCTGTTCTGAGCCGTCGCAAGTTAATGGCTTAGTCTGAAATCCTCATATTCAGTTGAAAAGATTCCCCATTGGATAGGGAATTGCTAACTTGTGATATTGATTCTGACAGGGTCTTTTTTTTCCCTAAAGAAATACATTTTTTCTTAGTGAATTCAAGGCGTGAGTGGGATGCCACTGGAAAATAAGCACTGTGTCTATTGCCAATTTGAGCACTCTAATGGCTGCACTAGAGGCAGCTATTCTAGCAGAGAGAAACCTGTGTGTTATTGTTCATATTATTTCACCACATAAAGGAGTCCATTTTAGTAATATGAGTTGATTTAAAATATACACAAGTGAGTGAGTAATAAAAAAGCCAGTAGATAAAGAAGTGTTTCCTTCTTGCTTAACCTGTGTGTTTGGTAGCTGAAATACCTCTCTTAGGCAAGAACAACGTGTATGACTTGTCCTTGAACATGCATTTTGAAAGTTAGCCCAGAAGTTTTATCAATTTGTGCAATTTTGATCATGTACTGTCAGCAGATTCCCCATCAGATTCTTGTAGCTCTTCTCTCCTGCTTTAACATACAGTCCTTTGTTTAGTGGTGAGGTCTGGTGAAGGCACAGATCCAGGAGTTGTGGGCTACTAGGAGAAAGCCATAAAAAGTATTTTCTGGCCCATCTATTACACTGGTTCAAGTAAATACTGAATATATTGACATTAGACTAAAGCCTTTGCACTTTTGTTTCTTTCCGAATTGTATTCTGGTTTTATTGGATTGTCATTCTAGGCCTTTGAAAGATTATGAATATTTTGCTAAGTAGCATTGAAAATACAAGGGTGATGTATGGAAAGATAAGAGGTCCATATCTAGAAGCACTTAATCTGTGGTTATTGCCACTCAAGTTCCCAGTGTAGCCATTACTGCAATGTTTGAATGTTTAAGTAGTCTGAAAAAAGGCTTTTTGAGGTACCTCTGAATTCCGCGGGTCAGCTGATATCTGTAATTCCATGGCTCTGTAATGGCAAGGAATGAACCAGAGTGAGAACTTATTTAGCACTCCTCTTTCTTTATCTCTTTATTTAAGATTAGATTTTGTTCAGTGGTGCATCCAAGTTAGTCAAAATGCTTGTCTGAACTGATGGGATAAGACTGTGAGTGTCATTGTGTCCTTAGGAAGGATGTGTTTTCCTCAAATGGTGTGACTAGGATGTTGCTGTAGAAGTATTTTGTTTCAATGGATTTCGGAGAGCAGGAAAACATCTTATTTGTAGCCTTCTGCTGGAGAGGAAGTTGGTGCAAACTCTGTAGTGATATTCTCTTAAGTACAAGTAGAAGCTTAAAATTTTGGTTTTTGAAAATTTTGATAAATTTGCAGTAGTGCAAAAAAAAGAAAAGCTCAGTAGAAATGGGTCTGCATCTTTTGGGCTGGGACTCAAACACTGTCTTGCCAAGCAGCTGCTTACCAGCCTTGGTGTTTGTTTTTAAACTGAGTCTCTGTCAATGAGGTTAATGATACACAGCTCCACTTATCCCATGTTGTCTGTGTCTCCTATTGCAGTTGGATTCCAAGCTCATCCAGGGGTTGCAGTTTTTCCTCCTGTATGTCTTCTAAAGTGGTTAATGACTTCTGGTGAATCTAGTGTCTTCCTTTCCCTCTTATCACAAGGAGGTGCATAATCTCTATGTGCCAAAAATTGTTTGGTCTGTGCAAATCGATATCCCAGATGAAATAGTAGCTCTCCAGAAAAAAAAGAAAATGCTGAGTTTTCACGACATGACTTAAGAAAGCATTTCAAACAATGCCAGCAAGTCTTGAAAGCTGTCCTTATCCGTGTGGACATGGGAACATAGCAGTCACCTTGGGTGGTATGTGTGATATGGACGTCAGGGCTTTCTCACATCAGTGTAGAGCCACCAGCATGTTTGTTCCTGAGATCTTCAGGGCAGTGGGTGGTGAGTGGTTTACTGATTATTAATATTATTAATAGTATTTATATCATTATTAATAGTATTGATATTATTATTTATAATAAGTATTAATAATAAACTAACACATTATTATTATTCTGATATACTGTGTTGCATGTCTCCAGCATTTCAGTGATTCTCCAAGGTTGTGAAGATGGATCTGTAAAAAGAGTTAAATAGTGGAGTATAAAATGGAAGGCATGTGTTCATCTGAACTAACGTGTGTGCATGCATATTTATTGCACAATTTGAAAGTCTGAAACCCCCTGTTCTTTCATAAATATTTGTAAGTTTCAGCCTTTCATTTTGGTTTAAAGTATGTAATCTAGCATACCAAATACACTTTAAAAAAAATCCCTTGACAGACCTTGCCAAATGATTACTTTTACCAGCTGTTCCAAATACTGGAAAAAATAATGAGCTTTAAAAAAAAACCCAACAAATTGTAGCTTGCTGCTTCCTCATTCCAGTGTTGCTAGAAGATTCGGACAGTTGCTCTGTCGTTAAGTATCTACTTATTTTAAAGGTTGTGGTTGCAATGAAAGTAACATTTTTTGCCATTAAATTTGTATTTGAAAATCTTTTTTGAGGGAAGACAGTCATTTATAGTCATGTAGGACACAAGTACAATGAAGTGACAAGTGCTATGTCTTAAAAATAGAAAAGTGCTAAATTTGCTCCCACTCCTGTCCAAAATTTAAGAAACTCTAGTATCCTTAATGATAGTTTTCATATTTCTTCTGTGCAGATGGTTTCATGAGGCTCTATTTTTCCATTAATTTTGTGTAAGATATAAGGATTGGTTCTGTGGAATAGAGCCCACCTTTGTGAAGAATCACAGTGGGTGATGTGCAACTTATTGAGTTGTACTCATAATTTAGATAGTACTGTGGGCTATTTGGGTTGTGACTTCCAAAGGTTTGTGCCTTTTTGAAACTTCCTTCCATACAAAATTAGCCTCTTATTTTTTAACACCAGCTGTATTAGTGTTTACTGAAAGCGTGACAGTGTAATTGGAGGCTTAGGGTTAATATTCACTTCAGATTAAGCTCAGACATGTTCTCAGTGATGAAGAGTAAACCCAAAGTTTAAAAGGTTAAAACAAGTCTTATTATAGTGGTCACAGATGACCAATCAAATTGTTGAGTTTATTTATATAAATGCACTTACTGTGACTAAGGTGGAGTAGTGTCTTTGGAGTGGGTCTTTCTTGCTATAGACAAAGTTAAGAATATTATTTCAGTAACTTTTTTCCTATTTTCAGGCAGTTACTTGTCTCTCCCTGCTGATACTGGTTTGAGTTTTTTTGTGTTGAGGTTGTTCAGGGTTTGCTGGATAGGTCTTTTCTGCAGTATTTTCCTTGCTTGTGGTGCCAAAAGCATAAAAGCTGGAATCCATGGCCTCCTGCTTTTGGTGCTAGCCTGTGGTCTGTTGTACGCATAATTACGGGCTGTAGAAACAAACTAATGTTGTCATTGATAGTTTTGCTAATGGGGTGTGTTTGCTCTTCTTGTAAATAAAAAAAAAAAAGATGTAGATTCCCATTTGAAAAGATGGGGAAACCTGGAAGGAAATGGCAACAATCACAGTAAGGGTGACTTGTTCTGGCACACATTTTCTTGTGAAGCTTGTGTCTATAATATGGACTCACTGCTTATGCGGGGATCTGTCTGGTGTTTAAGTGGAGGTCCAGAGGCTGTTCTGATTTTTTTTTTAAATTTTGTTTTGTGTGCATGAGTCATTTATTTGATTACCACTGCAGTTTTGGGTGCATGTGTTTGCAGTGTTCCTTACTTACAGTACCTCTAGTAGCTCTGCACTTACTTCGGCCCCCAGCAAGGACTAACACTTTGTCTTGCCCTTCTGTGAAGAATTTCCTGTTTTCAGGGGAAAATAAGAAACCAATTCCTTCCTGGATGTCTCTTTTAGATGAGACTGCTACTTTTCAGATAGCTAACCCTATAAATGGGGTTGTGGAACAGGGATTAACCTTGTAGGTAATGGAAAAGTCCAAGTTTTTTCTACAGTGTATCTTCTGTGAGTGAACGTCCAAGTCTGAACTAGGCTGGTGCATCTGTTGCGTGCTTAATATTCTTGCCGGTATGGGCTGAATGATGACTTTGGGAAACGTTTAGCATTTCTCTTTGTACAGCAATGATTTAAAGTGGGGTAGGTGTTCTACTTTAGTGTTTTCCTTCTTAAGAAAAGTTTTGCTTCTGTCTGGTGTCACTCCAGATGTGCCCTCCAGCTTAATATGCTGAGCATTACATCATATGGTCTGTTGGGTCAGCTGTCCCACCTGTTTCCCATCCCAACTTTTTGTGTACCCCCAGCCTGCTTTGCTGGTGGAGTAGCAGGAAGAGCAGGAAGAACTTGACTCTGTGCAAGTACTGCTCAGCAGCGACTCAAACATCCCTGTATTATCAGTACTGTTCTCAGCACAAATCCAAACCATACCTCTGTATCAGCTGCTGTGAAGAAAATTAACTCTACTCCAGAGAAAACCAGCACAGGCATCCCAAGGTCCTTTATTTGGTGAGTTTTCCCAGCTATGCCTCTGCAGTGAGTCTTATCTGTGTCTTAGATCCTGAATGTGAAATGAACTGTCCTTTGTGTAAACACAAATAGATAAAATTATACCACTTGGAACAGCTATTTCCATGTAGTGAATTACATCTAAAATATAGAATGACTGATAAAGAGAAGATAAGTTGGAAAATGTTAGCAGTAGCTTGTGAATAAAAATGTTAACACTATAGGTGTCAGGGAAGGACTGTAAATAATTAGTGGTTTTGGAGCTAGAGATTAAGGTAAGAAGGATCTGGAAACAAGGGCTGTAATAGTGGAAATACACAGTCCTGCTGCATTCTGTTGTGTAGTCCCTGCTGTGAGATGATGGTCAAGGGGCCATGGTGTTGATACTGCAAAAATCTGAATGAAGGGACCCCTTTCCCAACACAGAACAGCTTCTCTGACTCTTTTTTCTACACCCTCACCACGATTCCCAAATAATCTTCAAGCAGTCAATGTAAATTAGCATTGTTTTGGGAAACACATTTCTCAAAGCTATTTCATACTTTGTTTCTGCCTGGGCTGTGATGAGGCAGGCAAATGAATGGCTGCAAGTTCTCCAAATGCTGGTGCTTCCCCTTGGCCTTTACCATAGTCCTGGCCCTCAATTCTTGACACAAGAGGAATCTTAGAACATCTCAGCATGAAAAAACCTCAGGTGTTTGGAGGCTGGAGCTGAGATGATGAGGATATGTGGTCAGAAGCTGGACTCAGCATTGGGGATACTCCAAATTAAGTTACCTGGATCTAACATGGAGTTGTGCAGAGTAGATGCACAGTGGACACCTGAGAGAGCATTTGAGACAGAGCAGTTCTGGGTAGCACAGGTTTGTTTTTTTTTCTCCTATTTATGTTGCATTAGCTTTGGTATTTCCTGTGTGAACACAGGTATTCCCCACTGGAACTGGGTATTTACGGTCCTGCAGAAATGTTTATAAAGCACTTGAATTTGTTCCTCTCTTAACAACTTGGCACAAGCTCTAGGGAAGCACTGCTGCTGGGAGCAGTAGGCTGTCTCCTTTTGTAGGATTTAGTGAATCATTAAATGTCTCAAATTTATGTCCATTATATTAATAGAAATGAAAATAGCAATAGTACCTGGCATCAAAAATGACTCTCTGCTTTCCTGTTGGTGTCATAAATAGCATTTCCTTGCTTCCTGTGTGTCAAGCAAAACAGCAATCCTGTAAAAGAAATTACTCTCAATTTCCTTTCTCTTATTGCTGTCTCAGTGCTTACTGATTTGGTGGAAATTGTGTGGGTCTTCCTAATCTTTTTTGATGAAAATTTGCGTTTTTTTCCCCTCCTTTAGGAATTTATTTTAGAAAATAATGCTTAGCACTTTCAGAGCACTTAAAGGTGTTTTCTTTGGTCATGTCTTTAGTCAGAACATATTTCAAATGTTCTGGTTATACACTATTTTAAAAAGAGCAGCACCCTGCCCTTCTGGGGGAAAGAAATTGATTGAGAGCTAGGAAAGTCCCATGGTACTAATTATACCTAAGGTTACGTGGGGATGGAGGTTAGACCAGTTTGTCTTTGCTTTGTGAACCCTGATTTGTTTAATTTTATATATGCATATAATAACTCAATTATCATTAACAAGGATTAAAAGTGCTTTTAAAAACCAGCCTCCTCTTTCTTCGCAGGAGTGCTTGTAGGTGGCTTCTCTCTTTTCAAGGAGCCTGAAGCCAATTTGTCTCAGAGCTCTCTTGTCCCTGACCTTTCCTGCCCTGTTTTGTGCTATCCCCCCTCTCCGCACTGTTCCTGCATGGAAGAAAAACCTGACCTGAGCAGCTTTGCTGGAGCATCTGTCCGCACCCTCCTTTTGTGTTCTGCTGCCAGCTTGGATAACTCAGTGAGCTCCTTGGGAGGGCATGTGAACTTCTTGGTTTGAGCAGTAAAGGTTGCAACAACAGACCTGTGATTTTTAAGCCCTGGCACTGCTTGCGGTGAAGCTCAGTCCTGCTCTGAGATCTTCCTGCAGATGGAAGTGTGCTCTGATGGTTGGGTGTCTGTACTGTGGCACGAGGTGGGGACACAATCTCCGCGGAGAAACACCTTGCAAGAAACAGTGCTTTGAGTTTGTTACTTGGCATCCATGAAATGCCCTTTAAAATCACTGTTTACAAGTGATTTCAAGTGATGGCTTTTTTTCAGGATTTTTATAGAGACTAATAGCTCAATTTATTCTTTTTTGTTTTGCTGTCAAACGCTCCTAACTTGGAGCAGATTGGCTTGTGTTGTGATTTCTTCTGAGCCAGCTGGTCCTGTTAAGGGCACTGAGGGAGGGAAACCTGGGAAAGGGAGACGAGGGCTGGGAAATCAGGGCTGCCTTTTTCTCAGGTGAAGATTTTCTTATTAGTCAGAACTCTAAAAGAGATTGGTACTAGGCGCTGAAGTCAAATGCCTTCAGGGACTTGCAGAAAGGATTGTACATCATAGGAGAACACCAAATACAAATCTTGTGTGTTGAGTGCCTGCAGTTAAGATGTAGTGGGGTAACATTTTCAACATGTTCTGTGTTTAAGACTTCAGTAAACATAGTTGGTGTCAACACTACACCTTTATTCCACCTTGAGCCCATCCAGAAGAAAAGCCTTTTCAAGTCCTTGTTTCTAACCTTATGAACCAGAGGCTTCCTGAGTAGCTTGTTTTGCATTAATTAACTCAATTTTTTAATGAGAAGTCTGAAGCAAAATGGGACTGAGTCATTGTCAGTGTCACAGTGCGGTGTGACCAATGAGATGAATCAGCTGTGAGCAGGACACAGGCAAACAGTTGTTCTGAAAGGTAATCGTAAAACAAAAATTGAGATACTTTTGTGTGTACAGGTGGAGCACCTGTAAATACTGCTTTGTTAATATTCCCAGAAGAATCTGAGGCACCTCAGAGCTGGGTGAGGAAAAAAGAAAAAGCAGTTGCTCCTTGTCATGGAGGCAGCTTCTGGGCTGCTGTGGTTTTTTTTAAGCCAAGTAAGCATATTATCTGTTTTTTGAGGGTTAAGGTTTTGAATTTCATATCATCAGTCACTTTCTGAAGGTGTTTGAAATACATGTTGTGCTGTGATTAAACCAATCCTCTACTGGAAGAAAGACACAATCCTCAGCATTGCTACTAAAATACATCACCTACAGAAAATCAAGATCTTTTTGTAACCTGGTATAGAAATAGGTGGTGTTATTTTGCTGTAGTAATACACTGCTTTTTTGCTTTACTCTGATAAATGGTGACTATGAAGTGACCTTTTTTTGTACCTTTTGAATACTGATATATCTTACTAAGATATATAGTGCCTACTACATCAGTTCACTGTGTTGCATAAAACAAAACAAATCCAGTTGTGGCAGAATCAATAATCAGGAGTAAGCAACTTTCTCTCTCGTTTTGGTTTGGTTTTTTAGATTGTTGGTTTTTTTTTAAGGTGGTGTGGGGTTACTGCCTCTCCTTGTACCACATTGCAGAGTGTTCTCCTCTGCATTTCAGTGGGACAAATTGAGCCAACTTCAGAGGAGATACTTTACATTAAAGTTTCTATAACACAGTTTTTCCTAAGCTGATCTCTACTATTAATGTATTTTTTTAGGCGATGGTTTGGTGTTTTTTTTTGGTTTTTTTTGGTTTTTTTTGGTAGGGAAATTACTTATTTCCATTTCTTGTGCTGGTAAAATTATATGTGAGATTTCAGATTGTCTTGTGTAGCAACCAGGAATCAGTTGTGGATCAGATACAGAAAAATAAGGCTGTACTGCTCAAAATAATGTAAGTTTTCATTTTTTTCCTAGTTTCTTTGTAGTGATCCTTTACTGTCAGAATAATTCTTGTCTATAGAAGAAAGGTCTGGGTTTGTTTGTTGTGTAGTTTTTTAGCTTCAATATATTTTCACTCAGATTGTTTTTTTCCTTTCAAAAGACAATTTTGGTGAAATAATTCCATGTACAATATACAATCTTCTGTGGATAACAGAAAAAGATGTATATAGAAAAAATCCGGCTCCTGAGATTCAAGTGCTTACCTTGACTTCACTGAAGGCTGGAGGGAGATTAACTAGTGATTTCATATGGCTCCCAATAAGGCAGGTGGCAAACTTTCTGTTCTTCCAATGAAATTTGGTTTGCACTCCTGGTTTTTTAAAAAGAAACAAACCACATAACCCCCCAACAATCAGAAACCCACAAGCACAAAACACCAAATCTGTGCAATTCTCTCTTAAATCTTTAGGCACTTCATTTTGCGAATGTGAAAAGAATTTTTTTTCATATATTAACTGCAGGACTAAATATTTATCAAGTCAAAGCATGGGCAGCAATTGCTGCCTTCATTTTCTCAAAGGAATAGGAGTATTTTTCATTCAGTTCCCTGCATGTACCGTATTTCCTTCTGAAATGACCATTGGCATGAATATGAAAGTGAAGATGTAAATTACAGATATTCAGTGTATTCTTTGAATTAATGCTATTTCAATTTTTTAGATGATGATTCTTTGGTCACCCGGTGGAAATGCATTCATTGGTTTTTTTTTTCTTTTAAAAGTAAATATTGAAGAATTGGTAGACAAAATATAACTATACATATATGTAAAAGTATATATATAACTTATATATATATAATATAAGTTAAGTAAGCTACTCCCTCACTCCCTCTTTCTTCATCCCTGTTGTGGTGTAATCTGTTTTTGCTGTTGAAAGCAAACTTAAACTCTTTTCTTCAGCCATTTCTAGAAGTGTAAGCAGAAATGACACAGTTAGAAAACTCATGCCATAAATTTTATGGTTGTCTTTTGATCTGTGCTCCTGGTTAAGAACTAGACTCACACATGTTTGAATCAGGAGAAAAAAAAAAAAGACAAAACTGGACAAAACTGTCCTAACAGTTATTGTTTACTGATTAGTGGCTTCTAAAGTGAAAATTTCATTATAAGTAATGATAACTGCCAAAAAACTGCCTGTTCTCAAAATAGCCATTACCACTTAGCTTGAATCTCTTTGAGATATCTCCAGCTATTTAAGATCAAAATAGCACTAAATGGGTTTAAGTAATCAATAGTCCCAAAGACTTCTAAAGATCTTGGCACATGAAATATTAATAGTTTATATTTGTCTTTTTAAGAATCTACTAAGCACTGTTAACACATTGCAAAAGGCTATGATTGCAAAGTGCATCTCTCTATTAAATGATGTTAAAATGCCTCCAACAAGCCTGAGATGCTTGTTTTATGTATCAATGTAAGTAAATGCTATTTCTATTCTGTTGAAGTACACAGTTACTTTGAAGTTCAGTGTTGAGTTTGATTTGCTGACAGACTTGTTTTACTGCAGGATGGCAAGGTACTCTTAAAAAACATCATTTTTTCTGCGATCCTCGTATTTGAAATTTCAGAATATTTCTCAGACAAGAGAAATCCTTTAACATGCTTTCCTCTAAGTAAATAGTAAATATCTGTTCAGCCCAATTCTGTTTAATCTGGGGGCATAATTAAGGTGTGTGGTTAATGCCTATAACTGGTTCAGGCACCGCAAACAAAGTAGGAAGAGAAGTGCTGAGTAGGGTGCAGGTTGATAGATCTCAGGGTGCACTTCTAAAATCCCACAGCAACTCAGAATTAATAATCTGTTGTAGCTATCAAGCATTTCAAGAGGAATGGTAATTTGTAGTGGAATTTGGAAGATAAGAATGAGTCTCAGCCTAATTGTCTTTCAGAGTTAACACGACTGCTCATCTTAGGTCTTGCTGCAACCAACCTTCAAATTCCCTTTTAGCCTCCTATGTCTAGTGAATGAGATTTGTTTACACTTTACTAAAATTAAATACACAATTTTCTCTACTGGAGACTGAACATTTTAAAGAAAGGTCTTTTTCAATAAAAACATTGATGGATAAACATACAAGGGGAAATTGCTATTGATCAAAATTGCAAGCTGTTTATATCTGGTCAGTTTTCTGCATTACTTAACACAGCTATTTTAGTCATATTGGCAATTTTTATTTAATGGCCTCTCAATCTTCATGATGTGTACAGAAAGTAGAAGGGTTTATGATATTTTTATTTCATTGATATTCAGCTGCTTTCAAGGTGAAACTGGGGGTGCAAAAAAAAAAAAAAAAAAAGAAAATTCACAATTTCACAATTCCTGCCACACTTGGCTTGACTGTGGGAGTACTTGTAGACCTTTACTTGAAGCATATGTTATGAAATTGCTGCTGATTTGGGTGTCTTGAGTTTAAGCATAGAAACAGTTGGATACTGTCAGTCAGTAGCGGCCAAAAATTGAAATTTAATGAGGCGAGCTTTAACCTGCATACCTAGTGTGTACCTGTCTCTCAAATGTCACCTGCATACAAGATGAAAGACTTTTTTTTTTTTCTAGTGGCAGATTTGTATTGGAAACTGATAGACCTTTTAAGCTTTGCCTTTTCTTTCCTCTTAAGCAATTGTGTGGTATTATTTATCTTGAATTGCACTTATGGGAGGAGAGAGAGGCTGAGAGACTGTCCTGTCCATCTTCCAAGGGCATGGTTTTAAAACATTGCTGTTCTATCTATCTTCCAAGGGCAAGTTTTTGAAACATCATTGCAATTGCTTCTGAAGAGCTGTTTCTAGGAAACTTTAGGCCACCTGTCAATTTTTGTTTAATCTTTCCTCTCTCCTCTTTATAAGGCAGTAAAGGTGGTGAGTCTGGCAGCTGAATAGCTCTCCGCTCCAGTGCTTCCCTTGCTGCTCTGGGTTGTAAACACCTGAGTTCTTGTTAGCTCCCTCCTGCTGGCCGTGCCATTAGGGAGGTTTTAAATAGTACCAGCATGATGCTGGCTGCTGTTGAGATTCAAAATCCTCTTATGACTATAAACTGTTGTCCTGGTTTAGGGCGAATGTGCGAGAAAACCTCCAGAAGGGGCCCCCCCAGAAAGCCAACCCACACCCAGCCAACCCACAACCACCCCCTCTCCCCAGCCGGTTTGGGAAAAATTTCCTGGGGGAGAAGTGGAAAAAACCTGTTTATTTAACAGGCAAAGCACTCCCCAGCACAAAAAATGAACAATACCAGATGACAAAACTCATTGGCCACTCTGAAGAGATGACAAATTCAGAAGGTCTCTCCTGTGGGTGGTCGCTCTGTTATCAGTCCCTCCGGCGCTGGGAAAGGCTGCTGCCCAGAGTAGGCCCTGGTAGGCCACAAAGTGCAAGCTCTCGGTGCTCCCCAGGTCCCAGTCCAGAGCAGGTTCAAATGGTTCCAAGAAAAGGGAAAGAAGAAAAAACAGTCCAGGGAAAACTCTGCCTCAGGTAGCTAAACTAAGTAAAAAGCAAAGGAAGGCTCTGTTCTGCTCCGTCAGTGCCCAGACAACACTGTCCAGCGCAGAATGTGGAGGAGTGTTGCTTTTAGAGGAGTGCAGTCTCTGATAACAAACTCTGTGCTTCTTCTTCTCCCTGCCTTTGCTCTCAGAACCAGTCTTGAAGGCAGAGAATATAATATCCAGCATTAACAGAACACACGATTGGGGATACAAGCATCATAACGTCACCCTAGGACAACTGTGAACCATGAAATATTGGAGGAGAGAGGTTGAGTGAGTATTCTGCTTATCTACCTAAGATTTGGCTTTCCTTTTGCTTTGAAAGAAAAAAAAAAAAGATGATTGACTCTCTTAGTGTAGAAAGAAAAAAAAAAGTAGAAGAAAAACCTGTATGTGTGAAACAGCAGTGGATTGAACAAAGCCCCTATCAAATGTCTTTTTTTCTGTGTTATCTCATTCCTGACTGACGAGCAGAGAAAGCATCATATTTGGAGCACAGGAGTAAGCACTGCAGTCTGTTCTGCTGATGTCCAAGATAAGTTTGTACAAGTTGCAAGATATAAATTCCCCTGTTTTCCCATTTTATGATATCAAAGGAGGTCCCTTCCTTCCTGGCTGTTGCTGTGGTTTGTCTATCTGAATTTGTAAGGGAATATTAAATAACACTTGGTGGAGGCCTTAGTTCTTATTTCTGCTGAGAAAATCCTCTGTTCTTTTAGGAGGGTCTATGCAAAAGGCTTATGTTTGTCTTATTGAATGTTTTTATTTGTAAACTGTTTGGTTTATCTGGGTAACTGCACATCCCCCATTCTGTAGTTTCTGGTTTACTGCTTGAGCGTTTCTTGGTAATGCTGTGTATTTTGCTTCTTCTGTGTTCCTTGTGTTTTCTAATGCAGAGACATTATCTTGAGCCTCTGCTGTCAAGTCTGTCTGCCAATCTGTATGGCTGCTGATCTTCTTCAGACCAGTTTAGTGTTTGTAAATAGGCTTGATGCAAGTCATGTCACAGAAAAATAATGAAATCCCCTGTATTAAGAACTCTGCCAGTTCAATGATGCTGATAAGATCAGTTCATCCCTACATCAGTGTAATTTAGAGAAATTGCTGTGTTGTGAATGGAATTTTAACAAGAAATCCCCACAGAAAAAAAAAAGTAGTTAAGTTACAATGATGCTTAAATCAAAACAGCACAGAGAAGACATTGACTATAAATCAACCATGCTAATGGCAAACAAAGCTAATTCTGGAAAATGTATGTGAGATGGTTCTGCCTTGGTTTTGTTGTTTGCACCTATGCATTTGTAATATGTTGCCTTTTTTTTTTCCTATCCTGTGGATTTGATGTTAAGATAAGTAATACAGTTTATTCAATTTTAAAAGTCACCTTGACCACAAAACATAAGAACTGCTATAGTACCAGTAGGGGAGAAAAAAAGATGTGCATACAAAGAGTTAGTAGGCAATAATGAACTGCAGGATCTTTAATTGTGTAATTTTTATGTCTTGGATTAAAAAAAAATAAAATTCAGATATTCTTAACTGAATAGAGAGATGCCATGAGCTGCTTGGTTGTGAAATAAACCTGTAATGCATCTTGGACATAATTTATATGTCCCCAACCCCCCACTCCAAATTAAAAAATACGGAAATCAGGTTTGTC
This sequence comes from Motacilla alba alba, assembly GCF_015832195.1. NCBI lineage: Eukaryota > Metazoa > Chordata > Aves > Passeriformes > Motacillidae > Motacilla > Motacilla alba. Next base: position 2,895,543 of record NC_052020.1, on the reverse strand, counting down.
TTGGTTGCTCTGAAGCAAAGTGAGACAGAGGCACTAAGACACATGTGTGGAGACTTATCTGCAGCAAGAGCAAGTATCCCTCCTGTGTGCTGTGACAGAGAGCTTGTAGCTGGTCCTTGTCCTACACGAGCTGTCCTTACATCAGTGGTGGAGAAGGCTGTGACTGAGGATCTTTTTGGTGCTATGTGCCACCCAGACAGCTCTGCTTGTCCCTCCAGAGTCCTGCTCATAGCTTCTAATTTTACCAGTGAGCTCACTATCACTGCACATTAATCCCTACCTCTCCTAGACCCCTGGAAAGCTTCCTCTCTACTGGCTGGTTGAAATGGCTTGAGCTAAAAAATGGGCATTAACCCCAAAAAATTGAGACTGACATTTTTTGGCCTTCTTTTAAATAGTGTTTGTTGAGCCAAGCAGTTTGAGGTCCAGCTCATTCCTGTTCAAGTCTGGCTTTGGAATAGTCTAGAAAACCTAGGCTGGTGTTACTTTGTGCTGGAGAAAGGGACTTGTTTGGGACAGCCAGCAGGTCCCCAGGGTGCCACAGGGGACTCTTTGCTCACATCATGAGCCATTATTCTGCTGACTTGAAAAAAAAAAAGTCACTAGGACCAGACATTATCTTCTAATAATCAGGGATCAGCACCTTTATCAATGCTCAGGATAGACATGGCAGACTGCACTCAGAGGGAGCAGGGTGTTTTGTTCCTTTCCCTGCACAGTTTTTACTCTATGGCATGATTAGGTTACAATATTTTATTGAGTGGGAGGAGGGAGAGAGAGGATGATCATGATGATAATGTAATAGAACATTATAATGATAAGTGGTAAAATAATAATCTACATGTAATCAATAGCTAACGTTCTCTTGGTCGATCAGATATGCAGATGCTTCTACAGTAGCTAAGTAGTACCTTATCTACTGTAGAAGTGCAAAGCGATTGGCTCCAAAATGCAAGTGAACTGTAGTTGCAGCTGAAGAGCTCAGAATTTGGGGATGGAACATACTGTCTTGAGTCTTCTTCCACAAGGTGAAAGTTGTGGATGTTTCTTTATTTGCCATCAGGTGACATTTTGCTTTGTAAACCTTGGTATGCCCAGGATTTAGCTCTCTTCACGGCTTTCTGTCCTTGCTTCAGTTTCGCTCAGTTCTGTGGTCCAATTTCAGTTTCACTCCTTCTTGTGGTCCTGTCTTCCCCTATCTTCATCCAGTCCCTTCCTGTAGGGAGAACTTGCTGGGCTGGTGCTGATCTCCAGCTGGTGGGAGAGGCCATTGTTGAACCACAGCTTCCCAAGTATTCCAGTTCTCATGGCTGAATCTCTGTGTGCTGAAGGCCTTCCCGTGAGGTTACATTGGAAAGACTGTGGCAAGTTTTGATTCTCTTAGAGGAGAAATTAAAGAATAAATTACCTGTCAGAAAACTTAATCTGAAGGCTATAAAGAAGAGACAACCTGATTCAGAGCAGCAGAATGATCTCAGCAGACCAGTAGGAGGCTCTTATGGATTTCACTGCAGCATTTATATCAAAAGCAATTCAAAAATCCAAGTTTGCGTCTTTTTATTCTGGGTTGAAACTTAATTGCCAACAGCAAGAGCAAGGCCTGAGGCTGAGAAGCTGATGGCAACTGGCAACTTTTGAAAGGATCTTGGCAACTTGCAGTGTCTGTCTCTGTTTCTCTTTGGGTGCTCTTCCTGCATCTCTGGGGAAGAAGAGAGATGTAGCTGCAGAGAATATTTATAATCATCAGCTTGTCAGAGTTCTTTGTACTACCCTGTATAGAGGAGCAATGCCTGAAGTTCTTGTCTTGCTGTGATGTACACACTTTTAGCTTTTTCTGATCATTTTTGTGGTTAGTGGGATATGAATTTGAAAAAACACAGGGACTTTAACTCTGTAGAAGCTGCCACATGACCTTGGTGTCCTGGGTAAGCTGATGCAGGAAGTATGAGAGGTAGGGAACTAGGTATGAGAGTATATCTGCTCATGTCTTGTAGATCCTTACCGCAAGTATTCCTTTTCTATCTTTTGGAATTAATCATTGCTTACAAACAGTGTGGGGTTTTTTATGTTCTGGAGAGTAGGAAGTAGTGTTGGCAGGAATTGTTAGCTGTTGGTGGAGATCAGAGTTGGGTTTTCAGCTCCTTTCTGACTGCAGAGATCTTCTGTTGGTGTGCACACTATTTGAACCCTCATATCCCTGAAATGTTCTAACCAAGCTTTTCCAAAGCAACACATCAGGATTTTCACTTTATCTCCACAGTGCGTGCTGAAGGAGTACTTGGGAATGGAATTTAGGGAGAAATAAAATTCATTAAAAGCACTAAGTGTGCATCAGTTTAAATGTTGTTTAATCACAGTTGCTCTTGCCTTTTTCTCCTTCTAATTTCTGAAAATTTGAAGGAGTAAAGTTCAGTTAGTCAGGAGTATAACTCATTAAATGGTCCAAGGCTTTTAGACTTGGGCTTATTAAATTTTAGGTATTTGAACTTTGGTTAAATATTTTTTTCTTCTGATTGTGATACAGTCAGCAGGAGAATCTTCCTTATTTTGCTTTGTTCCACTCTAAGGGAAATATTTAATTCCTCTTATAGTCACAAGAGCTTTGAGACAGGGATTTTCGGAGAAAAGACAAATGCTTTCTTAAACAAAAGTGGAATTTTGGGGGGTTCTATGTGGACTAAATTTCATGAAGTCATTTTTAGGTGGTTACAATACAGGTGCAATTGAATATCATCCAGATGCTAATTTGAACCTTTTTTTTGAGTATTTATAGTTTTTTGGAGCAAAATTCTGTCTTAGGAGCAAGGTGGGGCTGGCATGGCAGTAGTGAGAGATCATGCTGGATAAGAGCAGTGTAGGAGAGGGTGCAGGCAGCTAACATAACTTATGGCAATCAAGGTTCTCCAGGGATCAATCCTCAGCTGGTGTGAATTATCACAGCTTCATCAATGCAAGTGAGTGATGTCAGGCTGGACCCAGCTGATGCTCCAGCCTTGTGGCTGTAAAACCTTGGGTGGACAGCATGGTTCAGTGTTTATCTGCCTGTTCATGTGTGCACACAATTGTTTAATGTATTAAAATGTATTTAATGCATTAAACACAGGAATTTCAGACTTGACACGACTGTGTCACCACAGAAGGGCATTCCAAGGATTTCTCTGAGTGGGGCATTAAGACAGAGCAGAAAAGATGCTACATCCAGTTGGAATCCCTTCCAGGCTGACGTGTTTGGTACTTCTGCATGCCTATTTGAAGTTCCAGTATGGCTGGTACACTTCCCTTCCCTGTCTTTCCCTTTGGAAGGATAGTCTGGTGCTGTAGTGCTACCTGAAGCCCACATTTTGGGCTCAATGCTACAGGAACTGAATTGCTGGATATGCCAGCCCTCTGACAGCACCTTTTTACTTGTGGCTGTTATAAGCTGCTGCTGGCTTTTGACTCCCAAAAAATTCAGGCTCTGGCGGCCCCAAATGGGACATCCCTTCTGTGGTCTCTGTGCTGCTGCATTCTGCTGAAGGAGAAGCAGACTGAGATCTAATCTGCCTGGAGCCAAAATGCTTTGATGAACTATTTCCCTAGAGATCATGAGCTAATGGTGTGTCCATAAAGCCATGCAGCTTTTCCCATTTACTTGGGAAACGAATAGAGCTGGAACAGAATCATATGCTGCATTGTGATAGCCTAATGCTCTTAGAGCTGAGTGTTATTACCCAAGCTGCTTTAGTGGACAAATTAGACATGCGGCATTTCCAGATTTTATTTTATTCAGGTTTTAATTAACTCAGTGTAATAAGCTGTAAGCACATTAATATCAACAAAGTACTTTGTACTGTATCTGCTAATATTTAGATGAAAAAGCCAAGAGTATTGTTTTCATACAAAGACTGATGAGGTTAGAAATAATGGGGATCTTTTTTTAGGAATTTGGAACATGCTATTGAAATAATCAGTGGTAGATTTCAAATAATAGCTGTGCAGTGGAAAGTGCTTGTATGGGATTTTTTACTATCACATGCTTTTTTTTTTTAAGCTTATACTTGAAAAATTGATGGAGTAATTTGCATTCACTAGCTTGGACAGATGGTGTGATCCGTAACAAAATACTCAACAGCATACTAAAAAGGATCATTTCAGCACCTATCCCCTGCAAAGGGCTTTCATCCAGACAGCAAGGAAAGGCTTCTAATATTCAGCATCCTCACACAAGCCTTTCCAAGGGGAAAGCATTACCTGAGCACTGGCAGGTACATGTCTGCAGTGGCTCTGCTGGAACTCAGGCTGCAGCCACTCACCCTGGTGGGCATCTACATTGGGCAAGGCTGGAAAATGTCAGCTGGAAAAAGAGCCAGCTCCTGCATTTGCTTAAGAATCTTTTCTTGGGAATGGGGAGTTCTTCACCAGCTGTCAGCATTGCTTCTGGATGCAGTTAGCCCAGTGGCAGGAGATGCTCAGAGCACTGCTGTGTAAGGAAATCAGTAACTGAGGAGGATCAGGCCTTCCCAAATTCCTTCAAAGCCCTGAGAGCAAAGGAGGGTGGCTGTGCTTTGTCTTGTATCCCAGCAGGAATGTAGATGTCCTTTGATGAGCTATCTAGGCTGTGTGTACAAGACTAATTGTATGGAAAAGTTGTAGAAGTCCAGCTTATTTTTATTTTTAAAAGCTCAAACCAAACTTTATCTTTTGATCAAAAGAGAAGAAAAAAAAAAAAAAGTGTTTTTCACGATCTACTTACTCTAGCATTGTTTAGTGATTTTTATCATGTGGAGACCTTGGAAAATTTGGAACTGATTTCAGTAACCTCTGTTCTGTGTAACTTGTGTCTTCATCTTGCATGGAGACCAGGGAAAGACTGATCATCAGAGTATTTTTTAAGAACATTCATTGGAGAGGACAGTTTTTTGAGTGATAGTTGGAAATTATTTTAGTTTAAATAACCACTGCAATTCTGTTAAAGAAGACATTTGTGGTTTCAAAGTATGAAAAAAGAAAAATGTATCAGATACTGCCAACTGAGCAAAGCTGCAATATGTTCTTAAAGTCAAGCTGTGTTTTCTCATTTTTGCACATCACAATAAGTAGTAAAGTCTTTGGGCCTAAATTAGATACTGTTTTACTCTGAAACCTCAATTTCTATTGTCAGCAGCAGCCCCAGTGCAAACCAACCTACAGAAAATAAGATTTCAACAAGGTTCAGTACAGGGATAATTGCAGAACAACTTGGGAAAGTCCCAGCTGGTACAGCAACATTTCTTAGAGATAATTTTATTCTCTTACAAACTGTTTTGTACTACACTGCTAGCAGTAAAGGCAAGACCTTTAAAGACTCAAAATGTTGTTTTATAGAAATGGTTGGTATTTTTAAGATAGAAGTCAGCCCTGGAAAGCTTCCTGCTCACACAAATACGTTTTTTGTTTTTTTTTTTCTTATGGGGAACAGGGCTAATCACTAAATATTTATTTTGTGCCACTATTTTGGCGCAGATTTGGCAGCTGTTGCTCATCATCCAGTTCAGCCCAGCATTTATGCTGACAAACAAGGCATGTTATTACATACATCTTAAAAGTTTTGTGTGGTGCCAGATGTGTTTGCAGTGAGGGTTATAGCGGTGTGGGTTCTCCCAGTTCAGCTGAAGCAGCCTGTGGTGCTGGGTTTGAGTTGAGAGATGATGGCCAGGTTGCTGCCACCCGGGCTTGCATGATGTATTTGGACACCGTCCTTTCTCTGTATTTTTTTTTAATGAGAAAGGATGGGTTTGCAAATTATAAAGGTTGTCTCTTGAGTCCCCACTGGCTGACCCTGGTGCATAAGGGACCATTACAAAGTCTCAGGCACTTGTGGATTTGTTTTTCGGGTTTCTTAGTTTCTTTTTAGGTGTACTTTGTCAATTTGTTTTTTGCATAGGAAAAATATGGGTTTAGGATGTAATGGTACTTTCATGTGAGAGTAAATTACAGAACATGAAGTGATGCGGGTTTTTACTGTTTTCTGAGCCTTTGTTTTCAGTTTGGCTGAACTGGTTTCTGTAAACACTCATGATCCCCCTGTCTGGTGTCAAGTGCTTTGGGCACTTAGTTTGGGACCAAAACCTGGAGCAGGTATTACACCTAAAAATAAACTTGGTTTGGAAACATTATGTAGCCTCAAACTCTGGATGACAGCTGTATTAATGATATTCCATAAGGATGAAAAATGGACATTAGTCATGCTCTCTAAACTAGTTTATATAAACATTTGGACCGTTCCATTAATTAATCTTTTGGTCAATAAATCCTTTGATTAATCCCTCAATTGCTGAATCCACTTTAGTTACCTAGACGGTATGGGTGTTTGCTTTAAATGAAAATATCTAATTTTTCCTTCTCAAAGCTTTCATTGCCTGTTGTTTCAGTTTAGTATAAGAACCTGGAAATCCCTGCATCTGTCCCAACATGCTTTCTCAGGGTTAGGTTTAGGCCAGTAAACTGGGTTAATTTCTTGTTTCTGTCACAGATTTCTTGTGTGATGAGTAAACTGCTTTATCCTTCTGCACATTGGTTCCCAGTTAGCAAATGACATCCTGTAACGCCATGCTTGTATATGCCGTGAGATGTTTGGCTGTTTGATTATCAGAGCCTGATCCCTTCTGGCCCCAATCTGAGACTCCCTTGGATTTCAGTACAGCCAGCAGTAGGAAACAAGCATGAACAACACAAGCTTGGAATCTTCACTTGCATTTAGGACAGTCTAGGTGGACATTGGCTATTCCCGATGCTTACGTGCCATATTCTTGGCTAAGTACGTTGCTTTTTTTCTTTTTGTGATGTTGCTGATGCACCCTTTTGTTGTGTTTGGACACAATTCTGGTTCACTGTGTAAACCAGTCTGTTAAATATCTCTTTTTCACAGTATCTTGTTGGTAATAAAGATGTGGTAATCATTTGCTGGTACATTTCCAGATGAACACATTGAACAGCCCTTCATTTGAAAGCCCATCTAGGTCATCTGTCATCTACTGCTGAAGCATAATGGTCTAAAGGTTTTGGCGTTTCGTCATGCCACCCAAGAGAAATAACTTCAGGTGGGTTCAGTCAGGTGTGGAAGAGTCTCCCTGCTAGGGAAACAGAAGCTTGAAATTAAAGTTCATCTTATGTAAAGGCAGAACAATTTCTCAGCTTTTGAAACAGTGCACCTGCAGATGGAAGAATGAAGTTACTGAACGTGGCTTTGTTCCTTAGTAGCTCAGCCCTCCCAGTGCCCAAGTTGGTGACAAGGCTACTGCTGAGCCATAATTTTATTTACAGAGTTCACTTACTGTACCTGATGATAGCTAGGGTACATCAGCTTATTACTGCAGCCTGTTATTGCAGCAAAAATATCCTGGTGGTTTTGCCGCTGAACATTGTGGGATTAGTTCTTTATGTGAAGAGGACTGCCATATTAACACAGTGTTACAAAGTTAGGCTTGGGCTTAAAATGTTCTCTCCTGAGAGGAAGGGGGCAACTGTGCTGTAGTCTGGAAGGATGTGAAAACTTGTAACTCCTTCCCAATGTAGATTAATTAGGCTTGCCTTTTAAGACTTGGAAATAACAATCCTATATGTGTTGACTAAACAATATGTCAAAGACAGGACTGGCCCCTTGCCTTTTCAGGCTTTAAGTTGCTAAGATAATTCTTCTATATTCCATAGTTTCTGTGTCAAATTTCCCTTGTGCAAGCACTTGGCATGGTAGGGCTGTTGTGTATGTCAGCTTCATTCCTGGCATATTTTAGATGCATTGTGAGAAGTAAGAGAGGCTCAGTGCCCTGGGTCCAAAAATCAATGTTAATTAATTACCAATTGATTTAATAAATCTACCAGTCAGGCAAATCAGGATCTTTAACTTTTGATTAGTGACCTTGATCTGAAAGGGAACATTTGGGTTAAAATAGAACAAATCACTCGTGTCTCAGCTAGATGGAGGCTGTGCTTTTCCTTTCTTAAGGTAGACAGAGCTTGTTCCTGCCCTCATTCAGTGATACAGAAAATGTACATGTCAGGCTGAAATGTCTTCAAAGGACCTGGGATGAATGCAGTGTTTAACTTGCTAGCAGCAGCTGAGCATAAAGACTGATTAGAGCAGTTACTCAAGATGGATTCAGATTATTAGGTAATATGGAACAAACGCCAACAAAACCAAGATGAATAACTGTAGGCATACCCTGACAGTGATTTATTAGGCCTTCAGTGTAGTGGACTGCTAATAATCTCCCAGGGGATGGTGGAGTGATCCCCCTCTAGAACATTTACAGGTGGGTCAGTGACAGTGTCAGCAAATGTGTTGGAGACCTCGTGTCCCTTTTGTCTGCTTGCCACCATTCCTGAACTCTAAATATCATCTCCACTCTAAACAGGGTAATAACAATAATATATAATACATATTTAAAATATTTTTTCATAAATGTTGTCATCAACCTGGAAGTAGAAGATAGCACAGGTATCAGGTATCTAAGGTATCTACAGTACTTAGTTGGTTTCTTGAAAAGACATCTAAAGTATCTCTGAAACAGGCTCTCTGAACCTTGCAATAAAAATTAGGTGTGACTTGAATAACTCAGCATTAAACCCAGTTATTTTAATGCTCACTGGTTTTCTATTCAAGACTTTTAAAATTACAGTTGAAATAGCTGAATAGAGTTACAGTTGAAAGTAATGATTTACATTGAAATCTTCAAGAAGAACAAGACCTCTGAGTAAATAATGTTTCTGAATCATAAGAATGATTCTCAAAAATAAATTTATATGGATATTTTCTATTTAAAAATAATGGAAGATGTGAAAGGTGTTTTCATGTTGGTCCATTACATAAGTGTCACAGTCTGTGCAGTGTGAGAATATCTTGTATTATTTTTCCATGGTTGTTAGTTCTTTGAGGACTACACCTTTCAAGTTCTCGGTGTTCATGGAATGCAGCATTGAGTTGTCAGAAGGAAAGTCAGAAATACATCCTATTCTTGATGAAACAGTGAGATATCCAAATCACAAGCTTTTCTTGATATCTGGAAGGCCCTTCTGAATTTGAAGCCCTAGTATCTTGAATTGGTGTTCCTTCTGTAGAGAGTGGCTTGGGAATCTAAAAGCACCTGTTTGGAAAGAACACAACCCCTTCTAAGCCTCCACCACTCCTGCATCTTGTATGAGTGAGGAGCAAGGGGCAGATGAACTAAAAAAATGGATATCCAAAACTGGATGTGAGTCTTATTAGTGAATTTAAGTCTTTGTTGTAGTGCTGTAGGTGTTTCTAGCAAGGTGAGGGCTGTGGGTTTAGGAAAATGAGTATCTCTAAATAGGAGGTTTGGGTGCATAAACTAAGTCTGTGGGAGGGCTTTAAAAATATTAAATTGTGGGAGACCTCTGTCATGAGCATCCCTGAGGAGATGGTCCCAAGAGGCTGATGGGTTTCTCGTTCAGATTTTTTGTCTCATCAGTGCTCTCTGAAAGCTTTGTTCATCTGACTCGGGTGCAGCCATAGGGAAAGCATGGCTTTGACTTTTCCCAGGGGGAGCTTTGTGGTTTGAGGCTTGGGTTCTTGCAAAAAAAAAATTGGTAAAATTGAGCTTTAACAAATGTTGAATCTTGGAATATAATATAGTTTCGCCTGTGCTGCTGCTTCTCTGGAAAGGACCTGCTATTAGTGAGTATAAAGTTTGGTTTGGGCGTAGCTGCTGTTCTTTTGTGTAAGTGAGGTAAGACAGCAGTTTTCTATTGGTTCTTATTTTTTTCTGTATTTATTTGGGGCTTTTTGTGGTTTTTTTTCCCCCCACCCACCTGCAGTATGTGCATTACAATTGGGCAGAATTTCCCTATCTCGCCTGTGTCTTTCTGGGTGCTCTATTTGAATCTGCTTTCATTGGATTCTAATGTAGTCTTGAGGTTTCAGTCTTCTTTAGCTACTAGTCAGGGAAATACCATAATTTTCAGTAATGTGGTGGTTTAAATATAGATTTTCTGACTCCTAATACTTTCTATAAACAAGATTGTAGCTAGTTATTTTATTTGAAATACATGTCAGTTTTCAGTAATTTAAAAAAATCCCAAAATGACAACAAGAGAACACAACATTTAATCACAAAAAGCTTATTCTGTTTTCCTTCATGAGATGTTGTGGTTTAATGCAGAGGCTTGCATGCTGTATTTATTTTTAATTCACCCCATCCAGGAAACTGGCATTAGGTACTGGGACCAAATACGGTTATCTAGATTTTAATGTCATCCTTGGGGATGTGGTTACTTCTGTGGCTGAATATAACCCATCAGAAAACAAAACCCCCACCTTGTTTCTGGCTGCTCTGTGGGGGTGAACAGCAGAAGCTGTGCTTTGGTCTCGCTGTGATTAATTGAGGGTGAGCGAGTTTCCCAAGTAAATAATTTTTAATTTTCATTTCATGCCAGATAAGTCATCTGTCTTGTACAGATGAGAGTGGCCCATCTAGCCATGAGCTTGCTGGGAGAGCCTGGACCCTCTGAGGTTCTGTATCTCTTCTAGAAGAGCTGACAGCCTCTCACCTTTAATACCCCCCCCATCTCCTGTAATGTGCCTTTTCCTTATTCCTGCTGGCAGTGTAAACTTTTTTTTTTTTTTTTTCTAAATCTGTCTTGCAAAACGTGATGGTTGGGTAAGATGCAATTTTGCTTTAATTATGATTAAATTACTTTATGAATTAACCAGAGGATCTCATGGGACTGGAATCTTTTGACACATGAGAAAATTGCCTTTCTTTAACAAGCTGCTTCAAGCATGCAAGGTAATATTAGCATTTTTCAGTTATACCTTCAGGGGATTAAATAATAAGGGGAAGTATTGTACCTACAATTACATGATGTGCATGTGTGTGTTAAAATCTTAAAGACAAGTAGACGCGGAAGAAATTAGTTGAACTGCTGAACCTGTGATATTCTGCAGTAAGTGTGAGTAGGGATTTTTTTCTTTATAAAATGGCTTTTAAAAAAAAACCCATGTGGATATCTGAAGAATTTTATGTTGCAGAGTTGCAAAGGTTGGTTGAACTTTGAACACATTCAGCAAAAAAAACATCCTGAACTAGATACACCTGTTTCACCTTAAGGGTAATGAACTCAATGCAACTTGAAAGGGAATGAATGGTAATTTTCCTATGTGTTACTTTGTTTTACTTGATTTGGTGGAGGTAGCAAATAGGCTGAACCATGGAGTTGGATGTTGAAAATATATTGCACAATTAACTTTTTTGTGAAGTACATGTGAAAAATAGTGCATGCTATCCTTAGGTCTATGAATAACCTGTGATGCATATGCTATCTCTAAACTCATATTGTTCTGTTTTAATACCTCTGAATGCACACTTAAAAACATCTATTTAGATACACAATGTCTGTTGAGTCACAATTATTCAAGGTGCTGCAGAAATTGAAGGTCATAATTTCTTTTTTAAAATGAGGGTAACAAAACAGTACAACAGCTTGTGTCAAATTGGGAAGGAATGGGATAAGCTAAGTTGTATGACCTCTGCATATGTTGTATTCAGTGTGGACTTGCACCTGCATGACCCTGCTTGGTTTCAGAGGGTTGCCACTGCCTTGTGCTATCAAATCCAATGAAGTGGAAAATTGACAATAAGGGATTTAAGCTATTGTTGTCATTGCCCCAGCTGTTTGGTTGTGGTTTTGATGACAGGATTCATTAATGTTCTACACAAATCCATAAGGTAACAGTAATTAGTGGGACTCACAACTTGGGGGGGATTTATATAGGGATAGGGAGCCATATGACAAAGAAAAAATTGTTTAAGGATTGCAGCAATTTGGTTCTAAAAGGAAGGTGTGTGCATAATCCGTGATTGATTAATTAATGTGCTCCACTACAAAAGGTAAATTACTTGACTTGGAAACAGTCAGTGGCAGAAACCCAACACCTTCATCTCTAGTTGTATTTGAGACAAAACTGTGCATGTACAATAACAACCACAAGCAATGCTGGTGTGCAAATGCTCTCAGTAGGGCAGGAATTTTTTCACTTATATTTGTCATGTCTTGCTTTAATCTAAAATTAAATGCATGATAGCCATTACAACTATTATTACTGCTGTTGTACTGTGATATAACTAGCCTGTCTACATTCACAGCCTAGAGACTAAATGAGGCTAGTAATTTTAAACCGGAAGTTGTTCTGTGCTGAGAGTAGGTAATACCCAGAAGACAAACAGCACAAATTACAACCTTGTGCAGGCAAGATCAGATCAGTGATCTTCATCTTTCTTCATACTTGTCCCCTGCAGCAGGTCCTGCTGCTTTGCTTCTCCATGTCCCTTGGCTGTTGTTTTTAAAATCCTCTTTAGGGTTTCAAGACTGTACAACCAGTTGGGAGCTGTATCTTTTCACAGTCCTCCTTGAAGAGTGAATTCTCTCACCTACTGAGAGGATAACGATGATAAAAATGCAGAGGCTCCAATTTTCCTGGATTCTCAGGAACTGGTGTGGGGATTTTTAAACTTTCATTACTGCTATCATCTTTCCCCTCATCTCCCATCAATAAAACAAGAAAATGCAAAACATAAATAATGATTTTAAAAATCCCTGTCTGGAGAGCTGTAAAATGTCAAATACCTAAATGAGAAACATGAGAGCTGCAGGGGGTGGGGGTGTCCAGAATGGGTTTGTTCATGTCTTTATCTAGAGATTTTCCAGCGATACTGCACCAGCTGTAGTGAAACTGCCGATCAGGATTATCTTCAGGGACAGAGGATCATGTTTAGAGGTACTACACAGTTTTTTTGGGGTACGTGCTGTGGTCTCTGCACCCTGACTGCAGCCTGTCTTGCTGTGAGCCCTTTGGGTTGCTGTTTATCAGTGGCAGTCCTGATGCCCTGGCTTTATCCTCATGCCTGCCATGGGCTCCTGTTCACACTCCCCTCCTTCTTTTGTGTGAGTACAAGGCCCTATACTCTTGTGTTTATTCATAAAGTGCCCAGATCAGTTCTGGTCCAGCTCTGGCTGTTTCCCTGGAAGGGGCAGACGGAGCTGCATGCTCTGTTATAAGGAAAATGCTTCCAAAACACCCCATAGAGCAGAGGTGCTCTCAATGTGGGCGCCTCTGAGTCATACACACTCAGAACTTTTAGCTATTACAGACCCTTTACCTTCCCTGAACTGTCCTTTTTAATGTTTTTGTGCTATTTCCCAAAACATTTAAAGTTTTCAATAGTAATTTCACAGCTGTGAGGAAAAAAAGAAATTGAGGGCTGAGACTTCAGGTGCATGTTAAAAACTTGAACATCTCTCATTTGGAGTTATGTAGGAAATCTGGACATTTTCTCTTCACATTTTCATGTGCAACATCCAACAACACATGGGGTGTTACCTAATGGGGGTCTCTGCAGCTGCCGTGCCCCCTGATAATGGCCAGCATGAACTTTCAACAGATTTTGTTCCTCCCTTCCCTCTTTAACTGCTTTGTCTGGTAGTGTTTATGCTCCTCAGCAGAGAAGTCTGAGGAATGTGGTGAGCACATTCCTGAATGAAGGGTTGATCAAGATGTGATTTAATTGTAACAGGAGTAGTAATTGGTATTGATCTGAATAAAATGGGGAGAGTTCTCTCTTCAGCTGCATGCTGTGTAATAGTGGCTTATGTAAGAGTTTCAATGTTTGTGTCTGTCCTAAAGGAAGTTAAGAAATAAAATTGAGATGTGATGGATATTAGCACTCTGAAGACGAAACAGAAGATGTCTTATTGCCACCATGAAAGCAATGAGCCAGTGATAGGTGTAAATACTTTTATCCAAAGTTTGCTGGTTGCTGCTGCTGAGCTCCATTGACTCCTTATCAGGTCAAAGGGGATAAATCGCTACTTCTGAGTCAATTATTTCTATGGCTGTTAGGTGTACAGGCAGACTGCTAAGGCTGTGGATGTGATGCTGTGAGGAAGCACTGGGAAGCTTTCCCTGCTAATGTGTGTTTCCAAATGCCACAGCTATTGCCTCACTTGGCAAGCAGCCACTTGAAATCTGGGGCTGGACAACTCTCAGGTGTCAGATGTGACCTGTCTTACCTTTTTTTTTTTTCCTTCCAACAATTTCTCATTTTTCTGGAACGAACTGTGAAATTTCATATATACTCTAAGTGCACATAAACTTTAAGGTAACCTTCCTTACCCTCAAAATGTTTTTTTTCCCTGGGTCAATTCATCCAATTTGATTTTTCAGCCACATGATGCAGAAAACAGAAAGATGTGAGGGTAGCAACAAATACACTGCTGTGTTTGTAAGGGCAGTCTGCTTCCTCTGGTAGCTGTGCCAGCTTTTGCTACCTTAAATTTATAGCAATAGATGGCAGTGTTGTTGGTGGTGTTGTGCTGAAACTGGACTGTATTCTAGGACATACAGCTTTGACGTTGCATGAGGGATTCCTGAAATTTCTGTATGAAGAAACCAGGAGCACTGCTTAGGATAATTCAGACACTTCTGAAATGGGTCCTGGCACTGTGAAAGACATAATTTTTTGTGTGGATAATAATGAGAGATTTTTATAGTAATTCCAGGTGAGGGACCAGTGACAAAAAAGGCTTGAACTGTAGCATGATGTGTAAAACCACCTGCAGAGTCCTTGCCTGTAGTACTTGGAACAGAACTGGCTTGTGTCAGTGCAGTGTTTGGTTGTTGTGTCCCCAGAACACTTTCTAGTATTTCACAAATTAGCAGAGCTTTTAGTGGCAGTGGTGTCTTGGTTTCTGGTGGTTGGGGAAAGACTGCTTCTAGTTTCTGTCCTAGCACTTAATAATCTGTGTGTTTCCTCTTTAGACTGAGTGTGAACCTTCCAACAAAGCACAGCTTGCATTTTTAAACTCTCTACTGTCACTGCCAAGTAATGACTCATGTGCTGTTTTACCTGAGGAGCTCTTTCCTCTTTGAGTTAATCACTGAATGAGATTAATTATGCTGATTAGACACCAACCCTGATTCATGTAACTCATCACTACCATCACAGATATTCAGAATGGGATGATTAAACCCTTTCCAAATTCAGATCTTGCAGCACCAGTGGCTATCCTGTTAAAAATTGCCTGGAATAAAAAATACGGTGACAAAAAGTGTGATATGCATAAGCCTCATGTATTTCTTGTCCAAGTTGTGTATCTCCTATCACAACTTCTCTCAGTTAAACCAGCCTAATCAAATTGCTTTCTTCCTACTGGGCTGTGGTTATGGTGGTTGGTCCTGGTCAGATGTTGATGTTTCTGTCTCTGTGCTAGTTTTGAATCCCTCTGCAAGAATGACACACACAAGCCCATTTGGGCAAACAAGACTTTAATTTTTTTTTTCCCCCAGCCTATGCATGGAAGTCTTTTTCAGTGTAAGTGAAGAGTCTTGAAAACAAATCCCTGAATTTCCAAGGTGAAGTGTCCAAAGCATGGCAGGGCACGTGCTGCTCTTGTTACTGGCACTGGTGCAGGACTGCTGCTCTGCAGCTGGCTGCCACCCCTTGGTGTGGGCACAAGCCACCCTTTGGGGACATACAGAGAGCTGGTCTTTGTTCTCAGACTGTCTGCCTGAACGCTGATGTTCAAAGGATGGGAGGAGCAGGAATGAACAGCTGAGGGTTTTTCCAGCACCCTTAGTTACTTTGTGCCAGAAAAAGCGTTGCTGATGCCAGGTTTTGAAAACAATGTTTCATACCATGTGTGCATCTCAGTATTTCACTATTTCCAAGGCTACCACATGAGACTGTAATATTATTTTTTAAAAAAGGCAACAAAGCCAACAACAACCAAACAAAAAGACCTCAACTCGCGCACCAATGGAGCATCTGGAGGTCTTTCTATTAGCATTTCAAAATTGTGAATCACAGCAGTCCTGTGTGCATATTCAGGGTATGAGCTTGGTAACAGCAGGCTCCTAGTTCTACCCTGGGGTGAAATCTGGTGTGTTCTCAAGGTTTATTAAAAAAAATAAATTAAAAATTGTCAAGATTCTAAATATGGCAGAAGCTGCATCTATAATGAAGAGACTCAACACTAAAGTAACCAAATAGGAAATCAGGCATATTCCTTAAGGTTTTGAGTGGATTCTTTTCCTGACCTTGGAAAAGTTTCTTTGCCTAAAAATCCTTTGATAAAAAGGAAAACCAATATATGTTTCAAAAACTGGCAGGGGGACCAGCTCCTCTTTATTTATATCAAGATTTACATATATAATACCTAATCCAGATTCAGGTTATGTTATAAAGCTTCAGGATCTAAACCACTTCAGGAAGAAAGCAGGGAGAAACTGTGAAATAGCCATCCATGCCTGTACAGCTGAAGAGATTTCCAAAGTACAGTTTGGTATCTGCTTTGTTTGATTTTCTTTAGCTTGTGTGGAGGCTATATTTACTCCAATTCCTATCCACTCATCTGTTTCAGTCTCTCGCTCAATTACATTTTGATAGTCTCATATCTTGTCATCTTACCCTCATTTAAAAGTCTGCAGGAATGGAGCTGTAACAAAAGCTACCTTGCAATAAGAGAGTTCTGTTTCTCCTAATTATTCACAGTAAAACATATGCCAGATTTCTGTGGGTAAATGTGCCAGACAGGCACAGACTGTTGTTATTTGTGCACAGGATCGTATCAGGGTGTAGCAGGCTCCGTGACTGCTGATGTGCTGCTTGCCCAAGAAAGGTTACTCTTCCCTTTGTGTATGTGCCTGGATGCACTAGGAAGGGTAACAAATCCAGCCTGAATTATGTGCATTTCTGTAAATTAATATCCTTTAAATTCAGGTGACAAACTGTAGCTGTAGATGGGTGAAGTAGATCTGGGGGAATTGTTTAAGCTTGGAGTGTGGGCATAAATACTGGATCGTGGGAAGAAGTGGGAGACTTTTCTGTTCAGAAAATAACACCTGCTTGTGGGGATCTCCTTAGGAACTGCTGAGAAGACAGATGTCAGAGCTCTTTTAGGGGGTTTTGGGTAGTTATTTCCCAGCTCTGAAGAGATGCTAAACTTGCAAGGCCCTCACTCTGTTCCACAAATGTGGGATGTAAGTTATGTATTCTTTAAGATGGTGCAGCAGTGTGTGTCTCCATTTACTTCAAGTGTGTGATTTGGGTGCTAAGTTACATTTATTTCTCTAGTTTTATATTCTGATTTCCTTTTTCCTCCCTCTCATGTTCTTCTCTCTAAGGTCTTTTCTAAAACTGAGGTTATTTCACTGCTGTGAGGTGGAACAGTGTTTTTTACTTCAGTCAATAACAGCATTGTGGTTTTGCAGTTCATAGTCTTGCTATTCAAGCCCATAAAGCTGAGGAACAGCAAAAACCATCCATCTGCCCTGGTGCCAAAGGCTGGTGTCCAAAGATTGGCATCCTGGCTTGGGATCACATGGAGCAGGAGCACGTTTGTTCCCCTGCCACAGGAAATGCTGCCAGGAGAGCAGCGCTACTGTGGCTGGCAAAAGCCAATTTACCAGTTGAGGGCAGCTACAAGGGCTGGAGCAGAAGTGGTGTTGGGAGCAGAATATCAATATCCTCGTGTACTGTATGCTGTCGTTCAGCTGCAAGGAGAAGGGAGTGAGAGAATGTATTGATTAGGAGGTGTTACCTTTGGTAGGGATATCCTTGGATGCAGTAGAGTCTGTAGCACTTGAAGACAAACAGATGCAAAATATTTGGGGTCTTGAAAAAAACCTTCAAAACCCCAGTAATCTGTTGTATTTCAGTGTTGCTTTCAGTATGAGCGTTGTTTTAAGGCTGGTAGTTTCCATTAATATTTGTAGGGAATTTATTACCTGACAACTTACGCTGGTAAAATGCAATTTATTATTACTTTCTGATGGTTTATCTATTAAGAGGAAAAGAGTAAAGGAAATAAACCACCAACTGTGTAGCAGTAGTAACTAATGTCCTGTAAAGCTGCTGTGCAATAATCCAAAGCATCCCATTTAACAATTACTGCTGGTACTTACACTAACAATTTTCAGCCCTTGCCTGTGAGGGGGTAGTTGCTCACTGCCACATATGAATGATGTAGACCTTGGAGCTGCAGTGATGCAAAATGGGTTTGTTTTGGGTTTTTATCTCCCAGTTTGGAGGCAGAATATATTCTGTACTGAATTGTTTTGTTTTGTGATCAGGATGCTTTCAGTAGAGTTCAAAAGGTAGAAGCAGATGATGGGTCACTGAAGACAAGTTTTTACAAGATTGATTTTTACAAGACTCAGCAGTGTAGAAGAGCACAAAGAATGAGTGTTAATATTACATATAACAAAACAAAGGGCAAATAAGATGATTGCTCATAACAGTAAACAGGGTTTCTGCATATTCATCGTGTCCTTTTTGCCTTCTGCTGAGCTTTGGAAAGGATGCAGCTCTGTGATAAGCTAATCCTTGTACCTTGAGATTAATCTAAGAATGGAGAACGTTTGTTTTTAAGACACCAAAGCATTTTTTAAAATGGAAAATAGGCTTTTAGATTCCTAAGGTAATGAATTATCTTTTAGGATCAATGCTTATAGGTATGAAAGATAGTCCTGCAGCTCAAGAACTGAGTAGTTCTGTTATTTCTCCATCCCCTCATTATTTTGCTTTTTTTTCTTCAGCTCTTAACTCCCTCCTCCTCTCATTTTCTTTGCTACAAATCAAGAGCAGGTCTTTTGCATTTGGCAGTCTGAGGCTGGTATAAGACTTGTGTAGGCAACGTTTTAATCAGAGCAGGATGTGTTGCCTCTAATGGGAGCCCTGATAGCAATAAGGGAGGAGCAGCTGGGATCTCGGGGAGTCTGGTAGCCTTTCTCCTGCCAGAGGAGAAATTTATCTGGCAGCTCCAAAGCTACTTGTTAGAAATGACTGTGAAAGAGGGAAAGGAAAGTGATGAGCAGGCTAGGTATGTTTTCGAAAGTCTATGTTGAATTTTTTCTCTCTCATATCAAATAATTCCTTTTTTTTTCCTTTAACACCTGAAATACTGGATTTTGCAAGAGTACTGAGCCATACTTGAGATGTACAATAACTGATGATTTGGAACAAGGACTGGTAGCAAGGGCTGAGACTTTAGGATCCTTGGAGCTGGACTCTGAGTGACGCTACTGTGGCTGGTCAGGAGAAGTGCTGCCCTGACTGAAACACTGTGAAGGCACAAGGGGGACCAGCTCCTCTTTTCTGTTTGTGACACAAGAGCTAAAGAAGAAATACTCTCTAGGATTCTATTAAACACCCTAAAAATAATGGCTATGTTTTTTCTCCATCTTCTCTCTAACTCCATCTCTAAATGCCACCTGTGCACATATTCCTGCTGCTTCAGCACCTGATTTCATACATGGATAATTTGGTGCTTTCTCTCTTCTCTTCCACTCCATTTATACAGTAGCTTGATGTGTGTCCTGAGCACATCTTGCCCTTACTCCATCACTGCCCTTGTCTTCTCATCCTTACACCCCAGATTCCTGCAGTTAGAGCTCTTTTTCCCACACATGTCCTTACACCCCCTGGGTTGTGCTCTCCTGTTTCCCTTCTCCCTTTGGCAGAAGTGGCATCTCCTACCCCTGTAACTTCAGGAAAATTATGAGAAGGCTGTTCTGGAAATTTTGTCCTAATTGTATTGTAGTCAAGAGGATGCAAACATCCATTTCAGCTATGGAAGAAACCATTTCCAATTGTTTTGCCTGGAGCTGCATGGTGGAAGGTTTGTGTCCATGGCCAGGAGCAGACCAGAGGCTAGATGGAGCCCTGTCTGGCAACATCACCTGTCTTGGGTCCTCCAGCCCTGAAGTGTGAGTACTGTTATCTTTAGCAAGAGAAGTGTGATGCTGCAATTGCTTCTTTCAACCTCAGTCTTTACAGTTGTAGCCGAAATAGTTAAGGACACCTTGTATGTGCTTTGTCTGACTTGATGAAAGGCTACTGATCTTGCATGTTTTGTTCCAGTAATCTTGTGTTCCACTTGGAAATTGCAAAATGTGAGCAAAACATGGGCATTGCCTTTGGCTTTCTAACTGCATGCTTAAGGGCACACTTAACAGATATGGATTGGAATGCTGACGCCCAAAGCCATTTCTTCTAGTTCAGAAAATAGTTTGGCCTCTTCTAAAAAACCCTCTATGAGTAGCTTAGTTAGATGCTTTCTTGTATCCCACTTCCACTTGGCTTTGTGAGCTTTGTATGGAGTGTGCTGCTCTGGTGATGTGAGATCCACCTATGCAGGGGGAGTAAAGATACTAGGTATACTCTTAATACCAAAGAGGGCATTTGAGCCTTCTCTTTTTCAGCTACTTGGTCCCATGGTTTTCCTTGCCCTGCAGCTAGAAGCCACAGGCTGTTAAAATCCTTGTGTGCAATGTTCAGCTGTCTAAGAGTCAACTCTTAGGTGTATTTTTAAAATACAGCTGAGGTGACCTGCTGGCAGCTGCTAACAAAAATGTTGAAATTGATCTTTTTTCCCCTGGCTAGAAACTCCTCCATGAGGATTTTTTTCCTCTTGAGTGAAAACCTGAATCCTCGTTTAGTTTCTTAAGCTTGGCTACTTTGATGTCAAGGGAATGCCCATGCTGGCAGAGGGGAGGATGTGGAGCTGTGGCCAGGGTTATGGGAACAGCATCACCTCCTCTGTTTGTTGATATGGGAATTTTATTTCCTGTGTCTTTAGCCAGCTGCCTGAATTTGACAGTGCAGGACAGCTTATAAGAAGTGACTGGATTGTTTGTTTTCCTCTTTGAGATCTGGCCCCTTCCATGGAGATGCCTTGCAGAAGCATTAAGGTTAGGGGCTTTTGTCCTGTAGCCTTCCTTGCACTCAGGGCAGGGGGATAGATGTGGCGATTTTTCATTCTGAGGTTGCCTTGCTGTTCTTTGAGGCATTTGTGACAGGGTATGTGCATGAAATTGGGAAGAATTCAGAAACTGTACATATGCAAATTCCCTCCATCACTTATGTGTGATTTTATTGTTTTAGCCTTGTGATCTCATGGCTAAAAATCCCATTCTCTCCAGTCAGTATAATTTGTTTTCTCTGTGCCAAATGCCACTTATGTGTGGCAGAAGGCTACTAATGCAAGTTAGATGCACTGAACCTGTGAAGAGATGGTATTTCAGGCAAAGCAGCTTACAATTTATTTGCTTTGTTCTTTCTAGAAACCTTATTATTATATCTCTCCAGAGCTGTCGAGGAGAAGGTTAAAGATTCTGTGCAGCTTCCAGGAGCGTGGTCATGCTGGGAGCAGATGGTCCATTCTTGGAAGCCATCCCAAACGACGGATTACTCATCTGATGCAGAATGATGCACCAGAAAATTGCAGATTCACCAGGACTGCTCTTTGACTCCTCTAAAGCTTTGATTCTTTTAACTTTCTGCTTTTACTTGTCTGGATGGTTTGTTGCTCAAAAATCCTTCAGTAAAATAAGCTCAGCCAGAACCATAAAGACACTTAGAATTTAAAAGAGGAACTAGTATAATGCATCTGAATTGAGTGAAGACTTTGGAAGTGTGTTTTCTTGTATTGTGAGTCTTAAAACTAAAACAAAGCCAAAAAATCAGTTTTCATTAGAGTTTCCAGTGGGAAAGAAGGAGCCCAGTAATAGAACAGAATACTTTTGCGCTTGTCAGTAGTATTGCTTACTAATATTTCACCTACTTAAACCGACCATCAGGATCACTTCTTATATCTGCATTGTTTTGTGTTTGCATCTGATCCTCACTTTTAAGCCACTTTAACAGTAAAAATGTGTTTGAATTAATGTGGTACATGATTTAGGAATGAAAAATCAAGTCATAAGAAGCTGAAAAGTTGATTATTATTCATTGTAAATGTATTCAGTGAACCAACCATTTTGGAAGTTGGTGGCTGAAGGTGTTGCCGTAACTAATCTGGCAGGAGAATTTCTAGGTAAGTCCCTGACTGATGCTGAAGGATAGCTATAAAGGTTAGCTATTATTTTTTCCTTCCTGTCTATTGCTCTGATTTGCCATGTTGTTTCTCAGTATTTTCTTCCTTGCAGACAGCCCCAGCCTGCTGCTCACTGCAGCTGCAGTAAAACATCCACTTGTCCACCTCCCTTTGTCAGCTATTCCAGTGTCACTAAATGATGTAAATGGATTTTTTAACCAGGTCAGAATAATTTCTCCAGAATATGTTGCATTTCCCCTGGCTAGAGTGGAAGGAATCTGGAGCAGGTTTTTATGAAAATCTGATGAAGTCACCTAGGCAGTAGAAGAAGCAGGTGCATAACTCCATATTCTCCAAAGTCCAACCTTTGCTGTACTATCATTGATTATGCTATTTGAAGCACTCTGGAGTTGTTGAACAAGATGATGTTCTCCTTAATGTGCTGAGCCGTGGATGAGAGTAGGGTCCTGGGCCCTCTTTAAATGCCCTAAGCCATCACAGCCCCTGCCTCTCAGTGCACCATGGTGTGAGGAGACTAACTGTCAGTCAGGTTTTGGTCCCTCCTTCCCACCTGCCTGCTAAAAATATTTTAATTTTACAAATCAAAGGTGTGAAAGGAGTCATGGTGGTCTGGAATTATTCGGCATTGGTTTTCTTTCCTTGTTTCTCCATCCATTTAATGGCTGTAATCTTCATCTTTGGAGACTGATTTAAAGGAAATTTCCCTGACTTTCCTGAAACCATCTAATTTTCCCAGGATCAAGGCACTTGAACATTTTCTGCTAGTGTTAAGGTGATGAAGACTTTGTTATACCTGCACAAACACAAGAAAATGGGCTTCATTTTTTTTTCATTTACCCCAGTTAGCTACTCCATTAGCTAAAAGAGAATTGACTCTTTCTTCCCTCTTCAGTCAGAAAGAGATTTAACTGCACTGTTTTTAATCTGGTGAGAATTTAACTCTTTGGGGCAATATATTACTACCACTGTTATATTTAAGACCCAAAAGCAGAACTGATTGAACTAGTTAATTATCTCCAAATTTTCAACAAAATCTCCAATCTTCAACAAACAAAATTATTGTTGAAAATTATCTCAAATTTTCAACAAACACTTTTTAAAATGAGCTGTAATATATTACTTGAAACTGTAGCTTCATGTTCATCTGAACTATTCTTTTTGATATACTTCATGAGAGGTTGACACGTGTGTGTTAATATGTTATATGCATATATTTTGAAATTCTATACGTGAAGAAATTTTCCAGTCCCTTATGGTTCTTGCTATTAGTATCTTGGTTGGTTGATCACAATAGAAAGGAATTATTCTCATTTAATCGAGTTCCTACATATAGTACCACTTTTTGAAATCACAAAGTTGATTTCTTGAAAGTATAGTTTGCTGCTAACAGACCAGTAATAAAATGAGTCGAGACAAAACAAAGCATCCTGCAAGCCATGGGATTTGTGTTGCGGTGCCTCCACTTATTTAAACCTAAAATAATTTAAAGTCCTGCTAATTCAGAGTAGGTAGGGTGCTGCAGAAATAACCTGGAATGTACCTTCATAGCCAGTCTTGAGTCACCAGTTCAAATGTCAAGAATGGAAGCATATATTTGAACAACCATTAAAATAATATAGATTTTTAAAAATTGGATCTTTATTAGAAATTTTCCTTTATTTGCACCTTTGTTATGTGCCTTCTTAATTACTCATCCAGAAATCATTGTATTTTAATCAATCACATGCTTATGCCTTTGGTAAGAATGAAGGATTTTAAGGGCATGAATATTTTTCAGGAGTAGGGTTTGAGGAAATTTCATCACTCCTGTTTGGATCTGTACCATATGAAATTGTACATATTGCTTGAGGTTATTTTACACTGTGTTCATACCATGCTAGATGCAGAGTAAAAAAAGCTGCAGGGGGATCAGAGGAAAGCAAAGCTCTGATAAGACCTAGCTGTGCGGTTTCCTCGCCAGAGTGAGTTTCTAAAGCCATGCCTTGCTGTCTGCCAGCACAGTCCCGCCCCTTTTGCAAACCTGATCAGAGTTTTACCTTTCCATCTTTGATCTTTAGTGACTTTAAAGTAAGTCAGATTGATTATGTTACTGTATTATATAGTTTTCTCCACTTAATTTCCAGTTTTTCATTAGTTGGGTGAGAAAGGTGATTTGACTCAGGGACTGGGGTGCATGTGATCCTTACAGAGGGAGTGGTCGTGATGTAGACAACTTTGAGGAAAGGCAAAAGTAAAGGCAAAAGTGGTGTTAGCACAGTATTATGTTGTCTTATACTCTTCGCAACTTCTGCAAGTTAAATCCCCTTCCTTGCTGCCCCAGTGAAGAAAAGGAAGAGAAAATAACTGGTGTTATTCTCTCTGTTGGTGGGCACAAGCTGCAGATTTTGTAAAGGGACTGACTAGGTGGGATTTAGGATGGGTGTGAGAGGGAAGTGTGGTTGAATTCTGCAGATGATGAAGAGATTCTGAGATTGCCTCAGTTGGTCAGAGCATGGTACTAAGTAACACCAGGGATGTGAGTTTGACCCTTGGATGTGTCACTCGTTCAAGAGTTGGACTCCATGATCCTGCTGGGTCCCATCCAACTCCAAATATTCTGTGATTCTCTAAAAGTTGAGGTCATCCATCGTAGTGGGGAAAGAACCCCATGTGGTGTTCCAATTGAATTAAGAAATTTGGTTACATTTTTTTCTCTCATAATAATCAACACTTTTAATTTAGGAACTCCTAATAGTTCTGAGAGTAACTGTGTTGGTGTTATCTCCAAACTGTGGATGAACTAAAATCTATTCTTGGTAACTTAGAAATTTTCCCTATAAATTATTCACCTAGATTGTGTGAACACAAAAAGTCATCTAGATAATTAATTCCCTTTGTTCAGGTTGGTTTACTCATCGCCATATTT
Source organism: Motacilla alba alba (assembly GCF_015832195.1). Lineage (NCBI taxonomy): Eukaryota > Metazoa > Chordata > Aves > Passeriformes > Motacillidae > Motacilla > Motacilla alba. The sequence continues at coordinate 2,870,771 of NC_052020.1, read as the reverse complement.
TAATGACATTAGAAGTGTTGTTTTTTTCATGGTTTTCATTTATTATAACTGATATAAGTGCAAAGAAAATTGGGAGTATTTTGTGTTTCCTCTTATGGATTTGTAGTTGTTCAGTGGAGATACAGTGGGATGCTTCTGTCCTGTACAGCATAGTGCTGGACTTTTATTTAAAAAAGAAAACGTCAACAACCAAGACCAAAAGAGCAGAAATACCAGACTTTATGAAGTCTAGATTCCAAGCTGCTTTTGAATCTGTGTAGGTATGAGGTGACGGAATTACATTAGAATATTGCCCAAAATATAGGCCTTCTATTTTTCAATGTAAAACAAACAAAAAAGGTAAGATCTTTGTATACTACCAGCCACTTTCCTGCAGGGTAACTTAGTGAAGGATTGAGGAGCTATCAAAAGCAAACTGGAAAAGCACAATCCATTTTGTGCAAAACAATCTTGTGCCTGGACTTTTTGATCCATAAACTGAGCTCAGTGCCCTGCTACTGACATTGGCTTGTTCTTGGGTATTTTTTATTTTAGCCTTCTCATTGTTAAACCCAGAAGATCTAGTTTCTTTCATTCTGGAGTGAAAGAGAGAATGTGACAGCTGAACTGTTGTGAAAAAATGAGATTGAAGAACAGATAGGATGTATATAAATGTGTAATTTCACTTCAGGGAGCAAATGTCACTTACATCTCTACTGGAGTTAGTTACAGAAACTAATATATATTAATATAAGTCTGCTGCTTGTTGAAAGAAATGTTATTATAGGGCAGGTTTGAACATGTATGTGTCTGGAATCCTTAGTGCACACAAAAGGATGTGCAAGGGCAGGCTGGTGCCTGTCTGTTCCACTGGTGACTGTAGGGCAAGGGTGGGACCCTGCTCCTCTGCAAACACACCCGAGAGCCCCCCATCTTCTCCAGTTTCCTTGCAGCACCCCCTTAGGACACCTCAGTCCCAGGAGCTGCAGCAATCTGCCTTTTCTGGGACATCTCTGTGGCTGATCACTCTCTTGGAGTCCAAGGACAAGATCTGGTGTAGACCAATGAAGTGTTTAGTATTCAAGGAGGCACTAAGTGAAGCTTCTGTCTCTTTTCTGTAATTCAGAGAAACGCTTCTTCCCCATCTGCAGTGGGGAAAGTGGGACTGAGTGGGTATCTCTTTTCGATGGTAATAAAGTCAAAAGTTTTGGTATTGACGAGATTCAGCTGTGTTTACTGTCCTTTTCAAGTGCTATGCAGAACAGATCAGTGACTTCAGCAGTACTGGCTGAGATTTTCATCAGTCTTTGTGTCTATGCTCTATGATGACATGCACTGCTGTCAAAACTACACACACACACACACACACACAGAGTACTTCATTTTTCTAAATCTGAAAATAAATTTTGTAGCAGATTCTTCAGTCAAAAGTAATGTGGACTTTTCAGCATCCAAGCTTGTGTTTTTTTTTTTTTTCCTTTGGCTTAGATGCTAGCAGCAGCATCACTAGGAGCTACTTCCTTTTTTTTTTTTTTCACATACTGAATGTGCTTCTCTTGTCAGACCAGCAATTCTCATTCAGCTGTAATAGTATCTTTAAAAATGAGATTATTAACTGAGATAATAACACTGGTGACAGAGAAAGGGAGAAGGAGGATTTTGTTTGAGTTCAAAATAATTTGCTTTAACTATAGACAAATATACACTGTCAGGAAATTTTTGTACTCAACCCAGTAGTGATCATGAATGTTATTTTAAATTCAAAAGCAAGTCAGCACTGATAGTCAAATATCTAAATAAGTTGGAAGGAAGTCAGAGATATTGTGCTTGCTGATTATTTTAAACTCATCCATAAATAAAACTTAATACTTCCTTTCAGCTATTCATGCTATTTCCATCTCTCCTGTGGGGTATAAATTAAAGTCACCAAATCCCTCCTTGAACCTACGCGAGATTGTGTCTTTGTAACGTGCTAAAATAGCCAGCCCTAATATTTTTTAGGGCTGTTACTCCTAATGGATGTGGACTTCACATTATTTTCTTCAGTGGCCAAGTGTGTTTTCATTTGTGTAAAACAACTGCATTGTTATATGGCTCAGTTGTTTTCATGTCCTAAGTGAAAGAGGAATAATAATAATAAAAAAGTGTCAGTTTTAATCAATATCGTCAGACATGATGGGAATTGAATTCTACATTGCTGCTAATATATTAGCTATATTCTGTTTTATCTGCTTTCACAGAATTGATTTGCCACTATTCAGTTCCCCTGGCTGTTGTTATGCAAATTGTGCCATTTCTCCCCCATTGACTGCACAAACAGATTAGACTTGAAAATCGAGTCTCACTGACCAGCTGCTGCGATATTTTTCATTTGATTTCTCCTTCCTTGCCTTCCCAGTCCCCGTGCCTTGTGCTCCCACCTTGGCTGCCGAGGCTGATAATGCCGTCTCCGGGGAGCAGGCTGGGAATTGCTTGCCTGCAGCTGGGACTGCAGCCTAGGAGCGAGCCTGGGATCTGCCGCTCTTTTCAAGCAGATCTTCCTCATGGCCCTCAGAAGTTTGAGGGAAGAAGGGAAGGGGAAATATGAATTTTTTCCCTCTGCAGGTGTGTGTAGAAGATATGCAGTGCAGGCAGTGAGCAGTGGGTTTTGTTTTGTCTCTGCCCAATGTCTCTCCCCCGTGACGGCATGGGGAAGAGCTTGCTGTCTTCCCTGTATGACCTGGCATGGCAAGAGGGTTGTTTTAAATCAGATATAAATTGTAGTTGTGGATGCTCCATCCCTGGAACTGTTCAAGGCCACTCCAGGGGCTTGGAGCAGCCTGGTCTGGTGGAAGGTGTCCCTGCCCATAGCAGGGGGTTGGAACGGGAGGATCTCCAAGGTCCCTTCCAACCCGAACCACTCTGAGTCCAATTTAGGACAGGGATAGCAGAATGCAGAATAAGTATCAGAATGGGGTCTGTGCCTTCAAGCTTTATTGTATTTTGTCTGCTTTTTCAGAGTGCTGATGGCAGTAGTTAATATGAGGGGTTTTGCATTGTGCCTGCTGGTTTTGAGGATAAATAGATAAAATATTTGGCCTGGCAGCAGTTATCACCACAGACTGAGTTTGCCATGATCAGAGCTTTCATCAGCTCCAAAAGCCAGAGGTCAGTGATTTAGTGGCATGTGATATTAGATCTTGTTTCCAGTGCTAGAGGTCAGGGAAGGGAGCAAAACCAGGTGGGTTTCTTTAGTTACATGCATGTTATTGAGTCTGTTGTATCAAGAAAAATGTTAGAATGAAATAACTTGAAGAAAGAAGGAGGGAAAAAAAGAAATTTTTAAAGAAAAAAATCCCCAACAAGTATTTGAGCAGGCAGGATGGAATTTCTTGTGCTGATGGGAGATTTTTGCCTTAGCTGTGTTTTGTTCTCTAATATCTGAATACTGCAGAACCCTTTGTGTATTTATCTTTAGTCCTTCCACAAGATAGGGAAAGATATTTTAAAAAAGTCCCAAACAGTAGAGGGGCACAAGAGTTATGTGAACTGAGGCCAATTATTTGCTTTTCTCTAAAAGAAATTCAAATATTGTAGGTCTGTAGTGATTCTAGACTTACATATATTTATTTAATAATCCACTTCACCTGCAGTTGCTAGGTGCAGGAGCTGGAAGTAGGCCTTTGCTTCCCTTCTTGTGTCTCTCCTTCTGCTTCCCAGGTGAACTGGGATTACTGTGGCAGTGCACTGGCTCAAATTTGATGGGGGGACTGCAGCCAGACGTGGTACTTACTCTGCTGGTGCCTCATGCCACAAATTTTGGCAATAGCTACTTGATTAATTAGAGCCTGACCTTGAATGCTCTTCATCAACACAGTCCCTGCCTTGTTACTTCACTGTCTTGCATTACTTGTTTTTAGCCCTTAATATTTGTAACCTCAACATTCAGCTAAAATTCAAAACAATATTTTTGACATTATTCACTTCTATTGCATAGCTGTCAGCATGGCCAGTATATAAGTTTGGATTAACTTTAAAGGAGTTTCTTGAAGATTTTGATTTCACAAATGAAAACTTTTCAGATGGGAACACATTTGAGATCTAATAGTAAATTTCGTAGAAAGTTTTCCTGAAAGGCTCTTAATCATGGCTTTCTATGTTAAGAGAAAACATATTCAGTACCTGCATTATAAAAGCTGTAATACAGATAAGAGGAGAATATTTTTTCTTGTATTAAAAATAAGTTGGATCTCTGCATAAAGTATAACATAATTAATTCTCACTGAAGGCAGACAAACACAAGCATGTTTCAAAATGGATAATACTGTATGTAATGGGTTATTATTGTGTATCCACTTTCAGATAAATGACTCATTTGGCTCATTTTTGGATTCTCTCCCAGCAAATAGGTACATGTGGTGCCACACCCAGACTGAATGAATGAGCAAATCTTTGTGGGTGTGGGCTGTGCAAAAACCCCCGTGGCCCAGCAGCAAGGAGTGGCCTTGACCTGGAGAGACTGATGGATGCCCTGCTTGCAGCATCTGCAACCATTTGGTTTAAAAAAACCTGGACTGTTGTCAGTCTTAGATCAGTGTTTATTTCCCCTTCATTCTTCTCAGGAAAGGGTCACCCTGTGGGTGTTGAAAGCTAACTGACTGGCACCTTGCTCTTGCCTGGAATCTCCATTCCTGAATTAACAGTCCAGAAGTTGCTTTTCACTTAGAAGATGCTCATTCAGGTTTCTAGGCAACTGAGCCTATTTTCACTTTCCCCTACTGAGAGATAAGAGCTGACTCCTCATGCAGGGAGGCGAGACCATGACGAATTACGGCAGCCTTTAATTGGAGCTGAAGAATAAAATGTAGCCCTTCAATGTCACGGCAAGTCAGCTCTTAAGAAAAAATAAGGAAAAAAATCCCCAAACTGACGAAAAATAAAACCAAGCCAGCACAGGTCTGGGAGTGAAGTGAGCAATTTGCTGCTGTTAATTAAGGAGTGATAAGAGGTATCTGCAGGACTGGTGACTGCAAGCAGGAGCCACATTCAGCCTGACTGAGAAGGGCTGTCCTGTCGTAGTCCAAGTGTCCAAGGCAGGTTGGAAGAGAGGGATTTTTTTCTAGCTGGGCTCTTCTCAGCTGGTCCCTGGATCAAACAAAGGTGGCTTTCCTCCCTGTCCCTGAAGCCCAGTGGCCAGCTGCTGGTGCTCCCTCATTTCTTATCCACCCATGCAGTAGATGCTAAGACATGGCCTGCCACGGCATCACAAATCAAACTAAGACTTGATTATGGCAGCATGAAAGAACCTCTTGAGAAGACCTGGACATCTTACAGCAGCATTTGGGCAGAGGCATGATAGATGTTTAAGCAGCTTCAAATAGTCATGTTTGGAAGATGGGATTTGGCACTGTCTCTTCCTTAGGGAGTTTTGCAGGCCAAATGGTAGCAGTAATGGATGTTGGAGGTGTTAGCAATTGTACTCTTGGGGATGTTAAGGCAGTTCAACACTTAACTGAAGTTTTTTACTGTGTTGGACTCTGTTCTGTATTGATACTGCACCCCCCAGTTTGCATTAACCTGAGAATTTCATTCATACAGATACCACGGTCTCTGTACTTGTCTCAAATAGTGCAAATTCTGCACAAAGTGAAGGGAAACCAGACTGGTTCTCTTGCCTGCCTTCTACACAGAGATTGTGACTAGGTTAATGAATTTATAATCTCAAGTAGTAGCTGTGTATGTTCAGTTAATGTCCTGCATATTTTATGAATCCTTCCTTAACAAGGAGTTATTTTCTCTGTGCCAACTGCTGTGTAATACAGCTGCAGTGGTGACAGATACTGGCTAGCAGACAGATTTTTCTTTTTAGTTTTTTTGATTTTTCTGGAAGTGCAGTGACCTGCAGGGCTGTTGCATGGGGAGAGCAGATGAGCTGCTGCTGCCGCAGGTGCAGGTGGCTCTGCTGCTTTCACTCTTCCCCAGCAGCTCTCGCTGGTGGATTAAAAACTTCTGATTCTGTGACTTCTGTAATCTGGAAGACAAAGAGGGATAGATGCTGTTAGGGGCAGGGGTTTTGTTGTTCTCTCTGGGCTTGTGTTTGTCCTGCTTTATTGACATATTGCTATTCATTTAATGTCTTAGAGAGCCTAAATTGAGGGCAGAGGCTTAAATGTTACCACAAATAGTAGCTGTGTCCCAGTATTCATCACTCTTCTGAGGTCCTCCTCCAGCCCCCCTCTGCAGGTCCTGCCTCCCTTTGCTAGTGCTCCTATTGATAGTGGGTTTATTTCCCTGGACTGGAAGTACTTCCCTCTAATTAGACAACTGTGTTTTGGATGCTGCCTGAAATATATGGTTTAAATTCATTTTTGGCACTGTGAGAAGCAAGACACAAATAGCTGGAAATAGTATTAAACAGTCTTGCACCCGCAGTCACAGGAATTGTGGCTGACATTCTTGAGTAATTGAAATTTTATTGACAGGTGTTTTCACTATTGCACCTTCTAGAATTAGGTCAGCTATCTTTTTGTGTGTGTCCTCATGTATTTGTGTTTAATGCTGTGTTGCCAATTTAATTGGCAAAACATTTCCAGGAGCATAAGCTCTGTTAGAAAAGTTGTTTGTTGATGTTCTTTCTTGACTTTAATGTGAACTATATCAAACTGTATCATATTTTTTGAATCTAAACAAAGCCTTTCCCCCCTCTATCAGTAAATATTTCATTGTGATTATGTTTAAAAAATATTTTCTTGTTTCAGCCTTGGCCCCTAACCTTTATTTAAACTTGAAATGCCTACAATGTGTCCTTTTGTGCAAAGGACACATTGAATAACCCAGTGAAAAGCACTGAATCTGATACAGTAATTGTATTTAAATAAGATCTTGAATACAACATTCTCTTGTTAGCAGAGACAGAGAAGCCTATTAGTCTATTTGAATTTTCACAGCAGGAAAGCAAATTGAGTTAGGAACGGGATTGTGTAGAAGGGCTAGTAGACAAAATTGGTCAGTTAAATGCTACATGTGGGAATTTCTTTTTACTTACAAGTTTTGCGGATAAGTTGTGCCATTTCACTGCAAAAATGGAAAAAAGCAATGCAGGGGGAGCCAGTTTGAGAAAGCTCAATGATATTTAAAATGTGCAAGATCAGACTCCATGAAAAAATATTTTTTCTTGTATTTTGATACAGTGTTATATTGTTGTCAGTGTTTTTGGTATTAGATGTTAAATTAACTCAAAATTGTCTTTTTGGTGGCAATTGAAGTGATTTGTCAGATTTGTCTTCTAGATTGGTAGATATAACTATTTATACTTCCATCTCTGGTGTGCGTGCTAAATCATTATGATGATGGAACTCTTGCCTTCCAATATTATTTTATTAATCCTACAGTAAGATCCCATGAAGTGTGACTAATTGAGATGTGAAACTTAATAAATAGCCCTAATGGCTTGTGTCGTGAGTTATGGGGTGGATGTCAGCCCAAGATCCTCCAATGAATGCAAAGTTTGCAGAAAAAGGCAAACTGCTGGGGTTTGTAGCAGATATGTGGAAAGGCGGATTAAAAAATATGCATCCATAACTCCGTGGCACAAATTATTGATTTCTTGGCATTGCAGTGTTCTCGTTGATGCTGTTTGTTTGCAGCAAAGATCTACAAAATGAAGGAGAGCAGGTTTAGATTGGAAATTAGGAAGAAATTCTTTACTGCAAAGGTGGTGAGGCCCTGACACAGGTTGCCCAGAGAAGCTCCATCCCTGGAAGTGTTCAAAGCCAGGTTAAATGGGACTTGGCTAAACCTGGTCTCGTGGCACGAGGTAGTTGAAACTAGATGGTCTTTAAGGTCCCTTCCAAGCCAAACCAGTCTGTGATTCTGTGATCTGGTGACACCCAGCTGAAGGCTGGAAAGGTTTCAGCTTCCAGTCAGCACCTGAACCAGCTGGCTTCTCTTCTTCCCAATACTCATGTCTTCTTGGTTGCTGGCTTGACTCCTTCAGGAGTTTTCCACTTTTGCAAGTTAAACAAGATCGAGCAGTTGTGCTACAAAATGTCTATGAAATAGAATTGTAATTTTATGCCAGTCTAATACACATGTATAATCATGGCTAAAACTGCTTATTCTTTCAGTTTCTTTCCTCTGCAAAAGATGCAGCTCTCCCAGTACTTGTTTTTTGTTGTGTAAATTCAGTATAAATCAGGCTACTGACTGTGCTGTTTCTGATGTGTGGGAATGCATAGGCATTTTGCTTGATCCTTTACACATGTGTGTATGTGCATGGCTGAGTAGGGGCCTGCTGGTCAAACTAAAGGGAAAGAAGCAAAATCACAGTGGAAACCAGGACAGGTGACAAGGGGAGAGCACAGAGAAAAAGTATATTTGGGTAAGGAGGGGGTGAGATGGCCAAGGTGGAGCTTGAACTGAACCTGGCAAATGATGCCAAGAATAACAGAAAGGGCTTCTACAGGTTTGTTAATCAGAAAAGGAAGGTCAAAGAAGGTGAACCTCTGATGAACAGTGCTGGAGAACTGGTGAGGGCACCTGCATCCATTTGTATGTTCTATTTGAACCTTTTCACATTCCTTGGTCATAGGTATTAAGTAAATTGGAGGTAATTTCCTTATTCTTCCCTTTTTTAAAATTAAGAGAATGGAATAAAACTGAGACAGGGTTTTTGTATTTTATCCCCTTCCTTAAGTTTGTTTTTTTTTTCTTCAGTTGTGATAAATGTACATTGGTGCTTTGCTGTTTCAGATCTCAAATCCACTTTTCAAAGCTTGGCCTGAAGGTAAGCACCAAGTACAATTCTCATATTCTTCTTACTGCTAGTGACAAGATTGGCAACAAGCCTTCAGCAAATCACTCCTTTTTATTTTCACCTACAACTACCTGCCATTGTGGGGAAAAAATTATGCTGTATTTCTTGTGGGACTCATGTCACTTTCACAAGAGTGCAGTCTCAAAGGCAGTGACCAAAAAATGAAAGGTTCTACTTTCTCCTGCCATTTTATTAGTGTTGGGGAAATTTTGTTTTCAGCATCTATTATTCCTCAGTTTTCCCGGGCTTTACTAGGTGGGTGGGTGATAATTCAAGGCTTTTCTTTTTTCAGCAAAAAGCAGGGCTATATTCTCTGCTCTCATGATGCAAATGTCCTTTTCTTTCTTTGGGCAGAGAACAGCGAGTGGGTTAGTGACGCAATGCATTCAGCACAGAGACTGCAAATCCTATCTGCACACAATGATAAAACATATCCCTAAAAATGTAAATTAGCCCGCTTAGTCTCTAAGCTAATTTTCATGTATATAGTGGAAACAAAAACATAAGAGGATGTAGCTGTTTAACCAGATTGTCTTTAAAAAGTGACAGAGATATATGCTGGCTAATAGCCATCTCCTGGTGAAATGTCTGCCTTACAAAGCAGTTAAGGCCTTTCCTTCACAGAACTGTGCTTTGTAATCGGGAAAAAACAGAGAGTTTAATTCTGTTTTGTTATGTGCTGATAAACTGGATTGTCTGATTTACCGCTCTGGGGCTCAGATGCCTCCAGGGGCCATGTGGCTGCTGGAATAGGAGCTGCAGGAAGTCTCACTGAGACAGGACCTCCAATTCCAGTCCTGTTAACAAAGGTTATGACTGACTGCTCTTCTTTTTGGGCACTAATTTATCTTCATCTGCTAGTATCAAAGTATTTCTAGATATTTTTAATTTGAAAAGGAACTAAGAGGTCACCTAGGCTGCAGGCTTTGGGATGGATCTGATCTATTCTGGACTGACTCCAGTGAGTATTTGGGTACTGCTGTAATGGGGAGCAGCTTTCCTCTAAGTTGGCTGCCTCCTTACAGAGACTTCGTTGTCCTGAGTGAACAAACCTAATTCATAACTTTTAAATACAGCTGAAGGTTTACCCAGGGTTTTTAGGTACTCAGTTAAAATGTATTTTCAGGATTGTCTTTGTTCAGATTAATCACAGAATCATTTGCTGATTTGGTAGTTTCTGGGTATTCTTGGACTCATAATTTTTGGTCATTCCTAGTTTGGGTGTCTTCATGTAGTACTGTATGCTAGAATGATAAACCTGGTTAAATTGAAGAAAGGGGTGGAAAATCCCACAGAAATTCATACTTACAGTCCTCTGAATTTGTCATCTCTGTATCTTGCTAATTTTTATTTGAACATCCTTACATTGATTTCTGTTTTTCCAAATGAAATTGACCCTACTTTACATGTATTTTTCTGTGTTGTAGCTGATTTTTGAGCTTAAAGGGGGATGAAGGTGTTGGAGAAGTATTCAGAAGTATTACAGAGCAACATTCATAGTTATTCTTCTCTGTAATAATGTGAAAGTACTATTAACATGAACCTATATGCAAAATAATTTAAAATGTTTATTACATTTTTTCAGTTTTTTCACTCTCTACCAATTCTACTCCATTTTAGGTATGCATTGTTACACCCTTCATGCAAAGCAGGCCCTACCTGACTAATAACTTGAGTAGATAATGAATTAATGACTTAATACTGCTTCAAAAAGAAGTCTAAGCTGTGAATGTACACGTATATTACCCACACTTATAAACTGGGAACTGTAATTCTTTCAGCACTTGATAGGCTTTGCGTATAGATTTGCTTAAAAATAGAAAAATTAATGTACTAGAACAATTTTGAAAGACCCATAAATAATGAGCTGAGGACCAAAAGCTTGAAACATGCCTAAGGTTATGTTAATTATGATAAATTACTGTGAGGGGTTTGTTAGAAGCCTTTTAGCAACTATTAACCATAATTATTGCATGTCAATGAAAGCACGGAGACGACTGAAATTTCTCACCCTGGCTGAAGGTTCATCAATGCAACTTTTGTTGTAACTCTGTCTTAAATAAGTACATATAAACTTAGTTCCTGGCTGTGATTTGGCTAATAAACTCTAATTGGGGCTTTCTTAATTGACTCTGAAGCTTATCCAGCTGTGTCTTGTACATAGTGGTACAGAGAATTGATAGTGAAGACTTTGCAGTCCCAACACCAAATCCTGGTGATGTTTCACTCTGATCTGTTGCTGTCTGCTGAGTGTGAACTGAAAACAGTTGTGGGATTTGGATTTTTTAAGCAATTCATGTACATCTTTCCCTATGTATGTGGCTGGACAGGACATAGAACCTCTGATCCCAGGGCAAAGCTACGGTGTATCAAACCCCAGGTCTGGTCCACATGACTGTGGATGTTTGGGTTTCTCTCTTAGAAAGAGAGTAAGAGAAATCTGTCATTTGAGAGCTGTTTGGTTCCTGGTGCTGCCAGCACACCCTGCAGCCTTTGGAGAATTCATCTTCATCCAGCTGGGACTGAGGAAAGACAGCTTTTCATAGCCATCTTCATCTTTGCAGAGACTTCCGCTCCCAAAGCTGTTCTATTCTCTTCTTAACCAAAGACAAGGCATCAGGCCAGAAACTGTCAGGAAGAAATGTAAGAAAACCATGAACCATTATGCAGTATTCGTAAAACACTTTGCCCTCTTCCAGATGAAAAATATATCCTAGGAGAAAAAAGTGAGAAGAAATAAAGGCAGTGTTTTGTGTTGAAAAGTAAAGACTAAAAAAGCCAGATATTTGATTTTTAGAATTCACCTTTTGGGCTTTTGTTTCTATAAATATTGATTAACTGCCTTATCTGAGTTGTGATCCAAACTTTCTCCCACTGAAAATAATGTCAAACTTTTAATTTTTGCTTATAATGGTAGATTTGCTCTTACGAGATTTTTTTCTCACTCAAATGTCTTCATACTCTGCACATAATTCCCCATTAACATTAATGGGACTTAAATGGGCGAATCTCTTGGGAACCCCAGGTTCCAGTGTGTGACTAGATCACCTATTTGCTCTCCTGTGATATGATGGCATTTCTGACAGTATTTGGCAGGGTTCTTTTTTTTTAAATGAATGCACCACAGGACAACTGCATTCCTGGTGGCAAGGGATGAACTGGCCTTCAATGAGTTATTTTGGCCAAAGGTGGGAGAAGCACATGGTCATTGAAATGAGAATTTTCCGAACTTTGTTATGAATGTCTTGTTATCATCACTCTGCATGTACATGTGTGTATATATATTTATTTTTCCTCTCCTGTTGAACCAAGTCTGATGTAGTTACAGTAGTGTTGCTATGGTGACCCAAAGTGACAGCTGTTATTTTGTGCTCCTGGGAGGACTCTGTGATAATGATGGTCATTTTCTTGAGGGGAATGGTTTGATATCAAAAATAAATCTGAAAGTAAATGAACAGGTAGCATGTAAATTAAGAAAAGAAATTCATTCTCATTAGCAGTAATTAATCAAGCCCTGTAGGATTCTAATGGGGGAAAAAGCCAATTTTAGATGGAAATATCTTGTGCTGCATGAATGTAAAGGGGCATTGTGTTTCCTGCAAGGAGGATGCAAAACCCTTCATGTTTCATTATGGTAGTTTTCTGCTTACACTTCACTGCCCAGTCCCAGCCTAGGAAATGTTTCTCCTTGGGCCGAATCCTGAGGCATTCAGAAAACCCCACTGTCCTGCTTTCACATGAAGTTGATAGAAAGATTTATAAATAAAATAAAATATAGACCTACCATTTTTGACCCATAAATGCACATACACACACTTGCAAACTTTCCTTACTCTTTGAATATTGCCAAAACTGGTGTTTAACTGTAGAAACCCCCAAATATCACCAGGTGGATGGTGAAAAACACAGAGTTGTCCTGCCTTGTCCTACTGCTGCAGCCCCCAGGTAGCCCAAACACACAGAAGTGCCTGGTTTGTTGGCTCTGCCTTCATTCTAGGGCTGTATCCAGCTACAGCCTTCCCTGCAGATTTTAACTTCTTTCTTGCTGCGTGGTCCTGACAAGAGAGGTTGTCCCTTCTTCACTTCTCTAGCAGAAGGTACTCCTGGATGCTACCCTGGTGGTGGTCACTGTTTTGCTCAGGGAGGGGATGTAGGGGAAAGTTGTGTAGAAGCTGAAAATACACTTTCATCGAGCCACAGAGTGATTTGTGGTGGAAGGGACTTTAAAGATCATCTAGTTCCATGCTCCCTGCCATGGGCAGGGACACTTTCCTCTATCCCAGGTTGCTCCAAGCCCCATCCAACCTGGCCTTGAACACTTCCAGGCATGGGGCAGCCACAACTTCTCTGGGCAACCTGTGCCAGGGCCTCAGCACCCTCACAGGGAAGGATTTCTTTCTAATATCTAATCTGTACCTCCCTTCTTTCAGTTTAAAGCCATTATCCCTTGTCTTACCACTGCATACTCCTGACCAGAGTCCTTCCCTGGCTCTCTGGTATGCTTTCTCCCTGGAGCCTTCTGTTCTGAACAGCCCCATCTCTCTCAGCCTGTCCCCACAGCAGAGGTGCTCCAGTCCTGTGGTCAGTTCTGCGGCCTGCTCTGGACTCAGTCCAGCAAGTCTTTATCTGTCTTGTGCTGATCTCATTGCCTTTGCTCCTCTTCCTGATGATAGGAGACTTGGTGCAATTTTAGTCTCCCACCCTGTTGTGTGAATGAAAGTATTTCCTGTATTGCTGTGATCCCACCACCAGCATTTCCAGAGCTCTCCCAGTTGTGCCTCACCTGGGACTCAGCAGTGTTTCCACAAAGGTGGTCCTCATAGCTCCATCTTATTCCTTGGAGTCTGAGACATTTTTATGTCACCCTGTATAAATGGGCAATAAAAAGGCCAAGTTCTAGATTTATATGTATCCTAATTGGAGCTGGGAAGCTTACAAGTGTAATAATATATTGCTGTTTCTAGTACTTGTCACACACAGCTTGTATTCCTTTGTGTTTCAAGATGTGAATGTACACTTATATGGTCATAATCAGTTTACCCAATTATGAGTGTTGTTAAATATTTTATATAAATGTCAAGGTTTACAAAGGAGGTGGTAAAAAGCTTCTCTGTGATCACAAAAAAAAAGAAAAAAAGAAAAAGGAAGAAAGAAATGCTCATTTTAGGCAAAACATGTAGACCTTCAGATTTGAGGTGTGCATCTGACATGGGGGTTATCTCTATTGGGTGACATAAAGAGATAAAAGTCTGTTCTTCTTTATCTAACCTATCTAGTTTTCAGTCAATGCTGGCAATGAAGTGATGGTTGTGGATTGTTTTGACATAGATATTTTGTGTTCTGCCTATCAAAAGGAATAAATGAAGGTGGCTTGATTATAGTGTATTACTAACTTCAGTGTGAGACAATACTGAATGGCAGAAAAGCTATAACAGAAATCAACCCCTGGAAAATTAAGTCAGATAATCTAAGTATGAAATCAAGGATATTTTCAGAAGGGTAGGTGTTAACATTGAAAAAGTCTTATCACAAATTGGAGTACCTCCCAGGGTGCTTTTAATTCAATACTTGCATGGTGGTGAGAGCATTAGATTTAATCCATAACAAGTTATTTGGCTCAGCTTGAAACTTAATGGCCAGAGTTTGTGAGGGAAAACTGATGGGACAGGCATCCCTTCTGCCCTTCTCTGTGCAGCTTCCACTCCTGACTTGGATTTTGTGCTCCATCCTAAGAGTCATGGTGTGTTTTTGAGCTCAGTGCTGTGTACGTGCTTTCTGTAAGAAATTAGTGTTTTCTACATCCTCTGGCATCCAGTTTCCAAACAATGGAGAGAACCTCTGTGCTGAAATTGGCTCCATTCAGAAAGGGGAGGAGCTACTCAGGGGAGGCTGTTGCTCAAATGAAATGTGAAGAGTGCCTTCACTGTGTCCCTATGAAACAGAATTACTTTCTGTTATTTAAAAACAGGCAAGCAAATGAAAAACCAAACCCCCAGACCCTGTATTTAAGCCTGTCAAAATAATCATGCTACAAACACTTAGGCCAAAATCCAATGGGAGAAGTTACTGCTGTCTCATGGGGTGAAACTGCTTGCAGTTAGTGAAGCTCTTGATGATATATTTGCATCCTGACTTGTGTTTATTAGGCTGGAGAGAGTTTTTGCCTTCAAGTACATTTGTTTGGTTGTAGCTTCTTGATATCTGTTATGGCAATAAAGGAATTTTGAGGTAACACAGCTGTTCAAGAAGCATGTTTGAGACACATGCTGTAATGCAGAACTTGATTTTGGTAAGGTGATGAGAAGCTGAAATGATAGGGTTGGGGTTTATTGCTGTTAGTTTAATTGATATTTGTTGGGACTGCTCAACAAGTTCTAATATTAAATGCTAATATTAATATTAATATTAAATCTAATATTAAATATTAAAATTAAACAATATTAAATTATTAACAATTATTATTAATAATTAATTATTAAATTAATTATTATTAATTTCTCAACAAGAAGTTGCCAAATGTACTGCTTAGCTATTTACCAGCACCTCTGTAAAACAGTTTATTCATGGTACTAAAAAGAACTATGACCGGTATCAAACCAAACAGTAAAAATTCAATTATTTGGCCTGTTGAAAGAAATAAAATATGGACATAATAGTTCTTAAGCAGAACTGCTTCTCTTTGGGTCCCTGTGTGTGTTAAGGTTTGGTTCCATGAATTATTGCCATTTGACTTGGAAGAATATTTGTCCCTTCGCAGCATTTGCAGCTCCACTGTGATTGTAATTAGATGTTGTTCCTGTTGCTTTTCAGTTAACCAAGGACACCTGTTTCTCTGCTGGGAGATGGTTTTCACAGGCAGCCAAAAACCTTTTTAAACATGTAAATTTTGCTTGTTAAGCGTTGGCTGCCTGTGAGTAGCTCCCCTGAAGTCTGTAGGTGGCAATTTCATATAGAGCATAAAATGCTCACAAAACAATTCAACTTTATTGAGCAATTTAGACTAACTACATAAAATTTGGTTTGGTTTTGTCCCAAAGGGTTTGCATCTAATGGGCAGAGCGAAAATATAAAATAAAAATAAAATTTCGTCCTTTTATCAATGTCCGGAACTGGTCAGTGGAAACATAAGAAAGTTTCTTTCACAGAGTGTGGATAAATAGTTCATATTTTAATTTCAAAAAGCCTTTGTGATTTTTTATTTTTAATACTGACTGATTAGGCACTTTGGGAATGAATATGTACATAATTTTCTTGCAGTGTTGAAAAAGCCTAAATTACAGAGAACAGCTTTTGTTCTAAGGACTAAATGGTTTCTCAGTGAAAAAAGAAAAACAGGGTTTGTATGTTTTATAATGTGCAGTAGTGAAAAAGCTTAACAAGAAAATATGAAGAACTGCAGATCTATGGAGATCCAAGGGTAGCAACTTTATCATTGCAATGTTGCACACGCATTCAGGAACTTATGGAAATATTCTATGTTGTGAGATGTATTGCATGAGACAGGGCTAGGACTTTTATGAAAATAGACATCATTAAAGGTCCTCAGGAGCTGCATAATTCTAATATTTTAACTTTTCTGTACCTAATTTCCCTAATTTTTCCATGTTAATATTGACTAGTGTCCATTTTTGATAATTGTCTGTGACTGTAGGTTTGTATCAATTGTTGTCTTTAATTACCATGAAGTATTGTGCTCAGTAAAGCCTGTGTTGTATATCTTGGGGTTATTTATAATGCTTTACTGATTTACAGTTATTAAATTATATTGCCAGAGGGTGGTGGTGGGGGGATGGGTAGATTATTATTCTTCCAAGCATCTGACTTTAGTAAATGCATAATTGTGTAGGGAGCAAAGCACTTTCTTTTCCCAGGCAATACCTTGACTTTTTAGACATTTAAAGGGACTGTGTAGTATTTAGGTTGTTGAATATTTCAGGATGTGAGTGAAAGCATTTTCTGGCAACACACAAAACAGCTGTTGCTGCTAATGTCCTCAGATCTAATTTGATGTGTTATTTTTCTTTTAATAGCCCCTAAACCTCCTTCCACATCACTCCTAACTGAAGGCTCTGTCAGCATGCTTTGGCTTTCACTGCTTGGCCATGGATAGTATGAAAATATTTTTTTGAAAATGTGCTATTTTTTTCATCGTTAAATGAGAAACACATATCTTCAAATAGTAAATAATGATTTAATTTTTTTAAGATTTGTAATATATTGTAAGCATGCCTATTGTTTCTCATAGGGTTTAGTTCTACCAAGACTAATATTATGCAGCTGCACTCTGCTTATTTTAATAAGGCAATTCTTTAAGAGGGTGAAAAAAATTGCCCTGGATGGGAACTGTTCCTGGTCCATCATGGACTGTTGGGCTGCTCTGCACAGGGGTGGGTGGCTGACATGGCAGTGGCTGTCAAGTTTCTGTTTGATTGCTTAGCTATTAATTGTGGCAAATGACAATTTTATAGATCACAGGCCAAGCCATGTTGTATCTATCTCTGAAGAGAGGGAAGGAAAGGGGCTGTGAGCTGCTGCACTGGTTTAAAATGAACACGGGATTTTTCATTTCAGCTGGGGTTGTGACAGGGTTGTGGAGAGAGCAAATAAGGCTCTGTTCTCTTTTTTTAAAATACAATAGGCAGAAAATGTCCACAGGATCATCCATGTTTCTATGGTTACAGGATTGTGTTCTCTTTTGGACTGTAAGGATGATAAATGGATACGATCATCCTGTACTAAACCTAAGGGGAAGCAGGAACATGTCACAGGTTTCCAAAATCCTTGGTGTCTTGGACCTGGGAGCACCTTTAGACCTCTCTGCTAATCTTGGACTACCCTAAAGTAGGACCTTGCCATACCAAATATTAATACCTAAGGAAAAAGCTCATAAATAATAAAAGCTAACAAATGTATTCTTTCTTAAAGGGTCGTATTTCTAGTGACTAAATTAAAGAAGTAGAGGCAATTTTACAATTGTACTCAATCTTAAAACTCTTTTCCAGCCTAAATGACTCTATGATTCTCTTTAGTTTGCAGTTAAGTCAAAATAAGAAAAAAAATCAATAGAAGAAATGATGGAATCTTGATAAAAATATTGTAAAGCTTTGGTTTACTTCCTTTATATATCTTACACTGGCTTCTAAACACTACTACAAAAATAGTGTGTAAAGCAAGCCAATCTACTCATCTGAATTATGTTTTGTTTCCTTAGAAATAGCTGAAGAAGTTTAATTTTTGCTTTTTGCCCTATGTAAAATAAAGATATCTGGAAGATCCAGTCAGTGTTTCTAATGGGGTTGTGCTAAATGAAGATGAATTCAGAACAAAGCTGGGTCAGTTACGGTTTTTCTGGAAATGGAAAGTAGTGCCAAGCTTTCCCCACATGAAATGTTACAGGGTTACCGTGTTGACAGAGGGATCGGACATGATGCTGCCGAGGTTGATTGGATTATGAAGGGTTTAAGTAGTAATGGGATTGAAAAGTACTTCTTGAATGAAGAGACAGCTGTAGAGGATTTTGAAAGAAAGGTTTATAGGGTTGAGTCAGTTCAGCCTTGGGGTCATAGCCTTGCCCAGAGTTTGGGGGCTGGATAAAGGCAGGAAGCTCAATGCTTGGAAAGCCTGAGAAGTAGAAATGCAGAGCCTGAGCCCTTCATCCAGGGAGTTATGGAGACTTTAACAGAAACTGATATAAATGCCTACAAAAAAAAAAAAAGTCTGCCCCATGAAATTTTGCTTTCTGATCAAGGGCGAAAATGTTAAATGTCCTACAGTAGCATGTTGAAGAAGATTTGTTTTAGTGAGATGTTACCCCACTTTCACCTATATCATTGTCAAAGACTTGTAGTAATAAAAGGAGTAATAAAACTTGTTCCTACCCCTAGACCATAACTAAAAGCAGTTAACAGAAAAATAATTAACCACTGGAATATACATGTGTACAATGTGCTCTTTGAAAATGTTTGTGTGGAGCAGAAATATCCTTGAAACTTGGAGGTTAGACCCTTTAATCTTCCCCTGTACTTGCAGTAATTCCAAATGTGTTTGACAAGATAGGGTTTTAAGAGAAGAGGAAGAAAGTGTTGTAGGAGTAGGTTCTCAAGCACCTTAAGAAATTTAAGAGTTCATGCTTTCCAAACATGGCCCAAATGGTGGGATGTGGAAGAAGGGATGGATTTTTTGATTGCCTGGATTTAGGCAGTTTAATTGTGCCTGGAACTTAGCAGCATCAGTTACATGGTTCAAATATGTGTAAGGTGAGACTTGTTGACCAGAAGAAAGATGTGAAGCTACAGTGTGGGAGAGACCTTACAAATGGAAATTGATGTCTTCTGGCCTGTGCTCAGTTTTATGGCCAGTAGGAGGGAAAATATTTGAATACTTTTAGCTGTTTGAGGCCACAGAGTCTATTGAAAATGTCAACATTTAGCAGATATGTGGTACAAGCCTTATTGCCCTTAACAGCTGTTAACTTTGCTCTTTCCTTTCTGTTTTCTTCCTCAGACCAGCATTTATCCTGGATCAACTAAGTTTGTAATTGGCTAGTATCCTTGCTGGTCTGCACTGTGAGCTTAATAGATACCAAAACACCACAGGTATCCTCATTCAGGGAAGTGCATGCTTGATTTTGAAGGAAACTGTCACTGTCAGTTCACTTTTTGGCAACCAACAAAGTGAGGGTCAATTTTTCAAGTCATTTATTGCATTCAGCTAGAATCATAGCTTGAAATGATGCGTGATTTGTCCACTGGAGACAAGATCTCCGCTTTCCAAGGTTAGTGCTGCTCTTTTACAAATTGTTCCAGATTTTTTTCTTCTTTTTTTAAATTTTTTTATATCAAATAGGACTTCACACTAGAATAGGTAAGGTGCTCATCTTCTTTTTTATTTGGAGACGGTGGTAACCACGTTAACCCCCTGCAAAGAAACTGATGAACAGGCACAGAGATTACTGCAGGACCAGTCTCTGAAAACTTGTGTTTCTCTTACTTAGGTGCTTCCTTATATCCATGTTTCCAGAACTTTTGATAATCCAAAATAATTGACATTCCTAATATTCAGTGATAAATGTCCAGCTAAGCATAGTTCAAGGAATTTTGTCATATAACTTCTGCTGGCTCAAGCCAGCCAATTGCTTATTGACCATAAATGCTTATCTGTTTTCTTCCTTTTTTTTTCCTTCAAGAGGTAAATCAACTGAATCTAGCCTGCGGGGTGATAAAATTTAGCACTGCATATCAAGTCCTTCATTTCTGTGACCCGCTATGGAGACCAGTACTATAGGTGGGATTTGTTGTTTAAAATTTCAGGTCAGTTTACCATTTTACAATCTTTGAACTTTTATAAATGTCCCTTAGAGAGTATTTTATGAGAGAATGAGCAGTGGCACTGTCCGTTGGACACCAGCTGCTGCAGTGTTCTCACCATTCTCTGCTTTGTTTTGTGTTTTGCATGGGGAAGCTCATTCTTTGGGAAATACTTACTGGAAAATTGCATTTACATATGCAATGAGAAGTTAGAGACAATTTCTTATCAGGAGTGGGCACCTGAATATAGTGTATAACCAGGCTTTGGGGGCAATCAAGACTGCAACTCCTGCCACTGAGCCACAGCCATAGCTCAAACATCATCTGTGAATTATTTTTTGGCTGTGGTGTGGCAATGTTTCCAAAAATAAAAATACCTGGACCACATCCATTATTAATTTAGTGATGTGTCTTTATACTGCAGAAGAAAAGGTTATGGGGATGTGATTTAGGACTTCCTAACGATAGCAGAGGGGTGTGTACCTGAGAGTCATCTATCGGAAATGCAGGACAACATTCCTTCCGACAAAAGAAGGAATGATGAGGAGGACTCCATCTTATCCGAAGGCTAATTAACTACTTTATTACACTATATTATTCTATATTATATTATATTACATTACATCTAAACTGAACCTGACAAGCACTCCACTGCACTCCACTGCACAACAGCTTGTGACTGTCAGTTGACAGTCCCGACACACACACACACACCTGGATTCAATCAAAACACTCACACCAGAATCCAATTATCAACTCCCTTCAGGTAAACAATCTTCCACAATGCATTCCACTTGTGAACAACACAGGCACAGCAAATGAGATAAGAATTGTTTTTCCTCTCTGTGAGGTTCAGAGAATATGAATCCCAGAATATCCTTGGGAAGTTGTGCCTTGCATTTCTCTGTGAACAGAATTGTGGCAACAGTCATCATTGCTATTAGTCTGAGGAGCCAAAACAGTGTTGTCCTGTGCTTGTCAGGTGACAATGGAGTCTTTGCCAGTGTTGGTAGAATGGCAATGAAACAAAAGGCAGGAATATCTAGAGCCCACTGATAAATGCAAGATTTAAGTAATACAGTTGGTAAATCAAATATGGTTACTTCAGAGTTTCTGTTCTCTTAATGTTTCTTTAAACATATCATTACTTCTCCTAATTAAAACCCCCCACTGTAGCCCTGTACAAAATAACATTTAAGAGTCTTTTGCTTGTATTCCCCTTGCTCCCCATATGTGTGTTGTGGGATTTTAATTGTTTTATGTTTTGTTTTTTTGTTTTAGCAAATATATTCAGTACATTTCAGACAGAGGATTGCAGGCTAATTATGATTTAACTAAAGGCTTTGAAATTATCATTATTACTATACAAATATGAGTGTGTGGATGGAAGAGGGATGAAATTATGTTTGCTACCTTTCTAAAAGATTGATGCATGTCTCATGTAACCTTTAGGCCAGACAGCTTGAAAGTCTAATGAGCCTGAATTATTCAGAAGCCAGTGAAGATTAGTTTGATAGTGAGAGTATGTATTGATCTGCCAGCATTCTTTTTGCAGTGTTGAGCTTCCAAAATACGTAATAACTTTAAAAACAGGTTTCTATTTTGACCAAAAAATGAGTTGGCTGGCATTTTTTTAGAAAAGTTACAGGCTTTTTGTCAGTCTTTGCTAAATGTTAATCTAAAAAAACCCCTAAACCAACCAGTCCACCCAACGGCTCCCCAAACCCCACAAAAGTAACATGCTCTTTCTTTCTTTCTTTCTTTCTTTCTTTCTTTCTTTCTTTCTTTCTTTCTTTCTTTCTTTCTTTCTTTCTTTCTTTCTTTCTTTCTTTCTTTCTTTCTTTCTTTCTTTCTTTCTTTCTTTCTTTCTTTCTTTCTTTCTTTCTTTCTTTCTTTTTCTTAATTTTTTTTTTTTTTTAAACATAGTGGCTAACAGTACATCTGACACTGTCTTATATCCTTCCACAAAAAGATCCATTTCTTTCTGGAAATTACCAGCCTCTCTTTCAGATAAGATACAGGCTTATTGAGTTTCCCACTGTGCAATTACCGTTCTCAAGAACAGATTACTACATATGAGCAGCCTGGATGATGGAGTGGATTGCAGTGGAAAGTAGGCAAAAGATACTGCAGGATTTGGGGTTTTTTTTGGTGATGATCTGAAATATATAGGAAGGAACTTCGGTGTTGCTGATTGATTTTACTTTGTGGTCAGACAGAAGCAACCTAATTCTTGCACAAACTGGTGATGTGAAGAGTTGCAAAATGGATTTCTTTCTTTGATACAGAAAATACTAGGACCCACCATTAGCTTAAAACACACTTTCAAATTTCCACCCTGTAAAGAGGGAGACAAATAATATTCCTTTGTATAAACTGCCAAGATGGGAGGAAATGTTTCAGCAGTGTTGGATAAAATGCTCCTGTTTATGGCATTTATCAAAAATTATTAAATGTTAGGGACCCAAAGAGGGCCTCATGCATATGCAGATGCTGTGCTTTCAGGATTAGCATTCCATTCTCACACAAACTGTACTAGGATTGCCTTGTGGGACTGTTGCTTTTGGAAGGCAAGGACAATTATTCTGAAACATGTAGGAGGTGTTTGTATTTTTTCTAAACTCTATTGTCTTAAATGACTTCTCAGGTCATGTGTCTTCTTTTTAAAATTAATAAGTAGCTTTGTGTTTCAGAATAGCTATGTCTTGGTGAAAACTACTTTGTATTCCCATGCTTCATCTGCATTATGCTTGCTCAAGTTACAAGCTTATGCAAATACTTTTCGTTCCGTCACTTCTCAGCAAGGCTAAAGATTTTAGTCAAGGTTTGGAAGCCCAGTTTAGCTGTTTGTGCAGGAGTTATGCCTCTGCTGTAGGAAGCTGCAAATGTTAGGGCACAGCAGAATTTTACATACAGCATTTTTTCTAATCTCAGTTTATGCTCCTTGTTTTAATGATTTACTTGATGGAGTGTAGTTTTATGTGCTGTCTTTTTAGAAAGAAAGAGAATGGTGCTGAAGGGTGCTGCAGAAGGAATCTATTGCAATTACACTACCTGAGATGAATCTGTTTGAGTAAGGGGCCTTAAATTAATGTGACGTTTTGCTAGTAAAATAAGAAAGTTTGTGCAGTTGTGGAAGATGGATATTGTTCCACAGAAGTCAGCTGCACTGTATTTTAATTAAAAATAAGGCAGCTGAACCATTTTATCATGTGTTGGTGCCCTTATTATTTCTGTGTCATTGAAGCATTAAATAGGTACAAAAATCTGTGTTTACCTCTGCTACAGGCTCAACAGCATTGCCGTTAATGTAAATGTGACTGTAGTCAGTCACAAATGTCAAATATAATGCCAATGATGATATTGCAGGCATTTAGAAAGTGAAGCATAAATGTTAATGTTCTATAGCTTGTCCAATTTTAATAAAGCAGGTTGTTTCCACTGATCACTTTTTGATGTCTGCAGTTGTGGTGGAGTCCAGAGGGATGCTGGTGCCTGTGGAAGGGAATGTGTGGTCCTGCCTCAGAGTAGCTTTTCTCTGCAAGGCAGAACTTGTAGACATGGACATGGGATGTGGCATCAATGCAGTTGTAAATAGTAACTGGGTACGGGATCTCCAGTCTGGGCTTTTTCCTGCTTTAAAAAATGTCTTGATTTCCATTGCTTCAGAACCTTCAGCTGCCATGAGATCTTGGCCATCAGCAGGGATCAGAGTGCAGGTCTTTTTCAGCTGCATTTCACAGGAAGCTCATAGTCTCAACTCTATTTCCCAGTAGCCAGTTGGATCTATATCAAGTATGTACAAGAACATTTGCCATCTATGAAGCATTGGATGTCCTTTATTTTGGCTCTCAGTAGGGTGCCTTTGCTGGCCTGTGTCCTGCACATCCTCACTACTGTTTGTCCTTTCCTCTCCCTCCAGCCCAATAGCTGTACTCAATTGTCGGAGCTTTTATCTATTCTCTAAGTCTGGATCTTAGTATAATTCAGTTCAATTTTAATACTACTTAAACACTGATCAGTCAATTTATCATCTTGTTAACATCAAGGCTGGCACTTTCTATAGAGACAGCTGTTGTGTGCTGTAACCCTGAAGATTCCCATCGTGTCTTAGTAAATAAGAATTCAGCGAACAGTTTTAAAAGATGATAAATACTGTTTGTGTTTTCCCTTAAATTAATCTGTTTAAAGATTTTTTTTTTTTGCATGTATCCTTGGTATATTTTATAACATTTGCAATCTGGCAAATGATTCTGTGCCTCTAAACTATGAAACAGTATAATTTATCTAAGCTGTAGGGTTTTCAATGTATGTTCCTGTAGATGTTCCTAAGCCTGACTGGATGAACCATTGTCTTTCTGAAATAGCAGAATTTAAAATGAAAATGCAGGCATTAATATCTCATTTGGTCAACAGCTGGTTGGTGGAGTTCAAATCAATTAGGCAGCCAAATAGTTGGACTTATTTTCCCTCAGAATACTGTGCTTTGGTGAATATTGAGAGTGATCTACTGACGTTCTAAATGCATGTCATGCCTGGCTAACTGCTGATGAATGCTGTTGAAATTGGAGGGATTGACACTTTTTATTTTAAAAAATTGTTATTTACTGAAATGTTGTTGCTTACTAAATATTTTATTATTAGGTACTGAATTATTATTGTTTATTAAATATTATTAATAAATCCTGTTTACTGAATGAGCACTCTGGATGCCATCAAAATTAAGAAAAGACTTCTGAAGTCTTAGCAGGTTTGCAGCATTTAAAGAGCTGGCTTAGTGAACCTTTCAACTTACAGATGGAAAAATTAAGAGTTGTTGAAATCTCTAATGTAAATCACCTCTGTATTGCTCTTGTAGCTAAAACTTTGTTCTGCACATGGACAGCACAGCTAGATGGTCTTCTGACCATATAGTACAGCTGGCATCTCCTCTGAGTACAGCTGCATCAGCTTCTGAGTCGTGTTTCCATTGTCTGTAACGATAAAACATAATTATTTTAAATGACTTTGCTGTTTTTGGAAGCAGATTCTTTCATTACTTTATGAATTTTTGAGTGCAAGTAAAATATGTGAGTACAGAGTATGTCATCCGATCCATCCAAAAGGATATGAACTGAAAATGGACTTTATGCCCCATCCTGTGGGATCCATGGAGGGCACACTGGAGAGTGCAAGGGCAGAGTGTCCAGAGTGTCCTGGGCTGTGTTAGTGTTCTCTGTGGATAGGATGGAATTGTGTAAATTGGTTCAGATGCTTTTTATTTTTAGGTTGAGCACATGGCACCTGACTCCTGCACTGCTGCCATACCACATGTGCAGGGGGTCTGTATTTAAAATGTTGACTGCACTGAAGTTGGCTATCAGGCTGCTGGTGTTGACTATATGTTCCTAATTAGATGGATAATCGCTTGAACATTGCTTAAAATTTTACTTTGGGAATTTGGCTCTTGTAAACCCCACTTTATAATTAGTTTATTTGCATTCTCTTTATTCCTCATTAATAAATCATGGTTCAGATTGAGCCGACTGCTTTGATCACAGGGTCTGGTGATACACAGAGAGTTTTGTTTCCTGTTGGCATTTGAAATGCAGTGCTGTGGCAGTGCAGGGAAACATGCCTGGGCACAGCTGGAGGAATTTGTGACATGGTAACATCCTCATGAATGACTCTCCTGTTCGTATGTGGTTTGTTCATTAAGCAAGTGAGGTGAGGTCATCTGTGGGTGAATCCCTGGGGGCATGACCTGGTGCTGGAACTCTGGCAGTGGGATATCAGTGCTTTATGGCACTGTTACCATCAATTTTTATTCATTCATTTATTTATTTATTTACTAAAGTCCAGAAAATGTGTTTCAACCGAGGGAAAAGCGAGCAAAAATTTTGCTTCTAGGAAACTGCAGTTTGGGAAATATTCCTCTAAAGAGGGATAATGACAGGGAAAAAACCACCAACAAATAAACAGGGAATTCATGGGAATCAAAGAACTTAATGAGAAATAATGATGGTTGTGGAATACTTTGACATATGCTTTGACTTGTTCGAGGTAGCTGTGTATAAGAGAGCTGAAATTTCAGGCTCTTCTTTTGGACCCAACTCTTTTCCCTAAGGCTAGCTGACCTAAGGGGCTTCCTTCTCATCTCCTGCAGTACTTAAGCCTGAAGCCTCATCTGAAGAAAATTGTTTGCAGTGGAAATAGGGTGCTTTATACTGCTGCTGCAGTTTCTTTTCTGTCGCTTTTGGTGCTGCAGAGCTGCCAGGGTACATGGTTGAAACATCCTCCCTTTTGCTGTAGGCTGAGGGGCTCATCTTCTCTGCACGTGTTCCATGACAACAGAAGTAGAAATGAATTCTGCTCTTTTCCATAAATTCAAATACCACTGCTTTGAGTGCAAGAAATCAGTCCAGCCAAAAGGTCTCTGCAGCTTGAAATAGTTTAAGGCCTGTAAATCCTTCAGGGATCAGGTTCATTTACCTGAATATACTCCATGCTTAATAAGAATTGCTTCATAAACTTCTGCACTTGAGGCAAGAGGGACACGTAGGAAGGACTCTTTCATCTACATCAATGAACTTCTGCCTGACCTTTGATGTAATGCTTCTCTGCTATAGCTTCATTGTATATGGAATGGGGGAAAATATCAAGACCTGCATCTCATTCACAGAAGCACTTTGAAGTTAAATTCCCCATTATAAAACATTTTGGATCCCTGGAGGGAAAACAGCAGAACTGCAAGCTGCTAGTCACTTATATATTGCATACATGAAGTAGGAGGAAAGTTGCATATACATTGTATTATGATATACTATATCCAAAAGGTTGAGTCTAAATATAATAGCTGAACAAGAATGTGTGGGCTCATTATGATTCAATGGTGTAAAAATGAGTTGGAAGTAGATATTTTTTGGATAGAGTTTGAAATAATAATAATAATAATTCTGAAAGAGACAATTATTTAGAGAAAGAGATCAAAGAAAAGAGCTGAAACAAGGGAGGGATGTATGGACACAAGGGTCATGCCTTTCTCCCTACATGCTCTTTGTTACACCTATTTCCTGCATACAAGGCTACAAACACAGTGACTGTATCTGGGTTCCTGAAACTCTGGGTTCAAATATTCTTATAATGCAGGGGGTACATTTCACATTTTGAGTGAAGGTTTATCAGGAGATTATGGCAGTAAACAGTCATGAAGCCAGACTTCCTTATCCTGCATCTCTGATGCCTGATATGTGTGCAAATTGAATAACTTGAAAGCCAGGAGAATGGTCTGTGATGTCTCCCATACAGTTGGACAGGGAGTTCTGTAGTAAAATGTAGGCAGTTGTGCTTCCTGTCCATCTTAACCTCTGCATCCCCATTACCCAACCATTGCTGTAACTGGATGGGCAGGAGGAAATTAAAAATTCAGGGAAGTGTATGCAAGTTTTGTACATTAGTGGCTTGGTAAAAGAAACAGACCCAAACCAGTCCTTGTATCTGAGCAGGAAGAGCCCAGCCTTGTTTTAATCTTCCTCTGTCTTATTACTGCATGTATTTTAATGCTTTGAGCAGCTTCATGTGTTAGTGCTAAAATGAGCAATGGAACAGTATTCACAACTCAAGTCACTTAAGCGGTTAAAGTTTAATTTGCTCTTGCAATTAATTCATTCCCAGTGGCAGTGGCAATGGTGCTGAGATAAGACTTGTTTGTATCATTGAACTGCTGGTGTTTGTTGCCATAAAGTGCAGTAAGAGCTGATGTTTTCTTGAGTCAAAAAAGATTAGCTTGATTTTGCATACTGAGACAGTATATCAGTGTAATTGCAACATTGCTTTCTAAACAGGAGCTGGTTCACAGAACTTCTGTTAGCCATTTAATGGATTCATTTATTGTCAAGGAATAAAAGTATTAAGGTACTAACAAGCATGAGTAATCTCTAAATAATATTTTTAAAAGAAATATCTTTTTAATAGCAGTCAATTCAGGTTGTCTCTTTGCTCAGCCAGTGGGACTCCTTAAGGAATTAATTTTCCCCTTTGGACACAGTAAGAATAGAATTGGTAAAGCTAAGATGCTGAAATTTGTTACAAACCAGACTTTGCTGCTGTACTATGTGGCAAGAGTAACCTCCTCCTGTACTGTTCTAATAATTGTACTAACTTGAGGAGTGGTGAACTCTTTTTTTCCCCTCCTCTTCATATTACATTCTAAACCTGTTCTTTCCAGTCTGAATCAGGAAAATCCTCCTAGTGCCAGCCAGCTGTTAGCTACACCAGTGGCAAGCTGAGTTGACTCACAGAACAGATGTGATATCCCAATCCTTAGCTGTGGATATTGCAACAAACTCAAATTGTGGCCTGTGGTATTTTTTTAACTTGCCTGATTCACAGTCAGCCTCTGTCAAACCTTAAAATTCCTGCCAAAGTTTTAAGGCCCTCTCCATTTAATTTGTGTTGTACCTTGGCATGATTTCATGTACTTGTAGATAAGCATGAAACTTTACAGGCTATTTGAGCAACTTTGTAGAGCACAGACTTACAAAACTGCAACAGCAAAGAGGGATTTCACAGCCACAGAAGGAGGAGAGAACCACATTATTAAAGGATCATCTGCTTTCCTGGAAACTAGAGACAAACTAAAACGTGCCTGTACCATTCAGGTACCCTGACAATTTAAGCACACAATGTATAGATTGTAACTCCGAGAACTTCAATTGGTACAAAGAAATGTGGGGAAATTGTCAGCCTTTCTCATGTTTGTCAATTGAAACAAAAAAGCAGATGTGCTGTAATACTGAAAGTAATTTATTAAAGCTGCCATTTGGTCATCTGTTTGGAGATGGCGAAGAGATATCACAGAGAATACACATAATATGCTTAGTCATGAATTCAGTGGGTGCCTTCAGCAGGTATCATCTATTTTCATGCACGATGACAGGTTATTAGTAACATTTGTAGGGACTTAAAATGCAGAACATGCTGGAAGAAAACATGTCCCTCTGATTTGTGGTGCCCATGGGAGCCATTTTCTTCAGAGGGTCATTTTATTTTGTAATAATAGGATGCTATCATGGATTTGAGCTCCATGACACCTGGTATCTTACTTAAGGCCGATGTTTACTGTCTAAGATGACACAATTTTTCCCATTTGGGCTGACTCCTGAAATTCATCTGGGGGGCTTAGAGGAGAAAGCACTGCTTTATATAAAATGCCTGTGCAACATAGTGTTCTTCTAAGAAAATTGTCTTTATATAAATTTTATGGCATTAGTAATTTGCAAAATGTCCCTCTATATAGAAATGCTACTCTTGCTCTAATATAATTTTAAAACTATAAACTTTATCCTAATGTTGAAGCTCCATGTAAAATATGTTACCTTGATTGAATACTGACTTCAAACCTCTTTAGTTTGTCCTTGCAAAGTATTCATTTTTTTGAAAAAGGGCAGAAATCAATGTTTTAAAAAATGCTGAAATCAGTGGACCTTGTTTTGACATCAAATGAACATTTTCTTACTTGATTTTGTCTGTAGTCCAGTAAATGACTTGTTCTTTGAAATGATGACAATAGATGTGGAAAGTGATTAGCCAACTAATTAACAAGCCATAATACTTATTAATCACAGAAAGACGCAGTATGTCACCAAAAGATTGGCTTCATGCTGCTTCTGATGAAAAACAGCAAGATACATTTCTTTTTTTTTTTTAACATCTCTTTAGTAGATGGAGAATACCATTACTGTCTGTAGGCTGAAGTTACAGCCAGCCACTGGTCTCTCACGCAGCTAGGTAGTTAGAGAGCTGCAGTGGCAATCAAGTCCCCAGATTTATG
This sequence comes from Motacilla alba alba, assembly GCF_015832195.1. Classification (NCBI taxonomy): domain Eukaryota; kingdom Metazoa; phylum Chordata; class Aves; order Passeriformes; family Motacillidae; genus Motacilla; species Motacilla alba. Next base: position 2,840,881 of record NC_052020.1, on the reverse strand, counting down.
TGGATCTAAGTAATTTTAGATATGGCCAAATGAAAAGTTAATAATAAAAAGGAATTCAGCTGTGAAATGAACTTCCAGAAATGAGCTAAACCAGTTTCCTTGCCTTCATTCCATGCAGCAGCAAACACCTCTTTCTCTTTGTGTTTTATGTCCTTATTTAGGGGTGTAAAAGATGGAGGTGAGAGGAGATGATCTAAATGTGCACTGGGATTAGAAGACTTTTTAAAATTATTATTATTTCCCCTCTTGCAATAATTTCAGGAAATGCAAAGAAATAACCTTCAAAAGGCAGTAAACAGGAATATATCCCTTTACAGGTATTCTCTCTTAATGTACTCTTAATAGCATGAAGCAGCATTCAGCCATTGAAATAGAAACCCCTGTGAGTAAAACTAAGAGGAATTATTGCTTTTGTCTTAAATCATAGAATCACAGAGTCCTTTAGGCTTGAAAATACCTCTAAGGTCACAGAGTCAAACTGTTAGCACAGACCAAAAGCTTTGCCACTTACGGTGTGCTACAGGGTAAAAGAAATATAATTGTAAAATTGTCCACACCTTTTGCTGAGCTGAAACACAGCACTTCCCAGTCTCATGCCTAAAGTGACTCCTTCCTGTGACTCCTGCAGGCTCTCAAGGTCAGCTGCATTAATTTGATGCTAATGTGCTTTGGAAAACTGATGCAATCAATATTAGCTCCTGTGCTTGGCTCCTGCCAAGGAGTTCCCTGTGCAGTTTTTATTCCATTTAACTTCTCTTGAGCTAGTTTAATGCAAAACCAATACATCTTGTGGAAGAACAGATGCACACAGAAACAATCACTGACTAATTTTGTAGAGGTTACCTGTCTATTAATAACCATTCTGATAGTAATTACCTGTAGAACAATATACATAGATCCATTGTGTATAAAGAACAAAACCAGGCTGCTGATGCTGCCAGACTAATTTATATTGGTAGCATCAATTTTTCAAGTTACCTGGAAACTGTTGAAGACAGACTCAATTAAAAGTACAGTGCATCATTTTAAAAATTACAGTTTAATGACCTCAAATATTCAATGCCAAGACCATTCTTTTGGCCCAGTGCTCTGCTAGCCAGGAGAGGAATAACCTGTTTAAAACCTCCTAGAGAGATCCTTATCTGGTTCCTTACAGCCACTCTTCAGGAACAAAAAATGATCAGAGGGATGATCTCTTGTATGAGGACAGATTGAGAAATTGGGGTTGATCACCTGCAGGAGAGGCTCCAGGAGAACTTATTGCAGCCTTTGAGTACTTTAAGGGGGCTTATAAGAAAGATGAGGACAGACTTTTGAATGGGGGATAGAACAAGAGGTAATATTGTTTTAAACTGAAAGAGGGTAGGTCAGACAAGATAAAAGAATGTTCTTTTGCATTGAAGATGGTGAAATCAGCCAAAGAGGTGGTAGATGCTCCACCCCTGGAAACATTCAAGGTTAGGCTGGTCAGGGCCCTGAGCAGCCTGATCTTAGTCCCTTAACTCCTTAGGGGTTGGACAAGATGATCTTTAAAGGCCCCTTCCAACACCAACCCTTGTATAAGAAGCTGAGTGACCAAGGACTGAGCATGATGTGTGTCTGGCAGGAGTCACTTGGCTGGAGAAGAGTTTGGTGTTTCTACCGAGGACAGTTCCGATTTAAGCACTCCACTGAATGTTTTATTGCAGGACAGTTTTTAAGTACTAAATCCATTAAAATCCTAAAGGGCAGGTATTTACTGCTTTGAGAATGTTCTGAGGAAGATCTCAATGCAGTCCTGTACTGACTCTGTCTCCCACAATGGGCTGTTTCAGAAAGCTGACTAACCTCTTGCAAGACCTTGTCAGGAAGGAGTCTGAAGGGATATCTGTTTCCATTCATGCCACCAATGAACAGGCAATTTACAGGGTATTACATTCTCACATGCTGGGGACTGATTTTGGTGTTACCAAATAAAATCATGCTGAATCTATAACTTGGTTGTCTGCCAGTTTCACACAACACTGCTCTTTTGCAGCAATCCATGGAAAACTGCTTATTGACAAAATACTTTTCATCTGCAAGAGCTGGATGGTCTGACTGCTTGAAAGGCTAGAGGATAATTTAATTTTCTTGTAGGACTTGCTGATATGTCTAAGTGAGTATAGAGATGTAAGAGGTTCCTTAGAGTTCTTCATAATTGTGTCTTAAAGGTACCAGGCTCAAGGATGCCAGACATGCTAACACCATGTGTGGACATCTGCTCACTGCTCTGAGGGAAATGGGGCCATCTGCTGAAGCAAAACCAGTTCCTCCAGGTTTTCTTGACGGCCTCTCGTGCACACAAGTAGTTGAGTCCAACTCTACTTAGTACAGCAGATCTAATGGAATCTACAGGTTGTAGCCTGTAGCAATCTCCCAAACCTGTGTAATTAAAAACTAAACATTTGTGTTGTCTGTAGTTTCCAGTTGCATTATCACATTTTCCCTTTCCCAGGTCTGTCATCTCTGGTAGTTTCCAAGACCCTCATAGCCAGCCTAATTAAATTATCAAAACTACTGCTTCAATCTCCATAGCTTGTTCTCTTTCCTTTACCCAGTATTTTCCAGAACTTAGCAAAGCAGTAAAAACAGTAATTAGTGCTCTAATTGGTTATAAATAATAATATAACAGACTTTCTGTCAAAATAACAACCACAAGGCAATGTGATTGTTGAAATTATTTTAAATTCCCAGCACTAAGGCGGTTCAAAGTAGTAAATTATATTACAGCAATTTGCTTCAAAGAAGTATAACCTGTAAATTTATTTTATCCTGACAGCTGTGGCAGGCTGCACTCCTAAGTGTGTATTTGTTTCAGGTCTGGCTGCTCATTTCTTTTCTTCTGATCCATACTGCCGATTAAAAGGTTGTGTCTATGCCTAATTTTGAATTTCCACTCTTTGCTGTGTACCAAATTCATAAGCTCTGTGTTTAGGGTATTTCCTTCAGCTTCACAATCCTGGTGAAATCTTAGCAGCCCCAAGGTGGTGTCACCAGAGTGTTTTCTTTGTCTATTGCAGCTGATAAATTATTAATGACGCTGCTGAAGGGGAGCGGGATGGGGATGCTGGGAGGGGAGCAGGACAGGGGGAACTTGGAGAACCCTGGGCAGCTGAAGGGGGTGCAGATGGCAGAGGCATAGATCAGTGACCGCCAGGTTTCCCCATGTTGTTGGTTCGGTTTTTTTTTTGCCAGAGGGCAGGACAAAAGGGTGCTTTCCAGCAGCAACGCTGGAAAGCAAACAGATGGATGGAATGTGTGAGAAGAGCTTGTGGCAGTGAGAATTAGTACTTTATAGCTGTTGATAGCTTAGCATTCTTAATCTTTTTGTTCTTACTTAAACCTCTGAAAATTGATTGAAATGTTGTCTGGCGTCTCCCCTTTCAAAATTAACAGAAGTGCAGTGGGGGAAGGACACTTACTGTTTAACACTTGCTGGCTAGTTTAGATGCTTTTACTGACACACAATGCTCTCTGTGATTCATGAGGAACGATGAGGTAATCTGGAGACAGGTCTCTCTCCAGCCACCCAAAAGTGATAAATACAACCTTTGGCAGAATCCTCAGCCTGCCCATTTGCCATAAAACCCTTGAGAAATCTCTCATGTGTATGAGACACAGCTGCAGCCAACAGCAGCGTTCACTGCGTATATACATTTTCTTTTTTTACAGGGAAACCGTGACAGTGCTAACTGAATTATTTCATGCTGTTGGGTTCTTAAAAATTTATAGACTTTCTTGGTAGCTGTTAACACTTGATAATGCATATGAAGGCTGGTTTTAGTTTAAAAGTATCATAGTTTACTGGTTAATCTCTAAGAAAGGGGAGGGAGGCTTTTTTCCCCTCCCTTGTCACTCTTGTAGGTGCTCACACAGAATCTCTGTCACTTTGGCTGAGACAAGGGTAGGGGAGTAAAGGAGTCAGCAGTGCATCCCAGCTAAAAGGCATAATCTCAGATTAGAGATGCTGCTTTTTCCAAAATACTCTGATTCAGGAGAAAATGTGCCCAGGAAGGTTGACTCACCTCTTTCTTCTTCCAATGCAGCATACCCCAGAGGCTATCCCACCTCCATAGGTTTATATTCTCAGTATTGAAACTAAGAGGTTTCTTAGCTCAAAATAATTCTTGTGACTGTCCTGGCGTGCTTCACAAGGCTTCTCCATGCAGAACTCAGGCTGTTCTGACTTGTCTGCTGGAGCACAGTCTGTTACTTTCTCCCCTGGCCCTGGTCATGGCTGTGTTTCAGTAATTCTGCAGGTATTTGCAGACACTTAACACTTTTAATTTATTTCAAATGGAATTTACTTATGGAATTTGTGTCCTAATACTAAAGCATGTTAACAAATTTTTTTTTCCCCAAGTAATTATGAATCTGTTTTGAATTATAGAAGAAATGCTAACCCAGGAACCCAAAGAAGAAACATCTAGACTGGCAGTTTTCATCCAGTGGATTTGTAAAACATCTTTGCATTTTCAACAGGATACTTTTTCTCAATAGCACTGTTCTTGGGATGTTCAATTTGCAAATTGGTTGATAAAGGCAAAGCCTGATGAACTCTGTGTTTCACAGGGAAGGTGTGACACAGGTGACTTGAACAATCTGGATAGAGTTGCCTTGTTGGTGTAGATGCTTTCCTCATGTTGTGGTATAAGTAATAGCACTACAAAGCATTGCTAAATATTGAAAATACCTCCTTAGAGAGACCCTTAAAGATGACTGTGAGGAGAGGTGGATACTCTTCAAGTGTTAATGCTCTTTGCCCTCACCCATGCACATCTTATGAGTCTCTAATTGGAGAATGCCTTTCCTTATAAAATACATCAGTTACCTAATAAAAATGCTTTAACTGTGATGGCACTGGGCAAAAATGATCCTTTCTTGCTAAAGGTTACAGAGCAGCGACGTTATGTTTATCCTTCATCCTGGCCCCAGAATTCTCAGTGGAAAGGATATGTGGTGAATGTACTTATGATTAACATTTGGATGTATAATTTGCCTGTAGATCAGAGCTGAATCAGGTAACTTTGTTTGTGCAAATAGCAAACTCTGCTTGGTTTGACTCACAAGCCCATTGAAGCTGGTCTGAGTTAAGCAGTTTGTCCTGTAAATCAGCTGCAATGTAGCTCCAGGTGGGGAGGAAATCCAGCTGTACAAGGAAATCTTATATTGTAATTCTTTCCCCAGTGCCTGTTGAGGTGGGTCTGCCAGGTGAGGGAATTTTCCATCTGAATGGCAGCAGACATCCTCGATAGGCTTTTGTTGCTGTTTAGAAGGGCAGAACCTGCCCTCTGCTGGGTTCTGCAAGTACTGAGACACTGATAATTTGCAGAACTTCACATTAACACTAATAAAACGTGTGTTTTGCTATAATCCACTTTTACTAGTCTGTCCCAAATTAGCCAAGTTATTCTTCTGTATTTAAGTATGCTGATTTTTTAAAAATACATTAAACTAACTCGCTGAAAAGGAGCAGGCAGAAAAGAGCACTGTTGGTGTCTTAGAGATGACTTCCAAGTTAAAAATTGCAGGTTAAACCTGGATATTTGCGTTTTGACTAGAATGTGTAGATGTTGACTTGGAACAGCAATCAGAGGTGAGTTTTCAATGTGGCTTTGGATTGAAAGGTGTTGTGTAATGCTGGAGTTAAAAGTCTTGTAAAAATTTATACATACCCAAACCAGCTCAGAGGAGTGGCTGTGCAGAGCCTGACTTGCCAATTAAGTGTTAGGAGCAAAAAGCTGGTTGGAAATGGCTCTGGGCTGCCATTATCTTACAGTGGTCATGGTCATACACTGGGGGTGGTAAAGCACTGGCACAGGTTGCTCAGAGTGGTGGTGGATTCCCCATCCTTGGAAACACTGAGCAACCTGATCTAGCTGAAGACATCACTGCTGCTGGGATGACCTCTAAAATTTCTTCCAACCCAAACCATCCTGTAATTCTGTGACTGTCCCATCCTGAGGTCTTACCTGTCTGGTAAGTCCTTTGTGTGAGCAGACTTCGGGTTTTTTAATGTGAAAAGTTGGGTTAAACTCATTGCCGGGGGCAACAGAGGCCATTTAAAGCTGAAAAGAAGTTAAAGGGGGAAGAATAGCCAAAGGCTTGAAGAACAGCTGTTCTTCATGGGGAAAGAGGTTTTTCCTTCAGGAAAACCTGTGGTGGATGGTGCCCTCATCTCTTGCGGGTGCCTCTTTTCCAGAGGTGGCTGAATCACATTGCTCACTTGACTTGTAACCCAAAATCACCTTTCAAAGTCAAACCCAACGAACAGATCTTGGTAGCTAAATCCAAGCCTGGTTTGATATTTAAGGATTGCTATTGAACTTTGGGTTTGGTTTTGGTTATTTTTTCTTTCCCCCCCTCCTAAATTACTGGAGGGAAAGCAGCCTAGCAAGCAGTACAAAACTGATGCCTGTGGCTAGCCAGCTGATTTATGGTGTTACATCTTAAAACTTGGTTTTACGTAGAAGAATGGAAGGATTCAGGACTTTCCTGCATTGAACTTTTTTTTTTCTGCTCTCTGAAGGGTGTTGTTTGTGTTTAGTTTTAGTTGGTCTCTGAAGAGGATCTTTTAACCAGCTCATTAAATCAGTGTCTCTTTAGAACACCATGATAATTTCTCCAAACTGCTGTGTACTGTTTTTGTACATCTGGCCCCATGTCTGTAGGGTTGTCTCAGTCTTTGCAGTTGTCCATGCAGACGTGGGCTGGTGATGCCTCTTTGGGATGAACCCTTGTCTCTGCAGGACTGAGACAGCATTTGCTAAGAGCAGCACAAATGTTTCTGGCCCCTCACTGTGGGGAGGCATAATAACGAGGCATCATTTCCTCCTCTGCCTTCTGTGTTATTCCCAGGACAGGAGTTAATGACAAGCAAATAGCATGGCAGGGGAAAGGGAATGTAGAAGTCCTGGCTGTGTATATCTGTTGGGAATCCCATATAAAGCTATTCTGTTGAGTTAATTTGGTAAATACTTTAGAAAATTGCAGTTGGGAAATTACAGTGTGCTGAAAGGCTCTGCAACAATGGCGAGCTGGGTTTGACTCTGACTCTGCCTTTGGCAGCTACTGGAACAAAAACACACCCTGAGCCCAGTTTCACATATTGAAGTGGATCAGAAATGAGGTTGAAGGGCCCACCAGGCTAGCTAATGCTAGAAAATTTAAATAAGAGTATCAAAATATAGATGAAACATTGAGGAAAGATTTTAAACAAGTAAATGCATACATATATTGGGTTAAAATGCTTCTAATCATAAAAAAAAAGTTTGAGACAGGAAATACATGAATTTTAGGCTTCTGAAATTATTGTAATGTGTCCTGGACTTGTGGTACCCTTAAGTCACAAAATGTGATAGCAGGTAGTTTTGAACCAGCATTAAAGTCAGTTTTTATTTTAGTTTAGTTTATTTCTTTCTCAAAAACTTTTCCAATATTTTGCATTATGGTTCCTGTGTGTTCCCTGTCCTGCAAGCCGGAAGGTGTGCTTTGCTTTCCTCTGGTGAATTGGAGTGAAGCCCTCTCCCTAGAGGGCAGGTTTGTGTCAGATATTAGGAAGAAATTCTTCCCTGTCAGGGTGCTGAGGTCCTGGCCCAGGGTGCCCAGAGAAGCTGTGGCTGCCCCTGGATCACTGGAAGTGTCCAAGATCAGGCTGGACAAGGCTCTGAGTAACCTTGTGAAAGGAATTGTGAAAGGTGTCTCTGCCCATGGCAGGGGGTCAGAATGAGATGAACTTTGAGGTTCCTTCCATCCAGACCATTCTAGGATTGTGTGGTGAGCTGGTGAACTGCTAATAAAACCAGGTGTATGCATCCATTACAGCTCTAGAGTTTCCCTTTTGAGGGGAATGGAGCCACCCTCATTGCTTCCCTTGAAGGAAACAGGAGCTCTGGACGCTCCATGTTGTGATGGTTTTGTTGTCCAAGCCTGCACAATAGGTTAAAACCGCAGAAAAGGAACTGTGAAGTACTGTGGGAGCAGCTACTGTGCCAGTCCTGCTTCTAGAAACTGTTAAATGGACTTAGTTACGTTGGAAAAGTGCTTCTCAGGTGTTAAAAAAACACATTTTCTTTTGGCCTTAGCTGCTGCAGAAGTTAAAGTCCTGATTTGTGTATTTTAGCAGTGTTGTGTTAAACTAAGTTAAAGAAGTGGTAGTGGTAGTCTCAATACAAGTGTGTATGAGACAAAAGTATGAGAAGCCATATAGCAACCAGCCACCTAGTTTTAAAACTTAATTTTTCTTCTACAAATGTGGCCAACTAATTGGTTTACAGCAACAGAATTAGAGGTGTCCCTTTCTGATTCCCTGCTTGGGGGTGTAATTTGAGTTTGTAGTCCAAGTGTCCAAACGAGGAAAAGCCAGACAAAGACCCATGCAATGCTTTTTTTGCCAGATCCATAATGCAGACTTTAAGTTAATTCAGACATTTTGAAATGAAAGTAAAGGATTGCATGTAATCAGGAATATCTGCTAAATCATCCTCCTGCATGAACCCTCCTCATTTTCTGCAGTAGCTTCCAAAAATTAGGTTTATATAGGAAGACTGATTTATTAAGCAGAGTTTGCTCTACGTTTGCTTTAAACCAGACAAATTGACTGCATGACAGAGCAGGATTATAGAAGAGCTCTTGCCTGTTATGCTGTGGATGTTTTATAAATATGCACTTCGAAAGAGTGTATTAGCTAAAAATGTAAAAAGGACAGAAAATCCTTAGCTTTTATTCAAACTCACACATTAATTTATATATCCATCTCCACTCTGCTTTCTGGTCAGGGAACTAGAAGGTGCCAATGGCCACAGTCTCCTGAGGGATGGAGAAATAAATACCAAAACTGCTATTGGATCTATAGTTTTGATATTTATGGACACTTTACATCATGCTTTTGCCTGTTGTATCTTGATGATACTTTAGAATTCTCCTGTTTTCCCATGAGGAAACATTGAGATGCACGAAAAGGTGTTTAAAAGCAGATAACTGTAAATGAATAGAAAGCAGGTATCACTAACTTCTCCAATGTGATTTCATTTTTGGCTTTTTCCATTATTTCTATATTGTGTTATTTATTCTTTTTTGCTAGGTACAGTTTCACAAAATAGGGTTGATCAAAATCACTGCCAAAGTGCAGCTAGTGAGGGTGCTTGTAAATAAATATATGAAGATACTAGTCTTGGTCTGGATTTCAAGTGAGCAACTCAAGTTAAAATAATAGGTCAGCAAAAATTTAGAAGTGTTTGTAGAAAATGAAATCTGAGTACTGAAGGTAAATAACTTGCTTTCTAAATGGTACGTGAGGGGAAAAAGGACCACAACCGGAAAATAAATTCTGGGTCAACAGACAAATGTTGACTTTTAGGATAGATGTAACTGATTTCTAGTTGCTCTGGTGGGCTATGAAAAGTCTCTCTTTCCATTTCCACCACCTGGAAGCCGCAGCTATCCCTGAGCTACATTCATCTGTTATGTCCTGGAAAGGAGAAAAGTGAGTGACCCCACTGGCATTTAAACCTGTGGATTTAAGGAGTATTTCACTTGAGATTAGCCCACTAAGCCATTCCTTCTGCCTATTTAAACAATTATATTCCAAGAAGGACACAGGAGTGCAAATATTATTGTTAACTGTACTTGGAGGTAGGAAATGTGTATTTCTGTTGCTGGTGAGTTTGTTTTATCAGCCTTTTATTTTTGAAGGGATAGCAACATGTTCATTAGGAATGCCATAATCTAAAATTTTGGTTATTCCTTTTCTGTTGGATCATGTTTGGTCACCCAAAAGTTCTTTCCCCCTTACTTATCCTCATTTTCCCAGGTACCAGGGAATGTCTAAGTAGCTCAGAAGCTCTCCAGGCAAGAGAAGTCTGGGGAGCTCCCAGAGTGATCCTGGTGGGTGCAGATCTGGTTTTGATTTCCTCACTGCCGGTTGGCCACAGTGAGTTTGCATGATTTTGTGATATAGAAAAACATCAGTGACCAATCAGTGCTCTCATTTTGCCTATGAAAACTGGTCTGTAAACTCACATTGCAGCCAAGAAGAGCAATTGCAGCTAAATGGCTGAACTCAGAGCACTGATCTTTATTCAGTATAAGGACTCAGAGGTAAAGTAAAAAAAAAGGTTTCTGAACCTTCATAAAACTCACCTTTTATTTCCTTAAACATTTTTTTTCTTCCTAGAGCATATTTTTTCCTTCCTAGAGCTAATATTTTTTAATATCCAAAAAACACCAGCCAGTTGTGTACACTTGGTGTTCATGGTAATATTTTTCCAAAAATAATAAAATACTGAGCAGAGAAAACAAGCTGCCTCAAGCACGCAAATAATGATTTAGGGACATTTTTCACTATGCAGAAATATATTCCTAAAACACTTCTGGGGCATGCTGCTTTTGTTTTAGCTAATTCTGAGTGTTTCTGGCACAGAGGACCTGCTGTTGATCTCTTGCTGCTAGGACTGAGGTTGTAATTTGCTGACAACAGGGGGCAGAGCGAGTATGTGTTTTAAAGAAGAGAAATCCCTGTCAGAGCAGTCAGTGGTTATTTTTTTTATTCCAAATGTAAGCCTTGTTTTCTGAAAGAGATAATAGCAAGTACTCCTCTGTTTAAATCTGCTGTCCAGAACTTGTGGCTGTCAAAGCATTTCAAAGGCTTGGTTGCTGTCTTGGACCCTTTTTTATAAGGCAGATAAGGCAGTTAAGCTTTAAGTTTGTATTTATTTAGGTTGATTCAAAATCTTTTTATTAACTGTTTATTTAATTTTAGCCACCCAATATGGCTCTGGCAAGCTCTCAGCATACTTCTGGCTGCCTTGACTGTCTAAAGAGACTTTTGGCAGGGTCCTAGGTCTGGGATTTGCACGCTTTTTCCATCCTAACAGGCATGCTTGAGGCGCCTAACCATACTTAGAAAATAAAAAAGGAACAAACTTCACTTAACCATGAAAGGAGTAGGAAGGGCATCTGTTGCTGCTGTTATTACCTCCACACTCCTTGATCTAGTTTGGACTTTGATGCTGATGAAGTGGCAGCCTGGTTTCTATTGCACTTAAAGAAATGTATTAAAGCATCTGAAATGGTCTTTGTAATTTTTGCTTTAGTTTATTTGAAGGGGTAAAGCATAGATTTGAGGGTGTACTCGTAATATTTCTCAAATATTCATAATTATCTGAAAAGGTAACACGTTGCTTCTGTGACAGACTAACTGCACGTGTTGAAGGCTTTTTCTAGAATTATCAGTTCTTTGCTGTGGATCCAGTGCTCCTGGCCTGAGTTTCATATTCATATATGTATGAACAATCACCTGTGGAAGATATTGGCAGGTATCAGAGCTGTGACAGCTTACAGGTAACATAGTGCTCCATTGTCCAGAATCTTGGATTTTCTCTCTCTTTATGCTGGACTTGAATTTCCCAGCACATCTGATATACAGTCAGAACATGGACTTCTTTGTTTTAAGCTGAGCCCAGCAGAATTATTAGGGCATTGTTAAGGCAATGGCTAAAGGCAGTCTTCATTTAGAATAAGACATTGGAAATTCCATGTACGTTCTTTATATGGAAATGTTTATACAATATAAACTTCTGCTTAGGAAAGCAACTCTTTTTCATCTGGACAGTCTCTCCATACAATGCATCATGCCAGACAATAGATGAAGTGTTTTAATGGTGGTAAACAGTGTGTGTGTGTATGTATATACATATTAAAAAGATATATTTATATATATTTAACCGCCTGTGAAATGTCCTTTCATTTCCTGCCTTTTAAGGGGAGATTGTATGACAGAGCTATCTACCCTCAGTAGGATGTGGAGCTCCCATACTTGAATGCCTCAGAGCTCATTTTTCTGAAATGGGAGGGAGACAAATTACCTACATGTTGTGATTGACAAATCAATCTCTTCGAAGTTGTAATTAAAATTATGCCACATCTTGCAAAAATTATTGGGAAGTCACTTTGAAATTATAATAGCATGTGTAGTAGCTGTTTAAAATACAGCTACTATTCATAAATTCCTGAAGATGATATTCATCTAATGTCTAAACTTTTGCATGGTCTCTGTGTAGCAGAAGAGACACAGTGTTTCCCAAAATAATTTTTACTACTTCAAATGACTGCAAATAAAAATTGCAAACATTTTTGCTGTTTGTACTTACACATGTGTGCTTAAAAAATCTATTCTAAAACTATCTGTTGTACAGTTGCTTTTAAGGATTAAAGGAAGGCAACGGCAGCACAACAGAATCCTCTTTCTGTCATACTTAAAATTGTGATGTAAATAATTTAGATTATATTCTAATATTTTCTTCTAACTTTGAAGGAGAAATGGTAGCAGCATATCCTCTTACCTACCACATGCACTGTCTAAATGTGGCTTCTCTTTATTAAAATGTCAAGTATCCAGCTCTCCATTTCCTAGTCACTGCCTTTCTGCACTTCATATCACTGATGGACCCAGCTACTACAGATATCATGCAAGCCTTCATCAATTCAGTGCAGTGTACATTGACTTGAGCAGTTGGACCAGCTCCTGCAGCTCAGGTATGGATGAAAAAACCACAGTGAAGTTATTTGAAATGAATAAGTGCCAAAGTATCACTGCCTTTGACTGGAATTGGTATCTGCTTAAGGCTTTCCCTCAAACAGAAACACTTTTCCCAAACAATAAAAGTTAATTATGGAGCAGCGATATCTCCATATCTTATCATGGAATGGTTTGGATTGGAAGGCACCCCAAAGATCATCCAGTCCAACCCCCCGGCCATGGACAGGGACATCTTCCACTATCCCAGGTTGCTCCAAACCCCAACGTCCAGCTTGGCCTTGGACGCTTCCAGGGATCCAGGGGCAGCCACAGCTTCTCTGGGCAACCTGTGCCGGGGCCCCACCACCCTGACAGGGAAGAATTCCTTCCTAATACCCAATCTAAACCTGCCCTCTTTTACAGTCAGTAGTTGCTATATTTTGTGCTGTTTTCCCTTGGAATATGAAGGCACTCTGCTATTTCTGTTCTGCAGCAATAAATGGTACTTGCTGTTGCTCCTGAAGGTACTGAACCTTGAAAAAGTCAATATTCAAAGAAACAAAAGACAAAAATCATGTTTTGATTGCCCGATATGGGCATGGATACTATTTAATAGGCAAAATAAGGGATTTAGTTTCAGATGGGGCAAGCACCTGTTTCTTTCTTTGTGTACTGTGGGGACTTGGATGGCTTTGTTTTTGTTTTGTCCCTTCCCCTGCACAGAAGCCGTGAATGCCAACAAAAACAGTTTAAAACGGCATTAATGTCCTTCCTCATAAGCTGTCAGATCCACAAATATGTTTTATTTGAAATGCACAGGGCTCCCTAATGAACCTCTTGGGCTGCCCCGGAGGCCGGGGTGTGGACAGGGGCTTTACCTGCATCCCAGAGGTAGCTGTAGGTGCAGCTGATTTTGACCTCCGAGTTCTGGGAGTGGAAGGGATGGGAGAGCTATGTAAGGCAATGTCCTCGCAGCCGCCCTTGTGTGTGTGGAGGGCAGCTTTCCTGCCTTGGAGCCGGCCCAGCCGGTGGTGTGGCTGTGGCGGAGGAAGGAACGCGCCGCGCCTCCCGCTGTAGCCGCCCGCTCCGCGCTCCGTCTTCCTAACAGCTTCATTTCCTCTCTTTTCAGCGCGTCTATCAACAAAATGCTTTCCATCATTTCGGGCTATTTTTGTCCCCTTATCACAGCTATTTCCTTGGCTAAATAGTTCTGGTGGCGCTGCTGGCGGAGCGCGCTGCTGGGAGTTGGAAAGCGTGCTGGGGTGCGGTACGTGCGGGCTGCGTGAGAGGTGAGAGGCAGGGCTGCAGAAACCTTTTCTATTCTCGCCTGCTTCCAATTAAACAGCTCCCATGTCAGCAGGGTCGTGGAAGGAAAAAGGCGGGGAGGGGGGGTGGGGGGGGGAGAAAAGGAAAAAATAAACCACCCCAGAAAAACCATTAAATTTTATGAATGTAAAATATATTCCAGGAGTCAAAAAGCAGAGGCACTGTTTTGTTTTGTTTTTTCCCAGTTTGGCTGGCTGTGCAATCACCTGTATGCTCATTGTTGATTTTCAGATATATTCCCCCCTAGTTGTTTTAGAGTGACAGTGCCACTTACTAAATACCTGGTGGAGAAGGTTGCAGCGCAAGAGTGGAAGGTGTGGCATGGGACCTGTCATTACTGTGTTTAAAGATTTGGATATTTTGTAAAAAAAAAAAAAAAAAAATCTCTGTAAACAAGTGGGGGCTGAAAAATCTCCAGTCTACACAGGAGCATGGAAACCAGGGTTCCTGTTGTTCTAGCAAACATGTGATCCTGGTATCACAGGATATTCCAGGATAGAAAGGACCCCCAAGGGTCATCAAGTCCAGCTCTTCAGTTGATGATCCATACTGGCATCAAGTCCATGACCTTGGTGTTACCAGCACCATGCTCTGAGGCAATACGTGCTTCTTTATATGCACTTTGTTATGGTCTATTATATATAGCTTAATATTTTCAATCATTTTGCAGGGTTTTGCATGCTGCTCCATCAATTACAAAGGTGATTTTTTTGCTTCATACCTTTTTGGGTTTTTTTTGGTCAAGATTCCCAGGGAGCTTTTGTTCTTTTTTTACTGAGGTTTTCTGAATTCATAATAGCTAGAAATTTAATAGGGATATGGAGGAGGAAGTTACACAGGTGTCTGCATATTGCTGCAGTGAGCACTTGTCTGAATCTTGAAAGCTTTTTCCAGAAAATGCCATCCTTTTCCCCAGATTTTACGTAAACTCAATACATTAAGTAGTAGCAGAGCAGATACTGATTTAAAAGAATGTTTATCTTATGTCAAACTATTTTGTAAAGGGAAGAAAAATATATAAGCACTTTTTAATCTCTTAAACACTCTGTTAGGGCTCAACATTGACATGCACAACATTGACATGCATTGGCTGTAGGACTTCTTAGCATTAAATTGGAGTAAGGATGTTTTACTCTTTATCTCTGTTACTGGGTCATTTGTTTTACACATTGTATTAAAAAATTAAATGTAACATATTAAAAATATCCTGACTTCCTTAAACACATAGAAGTCGACCCAAGGAAATGCTAACTGATAAGCTTTCTTAAGACAGAAGCAAATTTTTTGGGCGCTCTGTTGTCGAAAAAGATTGCCTTGGAGTGAATAAAGAAGTGTATGTAATTTAAGTCCTAAAATTGTTGAGTTAAAAACCCAACTTCTGTTATGTTTTTAGCTAGTCTTGGTTTTGAGGCCAATGCTTGTCAGAACTTTCCGGATAACTTCCTTGAAACTGTAAGATGCATCGTATTTGGTATTTCGGCTAACTGTGAAAAATGGATTTCCAAACTTGAAGGCATGAGTCCAAGGAAGATCACAGGAGCTGGGAATGGAGTTGGAGTTGGGAATCTGACAGAAGTTAATTTGACTGTGGTTGTATTTGAAGGTCATTTGAAATAATTTGGATCCAGATTAATTTGTTCTTGAGGAAAATTACAAATTAGATGTCTAAAATATGTTAACCTTACTGAGAATCTTATTATTCAGCAAAACGTTGTTCAATTGGTAGTGTAGTGATGATGCTGTGAGGATAATCTCTCTAAAACCAAAGTTAAATTGCAACTTCCATTACATTGCTACCTTAATTTATAACTGAATGTTAACTTCGGAAATATAACATCATTAACCAAAGGAGCTGGTGTGATGTTACTGTAGTTCCTCTGTTCTCAGTGTTCAGCCTGATCTATTCCTACAAAGAATTCTGTCGCTGGTTTTCATTTCTTCTGCTAGATTAACGTCTTTGAGTTATGCCATGCTCTTACTACTCACCTTTATCTTGGATCACAGCATTGTCATAGGCATTTTGTGCCTTTTTAAAAATGTAATCTCTAACAATGGGTTTCACTTACTAATTTTATCTTCTATTCTTCTAGATATAATAGTTTACAGTATCTGACTTGATTTAATGAACTAAAGATGGTTACCTGAAAGTAACTCTTCACTGGAAATGTCAAGGTATCATTTTCTATCTTTGGGGTCAGTAGCATTTGGTGCTTTTTTTTTTTTTTTTTTTTTTGTTACATGGCATTAATGTGTAAGAAAACAAGGCGTTGACATTGTCCTTGGATATTTTTGATTGCAATAGGATTATGGCTTTGAAGGATTAATACTTGTAAAATTAACACTCCTGTAATTGGCATTTGCTATAATTTATGTGAGTGTCAGGGGAAAGTTCTCTCTTCTAAGCAGGACACAGCAGTTTCAGAGAAACTTGGACCAGCCCCTGAGTGAGCTTCTGTCTGTACCAAGAATTTTGGGTCTTCTCATTGCATTGAACACCAAATTGCACCTACATCCTACCCGAGGGAGAAATCAAGGCTGATTTTGTAGTGCTGTTGTTTAAGCTGCAGCTGAAGATCTGCCCCTTGTTCAGTTTGACTAACCTTGGGATATCAGTGGGATTTCAGTTGTCAAGCAACTAAAAGCTTTGCTTGTGTTTTTATCTTTTTACTGATAACCGGGTGCTTTGTCATCTAGACTAGTGTGTGTTTCATACCACAAAGGATTCTCTGTATCTAATATTTGACCTGAAAGTGTTACTAAGGGGAGCTATTAAACTTACAAATCTACTTCCCACATGCATCCTACGATTCACAGTGGTTGCTCCCCTTGTCATATCATGAAACTTTAGGCCAGCTAAAAGGTGGTAAGAATCAAATTAATTAATGAAACCGTGGGGAATCTGAGCATTTCTTTCTATTTCAGCATTAATCTCACTCTAAAGGTCTGTGCCAGTACTTGTAACTTATGGAGGCTGACTTACCAGCTTTATCACCATTTTGCACTAGCATGTATCTCTCATCTAGAGAATGAAAAACAAATGATACTTGTTTGGAAGAAAGCTGACATAATTTCTGCCATGGGTTGTCCATTAAAGGAGGCTTTTAAAAATCTGCTCTGTCAAGTCGGGAAGGGCAAGGGGTGAAAGAAAGAGAAAGCAAGATTTATCTTTCTCTTTAATAAATAAATTGCCTTAATTGCCGTTTGGAAATCTGAACAAATGATGGTGCAATCACCGTTTCCCATGAAAAATGAGAGTTTGGAGATTTCCAGTCACTATTCTAGTGGTTTAGATGTTTATTCTCAGTGCCAGAGTACCTCTTTTGGACTCCCATCCTCAAAAGGTGAGGTGTGAACACACACCTGCTTGCGTGGTCCAAGAGCATTTGGATGCAGTATTCAGGATAGAGTTTCATTAGCCTCTTCTTTTCCAAGCCTTGGAAAAAAACCAAAATCTGGGGTTTTACCTGGTGTGAGAACTTCCTGCCTTGCTTCCAGGTTAGTGCTACAGCCAGCAGACACTGGAGTCAAATGAAAACCTGACAACAGGAGAAGAGCTACTTTGGCTTGCCCTGAGATCCAGGGATTGCAACACTCGGCAAGCTTGTGCAAGGATTAATTCCAGTACCAGCTTGGGATGGGGCCAGCAGAGAGTTTGAGCCATGGTGCTACTGGGGAGTCCAAAACCACCACTGCCATATTTTTTGTTTTCTGGATTTGCCTGTGAAAAAGCATGTTCTTAAATTTATGCTGTGTTAGTATGTTCAATTCAAAGTCATCACCAGGGATAGTTTAACCAAAATTAAGTTGGAATGGATAATGTATTTGCTGAAGAGATTGTGCTGCTTTGATAATTGGAGTTTTCCAGTGATCATTAGGTAACATGTTTGTGTCAATAGGAAGGTCTGTGCAGTTACTGAATGATCCAGTTTGTCTTTCTGGCACTGAGTTTTATCAGTTATTAGAAAATCAGTGCATGTCACAGCAGTGGGGTGAAAGAGCAGCTCTGTGGATGAGCTTTGCAACTTGTCTCTCGCTATTTAAAACTTGTCATGGATAAATAGAAAATCCTTTTGTAAAGGGTACATCAGGTGTTATTGACTTTTTAGCACTGTAGGAAACACTACAGAAAATAATATCAGTGTTTAGTAGAAAAATGTCTACCAGTAACTAAAATGGTAGATTTACTATTTAACATTGCTAAGACCCAAAGTTTTGTAGTTCAAGACCAAATTTCTGATTTGTAAGCAAAAGTTGTCTGTGCATCCTGTTTGCTGCCTTTCTACCAGACAGTGATTTTGTTATTAAGCTACAGCATGAATGCTGACAGGATTCTTTGCCTTTGTTTATTAGCAGTGAGTTGTGGAAAATCAAATTAGCAACAATTCTGCTTCTGGATAGTATGTTAATTTTGAAGCAAGTAGAAGTAAATAGGTATAGAATAGTAACTTGGGTCAAGTTGTTATGAATTACTTCAACTCGCCTTGTGAATTCCAAGCAAAATCCATGTAAAGGAAGCATTAAAGTTATGAGGTAGAGATTCCTAAGGTTTCTCACCAGACCAAAGTGAGCAACAGAGGACTAATACTAATGTACTGTAATACAAAATTACAAATTATGTTTTCAGCACTTTTAATTGATTTGATTTGGCAATATATTTAGCAGTGTTTAATCCCACGTGCATTTTAACAAGAAAGATGTCAACTAGAGAGTCTGGGCAAACAACTTGTTAAAAGTTCCTGGTTGCCATCAGTGTATTTGTTTCCAAACTAGGTCTCAGTCTGTTTCCCATCATAGTGTCCTGAGAGGACCTTGCTCTATCTTTTTTTTAAAGCTTTGGTATGTGTTTTTCTCACAAAATGTATAAGTATTTCCATTAGAGTTAATCAATCAACACCAAATAACAAATGCTTTTACCATTAATGGGAGCACTGAGTGTGCGAGGAGGGCAGGACTGTGCATGTGAAGGCAGCACATGGAACAGGAGGAAGTGCTTTGGGGTATTTGCTGCTTGGTAATATCCCAGGCAGGTCTCATCTTGGATTAGTCTGGTTGCCTTTTGGGGTAGAGCCAGGTTAGAGGGTCATAAAATGTACACTTGTTTTCCAGTTGAGTGTTTTGCCAGATAATGGAAGTGGGTACTACTTACAATATATATGGATGGGAAGAAGATAAAAGAGTAAGTAATTTAAAAAGCATTCTATCTTGTTTCATTTATTGATCATTGTATTGATACCATATCCACGTTTTCAGCACATCCCACCTGGAGGTTTTCTGCAGCACTCCATAGTTCAAACAGCACTTTCTGCTTTTCATGTAGCAGTGGTCAGGTCTGGTGTATTTGCATATCTCTAATTAAAATGTAAGGAGATCTGTAAGTAGCTGGTAATGCTACCTGATAGTTATGTGGATCTGTCATTGTTGAAAGGCTGTGGCACACAGACTAGCAGAGCAGTGTCTGTCTGTAAGTGATGCTCAAGGCTGAAGGAACCTTATCTGTCAGATTTTTTACTTGCTTGGTCTTTCAACTTCTGAGGCTGTCTCAGCTTAGCTGGAGAGTTTCAGATGAGTAGCCGTGACAGTTGTGCTTTTCTTGTGTTACTCTGGGATGTGGGTTGTGGGTAGATGACAGGGGCACTGATATAGCCACCACCTCTGCAGCAGCTGCATCACAAGCCCATTGTATGTGGCTGTCTGCCCTAGTCTGCTTCCTTGTTGATGGAGTAAAGGGCTGATGGGTTGAGCTAAATAATAGATAAATGTGTCATTCTACTCTTAAAAAGTAAAAAGAAAAAAAGTATGAGTCAACCATAGATGCTTGGCACATGCTTTACTGTGCCAAGCATGACACATGGAGGCCAGAAGATGGGATGGGCTTGCTTAGAGCTCAGCAGGATGATGAGTGCATGTCAGAATCACAGAACAAGCTGGAAAGGACCCACAGGAACCACCGAGTCCAGCTCCTGGCCCTTGCAAAGGATATTCCCAAGAGTAACACCGTGTGCTTGAGAGTATTGTCCAAACATTTCTTGAGCTGTGCCAGTGCTTGGTGCACTTCTCTGGGGAGCCTGTTGCAGTGCCCAACCACCCTCTAGGTGAAGAACATTTTCTTGATATCCAACCTAAACCTGACACAACTTCAGGCCATTCCCTCAGGTCCTGTCACCTGTGGCAGAGCAGAGATCAATGCCTGCCCCTCCTCTTCCCCTCAGAGGGAAGTTGTTGACTGTGATGAGGTTTCCCCTCAGTCCCCTGTTCTCCAGTCTGAACAAACCCAGTGCCCTCAGACACTACTTATACAGCTTCCCGTCGTGCCCCTTTACCATCCTGGTGGCCTCCTCTGGACATCCCAGCCCTGGGCCATGACAGAGAGCTGTGGTAGAGAACCAGCCCCGTGCAGAGGGGCTTGTGCAAGTGCTGTGATGTCTTGCATACAGTGGGTTATTTTTCCAGACATGTAATTATCTGCTATTTTCTTTCAGCTGAGAGACTGCCTTAGATATGGTTTGAATTAGCAGGCATTCCAGAGTTTCTTTGACAGCATCGAGGTGCAGGCTTGGAAGTAGCTAATTACATGTCCTTGGGATTAGAGGATTTGTATATGCAATTAAATTGCCTTTTAGCTCTCTCAGAGTTCAGCCTGTTTCCTTTAGATTTGATTCATTAATGGACATCCCTGACAAAGCTTGTGTGCAGTTTTCTTAACCTAAGTTATAGTTGGTTGCTCAGCTTTGTTGGGGAACAAAAGAAGAATGAGTTGGTGTTCAGGCAGTGAATGTTGTCTCTTTTTTTTGCAATTGTTAGTGCAGCATTCAAACAAGTCTGTGTAATTTTATTTATGACCAAGTGTTTTGTTTTATTAAGTATTCTTTCAAAGAGGTAACAGACCTAGTGATAAAGAGTATGACTATTTTTAAAATTATTTGAAGCTAACTTTTTTTTTGTTCAAGAAAATGTGATGCTGAACAAATTTCGTGTGTATTGAAGACTTTTTTCTGGAGTTGTTGTATCTAATACTTGTCTTGGGGAAGAAAACTATGGGATTAGACCAGATATTTTTACTATATGACATCCAATTTTAAAAAGTTATAGCAAGTATAGTGGGTTTTCTATAAAGAAACAGCTATTTTCTATTTAAATGAGGTAAAAATTTATTAATTTATTTCTCTTCACTGTGAAATTTTAATAATTAAGTCAAGTGACCTGAGGAATAAAAGTCTTTTCTTAGTTAAATTATTTAACTCCAGTCTCAAGTAAGGGAAAGATTTCCTGTGCAGTTCTTTTGTATTTGTGTTAAGCTGAAACTTCCTCTGGACTTTAGATCCTTTCCCATTAAGCAAGCACTTGTGCTTGTTTCACTTGCATTGTTTTAGCATGAACCTCCCTTAATCTATGCATGAATGACTTGAATAGAAATATCACACGTGATAAATACCTGTTAAAGACTGAGGAAATCCTGCACAATCTGAATTAGCAAATTCTTAGATTCGGCTTTTCCGTGCTTCCTGGTGGTGGAGCGAGGGAAGAAAGGATAAAAACATCTTTTTTCCAGTTTTATTTATTTGTCTTGCCTAATGGGCCACATAGATTTCTAAATCAATTTTGCAGATGTTAAGTTAAAAGAAAATTACACATTCAGAGTATTCTTCATTGTTATAATTGATAGCAAGCATCATGAGTCATTTATTGTTTGCAAAGGCACTGAGACATTTATTAATGCCACATTTTACTAATGATTTCAGAAAGGATAAGTCTAAGTTAAGGCCCATAGATACTATCAACTCATTTAGTATTTTGTAATGTTGAATTAAGTGTACTTGTGCAGTATTAAATGCCCTGATCTGGCTCTGATACAATATTCACACTCAAGCTTAATTTAGGAAGTTATGGGGCGGCCTAATCCTGTTCACACATTTGTGATTGCTGCTTTTGCTGTGGGACATGATGCAGTCATAATTGGAAGGATGTTCATTAAGCATATTTTATTAATGTTTAATGAGCACCATAAATACAGTGACCTTTGAGATAATTCACTTACATGTCTTGATTCCTTACTACACTTTCCCCTTGTTTTTTCTTCAGACATGAAAATGCATGAATTTCTGAGCTTTTCAAGACCTTAAAAAATGTGTTTTATGATAACACATAAGGGATTTTATAAAGAATCTTCTACTCTCTGCTTTTAAAGTCAGAAATGACAGAAAGAGGGAATTAAACTTCAATTAGCATAGCTGTAGCTATCCATCACTATTTCTTTATGAATCTAAATATAAATATGTAAGCATTCCTTACAGACAAGTAAATTCATGGGTCATAGAGTCACTCAGGTCGGAATGTCCACCCATGAACCCAGCAGTAATAGGTCTACCACTAAAACCACATCCATCCTCCAGCAGTCCTTGTTGTATGAAGTATTCCTGTTTGACTAGGCAGGTACGTATATTCTTGTGTATATTTAAGGAGGGAAAAAGCCCAAATAAAACCAAATTTTATATTTTTTTTGAATCAAGAGTATCTGTAATACTTAAAGTTGTAAAATAACACTTGTGTTATGATCCTTTCAATTTAAGTCATCTTCAAAGAATGTGCAAAGGTGATTCAATTTCATTTGGCTTTCTCTGTACGCAATATACAAAATGCAAGGTCTTCTGGAAACTTGGAGGTGAAGTTAATTTTGCTCTCTGAAAATAATTATAATATAAATATTGTAATATTTAATTATTTTTTGTTTACTGGTGAAGGTTAGTAGTGATGTATAAGAGTTGAA
Organism: Motacilla alba alba; assembly: GCF_015832195.1. Lineage (NCBI taxonomy): Eukaryota > Metazoa > Chordata > Aves > Passeriformes > Motacillidae > Motacilla > Motacilla alba. The sequence continues at coordinate 2,818,253 of NC_052020.1, read as the reverse complement.
GAACAAAGTCTGCCAAGAAAGTGTTTTATTTGCATAGTACATTCAGAGTAAACATTCAGTTGTGATAGGAGTGTTTCTATCCATGAGCAATACTTAGTGTCTTCCCCTTAAAAATCAAATTATGGTGAAATAAACCTGAGGGGAATACAGTTCAATTTGCTATTGTAATGGCTGGAGTTATAAAATGAAGCTTCCATTTTCATTCTCATTCCTCTTTGTGTTATACTTGCATGTACCCAAAGTAGTAAAATGTTTCAATCAGAAGACCACAAAGGCTTTAAATTTCCTCTGCACCAACAATTTGAATAATTTCCAAACTATTGACTGGTAGTAGATCTCATTTTATTAAGTCTGTATTATGACTTTTCCTGATGGAGCAATTACCCTCCTGATGCTGTGATTCAGCAGCCACTTCTAATGCACACACAATCCTTTGACTCAATTTATCTGGAATGGAAGGGTGGCTCTGTTGGTGAAAGTTTTATGTCTGTCTGAGTGGCTTGTACTTAGGAGCTCTGTGAGGAACTTCAGCTCACAGAGTCCTTTGAAATAATCCCTGGAAACTGTGCTTCCCTCTTTATATCATTTCCTTTGGTGAGCAACCAAGAGGTGTTTGACCTATTCTTGTCTGAAATGTACCCATAAAACTCACCTAGAGGAACAATATCAAGCAGCCTTTCAGTACCTAAAGGAGCTACAAGAGAGCTGGAGAGGGGCTTGGGACAAGGGCATGGAGTGACAGGACAAGGGGGAATGGCTTCAAACTGACAGAGGGCAGTGTTAGACTAGAGATTTGGAAGAAATTCCTCCCTATGAGGGTGGTGAGGTCCTGGCACAGGTTGCCCAGAGAAACTGTGGATGCCCCATCCCTGGAAGTATTCAAGGCCAGTTTGGATGGGGCTCTGGGCAGCTTGGAATAGTGGAAGGTGTCCCTGCCCATAGCAGGGGGGTCGGAAGGGGATGATCTTTGGGGGTGCCTTTCAATCCAAACCATTCTGTGATTCTAAATTGTAAAGGACACCTTCAGTCTGTTCACCGCTTCACTGAGAGGAGCTGTGGTGCTTTAAATGTGTGTAGCTTCTGGACATCTCTTGGAGTTGAACCTATTCTACCAAGGAAGCAATCACAGAAACAAGAATTAATATCATGTGGTTGTTGCTTATCTGGGGAGGGTGTGTGTGTGTGTGTGCGTTTGACTGTTTTAACAGAGTATATGGCTAAAATGTTAAGGGGCAGCATTCTGATATACCATGTATGTGAAAAGGGATGTAGAGGCACAGGACCACAGATGAGTTGGATACTCCAGTGCTGTTTCACAAGTCTCCAGTATTGTTTTAGGTAGAAATGTCGTTAAAAATAAGTTATTGCATCTTATGAACTTTCATTCCCCTCTATATTTTCTTCCTCAAAAAATGGAAAAACCCAGTCAATCACTGAAACACGGAGCTTTCTTGCTTGTAGCTCCCCCAGTATAGCAGCCTTGCCCTTCTTTCATTGTTCCTTCTGCATGAAAAAAAAAAATCATCACACTGAGCCCTTGGAGGCTTCTTTCAGCTGCATTGAGGAGTAATTACCAGGTTTATGATAAGCTGTTCCAGTGTTAATAACTTGCACTGCAAGAAATGCAAATGAAATGTTGACTCACAGGATCTAATCTTAACAAAGGGGGGGGTTTGGATTGGTCTTTAACCTGAATGCAGTTATCTGGCCCCTTGGGTCTGGCCCAAGGTTGGTGACTAAGACAGTGACTCCACTTTTAGGGGAATAGCAACCTTTTTCTCATCAACAGTGACTTCAGAGATATTCCAGTAATAGCATTTTGTTGGAGGTTGTTTGGCTTTTGTCATGCCGTTTTATCTATAAGAAAGTCTAATTTTCAGTAAATAATCATTAAAATTATGTTCCTTCTGTCTTTCTTTAAGCTGCTGATTCATACCCATATTTGTTAAGAGTCTGGGTATGATTCACAGAATAAATGGCCAGCAAACTGCTGGGAGCTGTGACTGACTGAGAAGCACTACCCTGGCCTAGAGTTTCCTCAAGCAAGAAGAGAATTTTCCATCCCAATCAAGGGGGAAGAGAAATACAAGTTGTTTGATAAGTTGTATCCTTTGTAGAGGAAGACGGGAAAGCATATACCATTTACAAAAAATCGGTTTCTTTCACAGTATTGGGCTACATCATATCTTTTCTAGGGTTTTGTACCTTGTGAAGGAAAATGCTGACTTTTTCTTTGTTTTCCAAAGTCCGTTTGCTTGGATCAACTTGGTTATGTGTTCTCTCACAATAGTAGGTTTTAGTACCTCAGCACAAAGCCTTATGGTATCTTTGTACTGCTGGAAATAGTGTTTACCAGCTGCAAGTGATTTAGAAGTCTGGAGCAGATGCAAATTGTTCTGAATTTGAATTCTTTTCATCAAAAATTTTTATCCCTCAAACCTATTCCTATGCTAATATATAATCTATCAACACACAAATAATATGATATTTGCTGCATGCCATAATTATTTAAGTTTCTATTTGTGTTTTATGGTTGATGAAAACTGGCAGAGTTGGATCTGGCATAGCAAGACTGGTTCAAACTATTATCAGTGTGCATGTTTGACATTCTTGGCCTCTTAAGTGTTGTATTTTACACTTAATGCTTCAAGATTAGCATGATAGATTAGCTTGCTTAGATGAATGTTTTTATAATTTATGCTCTTATTAACTGTTCTGTTGATCCTAGAAAATATGTCTTTTTTTTTTTCCTTGATGGGTGTCACATCACAGGAATACAGCTTCAAGTGCTGCTTTATGCTGTGGTGATGTTGTGTTAGAATCTATTTTAGATGAAAAGTACTGCGATATATAGATGTAAAAACCCTAGGGAAATGCAGAATATCCTACTGCTGTCTTGTGGTGTAAATTCACAGCCCTTGTCATCTGCCTTGCAAGCTGTGTTACTCTGGTGTTATCCATAACCTTGATTAAATTTCCTGAAGATGAAATGAAGAAGTCTGGCAAGATCAAGGCGTGTCAGAGTTCAAGAGTGACCAACAGCTCACACAACCTTCTGCTAAACCCCAGGATGGGTGAAAGTCGAGACAGGAACAAGCCAGGCTGTACAACGGAGTACAAAGCTTCTATTTGACTCAATTTAAAGGCTGCCTGTGATCATACACATATGATGTGCTTTTATACATATATGCACATATATGCTTTTATACATATGTGCATATAGTATCTGGGACTTGGGATGCTATTTAGGATACTACATGCAGGAACAAATTCTGAAGTATTTATACACAGACATTATGAAACATCTGTGTTTCTTTTCCAATCCAGATTCTGGGCTACAGTGTCCCTTGAAAAGTAGTTGGAGATGTGAAAGAATTTTGGATGATATTTCCTTCAGATTTTTCTCCTGGATACTCTGGATTCCTCAGTTTCTTCTTGTGCCAGTGGTTTCTCTCATTACAGTCAAGTTACATAACCATAGCATGGAGACATATATAAAGTAACTGCATGTATACTTTTGTATAGTTTGGAAACCTAAAGGCTGTGCTCAAACAGCCTGTGGTAATTAAATATGGTCACTAAAATTTCAGTTCTCCTCCACTGAAAAGGGTCACCAAATCTTCTTTATAACCATCTGTATAAATAACTTAGTTCTGTATTGATTTTTCAGAGATAACCTTTGGCTTGTTTTGCACCTTCTCTGAGCCGGTTAAGCGTGAGGCAGATCCAATTTGGAACACATATATAGAGGTATTAGCACATTATTGTACCTGAGATTGTAATCCAAGGCTCTCAGCTTTGAACTTCCGCTGGCTCAGGCAGCTGTGGCTCTGAGCATCAGCTGAATATGGAACACAAACAGTGATAGCATAAATCCCACCCTGTGGGGCCTAGGATCATTCTGTACTCTTTTGAGTGCCAAACACATCAAATTTTTATGTTCTTCAAATAATGATTTTTTCCCAGGCCTGATTCCAAACTTCACCTCAAAGGGAATATTGTTCAATACAAGTTAAACAGCATTTCTGAGAGTGGAATAGAGTAGGAAACATTGGCTGCTGTGGGGATCTTTTGAAACGGACTTAGTGAGTGATTGCGTAATTACTGTTCTGCACTAATAATTACTGAACTATTAATACACTTTAAAAAAGACAGCTCCACTGATTCCAGCTTCTTCATGTGAAAACGTCTAGCATGTAGCTCATGGTTACAAGATCATGGTAGGAGTCTGTGGCTCCCCTTGTCGTGTGAATTAAGTACCTTGTCATTACATGTGTGAAAATTGCCACTTGCACCTGGAGAGGCCACATTGGAAGCTCTTTAATACCCAGGCTAATTCTAGTTCTTCTCTCTCGTGTGGAAATAGATCTTAATTTAGATTAATAGCAGACCTCTCTGGGGCATTTTAAAAATAACCCAGGCAAATGGGTTCTGTAAATATATGTATATTTGTATATTGATTTAGCTGTGATTTTTTTTTTTGGTAACTAAAAATAGCTCCAGCAAGCACTGTGTAGGTAGGTATTTGTAAGCTGCTTTTTCAAATATCACCATGACGTTTTTTGTGGAAATGTGTAGTGTTGTTTTCTTTGCTCTCTCCATTCTCTTTGCCCTCCTCCTTTCCATTCTCCTAAACAGTAATCAATGCCTAGGATCAGCATGGCTGCTGCTGCCATGAGAATGTACTGCAGGAAGAACAAAAGAATGACGTGCGTTTTGAAAAGGAGCCAGATAGTGAAAAATTATTACAGCTTGCTTAATTACAGGCTTTTTCAGCATGTTTAGTTTTGCATCACCTCAAAAACTAATAACTTCATGACTTTTTAAAACCAAGACAGCAAAAAGAAGTTTGATGCCCATTATAAAAAGAACAACAATCGGGATTTTGTTTTTAGTGTAGTATGTGGAAAAGTTTAGACTGAAGAACAGCTGCAAATAAATAATTGAACAAAAAGAAACAAATATCAGCTAAAAATACAGAAAATGTGGTTCACCATTTCCTCTCAGCTGGAGTTGTTTGTTGCAGACCAGGTTCCTGCTGCAGGTGCAGTTGATACCTTGGGCTTTGGGGGGGGGGGAAATGGCAGTGTTCACCTACATCTGTGGTCCTTGGTCCTCACCACTGTACTGACTAAAGGTTTCCTTCCATCTTCCTCCGAGATCTGTGCCACCCCCATCCCTGTGGTGCTCAGGTTTAGGTAGGGTTTGCACTGTTGCCATTGCTACCCAAGCTGGGCTGTGAGAGGGGGCTGCCAGGGCATCCCAGCTGATAGAAGTTCCCGCAGCTTTCCCACCTTCCCTGCTTTTCACGGGATGCTCAGCTGCCCTGTGACTTGTGCACAGAGAGCCTGTCTGGAGTGCGATCAACCAGAGCTCAAGAAGACCCTGCTCAGGCTTTCTGCTCCTTTCCTGGTCATGTCTGTGTTGGGAGCAGCTTCCATCCCTCCTCCACTGCCACTGCCTCTTGGCTCATGCTGCCATTGTCTCCCCAGAAGTAGCTTTTCCTTCAGATTTGGAGGTGGAGCAGGGGATGACTTCTCAGTTGTCTATCAGACACTCTTCCTAAGTACTTGGTCTTCATCCCACCCAAGAGACAGTCAGTACCTGGATTAAACTTGGTAGAAGAATTGCTTTCCAGATTAGAAATGCAAATGAGGTCAAAAAAGTGCAATTTTTGAAGTATAATAGTTCCAAGGTAGAGCTGTCCTGCTCTGCCAGACTGGGGATTTTAACTGATGGTTGTTGAACTTGTCTAACGTGATCCTCTTGGGGTGACCTCTCAGACATTCATACAAGCCCCCTGGCTCTGAGTCCCCCATCAAGGCCATGAGCTGGCCATTTTTGTGTTTCCCTGATGAAGCAGATGTCAGCCTGATGATTCTGAACTCATATATGCACCTACTGTGAACACACAAACCCCAATGGGTCTGCATTTGATTTATCGTGGGTTAGACAGAACTGATCAACCTAAACATGTCTTTAGAAATACCCTGGGGTTTATTTTTAAAACCAGTTGTTGATCTGGAATATTCCTGTCCTTTTAACAAGAAACGATCAGCCTTATCCTTATCTGCAAATGGGTTTTAACAAGTTTTCTGGTTTTTAATACCTGAATCCTAAGGTAACATTCATCTTCTATTTAAAAAAAAACCAAAATGTTATCTAAGAGTTGATAGGGTCTTTATTTGCATATTTGTTTTAATTGAGGGATTTTCTCCTATTTAATATTAGCATCTGAAGAACAATTTACTGAAAGGTTGGATGAGTATAGAGGCAGCTCAGTTTGAATGCAATCAATTCTCTCAAGGCTTTTTGGGGAAGGTTTCTTTTAAGAAGGTTTCTAGGAAAAAAAGAGTATATTGACTTAAAATTTCTGGTATTTTATGATAAAGGATGAGAGGGGGGAAAAAAACTAACCAAGTATCTCAGTGTTGCTCCTTAAACATCTTGACAAAAAGAATAAAATTGCAGCATTTGTCCTGTGTCTCTGATGCATTTTTTCAATATAAACATTGTTTCTAATAGCTCTGTGTCTTGTTATCTACTTTTGTCAGCATCAGACATGTTTTCATGAACCCTTGTAGTGAATGTTCAAAATCTCTCATTTACCTTGAGTGTACTTTAGGTGAACATCATTACAGTAGTAAGGCACTTTCTCACTAGTTCTAAAATAGCAGATTGATTTACATGCTTATTTTTACAATATTGAGAAGAAAAAGTAGTTAAATACCACTATTTTGTATGCAAGAAGGGAATACTTCCTATCTTTCACTGCTGTCATGTGAAAGTCCCTAAATTGCTTTTGGCAAGTAGATAACTTAGAAATTGCTTTAGTGACAGAAGTGTTTTGAAAATAAACCTTGAAAGTGAGAATATGAAACCTGTAATTATCTAGTGGAAGACTGAAATGGTTTTTAAAAGCAAGCTAAAAGGTGAACACTGCAGTTGCTGCAGTTATTGGACCTCTCCACATGCTGTGTTGTATCTGTGTATTGTGGATACACAGAACATGATTTTCCAGATGCCCATTAGTCGCAGAATGTTAGAGTGAGGCACTGGGATCACAAAAACATGGAAAATATGTTTGCTCTGCAGGAAGTAGCATTTGTGAAGGCAGACAATTTCTTGAAGGATTCAGTAATTTCTTCCCGGATTTTTTATCATTCTTTTTGCTTCTATATTTTTCAGGTTATTGGAGTCCCCACTGTCCTTCTGAGAGGGACAGGGGTGTGTATTTCATGTGAGAGCAGATGCCTTGTTATTCACAAGTCTTTTACTCAGGCTAAAAACCCACTGAATTCTTTGCCTTAGACTGGTACACTTGTGGCAGACCCTTGTTCTTCTCAAAGATTTGCTGATGGTAGAGTTTGATTAGGTCACAGAAGATCCAAGGTCTGCCAAACTTAAATGCTTCTTTGTTTTTTGTGACTATGGCTCACTGGTATGCAATATTGTCACTGCGAGAGATGAGTATTTGCGTCTTTATTAGTGAGAAACGTTTGTTACTCTGCACAAATAACTTGTCACCTCTGATAACTAGAATCCTTGGAAAACTTTGGCAAGAAAAGCAACTGGAAGTGGGAAAAGTTTGGTGGATACTGTTCTTGTTCATGTCTGTTCAGCCTTCTGAATCAATGGAGTCAGATGCCAATCATTCCCTGCATCGGGTGCGCCCTGTATTTGATACATGTCCACTGGAATTTGGGTTTTTTTTTGAAGTCACTAATGTCACTCTTGATTGTGATTGAGACTAGATGATGACTTCACCTCCCAGTTACTGCCATCTCAAAAAGCCTCCATCAATGTGAGGAAGCAAAATACCTGTCTTTGCTGCTCAGCACAAGGTTTGTTCACTGCTGTGGCAGGTCAGCCCACGTGCCTGTTTCTGTGGGCAGCTGGTTACATCATGACAACCTTAGGTCCTGGTGCCTGTGTGGCTGCAGGGGAATGGCTCTTGCATACATGCCTGCATAGGAAATATTAGTGTCAGAAAGCTGAGTAAATCCTTTCTCAGACTGATACATGCCTTTAAAAGTGACTCTGTAAAGAATTGTGTTCCTGAGGAGAATTGTAGGAATTTTTGGCCTGTGAAAACATTAATTTCTTTATTTCCAAAGGGAACTGCTTCAGCTGGAGGTAGGTAGCTGTCAGTGGTTGCAGGGATGTGGTATTGCAACACCCAGAATAAAAGTGCATGAGACACTTTATGTTCTCTTTATGAAGAGAACATAAAGAACCTTGTTAATCTGTTTTGTAATACCATCCAGGATAAGGCTGGCATTGGTTCCTGCCACTGCTCTGATGCCAGAAGAATCCTTTCCTCCAGTAACAGTTAACAGCCCTGAGACGTGGCTTTCGTGCTTCCTGTGATATGAAGGGTCCCTTTCAGTATTGGAGTAACTTCTGCAGCTTGAAAAGCAGCTGGGAAGATTGGCTGTTCTTCCTGAAGGTATCCTACCAAGGAATCTGCATGGGACACTGATGGTGATGACTGAAAGAACAACATTTGATTTTAAAGTAACTCGAACGATTCCAGTGGGTTATTTTTTTTACTAAAATTTGACTTTTCTATTCTTTTTGGCTAAAATGAAAGTAGGAAACCAAACAAACACATCTCAAAAGATACTTTATCTTGCAATTATTATGGCCTTAAATAATAGTTGCTCTTAACTGGCTTAAGCTGGTATTGCCAAGAGAAACAGTCCCACCTTCCCTGGCAGCCTGTTTACATTCCTGTTGCCTCCTCCACTTTGCCAGCATGAGGGTATCTGCAGCTGAGCATTGACATGGGATGAGGAACTGACACAAGGTAACAGTAATCCAAGAGAAATTGCTGGGTTTTTGTGTTTTGGTCTTTTCCTCAGCTGAGTTAGCCACTCTCATTTGCTACCTGGCTCTCTATGTGCTGGTGTGAAGGGGGGAATGACACAGGGCAGGAGCAAGGGGCTGAGAAAGCAGGATCTGTTCTGTAGGTGATGCTTGTGCTGGCCCAGGTGATGGGAGAATAAAGAATTAAAGGTGTAGTTGCTGGTTTAACATGGGACCTTTGAAGTCTCATGTCCTGCAGGACAGTGAAGGCTGGTAGTGACCCATGTGCAAACTGCTGTGGTGCAAGTATTACTGTTTTTTCAGATTTGAGCCATCAGCTCTCTGACTTTATAATGGTCCACAAATGCACATTATCACTGGATGAAATAGGCTTTTAATGTCCCATTTCTGTGTTGGTGGTGCACATCCGCTCATACTGCAGACACAGTGAAGAAGCTTTGTTTTACAGGAGTCCTTTTTCCAATGGTTTTCCTCTGGTTTTATTTTGGTGTATAAATCTCTGTAAAATTACTGTGTTAATGCTTCTCCAGTGGAATTGGTATAGTAGTTATTACTGCAGGTGTGTACAGAGGTCATCTGTGGATCTGGAATTAGTCAAGCAAAGATTAATGCTATCTCTGTAGCTGTTTTCTCCTCGCTTAAAAAGAAAACAAAGTTAATTGCACAAGAATGGGTGTAGAAAAGCAAAGGAAAATTTTCTGGTAGGCCTCTGTATGTGTGTTGGATGATGTTTGCTTCCTTGTGCAACTCTACTCATTCATCCAATATTTTTTTAAAATGAAATGAGCTTGTACAGGCACATAGTTATTTATCATAAACAATTTAGAAGCTTTAAAGACTCTTTTCTATCTGTTGTCCATTTAAATTAAGGATACTTTTCATAATAACTGTCTGGTCTTCAATACACTGTGTCGCAGTTTGCTTGTGTAGCTGAGTACAAAAAATGTTTTTTATCACATTTGGGATGAATGGAAGATGAAGCTTTTCTGTCCTTATGACAGGAACTGGAGTTTTCTCTTATTTGCAGGAATAAGTCACTGCCAGTCATTTCTTAAAGCCTTTTTAAACTTCATTGCCCAGGTGAGAATCAGGGGCTGCTATAACTTACACCCAGCACAAGCAGAGCACTTTGCAGTGCTCCACACAATGTGGAAACTTGGAGAGTTTGGAAGCTTAGAAACTGTGGTTTCTAATGTTTTTGGGAAAAGATAATGCCGTTGGGGGGGGGGGGGGGGGGGGGGGGGGGTGCTAAGGAGATGCTGATGGCTGATGGCCTCTTCACAGCCATAATCCTCCCTGAAATGGAGGTAACCTCCAGTGCTGCCTCCTGCATCTGCACAGCTACTTACACAGTACATTTTTGAAAACACGAGGATAAATACAACAAAAATCCAAACATGGAATAAGCCTTACTCAAGTTTTAGACCTTGTGAGTTTTATGGTCTTTTAATTAAAAATTGACTTCTAAAATTTTGTCTTAATTGTGCTGGAAGAACATCTTTCACAGCAGTTGTTGAGTAAAATGTAAGTTGGTCTTTCAGCATCTGTTTCTAGTTGTGATGTCTTCATTGTGAAAAGTTGTCATCAGTCTGAATGCATCATTTTCCGAGCCACCTGCTGTTCCTTTTCTCTTCTCTCCTCCTCCCCACTTGTTTCCTTTTGAGGTTGATACTGAAAAGCATTAAACCTGAGGGTAGCCTCTTTCTACCAAGCTTGCTTTTCACACTGTGCTCTCCTGCTAATGCTTATTTTATTAGCCCCCTTCTTACCCTGGCAGCAGAGGCAGTGATGTAGGAGCCGGGGCACTTTTCCAAACCCTGAAATTTTACAAGCAGTACACAGTGGAGACATTTACAAATCTGTTCCAAGATACATATACACTCAGTGTATATATACCGATGTAAATACTCAGAATTGTTTGTTGAGTTTTCAGTTCTCTACCCGGTTTAAAGTTTTATATTCAGGCGTCCATGGAGAACATTGTGCTTTCTGTGGTCAAGATGACAGAAGGTTTTCTAGGGAGGAAGAGTGCTGTTTTCTTATCTTGATTTTCCCTGAGGCTTATCTGGAATCCTGGGGCATCCATATACTGGGTGTTGATAAGGAGAGAGCTGGCAGCTCCACCAGGTCTGCACTGCTGACTCCTTGATGCTTAGTCATCTGTATGAAGGGATAGGCTGCTGCAGATTTGAGGGTCTCATGTGGGTGTTGAGCATTTTTGTCTCTGAATGAGACTGTTTTCTGTTTTTTGGTAAATCATAACTTTTTTTTAAGGGGTTGAGATTATCTGAAGCCTATCACTTGCTAGGTGGAAAGCTGTAGCAGTTCTTATATTCTTCAGAACAGGAGGCAGAACAGTGACAGTCATTAGGATAAGTGAAGCTTTGACCTCTCCAAGTGGAAAACTACATTGTGTTTCTCTCTATGAGTTGAAGAAATCTGAATAGTTTAAAACCCAGTTTTTACTGTTTGTAATATTTGATCTATTTTTTCTAAATTATGACTTGTTGACTTGTAGGCAAAATTCACTTAGAGTGCTTAATATGTGGTCAGATTTTCTTGAAAAATGTCATCTTTCAGAGTGTAAGTTCCATGTCTGACAAAAGACAGTGATCAAAACTTGTATCTAAAAAACCCCAGGCCTCTAGATTTGAATTAAATGGATTTTTATAAGAGCAAACCTCTCCATCAAATACTTCAACCAAAAATTCCCAGTTTTGTAAATTTCTGGATGTGATTTTTAGGTTTGTTCCCATTCCCAAGACTTGGTGTGAGAAAAAGTCTTCACCTCAAGTGTCTGGTGAATCCCTTAGATTTTAATAATCTGCTGAAGAATGTCCTGTCAAATGATAGTGAATCTTCAAATGTAATGGTTTAATGATATTATTCTTAATTATTAACACTATTTTTTCTTCTTTGCTGTATCTGAAATGTGGTATCTGCAGTTACAAGAGCAAGGGCACCTTGCAGAAGTTAGCAGATATGCCAAGTTTGTATTCCAGCCCTTCACTGTACGAAATTATTAAGTGCAATTGCCTGAAAAAACATTTGGTATCAGTGGAGCTAAAAAGCATGAAAAGGTCCAGACTTGACCTTTGGAAAGGAAATATTACCCAGGCTTGGTGAAGCGTCTGCACCTTTTGCTTCCTCTTGACTGAATTGGTATTTGAGGATTTATTTAAAAGTGAGCCTGTGCTCAAGTGTGTTCCTGAATTGTGGTCTCCTCTCTTCCTCAGAAAGAGGACAGTGCTCCCTTCTTCCCTATGGACCTTTCTGACCATCACAGGAATGCCCCACCTGACTCTGCAGGGGCAGTGTTTGCCCTCCTGTCTGGCACACCGGTAAATCCTGACAGTATTTTTTGAAGCGTCTGTTTTTGAGAAGAGTGGATGAAGTGAGGACCAGAGACCATGGTGATGCCTTGTGAAGGCTAACCTAGAACAGAGGCTAGACAGAGCTAAAGAATAAAGTTGGGATTTATTAGGAGGCTCAATATGTCTACCTTGGGCAGCGCAAGAGTCCACCCTAGGTGAACCCAAAATGGTCACAGAAAAATGGACCACTGGTCATGGGGTCTCTCACTTTTATAAGTTCTGGTCCATTTACATATTGGAGCTAATTGTCCAATTACAGCTCCAGCCCATGAGTTCCCATCCTTCTTTTTTTTTTTCTCTCTTCATTTTGCTGTTGTTTATGCTCTTGGGCCTGAGATCTGGATCAGTTGTCCTTGGTTTCCAGCTAGAGAAGGAATTGTTTTGTCTCCCTACTCTGTGAAGAGAGCTTACCACCCCCTTATATGAAGCCCAGACCCACACACTAAAGCAGCACAGAATCTGAAAAATATAAAAGCTAAAACCTGAGCCATCAGTGGGACACGCTCTTCTTCAGACTTGGTGGCGTTGCAAAGTGTTGGTGCAAAATTCATCTGGCCCTAGGCGAGATGTACTTTTTCTTATTCTTTTCCTGAAGTTAACCTTCTGTTATTGGTCATGTATTACTGCAAGTGCAGTAAGCTTTGGAAATTTTGATAAATGGTTTACAGGTGGGAAGGAATAAATACAGCACTAGGCATAGGAGGATCAGTGTGAATGTCCCCAGTTCGATATGAAACACATTAAATAATTAAATTCTCTATCTGCATTATTGCCCCTATACTGAGTATAAAAGTTGCAGTTTCTTTTGTATTATCAAGTCAAACAAGCAGAAAGGGACAGGAATTTGCAGAGTGAATGGCAGTAGTTGCCACAAAAATCAAGAGATATTAAGGTTTTAAGGAGCAATCAAGAAACAATTTCTGTTAAATTTATCTATGTATGAGTAGCATACAGTCACGGCTAGGCACCTGTGTATACCATGTTCTTAAGTAACATTTCTCATCTATAACTTTGGCAGTTTGACACAAAGAAGTAAAGTATTTTGACTTTTATCAGATTAAATTCTCAACAAATAAATTCTCATCTAATTTCCTTAGCTGATTTCTGTTCTTCCTGTTAGACTGTGGTGCCTAATGCTATAATTGGTGCCTCTGATGGGGCAATCAGTCAAATCTTATGAGTGTGCCATGCCAACCACAGCATCTTCCCTCAATGAAGGGATGCTGGGACGTCGTGTCCCCAACATCCTCTGATTTGTGGCTGGTGAGATAGGAAGTTCTGAGGGGATACAGGAATAGTGGGAATACCCATTAAAACAAGCCCTCATGTGAGCAGCAGAGCAATACAAGCCCAGTTCTCTCTGGATTCACCTCATCTTTGGATTTTCTGGTGCCAAATGAGGCAACGGTTTCTTCTTGGCTGTTTTTGAAGCCTTCACAACTAAATTCTGGTGCCTGGTATGGGTGGCTTTAACTACAGCCATGTCTTTGGTGGGAATTTAATCCCGTTTATGAACCCTGCTGGACTTGGATATTTGGGGCTTTGCTAACACAGCAGCTAAACCTGACCGGTAAACCTTCTCTTGTTGTCTTTGGTTCAAGCAAAAATTCCAGGCAGGAGCTGTTAAACTGTGTAGGAAAAATTGGTCCCGGCAGGAGCTGTTAAACTGTGTAGGGAAAATTGGTCCCAGCCAGGAATGGTTGTCAGTGCTATCATGGCTGTTTTCAAAAGTTACAGCAAGTTTTGTTTTTTTACTGTAATTTTTTTTAAAAGGTTGAATTTTAGGTAGACATCCCTTGGGGTTAGGCTGTCATAACAAAGAACAGAGTGTGCTATCACACAGTGACACGTAACAGGAGATACATTTACTGAAAACACTAACAAAAACATACCTAATAAAACTGCAAACCACAATATTTTTTTTCATAATTTACCTGATCTTAAAGCTCATCTATTCAAAAGAAAATCAAATTGCTACTTATAAATAACGTGAGTCTTCAAATGTCTTTTTCAGATCTTCATATTTTAATAGTTTCTAAACATAGCATCACGTCAAATACTTGAACAGAGCATTTGTGTTTCCACAGCAGTGCTTCAAACTTCAGTCTCTTGTGTTTTCATGCAACTTGTATCTTTGTTCTGTGCGAAACCATTCTGATTGTTACTGGTGCTGCTTCAAGGCGTTTTTTACCCAATTCTTTAGGGAATTTTTAATCTAATAAAAAGACAGGCTAAATTATGCTTTGGCATAATACTCCATAAAGCTCCTGAGATTTTCTTTTGTTTTCCTCTCTTTCAGATGCTGAGTCATCATGTTTATGAAAATCATACATAACTATCTGGAAATCGTATAAATTATTTAGAAATGCTGACTGCCACACTTTATCTGCTAAACTAAGCAAGCACTAAACTGGCCTTGATCGATGTGCTTCAGTCAAGGGTGCTGCAATTTACTGGCTCTGACCTTCTCTGCATGTTTAAGAGCCTTAAATGACAGGGAAGGTCAATGGCAATTACAGCATTTAAGAAACTCATGGTGAGTGAGGCAGCTAAATAACTACAAGGATTTAGAGCAAGCTTGATTTATTTCCTTTTTTTTTTTAAATGCCCATATCATCACTTAGCAAAGATTTCTTCATTTGTGGTGAATGAATAAGGTAGATCTAGAAGCAGTGAATTCAAATTAAAAAAATCTGCCTTCATGCTTCTAAAAATAGGCTTTTAGGCCATCTGGAGAATGTTAATAACGAATTAAAGAATGTTGTTAATAATTCCTGGGTCATTCCAAAACTGTTAAAAGATCAAGATCCACATTACAGTGATACAGGTTGTCATACCAGCCCCCGTGTATTGGACCAGCCTAATAAAATCTAATCCTGTTTTCTCAATCTCAAACTCTCCATTTTGGCCAATGGGAGATGTTTAAGGATGCAGTACATGCACACATATCTATAAACATTCCTGCAATGTCTAATAGTATTGGGTGATTTTTTATCTGTGTCTAATCTGTGGTGCTTTTAAAAGTTCTAATGATAGAAAGTGTGCCCTTTGTGTGACCTGGACCTGCATTCTCAAGGTTTTTCAAGTTGAAGGGCAGGCAAACCCCATTAATTATGTTGTCTCCTAAGGTACATGTGATGCTCTTAGAATTCAAAAGTCTGTTGGTTTTCAACATGAAGCAAAGTGATCCTGCTTTGCTCATTGGTGTGTGTTGTTCTGGGGGATTCCTCCAGGACACAACATTGAGAAGAGTTGATGGGACAAAATTGTTCCCAGTTTTGTAGCTGACACCTTCAAAGACTCAAACTGTCCTGACCAAGCTGTTTGCATTTTAACCTTGTCATGTGAACACTTCCAAGCTATTTAATCCAGTGCAGCATGACAGAAATAAAATTAAACCTTGTTTCAACAGCTGGAGTCATTTTATCTCAAACCTTTTAGTTAAAGATCACTTCCTACCTTTTCCTTCACTACACTGCATGTCTGCCATGTGCTTCTTGGGTGTAAATATTATGTAGAACTGTGCATTGTGCAGAATTTCAGTGTCTCTGGTCAGGCTTTTGTTTAAAAACCATTTTGTGCACCCAGGAGTAATTGGAAGGTATATATGGAGTTGTATTTGGACATACTTGTCCAGATTTTCCTGCTTAAAGTTGTAATTTTGCCATCAGCATGTGTGAGGTGGCATTAGTGCTCCCTGCTTTGCAGGGGTAAATCAGGATGGTTGTTACTTCTGCCAGGTCACTGGGATCTTAACTAAAAATGCACATTTTCATCAGAAGTCCTAGGTTAATCACAGTCTGTGTGTGCCTCATGCAGGGGGATTTAATGCAATTTTTAATGCAGTGGAATTTGAGTCTGTGGGGTGTTATCTATGCCCTGGGCTGGCCCTGGCGTGGGTGTTGTGTCATCTCCACCCTTGCCCATGTTCCCCAGTGATGACAGAATGAGAAAGTAATTATCTGCCACTCCCTGGCTCCCAAAACGGAGCTCTATTTGCAGTCTGGTGTTATCTAAGATGCTTTTGTTCACTTCATCAGCTGAATATTCATTTATGCATCAAATTGCACATTTGTTGAGAAAAATGAGGGCTGAAGCTTTTCAGTACTTAGATTGAGACGCAGAAATGAATCACAAATCACTTAAAGAATTCTGTGATTAATCCCCTTATTGCAGTTGCTGGAAGAACATGTATTTAAGCAACCATCATCACTGCTTTCTAGTGTGGGCTGTGCTTACTGCAGTGAAATGGTGAGCACCTGTATAAAGGAGACTTGTAAAAAAAAATGTTTAACATAATTTGAGATTCACACAAAGTGCTTCCTTTCTACTTTGTCCAGATTTACATTTGCAGTGGGACTTCCAGGAGTGAGGAGTTTATGTTTATGGGTTGGGTTTAATTTGTTTTTATGAACTGCAATGTAGGCATCACCTTCAATACGTCATAAGAAAGTGGTCTGATACCCCCCAGTTGTGTGTTTCAGGGCTTCCTGAACTCAGGCTTGGAGATCTAGAAATGCTGTCATTTTTCTCTATTTTTTTTGCAATATACTTTCCATTTTTCTTATAACAAATGAGAAATATTAGCATCTGGTCTGGTTGTCTGGGAGTACAGTTATTCATGCATGCGTTTCATTTCACTAAGCTATGAACGTTATTTAAATTTGCACAGAAATAATTTTACTGGGATAAGTGTGCATAAGTATGAAGAATATGCTGTTACTGGGAGGACACGTCCTTTGTATGATGAATGCTCTGGGGTTTTTTTGAAAGGTGTGATGAAGAGGCAGAACAATTATTCTGCTCTTATTTGCTTCTCCTCTTTGTGCCCCAAATACATCTTCCTTTTACTAAAGGGCTGGTAGTGAGCTTCAATAAATCAATTTCATGGAGGCAGAATACTGGCCAGAGGATGCTGGTTAATGTATGGAAATGACTGCACTTCATGTGCTTTGGAAAGTTGTGGCTGGGAAGAGCTGCAGAAATTGAATCAGGTCACACTGTTACCTGTGAATGTCAAAAGCATCTCAGTGAACCAAGAAAGCCACTTAACAGGGCTTTGAACTCAATGATTTTATTCTAATTGGAAATACCTGCAAGGCAGCTGAAGAAAGGGGTGAACGTG
The DNA here is from genome assembly GCF_015832195.1 of Motacilla alba alba. Classification (NCBI taxonomy): domain Eukaryota; kingdom Metazoa; phylum Chordata; class Aves; order Passeriformes; family Motacillidae; genus Motacilla; species Motacilla alba. Next base: position 2,800,925 of record NC_052020.1, on the reverse strand, counting down.
GCAAATTCCTGATTGGCATCTTCTTGTCTGGTAGGCAGAGTGGACAACTGTGCTGAAGTAGTTTTGTTTCTAGTCTGTGAGGTTCAGAATCATCCAGGTGATGAGTTTTTACAGAGATTTCATGTGGGGGAGAGAAGTGAAAGCAGGAATGTACTGTAAAAGGAGGTTGCTTACAGGAAATCAATAAAGTGAGTGCATGCAAAGGACATGCCATTTAAGGAGGAAAAATGTAGGAAAGCATCATTAGTATATATTTGAAAAAAAGAAAAGTTGTTTTGGTTGATTAATTTTTTAAAAAAATTATATTTCCTATGATAAAGACACAGTTTTATCCCAAACTGATTTTCTTCCATTCCATGCCAGTTTGTGTTTTGGCCGGCTGGCTGTGTTAAGCTGACTGATATTTTGGGTTATTTGGTATTTTTGAACTTGGTGTTTACTGCCTTCTATGTATGCTTTAAATGTTAGTGAGGGCATGGACATTTTGGTGAGGTTCAGCCTGAATCTTCCCTTGTTGCTCAATGTTCTGCCTTGAATAGCTGCATTTTGCTTTTCTGTCTTGAAGGAACATCATGTTGGTGGGAATGAAAATGAAGCAAAGCCAGCAGGATTTTTAAATGAGGTTGATTTGACTTAGACAAGAAAAGTGCTTTGGGAGCTCTGAAGTGAAAAGATTTAACTTCTGTTGCCTTATACTATAAGTTGGTAGCAAAGCCACAGAAAGATTGAAAAAATTTTGAATCCCCTTCATTTCTTGTAGCCACATGAAAGAAATCTTGAGCACTGAAAGCTTGGAGAATAATACTGAATATGCTTCTCTGTTAATGATGGCCTATGTTAAAATAACAGCTGTCCAGTTGACAAAATTTTTTGAGACAAATTACTTTAGCCTATTAATAAACATGAATTAGAACATATTTGTCTGTACTCACCTTGAGTTGTAGTCATCAGTTATGTGTGGGTTAGGTGTATCTCCTTTAGCTTTCCTCATTATAACGTTGCATCCCTTCCAAAGTCATCCATTCTAATCTAGGGAAGTGGGACTTGGTCTTTTCTCCTGCCTGCCTGCCCTGTCCGGCATCCTTGCCCAGGTCCTCCTCACATGTTCTGAATCTATTTTATTTTATTAAATATTTTTGCCTACTTTGGACATTATGTCCCTGGTGAGCTCTATGATTAGTTATTTTTGCCAAAAAAAAATTTTGCTGTAGGAGCCCATTCTCTCTTAAACCTGCCCGTGCATCTACCACATAAAACAAGCAAAATATAAGTTAAAGGAGCTCACATTTTACTGAACTCCAGCAATTCCTACAATAAACAAAAAGCCAAAGGAAACCAGCTTTGTTAGTGCTTAGTTAAGTTTACTGAACAGACTCAAAGGGAAATGAGCACCATATGCAAGAGCTGAATATTGTTCCAAATGCTCCACATTGTTTTCTAGTATTTCTCCTGAGCTGTGTAAATTGGCCAGCATCTGTGAAGATGCTAAAAAATGTTTCTGCTGCTTGAAAATTAGAATATTCTCCTTCTGCAACCTGCCTCATTGCTTCTTCCTCTCTCCTACCCTGCTGAGCCTGCTTCCAGTTCTGCTTCCATCTGTTTGTAGGTTAGCACAGCTCAGACTCTTCAAAACTGCTGAACTTTGTCATCCATGGCAGTTTTTAGAAGCAAGATGTCAGAATTCATGTTGCTTAATCTCCTTGCTCTGCTATTAAAACTCATCTTCGTATTTACCACAGGCCAGGAGAGACTAATCTTAGCTCCTAGTAATGAGTGCTTTTTTAGTTCTTTGTGCTCCATGCATGGCCAACAAAGGCCTAATACAGAATGTGCATATTTTATCTTCACAGTAAGTTAACAATCCAATAAATGGAAAGCCTTTCTCTTCTTTCTCCATAATTCCTATCTTGCCCTCCCCCCCTATCATATGAACCTATGGAAGTATTGAGCTAATAGCACTAAGAATCAATTTAACAGTGCTGCAGTAGCGAGAACAAGAAGTGATAGCTGGGGTGTTTCTGCTGAGGCTGAGCCCCAGGCTGACAGAAATGTGTTTCCAGGGAAGTGTTTCATCCTGTGGCTGCTTCCAGGGCTGTTCTGAGCAGCTGCCAGTGGAGCAGAGGAAGCCACCTCCACGGACAGCGTGTGAAGGGTGCATCCACATGGAATGCAGGTACAGCTTGGACAGTTGCTGTTGACACTTCTCTCTCTCCCACAACCTCAAACACATCAGTAGCCTTCTGGATTTTCATAAATGAGTGTTTTAGAAACTCTTCCTACAGAAAAAAAATATATTCTTTCCTTTAGGCTGTCATGTTAAGCTGGTGGTAACTCCCAGTTGAAGCCAGAAGTCTCACAGCTCGTGATACCCAGGAGCTCACAGGAGTCTCCCATCTCTTCTGGCTGATGACTGCTCAGTGATCAGAGAAAACACAGCTTAATACAGTCAGCCTATAAAATCTGCTGCTGCTGCTGCTGCAGAATTCAGGGTGATGCAGAAGGGGTGCACGTGGTCTACAGGCTCACAGCCAAGTTCAGTGCATCCTACAGGTAGAGCATGTCACGCAAATTCTTGAATTACATGGAATCCCAGAATCCCAGAATGGTTTGGGTTGAAAGGTACCTTAAAGATCATCTGGTTCCACGCTCCCTGCCATGAGCAGGGACTCCTTCCTTAGACCAGGTTGCTCCAAGTCATGTCCAGCCTGGCCTTGAACACTTTCAGCTGTCTGGGCAAGGGACTGCCAGGGCCTCACCTACCTCGTAGGGAAGAATTTCTTCTTAATATCTAGTCTAAACTGGCCTTCTGTTAGTTTAAAGCCATTCCCCCTTGTTCTGTGCATGCCCTTGTCCAAAGCCCCTCTCTGGCTCTCTGGTAATCCCTCTAAGTACTGGAAAGGTCTCTAAAGTCTCCCCAGACCCTTCCTCAAATTAAACAGCCCCAGCTCTCTCAGCCTGTCTCTGCAGCAGAGGGGCTCCAGCCCTCTGATCATCTTAGTGGCCTCCTCTGGACTCGCTCCAAGAGGTCTGTGGCTTCTTATGCTGGGGGCCCCATATCAATAAGGTGGAAACTTTTTAACCTGGGTAGATCCTTCTTATTTTAAGCCCATTCTGGGGAACTAAGACAGGGAAAACTAAACAGTCGGTTGATGCAATTTGGAATACATTTAAAGTAGTAAGTTTATTGTGTTTTAATGCATGGTTTTTGAACCTTATAGAAAAGTTTGCTGCTGAAGACTGTTAGATGTAAATCTCTAGACCATAAGTAGGTAGTTTTAAGAGAGATATGCAAGACCCCACCTCTAATCCCAGACAACCACCAGCAATGGCTTTCTGCCATTTACAGGGAAGAATTCCTGCTGTGGTTTTCTGTGTTGGAGTTCAAAGCATGAAGGTCTGTGCTCTGCTGTCAAATGGTCAGGGAAAGTGGTTTCACTCCAGTAGAAACTCCATTTAATTTTTGGATTTCACTTCCCTTTCCTGTACTGCTGTGAACACCCAAAACTGTCCCCATTGTTGTCCTGGGTTTGGGTTTTCAGTGCCAGCAGAGGCTGAATTGTTTCTGGGGGTGACTCCAGCAGTGCCTTTGGATTGTGCACAGAAGCAGTGGCCAGTGCAGAGTCACAGAGACTAGTAAGTCCCAGATAAGCCTTTGGATTTTAGTTGCCAGTAGCCAAAATGTAGAAACCTCCTCTTGCCCTTCTCTTATCATCATTCCATTTTGTGAGATGAAACAGGATCAAGAGCTGGACTTTGTCAAGCTGCACGTTGACAGATATATGTATGGGATTGCCAGTTTGTGGGATGTCATAAGCTATCTCCTCCAGTAAAAATCCTCCTGATGAGGAGCTGAACTGAAAGATGATAAAAATCTTCAAGATAGGCACATTGCTTCAGAGCAGATAAGCCTGAATGACAAAAAAAGTTGCTGAACAAGCTGAATATTTTAGAATAAAAGCAGACAAAACCTGCAAGGTTAGTCATTGCAAATACTCTGGCTCTCGCATGCATGAGGTACTGCAACACATAGCTAAATCCAGTGGAACTGGGTAGGAGTCATACGCTTTAGGGCAATGGATGTGAAATGTCTGTAAATCTTGTTTCTGGGACCTTCTCAGTTCTTTCGAGCCTTGTGCTCAGGGAGACTCCCTTTTCCTGATGTGCTTTTGTTTTACCGGGAAGTGCTGTGTTACTGATTCACCTGCACCTCACCTTCTTTTGTGTATTTAAGCTACTTTCATAAGGAACTTAGATTTGTTTAGGGTAATTCTGTTTCTCCTTTTTTCTGCTAGTTCATCTTTTCTCCTCTACCTTCTTCCAGTACCTTTAGAACCCGTTTACCAGTTTTAAATCCACGTGAAGGCGGAGCAGATGTATCCAATCTCTAGAAATGGCTCAGTGAGGCTAATGAAGGTTGCTGGCTGTCTAGAGGGAAGGTGTTCAAAATTATCTTCTCCATGAGGGAAATGCAACCTCAGGCTGTGATGAGCACCCTGGAGGCTGTTCAAGAACATGTGTAAGAAATGCTGGATAGTTTAAGGGAAATGAAGATACAGCCAAGGAGAGGGGTCTCAGCAGGAGTAGTAAGGTAGTAGAGAAGTGGTTTAAGTCTTCAGGGGTTTGTGGGAAATGGGGACTGAGGTGGTGGGAGTGATTACTGGGAATGTCCCTGAGAAGGACTGATAATGATGGATGGAGGTGTGTGTGTATGGATGTAGGGCACAAATCCTCAGGAGATCTTTTTTTGTTCCACTGCAGGAAGGAAAACTTTTTTTTTTTTTGATGGCACCCAGTTAATTGTGGTTTGGTTTGATAAATGTTAATGTATTCCTGTGTCATAAAACTGCTGTGTTAGCATGTGTCTGGCTGCCATTTGTGGATTCAAAGCAGCAGTTTTGCTGTGCAAGTCCGTCTGCTCTTCAAACAATGGTGCATGAACTTGTGCTGACTTTTCCCTTTAGGTCAGCTTGCAGCTTCAGTCCTACAGGAACATTATGTTGGCAAATCAAGAAATCACTTCTCCCTCTTTGCTGCCACAGAGGAAAAAAGTTGTTGCCCTAAGCTGGTGTTAGGATATAAGATTTTTTTCCCCCCTGGAATTATTTCAGGTACTACATCATCCTTGCAGGTTGTACAAATCCATTTTTACATGTTTTCGTGACAGTGGCTGTTTAGCTGCTAAATATTGATTCAATCATTTTGATATAAATATGAGCTGCCAGAGAATCTGTATTAAGGTGCCTTCCAACCCAAACCATTCTGTAATTCTGTGATCAAAGTCAAGGTGGCTCTGCTCAGTCAATTAATATCTACAGAATAATTGTGCTGCTGTATGTATTTCTAGAATGTGCTAAAACTTTACATATGTTTCACGGTGCAGTAAAAAAAGCTTTATTTGGTGAAGACTTAAATAATGTAATGTGCAGGTTTCATAAATCTTTATTAACACTATTACTTTGCAACTTCTTTCTCTGACTGTGCCAGTCAAAACTAAAATAGGGCAAACAGGGCTTGAAGATTTCAAACGGCAAGTCATTAAGGAGTTAATGCACGTAATTGATGAGCAAGTGGGAATAGCATACATCTAATAAGAAATATATGCATAGAAATTGTAGCTGCCTACAAAGAACCATGAAACAGAACTGTATGAGCAATAAAACTGGAAATATATTCAGTGTTGCTTCAATTATTTTTGCACACATCTGAGATCAACAAGGGTATAAACTAGAGATTATAGCATTACATCACCATTAATAGAATGCCCTTCACTTTATATTTAAAAGCAGTTACCATATGGTTACTTCTGAGTCCTTCTGTGACTCTGGTTTTGATGGAGCATATGCTTCTGCTTCCTATTTCCTTTAGCTGAAGTGTGCAGCAAATCAAGCTGGTTTCCTAGCAGCTGGATCTCTATCCTTGGTATCTCAGCAGGGCAGCCTGCCCAGGGATCATTATATCACTTGATGGGAACTTGTTAGCTCTGTGTGGTTTACTTTGGTGTGAGCACTCTTCTGAGTATCTGAGTGTTCCTACATCAGGGGAGGAGACTGCAGAGATGTTTTTCCTTGGATACATTGCTTGTTCCTTGGTCCTTGTGCCCCTCATGCATCTTCCCATTTAGTGACCTTTCTCCAGCTTGTCATGGCCAAGGGATAGGTGAACAGCTAATTTCCAAGTTCATTATCACTGCTCCAAGCATCAATTAGTAGTGAAATACAAGCATGGTGGTAGTAGTGGGAAAACAGCACCTTCACCCAATGAAGGGGGTTTAATTTTCATCTGCCCTCAGCGACATGAGGAATTGTCTCCAAAATGCTTCAGCCCTAAACTCAGAGAGATTGAATCACTGTTCTCCATTCCCTGCATCATGTTCTGCAGTAAGGAAATCACCTGCCTAGACTGTGCTGCTGGATCTGGAGCAGTTAATCAGGAGTGCGCTGCTGAGGTCCTGAGTAAGGCAGAACAACAACAGAAACCCCTCTGCCAAACCCAGCCTCAAAATACAGAGCAGGGATACAGAGCTGCAGCTTTGTTTTCCAAATGAAAGTGAAGAGCCCTGTAGTTAAATTTCTGCATTTGAAGTAGTATTGGATGTGAAAGCTTGTGCAGATGAGTACAGGAGGAATCCGACTGACTGTCAGCTTTAATTTCTCAGTCAAAGGATGTTTCTCTATTCATGTAATGTGGATCAGAGTGGCTGCCACCCGGGGGGCCACTCCACACTAGCCTGGCTATTCATGGCAGTGGGAGGGAGGGCTGTGCAGGAATGCACTGGCTCAGCAGCCAATGTGGTATGGTGCCAGCCACTCCCCCACTCTCGTGGGGGAACCTCTCATTAAAGACGCAGGAAAAATGTGTAAATACCTGAAAGTTACAATGCAGGATATAGAAAATGTGAGTTCTTGTGGATGATGCTTTGGGTCATGCTTGCTTTGTGGCAAACACCAGCAGCAGTGGTTGGTTCCAAGGTGTTTCATGGGGCTGTTCTGCACATCCTGAGTCACTGTTCCTCAATGTCTCCATTCCTTGTCTATAAAACAGGGACATGTGCCTTGCTTTTCCATCCCTTTTTGCTTGTGTCTGCCCATATTGTATGCTGATTGTGGCTGATGGTATCTCTTACCAGGTGTACAAATCCTACCTGATCTCCAGGAATACGGAAAAAAGGACGAATCAAAGCCATCTCTGTATATACAGATGAGGCTGTGATCACGTGGATTATACTGTGAGAGTCGGTTTTCTATGAAGAAACTGTCTTAGCAAAGACAGGCAGACAAACCCCTGCAAAAAGATGATGTTCAAGAATGAATTGAGTTCCCAAAAGCTGTCGACATAAATATGGTCATTGACCAACAGCCAACTCCAATTCCCCCCAAACCATAGAATAAATTAGGTCTCTTTCAGTCCTTCTGCAACACAATAAGGTGGTGAACAGAAGGAAACTGTATCCCATTTGCTACTTTATGGGATTTTGTTTGGCTGGTTTTGTTCTTTTATACAAAAAAAGATACATTCTAGCTGTATGTACCAACAAGTGTAAAAAAGAAAAAAATAGTTATCCTCAGTGTACTTCGATCAGATACGAGACCGGGGATTAAGAGGAGCTTTAGTCTCAGCTCATTAATTGTGCAGGCTAAGCATGTACAAGCAGTGTTTTTTTGTATCTTACCTTCCCTGTGCTGTGAAGGAGCCCCAAACTTTATATAGTAGATATTGCAGACATATATATATGTCTATATTGCAGCTATATATATATAGTAGATATTGCAGACATTCCTTCATGTTAGTAACACACATAGAAATCTTGGGCAAATTGTGGCTCGGAAATGCCAATTATCTTAGAATATTTCAACAAAAAATTCAACTAATTGAAACTGCTCCTGTGGTTTGGAAGGTCATGGCCTTGATTATAAGGAGAGGTGGGTACAGCGTTCACGGAGTGCAGGTTACTAAACTATGTCAGTCCTTTGTTTCTTGCCAAGAATTTAGAACTAAACATGAGTATATTTAAAAATTTAAAATCCATCAATTAATCAGAAGTGATAAAATATTTAGCAAGTGTGCTGTGGAGTGCAGATTGTTCAGATGAATGCAGTGAACCTGCTGCCCATTTTTTGGTTTACCTGCCTGCTGAGGACGTCGGGAGGAGCCGGGTGCCAGGCTGGTCCTGTCCTGGCATCTGTGGGGCAGGAATCCAAGCTGGGCTCTGACTGTGGGCCATCTCCTTGCTCCTGTGTGTAAAGAGCAATCCCTGCTCCCATCCTGGTTCCAGTAATGCTCTTTTCCTTTTCCCAGCAGAAAAAGCAGCTCAGAGCAATAAATGTCATTCCCATCCCTGCGGGGCAGTGGCCCCTGGTGACCTGCCCTGCCTGGAGCTGCAGCACAGGGGCTGCATGGCCTTGCTGGGGAGGTGTGGGAGGAAGAGCAGCCTGACAGAAGGGGTTAATATAGCTTTCCCAGGGCGGAGCTGGCATGGTCGGAATGCTCCGGGGGTCACCCTGCCTGGAGCTGTCCCTGGCTGTCTCTTACCGTCTGCTTTTATAGCAAAGAATCATGTTCTGCTGCAAACCAGCATGTAGTTAGTTAATCTATAAAAGGGAGAAAATAATCTTTGTAATATGAGATGTAGAGTTATAAAAGAGTAAATACTATGCATAGAAAAAATAGATGTATTAGTAATAATGTATTCCTGTGTAGCACTAGGAATTTTCTTTAATTATTAACCTGTTTTATGACCAGTCAGGAAAATCAAATATCTGATCTCTCTCACTGCCAAGTAATAAGCTGCCTAATTATTATTAATAGGAATATTGTGTGATGGGCCACATTCAAAAATTCTTTGGTATTTTTCCAAGTCACAGTGCAAGTGGGCTTTGATTACCATGAGCATGTCAATCCTAGCAGTCCTAGCAAGTTCCCTGGAAAGCGTTAGCCTTTCCCTAAGACAGGGCTTTGCCTCCTAAGCTCTCTGGGAGTTATTGTGCAGCCTGTTGTCTGGAGCCATCAGGATGCCCTGGTTTACTTGGGCATCAGTTGGCTCTATCCAGGCACCATCTGCTTGGAACCTGCTGCTGCAAAGCACTGGAAACAGTGCAAGATCAGATCAATACATTGCTGTGCATCCTGATTGTTAAGTTCTTGGAAATCAGAAGGAAAAGTAGCAGGATATTTTATCTTTAGGTATAAATTTGAAGGTAGATTAACACCAGATTAATAATTTGGGGAAAAAAATGTGTATGGGTTAAAATGCTGTACCGTTTTTTCTCAGCACTCAGAAATATTTGCCTTTTATCATGTGGTATAGTAATTAACAAGGACGTATGTGAGATTTAAAGACTGTCTTCTAGGATACACTGACTGATGTGAATTAGCCAAAAGCAGTGAGATGAATTGTGTAGCTAACCCAATTAATCTTCTTTACTTTTTTGCTGCAGTGATTTAAAATAAAAATCTCCAAACTTTCCCATGATCTTAAAGAAAAATGCTCCCACATCAGGGACTTCAGAAGGAAAACTTACTGTAAGCTCACAGTGGGACATCAACTCCCAGCAAGCCAGGAAGATAATACTATGGGCAAATTGAGCAAATGTCCTTGCCTCTCCAGTCAGCCAGTATTTGAAAGGTATTATCCTTGCTAAACTTGTCATCCACTTTAAATGGAAGTTGGACTGCAAATGTACATACTCTGCTTAGCGTGACTTTTGAAGAGTTGCCTCTGCAGTTTAGAGGTTGGATTTAATTCTTAAAGACCTAACTTTGCTGCAACTTTATTTAATCTCTATTTATTTGCTTTGCCATTCTCTGCTTTATAATCTAGGCAGTTTGTAAGGAAACTACTAATGAATAAGTAAAGTAAACAAGAAACATCCTGGAGGGGGAAAAAAACCTGAAAAGCTGAATATCAAATTAGATTCAGGAAATTTCTTTCTTGAAGTAATCAGAAAATAACTACTGTTACTATATTTTGAGGAGCAGAAATAACCTTTTTGATATGGAGTAGGCAGTGCAAATATTCCATGTGGTAGAATATTAAGTGAAATTGTGGGTCATCTTCTCTAGTCAGTGCATTCCACATAATTAAGGCTTGAATTGTGAAAGCTTCTGCTTGTTGTTGCTGTCAGTTGCCCATTTGACTCCTCTATTTTGTCCTATTATAGTAATTTCAAAGCTGGATAAGCCCAAGTATTTTTTAGTCTCATGAATACCACTGCTTCCTCATCCAAAGACTTCACTACCAAAATCTCCTTCAATCATTAAATAGCAACTGCAGCCTTCAACAGGTTTAGCCAAGTCAACTGACACAGCATGAGAGGCACATTTCCCCCTTTTAAAATATATATAATAAATCTGTCTTTCCGTAAGTAATTATAAATGTCATATACATTATGTGAGTGGAGGAAGAATATGTGGGGTGTGTGTGTGTGCAGACTGCTGACACAGTCTGACTCTTTTATGTATAGCTGCTGTAACAAACCAGATTATTTCTTCATTGTCTTTTATTTTACCAATCTGTAGACATTTCCCTGAAACATAGGTGGAGATGTCTTATAAAAAGCAAACCCACCACACACAGCCTGCTGTCGGTGCAGGGGTAGCAGTGGTGGTGGTGGCTCCTTATGGCTCATTTTGCATCTCCAGACTCTCTGCTCCATTTCTCCCCTAGCAAAACACATACATATTTGATGGGTTTGCATCAGGAATTTATCCCTTCTGCTCCAGTATGTGTGGAAGGCTGTCAGCTGGGGATTTCCACCGATGGCAGATCTTCCCACCTAACTGTGCATCACAGATCAGCAGTTCAGCACATCAGGGTGGTATTATGATTTAAAACTATGACTTTATGAACCAGAAAGCCTCCTACATCTGAACCAGAGGTGATTTAGTAAATTACACAGTATACAGTGCTCTTCAGTTTCAAAGTAAAAATTACATTCTCTGAAGGGACTAACTTAAAATGAGCTAAAGAATTTTAGCTGTTTAATTACTCAGCTTCATACCTGAAAAGATGTCACTCTGGCTTTTCAATGTGTTGCCTTCAGCAAGCTGAACAGGATGAAAGCCCAGAGATTTCAGAGGCTGCTGAAAGTGGAGCAAGTTGTTACCTGTTCTCCCTAAGATCTAAAAGGAGGAACAGTATCACAGCTTGGAATAGGGATGGTGATATTTTGCCTTCCTGCAGCATCAGGTTTGATTTCTACTACTTTGTGTTCCATGTCGCGAAATCCTCAAGAAAGACATGGATTGTTACACAGCTGTTGAACTTCATTCTGGAAATAGTCCTGTATCACTCTGGGAATTTTCAATAGGAAAGGGAGATCTAAGAAAAGGGAAAGGAAACCAAACAATTGCTAGAATTCCTTCTCCAAAATCTGATGTATCAGTTCTATAGGACTAAGGTACCAGTAGAATGTCTTTGCCTATTCTTTCTAATCAGAAGGTAAAATAAATGTTAAAAACATGATAATTTCCTCCCTGGTGGGATGTAACTTAGTCTCCTACTGAAAGGTCTCTGACACAGCTAATGTATTAGTGAGTTTTTTTGTCACTCTTTGTACATGAGCTAATTAATAATTTGGATGTTTTCGAACAGAAGCCTGACTAAAATCAGCCCTGACACAAATTATTGCCTGGACTCTGCCTATCAAGAGATGAGCTGTCCTTGAAACCTAGCTCTGACAAGGTTGTCCCTGATGATTTGGATGATCATAATGATCCTAATCTCCAAGTATTTCCATATTTTTAAGGAAGATGTTCTTCAGCATTTTCAAATCTTTGGATTTTTACAGATGGGAAGTAACAAGGGACATAAATAAATTAAGGGGAAATGCTTGAAAATTGTCCCAGCTTTTGAGAAACAATCTCTTAATATTTCCAGGTGTCTCAGCAACAGACATGGAATGTTAATTTTCTTCTCTGGGATTTGGGAATTTGCGCTTTGTGAGGATTTTGATAGATAATCTAAAATGACTGAATTGGTAGTGATAAATTCCCAAAGCAGCTAAAGGGGAAGTCCAGTTTTGGAAATGTACTAAGAGTGAACAAAGGAATCATCCCTAAGAGCTGCACAATGTGTGTTTTTCTCCTCTTTAGGGAGGCAGAGTGCAGTGCTACTCTGGGAATTGTATTAGACATGACACCTATAATGAGGGCTTTTGCCCATTAGTTTAATCTGATTTAAAGGGAAGGGGGGGAAAAAAAGAAGTCAGTGTCATAAATGCAGTATTTTTCATATCTCCTGCTGTAAACTTAGCCCTGAGGCTGAATGCAGTGTGTGTTGGAGGCAGTGCTGAGGAACTGGAGCTCCCACCTTGTTACACCCCAGCTCTGCTCCTGCAGTAGTCTGTCAGTCTGGCTCGTGTGTGTGAGGACTGTGTCAAGCAGATGCCATAGCATGGGTCACTAATTCCTTACTTTCTCATTATCTGAGCAAGGCAGATGCATTTCAGATTGTGAATGACCATTTCTAGACCTCTATCAATATCTGTTAGTGAAAGTAGTGATTTTTTTATGTGAAACCGATGGCTCCCTAAAGCAGCAGACAATAGGAGCTATTTACTGTGGTGGTCTGACACTTAACTGCATTGAGCCTTGTGAAAATACAGCCCAAGGGCAGTGCTGGAGTCCTACTGACCTAGAAATTGCAGCAGCTCTCCTGTGACAAAGTCAGAAAGTACAGCACTGCACAGCAAAAGGCTTTGGGGTTTTAAAAGAAAAAGTAATTGAAACAGACTTGCCCTCGGATGACCTGGCTCACCATGTGTTTAGGAGTCCCTGTTGCTCCATGTGATAACACTTCCAGCCTCTGACTCTGGGAATGGAGAGAGGGAAGTTTGCAGCTGACACAACATCTCTGCTCTCGAGGAAACATTTCCAATAGCTCTACTGTTCATTCCTGTGGCAAAGGAACGTATTTATCGGGTGACAAAATTTCACACTTGGTGCTGGTCAAAACTGGCTCAGTGTAATACAACTACTGCCATTCAGGCAATCTGAAGGACTTGGTGAAGATACTGAATTCAGCTGTTGCATGTGCTGGCTAAAAGGTGCAGGAGGACACTTCAACCTGCATATGTGAGCTGCACAGGAGGAGAGGAAGGGATGGTATTGTGAACCCCCAAAGGAGAAGGGGATTAGTGTCTGTTTGCCGGGTATTTCTCTCACTTACAGGATGGATGATGATTTCTTCATATACTGTGACACTGATAATCAAATCCACGAGGAAAAGAAAAAGTCTGATAACTCAGATAATTATTTCTGAAAAAATTCAGCACTGTGGACTTGGTTAGGGTGCTTTGGAGAGAATGCAGTCCCTCAGACTGTGTCTTTTTAACTAGGTCTATATAGCTACTACATGGCTGTTATTACAGCTATAGCTGTTGCATTTATGTTCTCTAAAAAAACACCAGAAACACGCAGTACAATGTGGAAAATGAGTTTAGAACATAAAATGGATTTTAAAAAATATCATTTTAATCAGATTTTGATTCCAAATATTTTGATCTTTGGAATAAGACTTGAAGATAGTTTGCAGGTAAAGTGTTGACACTGGATGGCTTGCCTGAGAAATTAAAAGTTGCTTACCTGGTCAGGAATGAACCAACATTGGAGAGAATTACTGTGGGAGGCACTCTCACTGTCACAGTGCTTAAACAGCTGAACAGTAGATGCAAGCTGCTCAGTGACAGAGCTCTTAGTGCAGTACAGAGTCTTGAGCTGGGTTATGTGGCTGGTCTTTTACAGTTGGCAAAATTATGCTCACTTCTCTAGAAAAAACCCTGTGCATCTGCAAGAGTCAGTGCTATACTTCAAGAAGTATAAGAATTATGCATGGCTGAGGCAGTATCTAGTTTTCAACATTTTTTGCAGGAACATGGGAGTTCCAACCTAATATAATTTGTATTTCTTTTGGATCATCTTTATTTTTTTTAAACCAAAATAACCTTACTTAGATCCATGTAACCTGGATACACAATCCCTCCAAACCCTCTGGATGACATCCCAGAACATTTTATCTTTTACTATTTCAAGAAAAGACTTTAACTTTCATTGAAGATAATACTTGTACTGCAACAGTTTGGGAGTATTTATTTGATGGTGCCTATGTTTACATGAGAGATCTTTGTTAATTTAGTTCACAGCAGCTATAAAAGTGAGCTGCTTCTGCTAAATGCATAATGCTTTCACTTGCCAAAAAAAAAAAAAAAAAAAAAAAAAAAAAAAAAAAAAAAAAAGCACCATGATCCAGGAGCAACACTTGGTTTATAAAGGCAGGGCATTTCCTTTGAGCATCTCAGGTGCCAAAAGTGGCTGTCAGGCTCCACACATTCCAGGATAGTTTTCAGGATAAAATTAACTTCCATGTTTCTGTGCATTCGCAATGAGCTCTAGTGACAAATAGCTCCCTTTGACTTTAAAGCAGGATTGTTGTCCTTTATAGTTAGATTCTAGGCTGAGAGCAAATAACTAAATATGCTGCCTTGGGGATCTGTTTCTTTTAGAGCATGTGGATTTAAACTATATTGAGAAATTACAGGAATCAGTTAATATTCAAAATTGTTGTATCAGTCTGTTTACTGTTTACTTCCAGATTTAGAAGATGAAAGCACAGCCTTGATAGCCATAGGTCTGAGTTTGAAAACTTGCAAATGTTCCTGGGGAAGAAATTGTTATTGCTGAAGGCTTTTTTTGATATATCTCTACTGCGTGTGGGTCAACTCCATCCTCCAAAGTTCCAGGATTCAACACTGATCTGAAAAACCCCAGCTTGCATACCACCTTGGGATTGCTGAAAGGAAATGCTGTAGCTCTCTGGCAGTTGTATTTTATAAATATTACACTGGGGTCAACCATAGGTAAATGTTGTAAAATATATGGCAAAGATTTAGAGGTCTCCTGGCAATAATTTTGACATGTCCTCTTTTATTAGTCTTCATATGGTTGTTTCTCAAGAGGTTGCTTCATTCATGCAGTGCTAGTTTTCCGTGGATACAGATTTAATTATGCAAGGGCAGTGTAGGAAAGTTGGTGTGCAACTTGCTCTTAGGAATTAGTTTTCCTCCAAAATCCCTTTATAATCCTGTTTTCCTGCTCTGAGGCTTTACATACTCCATTTAGTTTGTGTACAAAGACTTATTGATGTGGATGGTTAAGAGAATACATCAGTAGGTTTTATCTTTCTTTCAGTTCATTGAGACCTAGGAGTTCAGGAAAAACATGGTTTGCCCTTTTGGATTTATTTAAAATAGGAATAAACTACTCAGCTTCAGAACAAGAGGAAACATAGCCAGTATTTTGCCCCTTCAATAGTATGAAAACTTATTCAGATGATTGTTACTTGGGAGAAGGGGTGGTTGTCACCTCAGACTTTGTAGGCTGTTCTTGATGTGTGTTGAAGTGGCTGATGAGACCCTGCACCTGAAACGAAACTGAAGCATTGCATGGGGCAGTGTCTGCAATGGGAGCTACTTAATCCACTAAGCAAAAATTACTTTGGGATTTAGGGGATGAGATGTTAATTCAGAAGCCAGGTTTTCCTTGCTCATCATCACTTGTGGGAGTTCAGGTCCCCATGTCCATCAGTCTAATCTCCAGATTTAGAAACGTGGAGTATCCTGATTGGAAGGGACGCATAAAGATCGAGTCCAGCTTCTGTGACATGGTCTTGGTATTTTGGTGACAGACTCACAGAATATTCTGAGTTGGAAGGGACCTACAAGAATCATTGATTTGTGCTGGTGCAGGCAATGTTTGTGCTGATAAATAAGTGAACCTAGCCAATTGTCCATCCCCCCCCCCCCCGTTCACTAGGTCTTCGGGCAGTTCATCCCTCTGCTGTGCTGCAGCAGCATCCACCAAGGACCAGTTTTCCTTGGCTCCCTTTATCCTGCTCTATCCTTTAGCACTACCTCAACATGTCCTGAAGCCTTGGGCACCCCTTGATGCTCTTTATGCCACAACCCAGGGCACAAAACACACATCCCAATATTTCCTGCCATAAAACTTTCCAGTCGCAATGCAGTCGTTGCCTTATGTCAGGCACTTAACGGCCAGCAAACGATTCCTGCCCCTGTTTTATTTAGCTGTAGTCAAGGAGACTGGAAAGACTGGGATGAGATTCATGAGCAGAGATAAAGCTGGCAAGGTCTGGTTTTTCCTTGTACCCAGGGAAACAGAAAGCAGCTTTAAGTGAATGGGCAGGTCCACCTCGAGATGGAAGTTCATTGGTACTTAAAAATGCAACGTCGCAGGTGCTGGGTGCTGCCCCTCAATCCTGGGTTGCAGTCGGGGCTTCCCCTGTGGCCCTTTGCAGAGCGACCATTATCACAGCTTGTCCCAAATTGTGATCTATCATGACAGGCTCACACAGTTTTGGGCTGTTGGCAGTGATTCTACAAGCAGCCCACAACAAGCTGGGATTGGAAGAGCTCAAAATAGAAATTGGAGCTGATTGCTTTTAACCTATGCAGGCAATGTCAGGGAAATCTCACCTCTGTTTCCTTGCCTAATGTCAGTGTGCTCTCTTGCCAGCTGCCTAGCAATTCCTGGGAGTAAGGACTTTGTGTGATGGAACTGAACTTGGCATAGGCTCCTCAAATCCTCACTGTCCTTTCTCTGCTGTGTCAGACTCTGAAACGAGAATGCTGCACTTTCTGTTTGTCTGTGTGGAACATCATTTTTAACTCTGGTAAAATAAAAGATATTATGGTTGGGTCACAGTCTATTGTTTTGAGGGGATGAAAGCCTCTTCCACCCTTTCCTTCCTCCTGCGAGTTAGGAAAAGCATCAAAGAAACTGCTTGAGGTGAGCCAGGTCCTTAGAAGGCAAAGGTCCTTGCTGATGGCAGGGGTTTGAGCAGATCCCTGGGTTGAGCTGAGCTGGCATAGTAAGCTTGACTTGGTATCTGTAGGCTGACTGCCCTGTCAGCAGGCTGCTGGTGGCTGTTCATGATTCCAGGGTTCTTGCTTTGTTATGCAGGGGCTGGATGCTTTTCCCAGGAGCAGCCTGCAGGGTCTGTGCATTGTGCAAAAACGAAAGCGTGCACTGCCTTGCTGGCCCACAGGCTGCCCCGATGAGTCACGGGGCTTGCTGGGGAACCCACGGGCCAGTGCGTGCTCCTCGCAGGGTTCCAGTTTCTTTCTGCCTGAATAGCCTTCCTTGAGTAAGTGTTTACTTTTGAATTACAGGAACAGGCTCCAGCATCCAAAAAAGTAATAGAAAGAAACAGTGTTTCTGGGAATTAACCAAGCATGTGCAGTCAAGTGTATTTTCCTTCCTAGTAGCATTTTTTAATTATGCTATTACTTGGGAAATTTAATGCTTGTGAGAGCTACCAGGCTTGGAATCTGGAGACTGGATCGAAACATGCGGCGTTATCAGCAGCAGTGTTCTCTTCACATTCACTGACCTTGCTGTAGAGCCTAGGAATTATAGCTGGGTGCTCTTCACTTCTTACCCTTTTATCTGTGTTTATTGTGAAGTGCACAGTTTTGCATTAAGAAGTGAGTTTATCTTGAATAAATGGTCACTAGCTGTATAGAATATTGTTCTGTTTTCTCCTTTAAAACTCCTGCCATTTATTTGGTGAGAGTGGAAGTTGTAACTTCACTGTGGGTATTTTTCTTCAGTAGAATCAAGTCATCTTGTTTCTTACTGTTCTGGTTTGAAAGCAAAACTAGCGAGAGACTCCAAGTCAGAAATACAATTTATTAAGAAAAGGGAAGGAAAAAAAAAGAAAGGAAAAAAACCCCAAAATACATGCAATAATACAAAAGAAAAACCACTGACAGAGTCAGAATACAACTTGACACCCTGCTAGTTAGGGTGGTGGTAGCAGTCTGTATGATATGTTCTTGTTGAAGTGGTGATCATGTAGAAATTATCTGGTAGCTCTTGTCCTCTGGAAAACCAGTGGGTAAAGGTGGCTGTTCCTCTAGGAATGCAGTGGAAAGACTGACAGCTCTGTCCCAAAACCCAGACAATATCCAGGTGGGGATGCTTAGCTCCTCCCTCCTGGGCGGAGCATCTCACCACAGGCTGTTATCATTCTCTGAGTCATGTGGTGGGTCCATTAAACAGAAATGGCTCCTGGAGGGAGTTATCTCTGTGTCATGAGGTAAGACATTGATGGGCCCATTAACAGGAGGTAAGGAAAAAAACAATGTCCCTTCTGGTTTCAGCAGCTCTTGAAGATGGGGATGGAATACACCTTTATATTGTTACCTAGGGCACTTATATATTGGTAATTGCCTTTTTGGTATAGCAACACTGTGATAATTTAATTTTTTTAAACATGGTCAAAGAGGTCTGATAGCTACTTTTATTATTAAGAAAGCAGACCCCCATTTCCAGTTTCAGAGTAGTAATTTCCTCAGATATCTCAATGCTGCATAACTTAGGGAGCTTTCTGTGATTGTGGATGGAACTGCTTTTAGTGAGAAATGAATTCATCTTTCTTTAAACCTTTGCAGCATAGACATATGCAGTTGAACTGACTGCCTTAGGGCTCCTTTTACAGTTAAAGAACAGGAATAAGCATTTTTAGGATGTGATTCACCTGAACTATTTTAGGTACACACCACTGGATGATCTCAGTGTGCTGTAGCAGTGCTGTTTCTTGCCTTGATGGCAAAGGGAGTTTTAGCTGGTCCTGGCTTTCAGTATAATCATATGTTCTTCAAGTAATCATTCCTTCTGTGTCCACTCTGTGTCCTAGATAGATTTGTGTTACATCCAAGGCGATCTTTTCTCAAGCTAACTTCTCAACTAATACACCCTACAAGCATCCTCAGCATCTGGTTTTGTGCTTTGAAGGTACAATAAGACTCATGCTATTTTTTTATTTGATACTTTCACTTTTCTACTTTCACACTCATAATTCCTTCAGCAGTGTGATTAGAGACCAACTCAGCCTGCCTTGTATGACTGAACCCTGTGAGTTCCTTCAAACCATTGAAATTCTAGTGTGGGATTGCCTTGGAGACAGCAACTACAGAATTGATGTGTAGAAACTGCAGAAGAAAAGTAGAGAAAATGTCTTGTGTGGCTGAAAGAAATAGTCCCATCGATCAAAAATATGGGAAGTAATTAAGCTTATGTGCTGCTTTTTTAGCTTTAGTGCCAGTTTTGCATAGTAACAGCTGATGGGAGGTGGGATGAAGTCCTGTGTTCCCCGGCCTGTTGCACTTTTCCTGTTTCATTAACCTGTCAGCTTCTCCTCAAGGTATCGGTGTATTTTTAATAGAGCTGCCCAGCTGCTTGCCTGGAGGCTGGGCCATCATTCTCCCATTCTTTTCTAAATAGCCCTGAAGATGCTCCTAAGAGAGTCTGAAGCTCTGTACTTGGTCCAAGAAGGTGGCCCAACAAATCTATTACAAAATTTAGGGTTTGGGGTTTTTTTAATCCGTGTCTCATGCAGCTCTCTGTTTTGTTTTTTTTTTGTAGGAGTGAACAACAGTGCAGCTAGAAATGCTAGGTAGCCTTCAAAATCTGCCCTATAAAGACCAGTGAAGAGGATATGTGGATGAAGAATAACCAAAGTATTTGTTTTGGCTTTAATAATCTGCATATCTTAATGATGATGCTGTACAATGGAACTAATTATGATAAGAAAATATCTTCTGTGCAGGAATGCACAAGGAAAAAATGGCTTGCTTTTGATCCTGTTGTTTTCCTAGCTGGACTGACAGCTGGCTCAAATTATGGGAGGTGCTGTATTGCCACTCTTCATTTCCTTCATCTGGAACATGCATAGATTTGTTTATACAGGGCCATCTTTCTTCTTCAAGTACAGTGGATATTTCTGCTCCATGGAGGGATGGCTCACTGTTACATCCCAAAGGCTATAAATATGTTACACTCTGCAGCATATTGGCTCAAACCCTGATTTAGTTGCTGGTGAGCAAGTTAGTCATCCATAATATCCACATGAGACTCTGGAAAACTGGCCCATATTCTGAAAAGGAGAAAGAAATTAAATTATGATATTAATATGTATATGTATTATGTATAATATATGTGTATTATGTATATAATATGTGATAATTGTTATTAAACCCTCTGGCTTAGGTCTGGACTCGACTGCCTTTGGTGGAGCAAGGAAAGGCTGGGCATTACTTCACACTCACCAGGTGCCTGTGAGAGAGGCTGTGTCACTCCTGTGACATACCTGCTTCTTCCAGCAGCTCCCTGGGGTGAAACTGCCAAGAAGCTATGGTTAGTTTTGCTGGAGATCTGACCCTTACCTTTTGTTTGGACTGACCTTTACTGTTGCGTATTAGGAATAGAGTTAGTTTTAGTCCAGCTGCATCCAGTGAGGACAAAACTCATGCTCTCATTAGTCTGTAATCACACACACATATTGCTTCTGCTACCCCTCTGCATTTTAGCACATAGGTAAGCTTATGGAGCTCAGTGGGTTTAGTGGAGATGTCAGTCCTAAAACAGAAAGCATGTTTTTGTTTTAATTTCTTAGCTCAAGCACAAATCTCAGTGACTTTTAGATGGCATGGAGCAGTATCCATTCCCTCTTCTATTCTCTACTTTAAATTAATAGCTCCGTGCTATCAGCTTAATATAGTTCAGTTTTTATCACCACACAATCCCAGAATGTCTTTGGGTGTTGTCAGCCACGAACACGGAAAATAATCCCTCATTAGGATGAATTATCTATACACAGCACAAGCTAGGGAGGCCAGTGCAAATAGTTTTGTATTGACAAGGGCTTCCTGTTTAGTACAAGAAAGTCAAGGCACCTGAGGTGAAACGGCAGCAGCAGATTCAAATTTCATCTCAATGGGTGCAGGGAGCTGACATAAAACTCCCAGTCCAATATAAATAAAACACCAGCTTTTGGCCACTGGCAAGACTTTCTCCTCGGAAGGGATTCCAGTAAGTCATTTGGCACATGGCACTGTTTTGTTTTTTGAGAGGGAAAAATAACAGGTTTGGGTTGGAAGGGACTTTTAGAGGTAATCTAGTCCAACACCTGCAATGAGAAGGGACATCTTCAACTAGACCAGGTTGCTCAGAGCCTGTCCTGGGGTGACATAACCTCATCCAACTTGGCCTTGAATAATTCCTGGGATGGGGCATCCACCATCTCTCTGGGAAGCCTGTACCAGTATTTAATCACAAAAATCTTCTTCATATCTAATCTAAACCAGGCCCCTTTTAGTTTAAAACTGTTATCCCTTACGATGGGCTTAAAGATTTTTTTTCTGCTTTTACTTCACAACACAGGCTGGACATTGAGCATTCAGTAAAAGTGTGTTAAGAGCATCTGCGAGGTGCAGGCAAAGAAAGATCAGGGTATTGAGGTTTAGACTTTGACAGGCAGGGGAGAGACACTTCTTGCTCTTCTGTCATTTCAGGATGATACAATTAGTGTGTCTTTGGTACTTCTGTCTGTATGTTAGAAATTATTCTGTGCAATTGGGTGCTAAAAAATATTCCACATAATCTGTTTCTTAAGGCTATATTCATTTTTTCCTACCACAAGCTGCTATCTTTCCAACTCCATGTAGCAACCTGAGAAAAGGAGATTCCTTACTTATGCTAAACATAAACCCTGTACGCATGAGTAAAACTATGGTGTTTGAGCATCTAATCCCATACATATCCATAGATATCACTGCTATTCAAGCAATCTGTTTTTATTTTCTTGACTACTGCATTATTTTTATGCTGCAGAAGTCTCCTGGACAAAAAAAAAAAAAAAAAAAAAATCCTACATGGCTAGATAGCAGTTCACTTTAGCTAAACCACCACGGTTTTGTTTAATATAAATTGCTTCTATTTTAAAGCCTGGGATTGTCCACATGTTGTTCTGTTGCTGCTTAGTTCAAATTTATCCATCCACCAGATCCTTGTGATCCCCCTTAAGGTACTTACCGAGCACAAGAAGATCCCCCCTGTAGCCTTCTCATCTTCAAATACATACGCTTAAGCGCCTCATCTTGTCATCTTAGCAAAGGCCCTGCCTGTGTTTGGCCAGACTCCCATCTCTCTTATGGATATTCTCCAGAATGTCTGTGTTGCTCATGTTAAGATAAGATGTGCCCAACTCCAACTTATGCCCCAAAATGGCCATTTGTAATGGCATAGTATTTTTTTTTAAAGTTCGGAAATCGTCCTGTGCTGAGTTTCAGGAGCCAGCACATTGTTCTTCCCCTGGAAGGGGTGGGAGTGCTCTGGGCTTGGCTCTCGTGGCTGTCAGGGAGTAAGGAGAAGGCTTGCAGAAAGTGATGGTTTTTTACTGTCACCATGTTGGTGACAGTAACTGACTGACAGAGCAACAGCTTTAAACAGGATGCCAGGTCAGCAAACTTCTCAGCAGAGGCTGAGTTATGGCATGGAACATGCCAGCTGAGAGCAATTGGAATAGCTGACTGTTCTCAAAATACATGGTTTACACTGAGAGTGGTAGAGAGAAGCCGCACTTTTTTGCAAAACTCGGGCAATAAGTGTTTTCCATCTGTTTTTTTTCAGCTCGCATGCAAAAATTACTGGTATTGAAAGATTTCCTTGCTGTATTCACAGCCGAATGTTTGATTTACTTCACTATTCACAAAAATTACTGGTATTGAAAGATTTCTTTGTGATATTCTCAGCCTGATACTTGATTTACTTCACTATTCATGTCTGCCAGGAAGTGAAAATTCGGGCAAGCCTGGGTAAAGTGCGTTGAAAAATAAATGGGCAAGCAGTGATGGAAAAGCTGTGAAGGTGTGATTTGTGTAATTGAAGGCCAGAAAGGAAAAGAAATGTTAGCCCAGCCTTGTGCCACTTGTTCCTGACAGCATGGCATGAGGATCAGAGATTTATCTGGAGTTTAAGGAGCAAGAGCAAAGGGCCTGGAGGTAGGAGAACAAAAACCTGAGTGATCTGGTATACAGAACTGTGGGGCTGAGCTGAGTATAGAAAAGAGTTCTGTGTTTTATCAGTTGTGCCATTTTTAGTCCTTTCAGTGTCACAAGGCTACTCCTTATCATAACATCCAGTGTAAGAGCATAGTCTTTTTCTGAAAAAGGGTTATATCCTGGCATTTTCTGTCCTTTGGTTCTTGAGCCTTTTTAAAAATACTTTTTGCCTTTGAGGGAGAGAAGAATTGGTCCTGCACAGAATCTCCTTTCCTTTGATGCCTCTCAGTCATGTTGATCCTGCACTTACCTGATGTTATAGCTAGATGTCAGCCTCAGATGTGAATCTGTCACTCACTCACATTTATTTTTGCTCCTTGTCTCTCCACCATGGGTCTGCTGGGATAGCATGAGAACTGGGACCTGCCTCCTTCTCAAAAGCCTGACCTAGGGGTTTAATTATTAAAGTTAACAGAGCCAGTAGAAAGGATTTGCTTTTAACATGCTTGGAGGGGCATCTGTGCTCATGGTAAAGTATGGCTTTTTGTTGACTGTTCTGGTGGACTGTTTGTTTTGCAGGCAGAGCCTTTGCCCATAAAGCTCTGCTCACATCCTTTCTCCCACAGCCTTCCCTTAGTAATGCAGCCTTAATGGGTTCCAGGAGCTTCGACAGCAGCTCCACACAGGCCAATGTGGTGAGACACCAGGGCAAGGACAGAGTCAGAGCTGGGACAATGACAGCAGCCAGTGCTGGGAAAGGGTGATTCAGCTGTTCAGTGACTGCTCACTGAAGCCGGCAGCCTTGTCAGACAGCAGGGCACATTTGGGCAGATGGAAGGATGCATCAGCTCACAGAGAGCTGTGAGTCACAGGGTGACTGATGCTGGGATAGTACAGGGTCATGATTCCAGGCCTGATTTGGGGTGGGGTGGTTGAGGTGAATGGGGAGAGGCCGGGCCACTGCAGTTCAGAGGGGCTGTTTTGGTTTAGGGCAGCACAGATGTTTCCTTTGCCTGTGCATGGCTCTCTCTGAACTGCAGCAGCTCAAGGCCTGGCTTACGGGAAGCTGGAATCAGGTGTGCATTGGGAATGGGGCACACATCTGATCCTGGTGACTTTTTCAGTCCTGTCTCTGAGTCAGTGTCATGGGATGGGATGGACAGTGTGGATTGGTACTGAAGTTTCAAGCACAGTTTTCAAGACTTCAATGAGAAAATTGCAAATTATATAATATAAGGATTGTATATCCACTATTAAAAGCAAGCAGGCAAGCATAAAAGCCCTTGTCTTTCTGTTCTAGGCTTCAGAAATGTCTGTTTAGTGTTTATGTTGCCAGGAGCTTACTGCTGCGGGCATTTAAATGCAAGTGGTTACCTGAGGGCTCACTAAGGTCTGATCCCTGTCTCTAACGCAGTTCAATTTATCTGAATAATCTTTTAGCCCAGTCTGCTCTTTCCAGGAAGGACGGAAATTGAGAAAATTCTCTCCTGCAGCTCACTGTGTTTCTTGCCTCACTTCAGTAGGTTTAAAGCAAAACCAGCTCCTCAATACATAGATTTGCAGGGTAAATGTGGTGATATGCTCTAATATCAATGTCTTGAAAAAAAAGTTTCCTGAATTATAGGTTCTTGAGCTTAAGGGAACTCATCACTAAACTGGGCTGAAGGTCTGTAGCTGCCTTTTCCACTCCACTGAATTACTGGAGTGCCAGTGCCATCTTCTACATCGTAAGCAACAATAAAAATTGGGGTGACATCGCATGTGCCTTTTGTTACACTATTCCTTCTCTTGTTTCTCTTAATTTCCCCTACTTGCCTGCACAGAGATGATTTCCTTTCCTGCTTTTGTTTCCTGCCAGACTCAGGACAAAGAAAAACAGCAGGTGTAAAGACAGAGCTGTCGGCAGAACAAATTCATTGGCGGTATTTTGAATGCTTTAGGTGACTTGCTGTAGAAATAGGAATATTTTACTATGATTATTTTTGGTTTGGCAGGGACGTTTGTCTGTTCAAGGTTTTTTCCCTGTTTTTTTTTAAAAAGAGAGCTGTACTCCTGACTGCGAGACAAAAATCTGGGCTCAGTGGCTGAATTGCTAAAATCCTAAAGTCATTTTTATTGGAAGGGTTTCGTGAAGGCCATCTGGGAGTGGGAGTATGCGTGGGAGTGTACTGCATAGTGCCAGGGCTGTTCCCTGGAAGGGTGCAGGCTTCCCCCCTGCTCTGCACAGGTGGCAGGGACACAGGCACTGCAGTCTGCTTGAGGCATTGCTGCCTCCTTCCCTCCTACCATCACCTCTGGCTGATTGGTGCTGCTTCAGGCTGGCAGCAGCCAGACCTCTCTAGACCCTGTAATTCAGGAATTGCAGCAGAAGTCAACCCTTCCATAGCAGGTACAAAGGAGGTAAACCTTCTGTCACACCATAACTCAGTGCTTGCTGTATCTCCCGAAGGTTATCTCAGGGAAGAATAATTACTTTAAAGATATTGAGTCATCCTTGGGAAGTTGCTTCCAGAAACTGAAAACTTAAAAAAGCTTAAAAATCTTAATTTAGGTTTTCTGTGCATCATTATTCAAATCTGGAACTTACTACTGAAGGAAATTGTCTCCCATTACCTGTTTTTTAAAATACTGTATCCCGGGGGAAATACGTTACCCATAGCTCTTGAGAGTGTCCAGTGAAATTTTGACTGTGAGGTGAGCTAATGTGTCAATGTTTTCTGGTTTTCTTTAGGAAATCAGTAGGCCATACTTACCCATCAATAGTAGCTTTATGGCCAGTAGTCACATTTTGCAGTGTGTCCTTATGCACCTCTTGCATGCTGTAGCAGCTACATGATAGTTGCCACCTGTTTTGGATCTTCATTTATAGCAAAGACAACTACACACAGTATAAATAGAAATAACCACTGGGTTTTCTGGGAAAAAACTCTATTAAGCATGCGATCTGCAGTAATGTAAGAACAAAATGGGTTTTTTTCTCCCACTCAGTAAGTTCTTTCTTACTGGAAATAATGAATGCAGACAATTATCTGAGAGAATGCGGAGGATTTTTAGTAATATATAATAATATGGCAGGAGTTAAAATTGATAAGTGACTGTACTTAGTTTTAAGTGGAAATACTTCAAATGTCTACTTTTGTAAGAGACTTTTGTAATGTTAACATTGCTTCTGATTAACATTTGCTGTGATGTTACAGGGCCAAACTAGGACAATAAAGAAGCTGTCCTGTTCTGCATAGTTCCTAAATAGTTGTGGGATGCTTGACTCCCTCTCTGATAGCCAAAGTGAAGTCAGGTTAGGTTGAGGGCAGTCCTTGGATACTACAAGTGGATGGGAAATTCGGGGACATGGTGGGGTTTGGCAATGTCACTCTTGCTTCTGAGTCACTAATGAGCTAAAAACCTGAGCTGAGTGTGAGTGGTATATTGACAGGGCAAATTGCTGTCACAACAGCTGCCTCTAATCTTATTTTCACGTATTTATAGTGTGTAAGATAACATTTTTTTCTCTCAAGTGAGCCCTCTGGCAGACCCCTGGGCACAAAGGGACCGTTTTTTATCAGCATGGTGTGGAGCAATACTCTGATTCCTCAGAGGGGATCGTTATTGCTGCCTTGCCAGATTTTGCCCAGTGAGTCTTCAGGTTGAATTTGAGAGCTCTAATGGCCTTGATTACAGACTAATAATGAGCTTTGATGCTGTGCTTAAACCCGGAGTGGGAAGAATAGCAAACAGAGAGGGAGCTGAAATATGGGACCTTTGGGACAGTTTCCAGCTTCAACTTGTGATCTTTCTTTGTGCTCCCAGGATTTACCCTGTCCATGACTCAATTACTTATTTTATACAAGTACGAAAGATTGCTCTAATGTGACTGGTTCTTTGTTTCTGAGGGCTGTTTTCAGCCAAGGTCCTTAGCAATTTGATTTCCTTCCACATTGTTATATGCAGAGCTGCCTTTTATTTGTTGTAAGTATCTGCCCCCAGCACAGCTCTGCCACACAAAGGTTTGTGCCTGTGCACACACACGTTGGGAACTGCTGCCCTTTGTGCTCTGGCTCTAGGTGGTAAAGCATAATATGGAGAAGAAGAGGAACATTTTGTGGAATTTTTGGATCAAGGGAACAGAACTAAGTTTTTGAACTCACTAACAGCTTTTGAGTTCCCTCCTGTTCCCCCCCTCCTGTTTATGGGACAGGGAATCAAAATATTGAGAGTAAAAGGAAAGATAAACAGAACCTTCCTTTATTTCTTCCTTCCCTAACAATGTTATCTGCATAACCTTCCCCACTTTATATCTCATTTGTTTGGGGCTTGGTAGTGTCATAAACATGAACCCAAAACAGATAGTAACATCAAAAGGGAAAGCTGTTATTTTAGATTGCTTTACAGATATTTTTATATATAACCTATCTATTGTATTTTATTTATTTCTACTCTTCATTAGCTTGCTTACACATCCCAAAAGGTTTTTTTCCAGTGGTTTTGTCTTTTCCATTTGTCAAACTTTGGCTCTCTATCTATGCTTCCAACCACTTCCCTGTTGTGATTTATAGAGGTTTGGGAATAATTACAGCTGTTTTCTTTAGCTGCTGCTGCTGCATCCATGTGTGTAAGTCCCCAGGATATGTCAAAGAGCCCAAGTTTGTAGACTAGCCTGGGAACTGATGTTAGCTATACCCTTTAGGAAATATAAAATCAACTATTGTGCATTGGGGTTTTTAGTTTTGTCTTGCTAAGGAGCTGAAAACACAGATTCTCAGAATGTTCTGAGTTGGAAGGGACGCACAAGGATCATTGAGTCCAATTCTTAAGTGAATGGCCCATACAGGGATTGAAGCCACAACCTTGGTGTTATCAACACCATGCTCTGACCAACTTAGCAAAACACAACCAATTTAAACTTTTTTTGTTTCCTAATTCCAGTCAAGGCTGGGAAAAGACAACACACTTTGTTCTTTACTAGGAGTATAGTTGCTGCCTTTGCCTTCCTTTTGGATTTGCCCGCATATCAGCTATGGCATCCCCACATCCACTTTAGTGCAGAGGAACCTGGCTTTGGGTCACACAAATGTAGATCAGCATTAATTACATAGGTGGAGAATGCTCCCATGCTTAAATGAAATCTGTATCTGGTGACATCTCAATATCTGAGGTGCTTCTGTTAACAGAGCTGTCACATTGCCCTGGACAGTGTGCAGACATTTTAATCTGGTTTTACAGTTCATAAAGAGAAAACAAAGAAATACATTTTCAAAGCAGCAACTAATTTTGCTTGTTTCTGTTTTGGGCAGCCTGATTTGAGGCATTTGTCATGCTGTCAGGCCAGCTCGCCTGCATTTACAGGGGAGCTCGACAGTGGCACTGGGCTCATCCCATATCCTTGACTTCCAGGGTCACAACTGTCCTGCAGTACAAGCCCTTTTCCTTTTTGCCTGAGCTGGTCAGATCTGTTGTGCTCTGTTCCTGTTACAAAGTTTGAGTTGAGTGAGCGTGGCTTGTGTTCTGGCTACACTTCAAACACTTCCTGGCCAGTCACAAGGGCTGCCCTTGGGAGACAGCAGCTTGCTCACCTTGCAGGAGGGCACTGGAGGTGGCGTGCAGCACGTCAGTGGCGTCACGACCACTGTGATTAAATTGTTGTGCAGATAGGAAAAGCCATCTGCTGTTTGTCCCCCCGCCTGCTCACTGTCCAGGGAGCCTGTGCCAGCCAAACCTGGCTGATGGGGTGCCAGGCTGTCTCGCGGAACTGGCCTGGCTGTCATGGGGACTGGGTCAGAGGCTTGGTGACCCATTTGCAGGTGTCATTGCATGCCAGGCTGTGGTGGAGGGACAGAAGCTGCGCAGAAGGGCGCCTGGCGCAGCTGCTGCCTCCACAGCTCCGAGGGCTGAGTGATCCTGGCTGTGCTGGTAATGTGCTCTCACTCTCTTCAGATGATGGCAGGCAGAGCTGGCCTTGTGCCTGCTCCTTCCCTGGAGAGAGAGCTGTGTGGGACTCATCCCAGCATTGCTGTGCAGAGATGACCTTGCAGTTGCTGCTGTGCCTGTAGTGGGATCTGGACTTCTGTGGTCCCTGTGGGTCCATTCCAACTCAGGATATTTTGTGATCCCATCTGTGTGGAAGGGGTTGGGACAGGATACAGGGGTGTTTGTGTGGAGCACTGGGATGGGGTGTGTGGGCTGTGTGCAGATCTGCTGATTTTCCAGGATGCAAATAGTCACTGTAAATCTTCTGTGCAAGAGTCTGAAATTCTTTGATATACCATCCAATATACACTGGGAAACAATATCAAACTTGTTGAACAGATGAAGTGTTAACAGAATATTAGGGTTGCTGAAATACGAAGGTTAAGAACCCAAAGTTGAGGAACTGCCAAATACAAAATCCCAGATACTTACTTTTTACATTTTGTGACATAAAACTTATTTGTCATGATGATTCAATTTTAAGGGCATGATCATACACTGTTTTTTTCCAATGCTGGCCTTAAAGAGCAGTGAGTTAGCAACTAGTTATTTAATGGTATGTTTAATTAAGAAAGAACAGTATGTGGTATGTGAGACTCTCAGCTTTATTTACTGTACTTAACTAAATTCCTCCCTAATGGCAAAATTCGTATTTTTCTTCCCTCCTGACACCCTCATGGATTTTTCCTGGTGTGTGCTTCCCAGTGCATAGTGCTGATCAGTTTAATATCTAAATGCTGTACTGGCAGTAATGTGCCTTCACCTGATCTGTGGATGAGGTTTGGTGGGTTATAGGAATGCTGTAATCTCTGTTACATAAATATGGGCCCAAAACACTGGGAAAGTTAAAATTAGTATTTTACTAGCTTCACTCATGAAATGTAAACCTGATTTTGGAGCATACACTGTGTGGTGTTTTACAGGTTCAGAGCTTCCATGTCCTAGTGGTCTCTCTCTTTATAGCTGGGTGTTCATCGCAGTCCTGTTCCCATCATTGGCTCTGCTCTTCACACCTTCCTCTTTAGAACCAGTTTCCATCTCCATGACCTTCCATAATCCATGCTCTCAGCCCCACATACAGGTTTTCTCTTTGAGCCTTGTTATGCTCCCTGCTGCTTAGAATCCTCCTTTTGTTTCTTCTGGTCCCCCTGGATTGAGGAGTGCTCAGTTCAGCTGTGGGCCTGGTCCCTCACTCGTGGGAGCAGTGTAGTGCTCAGGAGCACAGACTCAGCAGACCTCAACTGCTGAATTTAAGCATTCTTATGGAGCATGTGTAAAGTGAAGTGATTTTAAAATCAGCTGTGTTGTGTGTGTTTTCAGAAAAAAAACACATTAAACTTTATTCTGGCACAAACATAGCTACCTTGCCCAACCACGAGTTCCTTGTTCAAAGCTCTGGAGTGCCTGAGCTGTTGAAGCAAAGGTCACTGGTGCTTTTTTGGATGTGGCTGAGTGATGACATATGGTTCTACCTTGGTTCTGGCATTTTGGCTAAAGCATTCCAAAATTTTCAGCCTGGGGTGGGCACTGGCACTGTGTGCTCATAAGAGAGTGTTAAGATTGGATAAAATGGTCAGCAGCTGAAAATGAGGTATTGGAGTGAGGAGTCTCTCAGTGGGTTTTAAAAAGTTGATAACGATGTTTAGAAGAATGATATGTGCTATTTAATTATTTCCTAATGAATTTTTGACTTCCTGTGATCAACATATGGGTGGTATAGGCACAGTCCTGCCTGTCCCAGCGTGTTTGGGTAGCAAGTGCTTGTGATGGGCTTACAGTGATGAATTCTCATTGATCTTTGCTAATGCTAAGTTAAAGCTTTGGTATTTGCTAGTGCTCTGATTTTTTTTCAGCATGCTAATTATTCCTTTGAATTGGAAATACTTGTTCAGCACAGGATAAGAGAGATTGGAATTGGTGATGCTGCGCTGCAAATATTGTCAAACTTTTCCTGTTTATGTCACTGTGTTGTTCTGATTTTCTCAGGTCAAATTAGACATCACCACATTTTTATTCAGCTCACACTACATGTGTGTGTGTGTACATGCATATGCATACACAGCTGTAATTTTTTTATTGTTGTACTAACAGTGGTACTGTCCAGGAGAAATTTTTTTCCCAACATCATGCTGGAAACATTATGATGATTTTGGAAATGGCTGCAGCTGTCTGAAAATGTAAAAGAAAAGACAAAATAGAAACACAAATATTTTGTGTCTGTGCAGAGAGACTAAAAGGTAATTAGCCAAGGGTAAATAAATGGCTTTATTTTTAAAGACCCAAAATGATGACCTGAAATGTTTTGAAAGGTTTTCTGGATGATGGCATTTCTGTGTTCAAAGTTTCAGTCCAGAAATCTCATACAAAAGTGATAACTGTTGGCAGGGGAGAGCAGTGGAAAATTATGCCTGCAATAGGAAATCATCTCACTTTTAAAACTGAACATTGCTATTTCAGGTTTTAATTTTGATAATTATCAGTAGCAGCTCATTCTCAAATTGGACTTCTAACAGTAGGTGGTCCAGGATTGCATGAGGTAACTTAATGTGCCCTTTTTTTCTGAGTCTGTAATTGGAAAAAGACAGGAAAATCTAACTGCTGTTAATTGCACAAGCTATTTACAGTACAGAAAAAATTGTTTCTCATTTGTATACATGCACAACAGTGTTGGCACTGCTGCTAAGTGCTGCACTTCAGAGGTTTTGCTCTAAAACTGCGTATCAAATATTAATTGTTGTTACTGAAGGTCTGCCTTGGCCTGTAGTTCACAAGCTCTTAGCCAGCATACCTCACCTGGTTCCCAGTTTGGTGGTAACATATTCCCCAGGGCTGCTTTTCTTCTGTGTCCTTGTAAATTCCTCTCACCTCCTCAATGGATGTGGCAGCTCCTCGTGAAGGGTCTCTCGTGGCTTACTATGTTCCTGCCATCCTTTCTGGTGCCCACAGACTTCTGGAAGATGCATGTCTATCCTGGCGTGTGTTCCAGCAGCTCTGCCTGCGCTTTGTAGATGAAATTGGGATGCCTGAAGAGTCTGCTGAGAATGCAGCAGGTAGCCAAGGAACTTACTGAGATGTCCTGGTGCTGCAGGGTACACATATGTTGTACCTTAGGGTGAAAACATGCACTGTGGTTTGCATTTGGTGTCAAAATGGCTGTTAATGCAGGCTAGATTAATGTAAATTGCAAATCCTAGATGTAAGTATCTGTTCGCATAATTCAGTGATTACACATTTGTGTTTGCGAGAGATGTCAGAGAAGAACCGAAAGGAAGATCACACTTTAACATGTGCTAACATTTTCCTGCTGAAATCTGATCTGCTGGTGTCTTCTGCTGGCCTTCCTGCCTAAGCATTTTCTTGTGATGGACCGGGTTACTGTTCATAGCTGGTTTCTACTTTGAGTTCTTCCAGTAGGTCCTAATGGAATTTTAATTTTTTTTCTCTTTTATTGTATTTGGAAATAGTTGGGTTAATTCAGATTGAAAGGGCCTTCAGGAGGTCTTCAGTCTAACCTATTCATAGCAGGGTCAACTATGAGATCAGACCACAGCGCTCAAGGCTTTATCCAGTTGAGCCTTTCAGGAGTGACAAAATTGAATAGATGGATACCCAGTTGCCCTGAACAAACTCCAGCAGTGAGATAAGGAGATACAGAGCTGGTTACAACTAAAGTTTGCCTTGATTCTTCAGAGATGCAAAGCTTTGAGGTATAATTGAAGGTAGAACAGATGTTACACGTGTATTGGAACTTCACTGTGAATCGCCATCTAAAAGGATTTATAATTTCCCAGTTAATTTCCAGATGATCTTTTTTAACATGCTGAGGGTAGCAGATGTGTTTGTTATATCCCACTCTTTAAAGTCATTTTAGGAAGTTAAACAGATGGATGCCTTTTTGAAATCAGCAGCTGTAGCAGCGTTGTTTCATGTGCCAACCAGGATGGAAGGAAACAGCAGCTGAGAAGTGCTTCGCCCACTTGCCAACAGCCAGTAATGTACTAATGTTGAGACAGGAATGATTGACTACACCTGCTTTTACTGTGGAATCAGTTGAGTTTCTAGACAGCTGGGCAAGCTTGAATACAGGTTGTTCTACAGCTGGAATAAATGAAGCTCATGTTAATTCTCATACAGGAAGTGATTATGTCTCAAAACACAGAAAATCATTCCATCATCTGCGTGCCATTTATTTGGAAAAAGGTTGTGTGTTACAGTGTCCTTGCTACTAAAATTTCAAGAGGAAATGTGAAATTCAGAATTTTTTTCTCTCAGTGTTATGTTTTCAGTGTGTTGTTTGTTGTCAAGTGATAAACATCAGCCAGATCTCCAAGATGGCCATGGGTTGTTTTGACACTGATGCCTTCCCAAAATATTCCTGACAGTGAGAGCAGTGTTATTAAAAATCTTATTGATGAGGTGTGCAAAATAAATGCAAGGCTGTCAGGTCTTCATACTGTAGCTGTAAACCATTGAGTTCAGTACAGCATCATGGGTAAAACTCAGGGTGGCAGGAAGCCTGTCACCTTAAAAAAAAATTAAAATTGATTAAATGTTGAAATATCAAAGCTGTTTAAGGCAACAAATGTGTCACTAATCATTACAGCAGGAACCTCTCTTGATTTGGTAGGAAACAAAATATTAGGACAGCATTCGTGAGTAGGTTTTTATGTCAGTTTTGGGTGATGGATATTAAAAATGCTTGAAAAAAATCAGTGTTAGAACAGCACAGGATGGTTAGTTATCAGTTTGCTAAGGGGAGAACAAAGGAAATACAAGGAAATTTGAGAAGGGAAGCTTGATCCTGCCATGCATGAGGCTGCACAGTGGCCCTGCAGCACTTTAAATTTGATTATTTTGTGCTAGGTTAATAGAGAGATTAAAGAATAACTGTTTCCTGCACATTTCCTTGCAAAGTGATTATTTAAACATTCTGGTTTAAAACTGAGTGTGATATTCAGCAGATGCAAGTAAACTTCTCCCTCAAATGGACATGTGGTTTTCAAAAGTAAAATGAAATATTACTTTTTGCTTTCTTCCTCCCCCCCTGCCCCCCCCCCCCCCCCCCCCCCCCCCCCCCCCCCGCCCCCAACTTCCCAGTTTATGGGTTGGATAATCCTCATCAAATTCCCTTGCTAGATCATCACAGTGGGAATGGAGGTTGTTTTTGGGGATGTTGACTCTCAAGAATGGTCATGGCTGTTGAGTTGATGGTTGACTTATGTCTGTGTAAATCTGAAGAAATTTCCCTGAACTTTTGGATTTAAGAATTTAGTAGAACCAATACCCCAAAATTTAGCTGACTAGGGTGTGCTTTTATTTTCCATAAACATCAACTCAGGATAAATCTTTCTTTAAAGGAGCTGTGGAGGTAGGCAGTGTTCATTTCAGGGCATTATGTTAGGCACTTTCTGTGTTTCCTTTGATACCACTGTGAATAATCTAGGTTTGTATATTATTTTTTTCTGGTGACATGTTCAGAAATAGCTGGTGTTCATATTATTGCAATTAGTGCCATTCTGTGGTGCATTGCAGGTGACTTCCAGTGCAGAACTGCTGCTGAACGGTTACCCTGTGGAAATGTTCCCTTTTTTTTTGGATTCTAGGGAAGAGTGGCTGCCTGCAGGCTTGGGTTGTGAAGTGTACTTAGCAAAAGCTGGAAGTGTAGGATGATAATCATCATTCCCTGATATCAGCTGGTAGTAGGTGAGCACCACAAGCACTTATTCCATGGCTCCAGAGCTGCACGGTGCAGCACCAGCTGAACTGGATGCTTGAGCTAAGTAGGCAAGAGGATTTTTTTAATAGAAATTGATAGGAAATGCATACTGAGGGGAATGGAGATAATGTGAGCATATGATAGGATTGGGTCGCTCTGTAAAGAAGATTTTGATAAATACTTCGAATTTGGAAGGCAAATTCTGATGTTGGCTGTAGAGAAACTACATTGATTTAGGGCAAATGAAAATCTGGTCCTAGCCACTTAATTTGAGTAGTGAAACTTTGCTCTTTATAAAATAGCTGAAGTTGCTTAAGGATAATCTGGCCAATTTGTGTTTGTTCAGAGCTGCTGATGTGGGAGAGACTATGACAGCTGAGGGTGGGTTGGAATGCTTAAGCAGATCCAGTTGTAAAACAGCTTTGAAATACAGCCTTTTCTTCCAATCTGCTTCTCAGATGGTTTCTGCCTTTAGGCTCTGACAACTCTTCCAGATGATGGAGCAGGTTCATTTGAAATGTGCCAGCAAGGTTACAGAAGGTGACTACCTGATGATGTGAGGTTGTTAGCTTGTAAGTGGTGGCTATTTTTAACATTCATTTTTAACATTTCTCAAGAGGGTAAGAGAGAACAGTAGCAGAGGGAAGAGAGCATTTTTTTAGGTTCTCTCCTTCATATTTCATCTTAACGTGATGGTTCTTAAAGTCAGGAGTAGCTTGTGGTATTTACATCATCATCATCGTCATCACCTTTCTTCTGTGATATGCTCATTAGTCACAGATATTTTCTTTGCTTTTCCAAACACACCAAGCGATTGGCAATGTCAAGTCAGGCATAAAATAATATAGGAGCTAGTACCATTAACCTTGTGGAAACAAAGGACACATGAATAGATTAAGAATACCCAGATGCACATCTCTGTTGGGAAGACGTGATCTGCAAGTCTCTTTCCAAAATAGTACTGCAATATTTATTCCAGGTGCTGTTAGTGGTGTGGAGAGATAATGCCCATTGTTACAGTCACAGACACAGAGATGTGCAAGTCAAAGTGAACTATGGGCTGGCCTGACAGAGCTCCTCTGTTAGGATCATAAAGATTATTCATGTGTATATGCTTTAGACTGTGGTCACTGCTGTGACCATGGCACAGACAAACAGTAAGCATCTACATCTTACACCACCACAGAAAGCATTAATTCAAATAAGCTCTTGCATTCCTCATCCCTTTCAATCCTGTTCCTGATGAGTTTAAGTCTAAAGAAAGAACTTTACAGGCAAAGTCAGAGAGATGGACCTTTTCAAAGCCCATCACAGAACCCCTATCAGTGAGTGTCTTAAGACAGCAGGGCCCAGTTTTTATTTGATAGTGGGAAACTGATATGGCTACAAATCCAAAAGCAATGGGAGCATAATGAATTCAAAGCTGTGAGTTTGCATTTGCTGTGACAATAGAAACTTAGGAAGCTATTGAGTGCAGTGGGACTACAGGCTTACGTTACGAAACCATGCAGCACTCTGGTACAGAAATGGTATTAAATGTGAGCATTGTTCAGAAGATGCTACTTTTAAATGGTGCCATTTTCTGTCACCATGCAAGAGCATTAGCTTGTATCACTAGTCTGGCCAGTGAAATTTCCTGTGTATTTTCTGAAAATCAGTGGAACAGATGTTCTTGTCCAGGTGGAATTTGGCTTGTATATTTTTTAAAATTTTACACCATTATAAAATGAAGTGGAATTAAACCCGGTGTGAATTAGAAGCATGTCAGGGGATTACAAATGGAATTTTAGATCAGAATTAGTGTAATGCAGACAAGATTTCTGTCAAAAGAACTGGGAACAGAACCAAGGTTTCCTCCTCTTTTCACTGCTCTATATAAAGGACTCACATGTACAGATTATAATTACTGTGGTGAGAGGATGCCAAATTATATAATGCTTCTATCTACATTCCTCTTTCTAATCTATATTGTTCTGCATTGGGAAACACAACAAAAAATTAGGGGGTTTACACCTTTACTCCTCTACACCCTTATGGGTTCTTTGCTAGAATGGTAATGTGAATGTACAGATGGGACTAGCCTTTTCCATATTTGATACTGATCAGGAACAAAAGATGGATGTGAATGTGCAAAATGCCTGCAGTACCAAAAATAGATGCGTATTTATTCCTGTCATAACTTCACTTAAGTTGATGGAGCTGTGCCAAGGCTGAACATGCCCACAGTCTATATGACAGCCACCTGGCAGCAGTAAAGCTTGATGAGAATGGGTTTAAGGGAACAATTAAACCCTCTGATTCTGACGTTGTGTGGTGGTGTGGTGATATTTTAGGGATATTCACCTTGGCTTGAAATTATTTTTCTGGGACATTGCAGATCCATCCTTAATGCCTAAAACCTGAGGATAGAGTTGATCAAGGTATTTTCAAGCCTTGAGTTCAGTTCCATCAGCAGTTCTGAATCACCAGACCAGCTAATGTGGTGTTCTAATTGATAGCATAATTGTACATGGTTTTTCCATTTAGGCTAATGTAACATTTGGCTTTGTTGAGGACGAATATTAACCCCAAGTTGAAAGGAAGGTCTGATTCTCTGGTCTTTTGCAATATTTCATCAAGCTTTTAATTTTGTTTGCAATACCCACATGCAATTCATACAGACATTTTCTTTCCACTTGGGTATAGAGACCCTGTTTTGTTGTTAATTGATAATGTGTGAGCTGTGGAGGCAGCTTCAATGGTTTTACTGTTCCAGAAACGTTCATCTCATTCATGAAGATCATCTGTTCAAGAGCAGTCAACTCTGGGCTTTTGTTCTCCTTACTGGCTTCATTTTGGGCAATATGCTGACTTGCCTACAAGCTCTTGAACTACAGGGCGTTCAAATAGTTTCCTCTGGTGTGTTAAGTTCTTGAGTTTGCATGAGCCTGCTCACTGAAATTTTGAGAGTATTAAGCCAGTTCTCAACACCAGAGTCTTGGCACTGGAACTGACTCACTCCATGGTGCTGAGCAGTTGCAGCTTGAGTCCAAAGCAGTGATACTTTCTGAGCTTCAAAATCAGCTGTGTAAGCCAAATCAGTAGGGTTTGTTGTGGTTTCATTGTATTGGTTGTTTTTTTGTTTGGTTTTTTTTTTTTTTTTTTCTAACAGGGAAATAAAGTGCTTGTTTCTAGCATTTTTCCTTCCATATTTCCCCATTTGGGGAGTGGGTGGGTGTTCCCTCAACTGCAGGCAGATAAGGAGGGGATGTTGTGGTTATTCAGGCAAAGACTTAAAGCTGCAAGGGAATTTCTCCTAGTCAGAGGCTTATCCAACATTTCTGGGAAGGAATGAGGCTCTTGCTTTTTGTTTAGATAATTTGCGTCCTTTTTTTAAGGTTACTTGCTCCTACCTTAGATACAGAAATTCGGGTGATTCAAAACAGGGAAGGGAAAACTGACTGGGCTTTTCAAAGAAGATAAGAGACAGGTTCCCACATCCCTTTGACTGTCTAAGAGAAGTAGTTTCTTTTAAAAATCCTAGCCTTAAAACTAGATAAAAATTAATTGATTAAGCAATAACAACAACAAAAACAACCCCAAACCAAAGCAAAACCAAAAACGCAGACAACCCAAAGACAAAGACCAAAATTGATGTTGCCAGTCTTTGCAGACAGAGCCTGTAATGTGATATAATTTATGATCTCATGTGACTACATTGCCACTGGATGCAGCAGCTTGCATTTCAGTGCTATTATGCTGTGATGTTTAGGTATATAAAGCCAAATATGTATAACATAAAAACTCCCCCAGTTTAAGATGACAAAGGATTATTAGATGCAAACTGAATCCATGAGAGAAGCAGTAATTCTAGGTCACTCTTCAAATGTGTTATCAGGAATTCACATTAAGCTTTGATGAAGAATATGTCCACTGATTTGGCAAAATATCTGTCAGGATCATAGACCGAGTGTATTCAGAAGAAATCATATTCAGTAGGTTGGACTGCAGGTTGAAAAATCAGTAAAACTCTTTTGAGTGTCCAAAGGAACTGTGGAGTATTTAATCCACCATCATCAAATGGTGATCAAATTCCATAATTGTTAAGGGAGCAATGAAATGAATCCTTTTCTTTTGGTCAAATTAACTTTGTGGCTGGTTTGGTATCCCGTACCCTAGCCAGTTTTCCAAGATAAAAACAGAACAACAAAAACTGGCAAGTTGGTGCAGCAGGGATTGGTGGCCTGAACCTCATAAAATGTGAAAGTGAAGAACAGAACATAAAGCTGTCAGTTAGATCTTCTAATAGCTTTTAAACCTTACTGTATTTTATTACAGATATAAAATTAGCCTGGTTTTCAGGCCTGGATCTTTTTCAAGGTGTTCATACTGGAGTCCAACCTTCTCTAAGGCAGCAGGGCTGAGTTCTCAGCATGGAATGATGGAAATGGTGTTGGAGCATTTGACACGACACATTTCTGCTCCAAGGACTACCAGTCTTCTCAGATGGTAAATTTACATTCTTTATTGAATTGTAGGGTTTTGAACTGTTCTATATAGCTGTGTTTAAGTTGACATTGTGGACAGTTATGGCAGCACATTAGAAGATTTGTCTTGGTGGGATCTCAGTGAGACGGATGATGAGGGATGTGTGCTTTCCCATCTGAAATTGGTGGATAAAGAGATTGAGGTGGAAGCAGTTACTTAAAAAAAAAAAACAGCTACCATAAAATTTACCCTTTTGTAGTTACTACAAAACAGCCTGCAGAAGTGGTACACGTGAAAGCAGATGTGCTGAAAAATCACAACAACAGCCAAGACTGTACATGTGAGCTTTATGTGGAAACTTGAATTACATTTTACATTGCGATGTTGAGAAGAATAGTACTTGATAGGAAGTAGAACACAATTTCTGACTTTAGTTTTTAATTCTGCCACTTGGTCACTGTGTAACCTTGGGTAAGTCATTGAAGATGACATCTGCAGAAGGATCCAGCAATGCTGTCTTTCATCCTGGAGACACCTACAATACAATCCAAGAAATGTCTCTCTTTTCTGTTTGAAAGAGTCTCAGATCTAAAAACCTGAGATTTCCACATTTAAATCTTCCTGAAAAGATAGTGTTAAATAGACAGGTCCCAGCTCCCCTTGCCATGAATGACTGAGCATGATTGAGCCTTCCTTTCCCAAACACTGCTCGCAGCATGGATGGGGCAGGGGCAGTGGGGCTGGGCTTCCTCTGTCCTGCTGAGTCGCTTCACCCAGTGTGTATTTCAAACATTTCTAGTGTAGGTTCATTGCTTCTCTGGATGCCCCATCCCTGGAAGTGTTTGAGGCTGGGTTGGAAGGGGCTTTGAGCAACCTGGACTAGTGGATGGTGACCTTGCCCATGACAGGGGGTTGGAATTTCTAATCTTTAAGATCCCTTCCAACCCAAACCACTCTTTTCTTGCTGGGATCACTCTTGTCCTTGCCACCCAGGCAGTGGCTTAGGAGTTCAGTACTTGGGGAGTGGATGAGGTGGGAATTAGGAACTGAAGGAACAAGCCCTACTAGGGAAATAAAGCAATTAACTGGAACTGTGAAGAAGATTTGATTGAAATGCACCTTTTGCTTCCATGTCTCATGTTGGTTTTGTGAATATTATTCTGAGACACCCTCCTATAATCATAGAATTGTTAAGGTTGGAAAAGACCTCCAAGATCATCTAATCCAACTGTTAACCCAGCACTGCCATATTACCACTAAACCATGTCCCCAAGTGCCATCTCCATGAGTTTTGTGAATGTTTCCATGAACAGCCCGTACCAGTGCCTGACAATCCTTTCAGTGAAGAAATTTTTGCTAACATCCAATCTGAACCTACCCTGGCACAATTTGAGGCCATTTCCTCTCTTCCTGTCACTTGTGGCTTGGGAGCAGAGTCCGACTCCCACCTGACTACAATCTCCTCCCATTGAGTTGTAGAGAGCCAGAGGGTCCCACCTGAGTGTCCTTTTCTCCAGGCTGAGCCCTCCCAGCTCCCTCAGCCGCTTCTTGTGCTCCATTCCCAGCTTCATTCCCTTCTCTTTACTCACTCTAGCCCCTCAATGTCTTTCTTGTAGTGAGGGATAAGTCAAAGCCTTAACTTAACCCTGTGGCACTGTATGTCCTGGTGCTGAGACCCCCTTGGAGGAAAGGCATCGCTTGGTGGACAGGTATAATCAATATCCCACTGTCCGGGATGGTGCAGGTGTGCGCAGGAAGGGGAATGAAACAGGAAGGGGAATGTGCAGCTCTGAAATGTGTCAGGATGAGCAGGAAGGCGGGACCCGGGGCTGGTAACGGATTCTGGCATCCAGCGAGCGGCGTGAGCAGGAACCTGCGACACTGAAAGCCTCCCCAAAGCCAAGAGTTGCTATAAGAGGGCCCGATTACTCACTGTACTTATTCAAATTCCTGTTGATGCTGGCAGCGGGAGTTTTTCCCGAAGAGCCACAAACAATAAGTCACCTCCAGGTGCTTTGATTTGAATTTTTTTTTTTTTTTTCTAATTTCAAAAAGAAACCGGTCCTCGGCTCGCTCCGTGCCGCGCCCCCGGAACATCCATCCATTCATCCCTTCAGGCCCCTCCGCCCCGCAGGTCTCCCTGCCCCCCGCGAGAGCCGAGGCCGCTCCTCCCCCTCTCCCCCTGCGGAGAGAGGGTGCGATTTTTTTTTTTTTTTTTTTTTTTTTTTTTTTCCCCGCTCCTGCTCGGCGCGGGCAGGGCGGGCCCCGCATTGGCCCTGCCCGCTCGGTGCGGGGCAGCCGCCGCCTCCGGCCCGGCTGGTCCTGGCCCCCCCGGGATGCACCGAGCAGCGCCGGGCGGGAGCCCGCTCCACTCCGGGAGGGAACATGAGCTGCCGGCTGCTTTCCCTTCCCTCTCGCTGCTGAATCGCTTTCATTTTTAATCTCATTTTTTCCCCCATTCCCCTCCTCCAGGTTTTTATGCTCAGCACTGGGAGAGCCGGGAAATTTTGTGGCCACTGACATATTTTGATTTAAAAATCGCTGTCAGTGGACGTTTCTCCTGCTCCGGCGTCGTTGTCCTGTTCACAGCTATTTTTTTTTTTAGGCTTAAGAAGCTTGATTCTCTAAGGCTTGTATCCAAGGGCATCAGTCATTAACACACTGAGCTACATCTGCTTCTTGGCTAAGACTGAAGAAGGACATCTTAAGCTAGAAATCCTGCTCGCTCACTCTCTAGTGCTTACGGAAGGGGAAGCATATGCAGCAGCAGGTTCCTTTTTTTTTTTTTTTTTTTTTTTTTTTTTTTTTTTTGCCAAAGGCTGCCTGACTTTGGAGATGCAGTGACAAGATAATGGAGTGAAAGTCTCTCATTTCCAGGCAAGGAATTGCAGGAGTCAGATAGAGAAAGGAAGAAGCAAGTTACATAGCAGAAATAGGAAAGAGGACAGTGGTAAGGAACTGAAAATAAAATTAGAGGAAACAGGTGGAAGGCTGGCATAAAGCTGGGAGATATTTTAGACTGAAAGTGGTGAGGTTTTGCTTCTTTTTTTTTTTTTCCTTTTTTCTTTTCTCTTTTTTTAAAGTTTTTTTAAAATTGGTTTTATTGCTGATTTTAAATTCTAAGCTGATTTTGGAGATCTCTCCAGTAACCAGGCTGCTTTAGAGCAGAACAGCTTCCCCAACGTGTCATTTTCTCTCTCCCTGCCTGTTGTCTCTGCTGTTGCTGCTGCTGCTGCTGACAGAAACGTGTTAGGAAAGCAGAAGGAGAAAATGCCAGCCATCCTGGTAGCCTCCAAAATGAAATCGGGACTACCTAAACCCGTACACAGCGCTGCTCCAATCCTGCATGTCCCAACAGCCAGGACCATCCCACAGCCCTGTTACCTGAAGTTTGGGAACAAGGTGGAGGTGACGAAGCCATTGTACTCCAGCCAGATTCCTCTGAAATCTTCCAACGGACAAGAAAGCGCAGGAGATGGCCTCCCAGCAAGGAAGAGTAGCTCGGTAGAAAATGGATTTGACACACAGGTTAGCAGGCACCAAATGCTGGGGAGGTGTATGCAAGAATTTATTTCTGTGTTGAGTGTGCAGCAGGTTTTCTGGGGTAAATAGCATGGAATTGCAGGGAAGGGATATGGGTGTGTGTGTGTGTGTGTGCCAACATCTATCTGCAGTGCTGGGATGTTTTATATTCCACACAGTGGCATGTGTAATTCTGTCAGCATGATGGAGCTGATGGTGGGGTGCTGAGGGATGGGGCTGTGTGTGCTGCTTGCCTGTGCTGCTGCCTTCTCCATCACCTCTGCTTGAACTGGTGGGGGGGATTTACAGGAGGGAGATGGTAGAGATGTTGTTTGTGGGATGTGTTCTTTGTGTGCTTTCTGTAGGTGCTAAGTGTAAGGGCTGGCTCCTGTGCCTGCTGGTCGTCATGAATGTGTTTTGTGTTCAGTCATGTTCTGTACCAGAGCACTAGTTCTGTGAACATTCCGTGTTTGTAGCTGTGTGGGGAGTAAATGGGAGGCAGTGCTTGATGCTAGATTACAGTATGCGTGTCATTCAGTGCAGCTAAATTAAACAGATTATGTAGGAAATGAACACTTGAGTGGAATTGCCTGTATAATGCTATACATGCATGACATCATAGATGCAGCACATCATCAATATACACATTTTAGGTTTCCTTTAATCTGTGTCAGCCTTCTAATGTATTTTTATATGTGCTGCTTGCTGTATAGGGAGGAGAGATGCCCGTTGCTCAACTGGTTTAATTTCTGTGGGCAGGGTGAGGTTGTCAGTGTGGCTGGGGCTGCCCTGTGCTGCCATGCCCTGGTGAGCTTCGTAGCAGCATGGGCACAGCATGTGTGTAACTGTGCTACAGAGGGTGCAGAGCAGATGGGCTGCTGCAGCAAGCACAATTGATTGCTGTGCTCCAGAGATGGCTGTACAGCCCTGGGATGTATTTTGGTAACAGCCATATACGTTACACACTGCTTCTGCCAATATCTGAGCCTGGTGATACCATTATGCTGAGAGGGAAATGATGACAGAGACTCACCTGTTTTTTCCCCTTCTTTGAGGAATAATGGATCATCCCTACCACCTAGATTCTGAAATCTGTGGCCTGGTAACCCTATTCCCTTCAGACAAGTGTGCCTACTGATTGGGCATGTTTGACCGCATGTCCTGATTTCAGGATGTGCTGCACTTTCCTTGCTGGTAGACAGGGTGACATATTGGGCTGCTCAGACCAGACAGATATGACTGGAGCAGTTCCTGAGGGACTGAGAGCAGGAAAAGGAGACAGCCAAGCATGGATGCAGGATGGTGGCAGCAGACAGACCAACCTGTGCATCACGTCTTGCCCTTACAAGATAATCAAGTGCTCTCTCTCACTTGTGCCTGAGTCTGCCCTTGTGATTATGAAACGTCAGCAAAATCTCATTATCTGCTGCCCTTTCTCTCACATGTGCCGTGGTTTCTGCATGGAAATCTACATTGCTGAAAAAAATGGTTGTTATTCAGAAATACTTTCTCATCTTGTAACAGATTATGCTAACAGAGATCTGCCCGTGGGAGCCGTTTGCAGCACTAAGGGCAACACTGTGGTGGTTTTAACCCTTACAAGGATGCGGAACAAACCCCATTTTTTGTAGCCTGATAACGAAAGGGTCTTGATGCTAACTTGTTATGTTTGAACAGGGAAAGATTTTGGCTAAGCAAATGTCAGGTAATTTTACATTTTAAATTTCTTTAGCACCAGGAGAAATGTTAAGCTTTGCATTCTCAGCAATCTCCTCTGGCTGGCAGTCTGAGCAGATGACCAGCACTTTTTAAGGTGTGAACCAGTGAGGCTTTTTTCACTATCTATTATGTTGAATAAACAGTCATTTTTTTGCTGTTCAGCAGTTTTGTTGATCCTTTGAGCTTTGATCCTTCTGCCCACAAAAGCATGCGGGGTTTTGCCATTCAAGGTGGTCATTTGGAATGGTGGTCTATATCTAGAGGGAAATTTTTCCAGATGTTTTGTATCAAGGACACTGTTTGTTCCTTTTCCTACTGTTCCTCCCTGCCAAGGGAGGAGGAACAGGATGGATGGAGAGCTGCCAGCTGCTAGGTCAGCAGCTGAAGCTTTTATCTTGGAAGACCTTCGGCTACATTCAGGTACAAAAGTGCTTTCTGATAATGACCCTTGTAAGGTTTAGACTTGAACACTGCACCAGGTCTGAATAGCTTGAGAATCTGAGGGTGATCACTTTGCTTCTCAGGGTGGTTTATCTGAAGCACCAATGTGACCCTCACCATTTTATTGGGCAGGCACCTGGCATCACCTGTGAGGAATGCAAATTATATTCTTACAGTAGAATTTTTAGTTTAGATCCACAAGCTGGACCATTGCCCAGTGTTTTGGTTCCTATCCTCTGTAGATCTTGGTCGCTCTGCAGAATTTTCAGCCCACAAGAAAGGAC
The DNA here is from genome assembly GCF_015832195.1 of Motacilla alba alba. Lineage (NCBI taxonomy): Eukaryota > Metazoa > Chordata > Aves > Passeriformes > Motacillidae > Motacilla > Motacilla alba. The sequence goes on along the minus strand of NC_052020.1, from coordinate 2,755,956 downwards.
ATCCTTCTGTGTGGGTGGAGGGAAAATGAGAGAGAGATTGTGTCACTTGGACTAATTCTCTTGGTTCTGGGAGTATTTCAGGGAGTTGTTCTTATTCCCATTGAAGTGGGTCCTTTTTGCACTACATAATACAAAATTTAGTGGCTTATTTGACTTATTATTCTGTAAAAGAGGCTGTGTCTAGAGCATAGTCCAGAAGCCAGCATGTGAAGATACCATGTTCTCAAGCTGGGTTAGCATGTTTCAAGCCACTTACACACCATTGCAAAGCTTCATGAGCTTTTTTGGTGCCAGGTGGCACCTTTCTAGAACCTGATTCTTCAGAGAACATGAGCACTGCAGGTGGTATTCATTAAAGCACCAACTAAAAAAAAAACCTGCTGAAATTAAAGATGTCCCACTCACGAATGTGGTATCAGTGAAAACTTTTAAATGTTTTGCTGATTTTGTTCCTCTTGATATGGTTTTATGTGTTACCTGGATTTTATATAACTGGAAGTTTTGTGCCTTAAGGCTTTATAAGGGCAGTATGTTTTTTAAAATGCTGTGCAATTTATAAAAAGCACACTTCAGAGTATTTCAGGGGCACTTTCCAAAGAAAGGTCTGAGAATTTTAGCATCAAGCCCATTGTAAATGCTAGTCAGAAATCTTAGGTTGATGAATCATGGCAGTATCATTCCTATTTTACTGTTACTGATATACACACTCTATTTTTCCATATTAAATTCCCTGTGCTGTGCACAATAGTATCTGACTGTTGCACTGGTGCTTATTTTGTCTAATTTGAAAACACCGCCAATAAATTGTACTACCCATATTTAGAGGGAATTGTTTTGGAAATATTTAACTTTGTTACCAGAGAAACTTCTGTCACAGCAAAATTCTCATCTCTCATCTACAAAATGGTATTTCTCAGTGATTCTGAAAAAGTCGTATGCATTTAGCTACTAAATTTGCATTAGTTATTTAAGAAAGAAATCATTGCCAATTAGGAGTCCGTGGTTGTGGTGTAATTGTTCATGCAGTTGCAAGAAGGAAGATGCCATTGCAGGCAGTCTGCTGCCATGTCATTGTGAATGTCACTGAAGGAGATCACAGATTTAATTACTGTGTTTATCGCTGCTATGTTGTAGTCTCCAAATTCTTGATTTTCTTTCTCCAGAGAACCTAAAAATAATCACTGTTTGTACCTTCAGTAACTGAAGCAGCACTAGAGGCACCAGGACCTTGCCAAATGGTTGGTCCCACCCTTCCACTAAAACACTTCCAAGTTAAGAGACATCTGTTTAACCTGGATTTAAAGTATGTATGTTCAGCAATTACCTGTAATTGTGCTTTGTTTGGCTGGGAGGGGAGGAGCTAGGAATTGGTATTTCTTTGTAAATTTCTTTGCAATATTCATTTGCTGAAAACTCTCCTGGTGGATATGGCAAGCAGGTGCTCACAGAGTGTGATTTTCTCCCTCACTTTTCTCTTTTACTACACTAGGCATAGCCTAGGATTTCTACAACTCTTGCAACTCCTTGTACTGTCTACAGAACTCTTTTTAGTTTCCCTAGACCCTTTTTAAAAATAATTCAGTTTAAAACTGATATTGTTAGATATTGTCTGAAAACAAGACAATTGATATTGTTAGATATTAGATATTGTTAGATATTGTCTGAAATCAAGCTACCTTGCTCAGCTAGATTTTTCTTCATATTGCTTTCCCAGTTTGCGAAGATCTTGTTGAGTTTGGCAGCCTGGATCTGAGGTGGTTTAGTTCTGGAGTGTTCCAGATGTCCCTATTTTCTAGTCTTACACTAGATTTTTTACCTAGTGATTCTTTCCTAGTTTTTCAAGACCATCTATGCCTGGGGTGTGCTCCAAAAGCATTTGCCACACCTATTGAAGTTAAAAACATCTCTGTTTTTTTGCCTCATTGCCCATTCTGTAGTCCAAGCAATGACAAGGGTATGGAAGCTGCGTTACAACTCCCTGATACAAGTGGAGTGGACAGCCCTTCCAAGGTTGGTGGCACACTGCTGGCACATTCCAGGGAGTTCAGTCAACTGTGCACTGCTCTCAAACTGATTAACTTAACAGGTTCCTCCAGTATTTTTCCACGCTTCAAATTTAGGCTCACATCATATGTTTGATGAGCTACACATGACCCATGATCTGTGCGCTCTTGGTTTCTTTTCTCTGCCCTCACTCCCCTTGTGCCCATGCCGTTAGCAATCCAAATGAAGCCACATAGTTCAGATATTAGTAATTATTTTTCATTTTTCATTTCATTTTCATTAAATTATTTTATATTTTAGTTAACTTTAACTGGAGCTGTTTAAACCTCCGTATCACTGTCTTGCCAACGTGAAGCTTCATAGACAGAAAGATTAATGGCGCATATTGCAGAGAAATGATGCCTTCCCTTCTCACGTGCATTAGCCATTTTTGTGTGTGATACTGGGTTTCACAGTTCTCATACTGAATCAGCTTGCAGGAGGGATAGGGATCAAGCAAATCTTTGTCTGGATCCAATTTAAAGTCACATGCACATCAGCTGGTTTCAGTGCCATTGCATGAGCTGCCTCAGTCATGTGAAATTTGGTCTCAGTATGACTGCTGAGCTAATTATAAATAAAATTATGAGAAATATGGTAAATCATAGTGATAATTTTCACACAAAAGATTACTTTTTGCAGCTGGAAGACACCAAATGGAGTCACATTTAGGATATGAACAAAGATTTTATGATTTTACTGAAGTTGGGAGAAGCTAGGGAAAGCTATAGATTCAGACTATCAAAATACATAAGCACAAAATAAATTTTAAATTGGTGCTAATGAGCTTGTTGATATGATTACAGTTATGTACCTAAATACATTCTTACAAAAAAAGCCTGTGCTGGATCTTTATGATGGATTTTTTTTTTACACATTGTAAGCAATTTGAGGCTACTAAGCAGCCAAATTCTTCTTCTATTTATGACTGCTGTGGGTTTGATATTTTTGTAGATACATACTGAAAAATATTTAATTGTTGGGGGGTGGGGGAGGGTGTGCTCTAGATGAAATGTTCTCAGATAGAAAACAAGATAACAATTCCAAAGTTGTTTTACTGTGGTTATTAACATGGATTTTTCAGTGATTTATCTTTTCATATAAAGAGCTACCTTTTCTGAAGTCTTGCATTTGAACAACAGGTGTAACATTGCACTATAAGTTCAGGAGGTTCTTTAATCATTGAGTTTTCATTTAGAATATGCAAAGGGTTACTTTGCATAAAGTAACTTTGTTCAAAGTTCCATTTGGTTTTTTATCATATTGCAAAATGGTTTTTTCCCCTCTTACTTGTGACAGTCTGTCTATCTGGCTTGAAAATTTGAATATGCTTAACCTAAAGCACCTTAGAGGTAGGGATATTGTTCTTATTTTTTGGAGAACATTTGTGAAGTGGATGGCTAAGGCACAAAGAAATGTAGCCAAGGTCAGAAAGTCTGCAGCTCTATAGAAAATTACTAGCCAGTCCCTTGATACTAGATTATCTTTCTCCTTTGCTGCTACTTGTTAACAGCTCAAAATGCTCATGCATGTGGTGTCCATGTGTTCTCCTTCTGTCCTTGAAAATGTTAGTTTACTCCTTTAAGTTGAATTTCTTAAGTGAACACTCTCAGTTTTTTGTCCCTGCTTTAGCAAGTGATTTTTATCACCTTCTGCTGTGACACTTGATGTACAGTGACCCCAAGCAAAAAGAGGTACAAGCATATTAGTGGAGAACAGATACTGCTTTTGAAATCTGCTGGTGCTGAACCTGAGCTTTAGTTCTCAAAAAGAAAAAAAAAATCTCATTATGAAGAAGTCTGATAAACAAATAATTAACCTTTCCCAAGTTTCAAGTATCTAGGAAGTAAAGGAAAAAAAAAAAGGCAAAAAACCCCAATTACAACAAAACCAACAACAACAACAAAACCAAAAAACAAGAAACAAAAACAAAACAACCAAAAACAAAACAACCAAAAAACCCCAAACCAACACTACTTGTGCTCTTTTTGCCTGTCCAGAGGGTATCAGAAAAGAAAGCCTTTATTTACTAAGATAGTGTGGATTAAGTTCTGGGTTTTGGAAATTAGGATTGGTATTGGCCGGTTTTAATTTGCTTTTAAGAGTGATTTAAGAAACATTATCTACTCTGTAATTTTACTTTCCAGATTGTCTCACCACTAGATTTAAATCTCTGAACAATCTGTAGTGTATTTTAATGCTTCTAGCCTACAAGTTCCCTCTTCTTACAAAAGTGGAAGAAATTAAGCAGGTGCTTAAATCAACAATTATTTTGCTTGAACTTTCCAAGTTTGCAACAGGATAAATACTGTAAGTGCTGTTTAAGAAGATACATTTTGAATTAAGCAATAGCTGGGCCCTTAATGAAAAGGTGTGTGTTCTGCTCTTGATCTCTTTTCCCATTTATTTTTTTGCTTCTGGAAGCTTTGGAGCTAGATCTTCTACTTTTTATTTTGGTATAAATCAAGAGATGCTCTGAAAATTTTAACCCATTAATCTATTTTTTTCTTTGCAGCAAACTGTAGAATCTCATTCTCCTGAGAAATTCACCTGGCTAAAAATACCCTGCTTTTATATTATTTTTAGAAACATCTATATTTGAAATATATAAATGATTAGCTATTATGTGTATTATTAGACATGAACTGTTGGTACATTTTGTAACAGGAAGCTGCTGGTTTTCCATTCACCAAGAACTGGAATTCAGTCAAACACTTGGCACTTAGTTGTATGCCTCTAATTTTATCTGTAAATTGTTTTTTCTGAAATAGTTTGTGGAAAGTCTCAGTTTCTTCAGTTTTGCAAAGGCATGGAAATAACTGCTAAAACTTAAATAAACCACCTAGTAAAATAAATGAGAAAACAGGTCACTTCTTATTTTAAAACAGGCTGAGATCTGAAGTTTTATTCTGATTCCACCTTTTTTTTTTTTGCCTGTTGAAAGTATTTTTATTTGTGTTATCCTTGGATTATTTTTCATTTTAATTTTGGGTTATTTCAGAATTTGAAGCAATGTGTGGGAAAACAATGCCTGAAAGGGAAAAGTGTTCAACTTCTGTATTTGAAAATGCCCTATGACCAGGACGTTTTCCCCTGTGCATGTTGAGTTTTGGACTGTCATCATATTTTGACAGTGTCTTGTTTACTTGCATTTTTCAGCTTGTGTTCATCCCTTGTCTTGGATGTTTCCTTAAGTCCTTTTCCTTGCATGGATGTTTTTGTCACTACAGCAGTGGCTATAAGCTGCCATATCCTCTCTCACAGTGGGAAGGAGTCTCCCTAAGTGTCTTTATTGTACCTGTCCTGTCACTAATCTTGGTCCATTTCTTCTGTCTTGTTGTTTGTGTAATGACAGCCGTGGTATAATCTAAAAGTGCCTTGGCTTTACTGTGAAGGCTGTGAAGCCCTCTTGGAGAAACCCGGAGATGTTTGTCTCACCTGCTGAAGAAAGCAAGCTAGTCATGCATATCCAGGCTTTCTCATGAAGTATATAATCCATAAATAAATAGAAACCCTAAACCAGCCCTTGACAGGCTGACTTGCTCTCTGGCTGCAGCAGTAGCTCTTCTCAGTGCTGGGGTCTTGTTGGCTTGGTTACACTTTCTCCAAAGAAAAGGACTCACTCAACTTCCCTGATTATTTGCATGTTCTCCTTCATCTCCCAAATAACCTTGTAGGGTCTGACAAGGCCTTCTAGCCAAAGGAACTAGAGTTCTCTGAGTTGTTTAGGAAGAACGTCTTCTGGAACAGCTTTCTGAGGACATCCATGCTTTGCTCTTGGGAGAAGTGGGAGAGGTGTGTGACAGGCTGGAATTGTAATTTTATGTATTTTTTGTCTCATGGAGTGACATTCTCAGTCGTGACGGCTATTGTAGTAATACCTTTTTGTTTCACACAATGAGGGGATCTTCCCTGAGAGGATTGCTTATCTTCTGGAAATGCTGACCAAAAATTATTGTATTGTCTTTTTCTGCCATCTGTTAGTTCTATATACTTGCCTATTGGTAAAACAAAATGAATACCCTGGTGGGATTTCATGTTGCTGATCTAGCTTGTGTGATATTTTATGGTGAATATGGGTGCTAAGACTTTGTTATACTTGCATATCTTGATACAAATATTTAGAAGCAGATTACTTTTTATTTAGCCATCACCACTTGAGCTGTGTCCGTTGTTGGAAACTACAGGTAGTTATAGTACTGGCATTTTGATCCACAGTGATCAATGTGCAACTTTGATTGCAACTGGTGGAGACAATAATTAATGGATCAGTCTGGCAAGACAAATTTGATTCAGTTTTAAATTATTCTCCATTTGCCAGAGATGTATGGATATTTAAGTCTTCAAAACTAATTGAAACATGTCACACATTGTGTCAAGATCTAATGTGCATTGACCATTTGATGCAATAGCTTAGAAATTAAGCTTTTCTCGCTCAATGACCAGAGGTCAGTCTGCTTCTCAGGACAGCCACATGTATTCCAGACTTGTCTGAGGCTTAACTGGGATGGATTATTTTGGGAAGGAGTATTTTTGGCATCACTGAGTCTTACTCCTCTGGGATGGGCTCTGGAGCACACAGAGGTCTGGTCCTCCACGATAACATGTCAGATGGGCACTGCCAAAGAAAGCTGGCAAAAAAGGGGCCAGGTCCTCTAATGTGGAGCTGGAAAGGGAAGGCAGCAGCATCCTGTTCATCCCTATGGAGCATCTCCAAGGGAATTGTAATGAATTTGCTTTATTTCACTGAACCAAACCTCTTTCTGCTTTTCACGAGGAAGAGCAGTGGTTGCCTAGGATCCTGTTTCCAAGCAGTCAGATAGCAACTTTCCACACTGCAGCAATGTAGATTTTCCTTTCCTGCCTGTAAGATGCCTTTTGGCCTTCCCTTGGTAGGGTTTGGACCATGTGGACTGGTGGGTGGTACAACCACCAAGATGCAGTATGGTGTGGTGGGATGTCATGCCTGTGGGTCACCACCACTGGTGGGTTGGTTTATCACGTTGCATAGCAAGGCAGTTTACCTTATTTTTAACACAAAAATTAATTCTACCTTTCCCTTGTTGAGCAGGTAGACAAGGAACCTGAAATAATAGTTTTTAAAAAGTCTGTGGAGCTCCTAAACTTCTTAATAGCGGATTCTTCACTCTCCTTTCACCGTTTCAGCTTTGTGCTGAAACCTAATCTCTTGGCCGCAATAGTGTGAACTAAGGAGGATTTAGCCCTCTTTACTGCCTCCTGAGTGCTCTCAGATTCAGCAGAAGAGGGGTTTGTGTTGGATAAACACAGATTTTCATCTCTTCCCTTCACAGTCTGAGAAACATCCACTGGTGTTGGACATGATGGAGGGGACTGATGCCACCCTTGGCTGCTGTGTCAGCATTTCTGAGCCAATGACCTGTTAGATCCACTCAGTGTTTATTGTGCAGCATTAGGCAAAGAGAAATTTGAAATTTCAGTGTTCCACTGGCAAATAGTTGAATTTTAAATAATTTTTCAGTGGTTCTTAGTAGTGTATATAAATGAATTTTCAACAACTAAAAGCCCTAGGCTTTCCGTGGACATGGGCACATTTTGGTCACACAGACAATACCTGTGGTGGAAGGAGGCTCTTGCAAACCATTTTGTGAATAGCTCCAGCATCACTCAGAGCCACTGCCTGCCCTGCGTCCTCCTCTCCTTCCTGGCAGCAGCTGAAATGGCTGGGCTTGCTTTGGCCTGCACTTCGCATCATTTGCAGCAATGCTGCTAAATGCTGGGCTAAAATGGATGGGAGCTCAGCTAATTTGCATTATTTAATATGCCAGCTCGGTTTAATGTCGAGCAGCTGGTATATACCTGACTCTTTCAGGAGAAAACGTAATACCAGCAGATCGCATTATCCTGGGCTATGCTACACACATTTATTTCTTTACCTATCCCTTCTCCTTGCTGCCTCCTAGAACCTTTGTAAAGATCGTTTGTGCATGGCTGGCAGAAGGCTCTGCTCACTGCTGATATTTCTGTGTCTCTCAGAGTTCTCAAAGCAATTGGTCTCACCGTATGACAAATACTTGTTGCAACTCCTGAGCATCCGCTTACACACTGACCTTAGCAGGCAGGACTCTAAATTAAGATGTGTCATGGTGAAGGGTGGTGAGATTAGTTGGAAGAGGGACAGGTGTGGAGGCCTGGATTATGTGGATTACTGCATCCTCAATTTCTTAGGGTTAAGTTTCAAGGTTGGAAATGGCTAATTCCACAATTATTGAATTAGGATATGCTGTGCTGTTCCTCTGGGTGCTGTGCCAGCAGCCAGAGTCAACTTGTGAGGGAAGGAGGACTTGGAGGATCAAAGAATTCCTTTGCTCCCCTGAAATAATTAGCATAACTGCAATGAGAGGATGGAGGGAGCATAATCTTTTAATACCAACCTTTCTCAAAATTGACCTTGTCACAGGCATTCAGCCTCTCACAGAGAGACAGATGTGTAGTAGAATCACTTTTACTGCATCAGAGATGCTGGCACAGTATCTCATCCTCTGCCAAAATTCTCTTTGCCTTTCCCTGGGTGATCAGCCTCTTATGCCAAAGATTCTAAACGTGCCTTTGGATGAGTTGTGAGATATTGATGGATTTCACAGAATCAGGGCTTCCTCAAGGCACTTACAGTGGAGCGTTCTCCTTTTCTGGAAATTCTTTATTCTGTCGAACTTGAGCTGAGTTTTCTATTGAAACAACAGTTTCAAATGGTCACTTTTGAAGACCCTGATCAGTTTCAAGTGCAAGCCATTAAGCTGGTTCTTTTGACACTAGTAAGTCCTTAAGGGCTGCATCTCAAATTTGAGCGTTTCTATTACCCTTTATAAACCTTTGTGGTAGACAATAATTTGGTTGATATCAGTGCTATGTTTGGTGGATAGGACAGGAAAGTCATGGGGTGCAGGAGAAAGGACAAGACTTCCCTAACGAAAACTGATTATTGCCTTTTTTTGTTGTGAAAGGGAAACCTCTAAGAAGATGACCTCCCATAATGTTCTTCCATGAATGCAGGAAAGATAAATTGTCTTTGGTGATGAAATATTTTATTTTTTCATCTTCTGTTGTCCCTGTGTAAGATCATTAGCATGCCTGCATGCTGAGGAAGATTGTAGCCCTGCATTATACAGGCAAATTATTTAGGTTGTAGAGTATGTATATCTCACCTAGGTTGAACATCTGAATGTTTTTGATATATAACATGCAAATAAATTCAGCCATCTGAGAAATACAGTTAAGCAACATGTTTCCATCTTTTAAATAGACAGAAACTATTTTGTGAGACAGCTTAGAAGGTTTCTTTCTAGCTGAGGTAGAGCAGTGTGGTTTAATAATTGGTTGTCAGGCATCAGGTCAAAACTTGGAACAAAAGAGGCTATTTGTGTTTATCAAGTCTGACTCCAGGTTTCTGGAACAGGAACAAATTAGCTAGCTTTTCATTTATGCTGTGTGAGAGAGCTGTCTGTGAGTTTGTAAATCCTCACCAACCATGTCACTTGGGAGTCTCAAGTATTGTTTGTTTTCTTTTTATAGCTAAGGGATAAGTTTAGTTATTTTAATGCTTTTCCATTGGTCAATACAAACTTTTCAGAGATCCAAGCTTGACCTCTAATTCTTATTATTTTTCATTCCTTGCTATTTTCCACCATAGATATTTTTATTTTGCTGTTCTTAGGACTTTTCCAACTGATCGGAATGTTAGGAAGGTCATTTCCAGCAGACAGGACATGCTGTGAAACAGCTTGAAGAAATGATAAGACTAGTTTCTATTGCACTCTCATTTTGAGCCGCCTTTCTGCCAGGAGGGGATTCAGTCCTAAAGGGCATGGAGGATGCAGGGTCAGTCTGTGAGCCACAGGCCATCAGCATCGTTGTCGCCTCCTTGCTGCCTGCTGCAGTTTATCACCGGCAGCTCCCTTATCTCACAGCTGTTCTGCAGAGATAAATCCATTATAATTCCAAGCAGCTCAGGTAAAGTGATACCTGGAGTCGTGGATTACCTTAAATAGCTAACTGTGGGGACTTCTAAACCTTCGTGCATGTATGATCTGTTATTTTCTTATTGACCTTTCTTCTTAAGGTAATACTTGAATCAAAGCAAGAGAAACTCGATTTGAAGTCCTTTTCAGTGACGATTTATAGATTTTAATAAAACCCGTGAGAAGAGAAGTCACATTGTTAGAAGGTTCTCAGCTATAAATAGATATCATTACTTTTGGCTGTGCCTTCTGAAAACAGCAGTTCGTCCTTTATTGCTGAAAATAATTTGAAGAGAAGATGAGAATCGAAGAGCTGCTAGCACTATTTCAAATTATAATGAGGAATTTGTGGACTGTGGGTTTCCATCTGCACTCCACTTCTATGCCATCTGCCCATGAGGAAAAAATCATCAGCTGAGAAAATAAGAGGATGTCCTGCATTTAGGCATCCACAGAACCACCAGTTATACATGAAACCTTGTGAGATTTGTAATGGAACCTGAGGCTTTGATAGTACTGCTCTGAAAAGGAAAAGAAGAATGTAAAAAAAAGGCCGTTGAGATTTTGTAGGATGAAAAAAGGAGATTTTAAGCCTCGTGAAATGCATGACTGACCATGTTAGTATAAAGTGAAGAATCTGCAGGGTGTTGATTTGTAGTATGTAAAACAGCTGAGAACTATCTGTGAAGGCTGAGATTATGCTAATTTATGCAGTCTGCATTGCTACTGCTCTTTAAAAATAGCTTCTTTTCCAGAGATCTAGAGCTACTGCAGGTTGGCTTTGCATTTAGCTCTGTAAATTTGAACACAGAACAAAGCCTGACTTATGTGGTCTTTTTATCACAGAATCACAGAATAGTTAAGATTGGAAGGAAGATCATCCAGTCCACCTTCTCTGCCAAGGCAGAGAGCAGATTACACCTGAACGTGTCCAGGTGGGTTTTGAATACTTCTGGAGGGGAACAGTCCATGACCTCTCTGGTCAGCCTGTTTCACAGAATAACAGAATATGCTGAGTTGGAAGGGACCCAAAAGGATCATCAAGTTCCAACTCCCAACCCTGCACAGGACCCCAAGAATCACACCAGGTTCCTGAGAGTGCTTCTTGAGCTGTGCCAGGCTTGGTGCTCTGACCACTTCTCTGGGGAGCCTGTTCCAGTGCCCAACCACCCTCTGGGTGAAGAGCCTTTTCTAACACCTAACCTAAACCTGCCCTGACACAACTTCAGGCCATTCCCTCAGGTCCTGTCACCTGTGGCAGAGCAGAGATCAATGCCTGCCCCTCCTCTTCCCCTCAGAGGGAAGTTGAAGACTGTGATGAGGTTTCCCCTCAGTCTCCTCTTCTCCAGGTTGAACAGACCCAGTGCCCTCAGCCACTGCTCATATGGCTTCCCCTCAAGGCCTTTCACAATCCTCGTGGCCTCCTCTGGACACTCACTAACAGCTTCATGTCTTTTTTGCATTGTGGTGCCCAAAACTGCCCCAGCACTCGAGGGGAGACTCCTCCAGCTCAGAGCAGAGGGGAACAATCCCTTCCTTGCCTGGCTGGCGAGGCTGTGCCTGATGTACCCCAGGACAGGGCTGGCCCTCCAGGCTGCAGGGCACTGCTGACCCATACTCAGCTTGCCATTAACCAGGACCTCCAGGTCCCTTTCTGTGGCACTGCTTTCCAGTGTCTCATTCCCCAGTCTCTCTGTACATTCAGGGCTGCCCCATCCCAAGTGCAGAATCTGGCGCTTTACTTTGCTGAGCTCCATGTGGTTGGTGATCGCCCAGTCCTCTCATCTGTCCAGATCTCTCTACAGGGCCTCCCTGCAGGCTCCTTCCAGTTTTGTATCATTGCAAACTTGCTTAGTATTCCTTTGAGTCCTACATCCAAGTCATTAGTGAAGATGTTGAGGAGCACAGGGCCTAAGATTAGCGAAAGTCTGATGCCACCCCATTTGTTGCCACCCTTTGCAGCTAACCTGTGAGCCAGTTGCTCACCCACCTCATGATGCTTTTGTCCAGAAGGTCACTCTGAGAGGACCTATTGAAAGCTTTACTGAAATCCCAAAAGATTACTTCAACTGGCTTCCCTTGATCAACCAGGTGGGTTACCCTGTCATAAAAGGAAGTCAGGTTTGATGAGCAGAACTCTCCCTTGGGAAGCTCTTGCCATGCTCTCTGGAGTGGTGCAGTGCTTGACACCTGTTGCTCAGATATGTGGTACTTTGGAGGGGTATTTGTCTCATCTCCTGCCACTCTACGTGTCATTGTTTTGGGTGCTTATGGGATGTAAAGAACGAAAAGGCAGGGAGGAGGAACCTCCATGTACTAGTTGAGATTAAAACCAATTTTCAGGTTGTCATTTGAACTATGTTTCCAATGAGTATGGGTGAAAATGAGAAATAAGAAATATACTGCAGCTGGAGGCAGGAGCCAATTTCACATTCTGATTTAGTGTTTCAAATTCTGAAGGAGCTAGAATGAATTTTGCAGTTCAAGTCATAATTTAGCTTTATGAATAGACATACAGACAATACTGGAACTGCAATTAAAGATCAAAGCAATTTGGGACAAAAAGTCTTAGTGTGTAACTTACATTTGAGCAGGTGTTCCTCTGAGAAGAAGATGCTGTGGGTTTTGACTATCAGAATACAAATCCATCCTAAGCATGAACACACTCAGTTTTAGAAGTCTACAGTGATGGGTGGAAGCCAAGAGAACGTAATTCCCCTTCCTCTTTTTTTTTCTACCACCTTCAGTCACATTTCCTTTTCCAGTGCAGGGATGAGCCTTTTGATTAAAAAGCTCTTTTAACAGAAAATTGTAGTAGAGAACAGTGGTTACAATGGAAATTATTCCAGGTTTTCCTTTAGGGTCATATAAAATAGTTTTTGACTTAGGTCAGTGGGTGAATCCTTGCAGGCCAGAAGTATGGCAGTTAGGGAGGGAATGCTGATCTCTAGGGCTAGAGCTGGAAGTTCCTGGTGGTCTGAGGTAATTGAGCACTTAAAACTGTAAGTCTGAAAAGGAGGTATAGATCAGTTACTCATTTTTGCTTACCATATTGTAATTCCAGAAAGGATACTGGTGAGGTCAGATCAGAGATGTAACTTTATATATGAATTTACCTAGGATTATGTTTTTCATACAGCTCCATTAAAAAAACAAACAAACAAAAAAACCCCACTAATCTGTTTAGTACTAGACTGTTGAGAAGTTTAGAAACTGTAGTCCTGGAATACTGGATTAAGCCAGATTGCTCTTTGAATTACAGCATCATCATTCAGTGTGGTTGATGTCTGCAACTTGTGTTTACAATGGCAATTGATTTCCATGCACCAAGCCACCTCTGCCTCTTGCTTGAACTTAAGATGACTGGTAAAGCAAGACCATACAGTCCTAACTCACTTATATGAAGAACTTGCTGAAGTCTGAAAAATATAAACCACTTTTTGGATCTAACTTTCTGTTCAAATCCAGGCCTGATGTACTTCTGTCATTTCCAGGTTATTAAAAAGTGTTTTTCTTTCTCCTGCTTTTCCGTATATCATGTGGTTTGGGGCATATATGCAGTGTTTCCATAGGGAATGAGTGGAGTCTTGCATGCTGTTCCCTCTTTGAGCCGAAATACATCGGAGGGGCGTCATTTTGCAGAAATCAAGTGAATGTGATGGATATCTGAATGAGACAGCTGCGCCTTTAGCTCAAGGACAGCAGGATTTGCCAGATTGGAAGTGTCAGTCATGGGTTCCTGGGAGCTGCTTAGGTTGGACCCAGTCTTTGGACTAGCTCATGAAACAGGAGTAGGTGTCCTTTTTATTATAAATGTTTAGTCTGACGCTGAGTTTAAGTTATAAAAAGCTCAGAGTAGGGCTGAGTGAAAGGGAAAAGGGGAATAGAGCATTTGGTGCTGCTGATGTGCTGTGGGATGGGTTAGCTGGGCTGCTATTGCCACCTGGTGGTGCTGGACAGAACCAAAGTACACCTAATTTTCCTTTGCTTTCCCGGATGAGTTGCATGGGATTAAGTAGCCACTGGATATGGATTAGATTTATTATGGATATGCTTTTATTAAAGATAATTCCTTCAATGTCGGAAAAACCCGCAGTATTTTATGACTGTCATTTATTTCAGGAATAGATGATGTTGTAAAAAAATATGTAATTGAGCCTTTCTTTGAGCATCATCATATTCTGAATTGCCAGACATCAGTACTTGTGTGGCTGGAAACTCATGCAATGACTGATGAATCCAGAATCTGCCTTTTCTGGTCCAAAAATGGAACAGGAGGTAATGTGATGTCCTCCCAGCCTCAAGAGTGTTTTCGTCAGGGACAGGCTGTGATCTGGTGGCATCTGGGTGCACAACTAATGAACATCTCTGAATTGCTGCAGCAGAGTTCAGTCACTGCATTACCAGGGCAAATTTGATTACCATAAGTGATTAGTGTCCTATCTTGCTGAAATTAATGGATCATTATCAAATGATGACTTTTTGTACATAGTATGACTTAATTGTCCTTTCATTACAAAGAGTTTTATTGCAATCCCTTTAGCAGGGGACTACAGATTAAGTTGTAGTTACCAAGTAAAAAAGCAGATCACTGTTCAGCCCCTCCTGTTCAGTGACAAAGCCACATTCTGTAGCTTAATCTGTAGATTCTCTGTCTCTAGAAAGCATATGCATCTGCTGCAGCATTTCAGAGCTTTATAATGTTTTTCAGAGGAGAACTGGCGTAGGTTATTTGCTGTGAACCTTGCAGGCAGCACTTTGGAGCTAAGATCAGCTTTGTCACACATGGAAATTTGATCTGACCTGTGGTAGGGGTCTGACCTAAAAGTCTCTTTCCCTCTCTTGTAGCTGCCATGAACTGTGCCACAAAACTCTCTCTAATTTTGGGGGGAAGATGTAAATCCATTAAATTCACAAGCATTTTCTTGGAATTATGGCTGAAAAAAATCTCCATTGTGTTGTCAGGTCTGGAAGTTTTCCCTGGAAGTGTTGAAGGCCAGGTTGGTGAGGCTTTAAGCAAGCTGGCCTAGTGGAAATTGTCACTACCCATGGCAGAGGTGTTGGAACTTGATGGTCTTTAAGGTCCCTTCCAATCCAAACCACGATCCTTCATAATGAAAGAAAAATAATTTTAATGGAGGAAAAATATTTCCAGAGCAGCTACACTGTCCTAATAGCTATCATCTTTGGATTTCCAGTTAATATGGTAGTGTGAGCCAATTGAACAGGATCTGAAATATGACTAAATGGTGCCCTTGTGTGTGAAGTCCCTTCCCCCATGAATATCAAGCGCTAATTTCACTTGGCTCTTTCAAGCCACATTCACATTGTATTTTTGGCTGCAGCAGAACCATTCTGACTGCAAAGTATAGTTGTTTTGTGACTTGCTGTTCTGTATTGTTATTAAGGCTTATTAGATTTCTAGGCTTATTAGCAGTAATCATAATTTTGCCTAGAAGCAGTTAAACCAGCAGGAAGCGGAACAATTTTTGTCAGTCACTTGTTAAGAATTTCAGTTATTAATATTCCTTTAAATGGAATCCAGACCTTATTTCTCATGTGTGATGGTTGGTTTGTTTTTTCTTTCTTTCTGGTTCATATGTGCTTAATCCTCACAGTATTTGGAAAATGAATTGGATCACAGTGGCACAAATATTGCTTACACTGATCCCTAGTTGTAATGTGCAGTGAAAAGGGATGAAAGGAAATATATTGAATTTGAGGTGTAGTTTTTTGGATTTTTTTTTTTTTTTTGCAAGGACTTTGTAATTGAACATTTTCAGTCTTTTCTGTGGTTCTGCCAGCACACCAAAAGGTCTTTAAAGATCATTGTTCTTCCCAGTCCTCTGGTGGACTCCTTGGTGTCCTTCATCCAAGGTTCTGCTCCCCCGGAAGCAGCAGGTAAAAGGTGGTGACATGAAGGTGGTTGCTGGAGCTGGTTCAGGATGGGTTTTAGGTGTGTTTTACTGCCCTGGTGAGTGTGGAGCTTCTCAGGTAGGCAGTAAGTAGAGTGCAGGCACCCCCTGGCACAAATAAGAGTCACCCTGGTGCTGTTGGGCTGTGCTCAGAGGATGCTACAAGGTGAGGGGTTTAGCTGAGTTGGCTCTTAGTGACAGGTAAAAGTGGACTGAAATGAACTTAAGGACACTTTTGTTGGGCTCGCCCTTTAGATTTAAACACACTTAACATAAGGGAACAATATCTGACTGAATGTTTTGGGTGGAGACAAAGCCTGCCATCCCCAGCTCAGACAGTCTGACCTGCCCTGTTCAATTCACACAAAGAGGTCCCCAACTTTTTATTGTCCAGGAATGCTCTGTGTCTGTGACAAAAGGACAATGTATTCCCAAACCATATGAACAGGACATGCAGTTTTTGGAAAACATCCTCAGGCAGATGTCTCTTTTTACATCGCTCTCTTCCCTCCTTCTTCTCTTTCTTGTTCTTGGGACTTGGATGAACCAAACTTCAAAGTTTCCAAGGCACAGATCAGTGCAGTGCTGCTTCTTTGGGGCCAAGTGCTTGGAGAGTAAACCAAGCAGCATTAATAATATTTATCTGCAGAAGAAAACTAATAATAGCTTGTTCTCAAGTTAATTTTATTTTTCCTATTCACCCTAGTACCTAGTGAAGTGCTGTAACAGTAGCAGTGAGTCTTCTTTTTTTTTTTTTTTTTTTATTTCCCTTGGTCTGTGATTTGAACTCTGTGTAACCAGACTAGAGGTTAGAAACCAACCTTGTTTTCAGAGGCTCCTTGCCTCTGAAAATAACTTTGGGCTCACAACTACCACATTTTAGGACATTCAGAGCATAGTTTGACACTATTTTAAAATCTCTAAATAGCTTTAAAGCAGTATTAGAATCTCCTCTTTGGGGCATGGCCTGACACCCGTGAAAGAATGCTTAATAAAAATGAGAAATATTTAATTTCATGTAATCAAACAGGTCTGATTCTTTTATACCTTGCAGCTTATGTAATTGCTAGTTACACTAGTTGAGTATTAAAGATTAAAAGGCAAAGAAGAGTCAGATCCCATAAATCTTAATTGGATTTTTCTTTTTTTTTCCTTTAGTTATGATATTAAGGTACATTGAGAACAGGCCAGCAATAATTTTTAGTACTGAGATATAAGCTAGACACAAAAGTGATAGGAAATAGTCCAAGTAGGGGGAAATATGCCTGGTATTCTAATATAACTTTGTAGCTGAAAACCTATTAACAGTTTAAGTGAATCCCAGTCAAAATGCTGATGGTATACTCTTAGGCAGGCATCTCAAACTGAGGCTGATAACTGAGTTATCTTAGTAAATGCTAATTATTTAGTTCAAGTCAGATTGGGCTGTAGGTCATAGTCTAGATTGGGCCAATCTTTTGCCCCATCATGGGAATACAGTCCAATTCTTAGAGTGATTTGAATGGTAATAAAACTCTTTTTGACATTTATGGGGTGAGGATGTGCTCTGTTCATTAGTGCAATATAAGGTGAACTCAGCAAAATGCTTCTGGTTGTTTACAGTGGGGCATGCTGTAGTTTCTTTTTATTGATATATATTTTTCTGTTTGTCTCATATTTTGAGGTACAGAAGAATAACAGTGCCAGTAAGCCATGGGAGTAATCCTTGATGAAGATAATATGTGGGAAAATAATATTAAAGTAAAAACCTATATTCATAGCTCTGTGCTATTTTACTAATCCATCAAAAACACAAACCAAGTTTTGTTAGCAGAATTTTTATGTTTATTTTTAAGAGAGTGATAATGCTTTTAGAATACCAGAGGCATTAATTGGATATCAACTCCAGGGACTAGAAAAGCTTTTCTTAGATAAACCTGTTTTCAGAACCCCCATCTGAGGCAGCTCATAATTTGTTTACCCTTTAGTGGAAGCTCTTTCTTTTAAAATAGCACAAATATGTTAAGTTTTGGCTGTCTGTATCCAGCATTGTGAATAAGAATTTGCATTTATATTTAATACAGCCTAGAGCAGTCTTTCATGATGAATATCAGCATCTTCATTTATTTTTTGTTATTACTATTTCTGTTTCTGTCCTTAATTTCAGAGTACAGGGAAAGAGTAGATAAAAACTAGCTAAGTAATATCTTTAGTTGACTTTTAGACTGCTGCAAACTCTTTTGAGCTTGAATGCATCTCGATTTTTTTTCCCCCTAACTGACAACGTTGATGATGTGGCAGGATGAAAACTGAAAGAAAAATTGAAAGCAAGCAGAAAGGATAATATTTGAAATAATAACTAAAAAAAAAAAAAAAGGAGGCAAATTTTAGGAAAATGTCAAAAGAATGTCATTTAGGAAATGTCAAAAGACAACAAACAAGTGTTTCTCAGTTTCTCACTATAGTTTAATTTCTCAGCTCAAGTAGAAAGCTCACTGAGGCAACGGAACTCTTATGGAGACTAAAAATCAATTTTGGTTGGGCTGCTGAATGAAATGTGAATTTATTGAGGAGAGAGAGGAGAGTCTTGTTGGTCATCCAACTTGGGTACTTAGGCATCCCTAGCAGGGATTTTCCTCTGTTTTCACGTGTGCATTAATTTATAATGTGTGGGCTTTCAAAACCAGCTCTTCCTGTGCAGCCTCTGGCAATGTGCCTTGCTCTAGTTACAAGCCTGCTCTAAGAGCTTTTCTTCTCCATGTCCCCAGCCATTTTGGGTAAGAGGTGAGATCTACCTCAGCTCTGCTGTCCCCAGTGGTGTTGGTCTTTGACCAGCTCTTCCAGAGTAAGAAGCATTTATCATGAAAATACTGGACTGCATTTCATAACCTATGTTTATATCTCCAGATTGCTGCCTTCAGGGAGCTGATTATGGCTGATGACGGAAGGGGAAATGGTCCATCCCTGAAGTCATCTGTGCCTTCAGGGGGGCACACAGAAGGTGGTTCTGTGGGGCTGGCAGCAGCTCCCTCCCACCTCTGGGTTCAGGAGGAACAGCAAGGGGAGCTGTGCAGGGCTGCCCATGTTCGTGAAATCAGCCTCTGACCCAGAGCCATGCCATGAGCAAAGCATGGAAGCTTTCAAAGCTGGTGTTCTAATAAACAACAAAAAACTAATGGCATGACCCTTAATAATCCATTAGCATGTTCCATGCCATTGTCAGCTGTAGGTTGTCCTGGCTAGATGGTAACAGGCTACAGTCCTCTCTCTGCTCCGCTGATCCCCAGCTGCCAGGGAAGGCACAGCGCAAAAACAAAAGCCAGCAGTCACGGATCCTGGGATAAGTTTATTTGATGTTATAGTTCTCCTTTTGGCTTCTCCAGGACCCGGATCTCGGGGCAGACAATAGCTTATATACTGAGGGAGGGTCACAGGGGAGGATACAGAATTCAACTAATCCGGAGGACTTGAGATAACAAACAAGGCAGGCATTCAAATATCAACCAATGAAGAATCCCTAGGGAAAAGAACAGTTTCAGTGAACTTAGGAAGTTTAAAGAAGTACAAAACTGACAAGGAAGTTTCTTGAGCGAAGGCAGTTTTTAGGGAGAGATTGGCATTTCCTGAAAGGGGGAGTAAAGGAAGTTCTGGGAAAAGGGCAGAGACCAAAGAACACAAGAACATTACAAATCAAACAATTATCATACTAATAGGACAAAACACACCACAACAGTCAACAAACTCAAAATAAGCCTGGGCATTTTATTTACTTGTTTAGAAATGAAGATGCAGGTTCAGAAGGCAGTGCTGGAAACCTAAGTGTGAGGAGAACAGCAGCATCCAGAACCTTCTGTGGACACTGGAAATACATCTTTGAAATCAAATTACTTGGGAAGACCTGATTATGGCACTTCCACCAGTAATAGGTTAATAACTGCAGCTTTTACAGGCAAACTGCTCAATGGATTCAACTCTAAAGAGTGTAGTAGGTAGGGAAAGGCGCTCGGAAGATTTCGGGCTGTTACGGAAAGTTACAGGAATGTCTCTTCCCTAATCCCCTAAGATAAGCCATCACCCTTGGAATGTGTAGCCCCCACTAACATGGCTAGTAACTTTCCACTCTACTAACCCAGGAAGTGTTGCAAGACCCCCTCCTGATGTAGTGAAGTACCCTAGAGTATATAACCCCACGAGATGAAGCAATAAATGCCTTTAACCGTCCACCACATTGGTGTCAGCGTCTTGTTACTGGCCCGAGCGACCGTGAGGATTAGGTCGCCGTGCTGTTTCATCGGAACCAGGTTGCACTCCTTTGCAATCAGAAAGGCAACAAAAGAGAGCCGTAGGATGGCCTGGGTTGGAAGGGACCTTAAAGATCAGATTCTTCCAACCCCTCTGCCCTGGACAGTGTCACAATCCGTCCTTACGAACAGGACTTGTGATGGTTCGGTAATCGATCTCAGGGTACAAAACACCAACGCGGCAAGGGGTTTGCAATAATAATCAAAATCGGTGTACTTTATTGAATAATCACAGCAAAATGCGTTGGAGGGAATTGGGGAAAAAGAGAGGGAAAGCCTATGGAAAGAAAAGGGTAAAGAAAAAGGGAGGTTATAGCTACCAAACGGAGAGACAACAAAGTTCTTTGGGGTCCAGTCGAGGTCCAGTCGAGGAGTCGCTTTCACGTTGGGGAGATCTCGAAATCAAGCTAACCTGGGGGTTTTTATTATGATAACTCTATTGGAAATTGTGAAGGGGAGGAGACAAATACAATCAGCAGTGGGCAAGAGCCATTGTCTTCTTCGTCTAGTGGTCACGCCTGCAGCAACTTGCCTCCCCCACACACCCCTGCCCTGGGTTAGAGGTTTCAGTCTCAGTCTTTGGGAGGAAAGGGAGTTTTTCTATATAGGGGGTCTCATGTCTCAGTCCTCGGAGAAAAAACTTCTCCCATCTCAGTCCATCTGTCCCCGTGGTTGTACAGTAGATGAAGGGTCTTCTGTGGAGACCACCAAAAGGTCATTCCAGAAAGAGTTCAGCCAGGTTAGGAGGTGGAGAAATCCCAGGGCCATTGCAGCAAAGTGATGCAAGCGAAGGAGGGCAAAGTGCCCTTTCTCCTTTCACTGGGTTCAGTGTACCATGGGGTGGACGAACACACCTGCGAACAATAACTCAAGTTCCAGTCTTGGGGCCCTGGCAAGCTCCCACCAAACTAGGATGTCGAAAAGGATCCTTTTTTGTGGTCTGAGAATCATGAGGCAGATGAGAGAAATTTTGGACAGAGTCTCACAGACAGGGACACCTTTCACCTGACCAGATTGCTCAGGGCCCCATCCAACCTGGCCTTGGATACCTCCAGGGATGGGGCAGCCACAGCTTGTCTGGGCAACCTCTGCTAGGGTCTCACCACCCTCACAGTAAATAATTTCTTCCTTAATATCCATTCTAAACCTACTCTCAGTTTGAAGTCATTTCCCCATGTCAAAAAGTCTCTTTCCATCAGTCTTTTAGCCTCACTTCAGGTACTGGAAAGCCACCCCAATAAATGCACCCCTAATAAAGTCCCTATATATTTCAGTACTTCTGTATTTGTATGCATAAGTAATTTCATAATATAAATTTCAACTCAAAACTGCCACATAGGCTCTTTGGGTCACAGAATTTTGTGCTATTGAATTAGCAACCACTTCAATTAAAAGTGAAGTATAAAGAGTTTGGCAAATGGACCTGGTGGATACCAGTTGTTATCAAGTGTTCCAGGTGGCTGATCAAGGCTATGAGTAACAGCTGGTTTTTAATTAATAATTAAATTTTAATTAATTTTAATTTTTGAATTCTTTTGTGGGACAGGTTTCAGAAGTTACAATGAGAAACCCTTTGTTAGCACTGAGCAGCTTTGTCTACAAACTAATTGAATCACTTTTTTCATACTATTCTGCATCTGCTTAAGTAGAATTACTTAGTTCATTTTAAATTCTTGCTGTTCAGGGTAGTTGGCAAAGAATCAGCAGAAACAGCAAATAACATTTTTCTGTTTGTATTTTAGTCTGCCTATTAAAATAATATGACTCAAAAATTAGTCTCAAATATAATAAGTCAATCTATTTTTGTTTGATATCAATACTATTATTTTTTACATATTGGGAAACTGGGGAAGGGCATGTCAGGTCATAGAGCTGGAAGTGTGGGCTGGGATTATGCTCCAATCCAAAGACAACGCTGCCCTACGACTTTTGGAGGAGGACCCATAGGTTTCCTCGGCAAGGATAATCCCTGGATTACTGTTCTTTTCAGACCTTTTGACTGTGGGGCCAGGGTGGGTGGAAGTGACGATTTGAGCACTTGTGTCCCTCGGACCACAGTGAGAATTTAGTGCTCTCCGTCATCTGGGTGGCCTTGTTAATATTGTCAGCATTGCTTAACCAGTCCATATTCAGTGTACTGGTATTTTGTTACTTTATTTAGCAGCTTTTTTCCCCAACACATTGTGTTCTGAATCAAGAATTTTTTATTTTTCTTTTTAAATCCCTCAGACCTGGTTTAGGGCAAATGTGCGAGAAAACCTCCAGAAGGGGCCCCCCCAGAAAGCCAACCCACACCCAGCCAACCCACAACCACCCCCTCTCCCCAGCCGGTTTGGGAAAAATTTCCTGGGGGAGAAGTGGAAAAAACCTGTTTATTTAACAGGCAAAGCACTCCCCAGCACAAAAAATGAACAATACCAGATGACAAAACTCATTGGCCACTCTGAAGAGATGACAAATTCAGAAGGTCTCTCCTGTGGGTGGTCGCTCTGTTATCAGTCCCTCCGGCGCTGGGAAAGGCTGCTGCCCAGAGTAGGCCCTGGTAGGCCACAAAGTGCAAGCTCTCGGTGCTCCCCAGGTCCCAGTCCAGAGCAGGTTCAAATGGTTCCAAGAAAAGGGAAAGAAGAAAAAACAGTCCAGGGAAAACTCTGCCTCAGGTAGCTAAACTAAGTAAAAAGCAAAGGAAGGCTCTGTTCTGCTCCGTCAGTGCCCAGACAACACTGTCCAGCGCAGAATGTGGAGGAGTGTTGCTTTTAGAGGAGTGCAGTCTCTGATAACAAACTCTGTGCTTCTTCTTCTCCCTGCCTTTGCTCTCAGAACCAGTCTTGAAGGCAGAGAATATAATATCCAGCATTAACAGAACACACGATTGGGGATACAAGCATCATGAAGTCACCCTAGGCCACCCAGCTATTTCTTGGTGCAATGGTGAGCTGTTGAGTACCAGCAGACTGGGATTTGGGATAGAACACAGGAATGTTTCCTTTACTTGTATATTTCTTAGAATCCTTGACAGCTGCTGTATGTTACATTGGGTTGCTGGCAGGAGTCAGGTGGTAGTAAAGATTCGAGGTCATCCGGAACACATCTGTGGCAGACTGATACACTTTAATGGGGAACTTAAAAATAACTTTTGATGATAAATAAGACAGCAATAAATGTGATAATTCACTCTGACTTCCTCCATAAAACAGTCCACATGACTTCTGCTGACTTGCTTTCATTCTTTTTTAATTAGTTCATGTTATGATATAATATTTGCCCTCACTCTTCTCTGACAAATGAAAAGGAGCTGTTTGGATCTTGTGATCTGCATTTTTCAGTCCTTAAGTCATTCTCACAGCTCCTCTCTGGAGCCTCTCCAAAGGTTCAACCTATGGAACTGTTTTACACCACCAGCATTAAACCCAGCATGTGATAAAGCCTGTTCTTGTTTGATAACCCCCCCGTTCTTATGTGCAAGTATTGCATCACCCCTACACCAGAGCACAGACCTGTCATCCTGATGGCACATCACGGCTGTGGTGCTCTCTCCTGGTGCACTGAACCCATGGAGAGTCATTTGCTCTATGACATTCTTAGGTTCTCCTTCTTACAAGATTGCATTTGCTGTGTTAACACCTTTTCATGGTTCTAGTCATTATAGATGAGCTTCTCTTGTTCTTTTCTTCCTCTTTTTTTTACCATGTACGTCTCCCATTACTGATGTTCCAACAACAAATTTTGTAGCCCCTTCTAGGGCTTGCTCTGAAAAGCAGGGCTGAAAATTATTCCTGTGAAACACAGTCAAGCTGCTTATTTTTGTAAGGATAATCTCTCACATATCATATTTTTAAACCTGTTAACTCCTTTTCAGTCCACCAGATGTTTGCTGGGTTGATTTGTTATTATTCTGTTATTATTATTTCATGCCAGGTGAAAATGAGGCAAGAGCCTCCTCACAGAATCACATCTGTGATATCACTTTCATAAGCTCCTGTGAACTCAGCAGAAAATACCAGTTTAACAAGACATGTTTTCCAGAGAAAGGATGCTCATTTGCCAGTAATAATACTGTCTGCTTCAGCTGTTGATTAATTGAGTTTCTGTCTCTTTTTGTACTTCTGTCTGGGACTGGTGGGAGGTTGTGACTATCAAGGCCATCTCATTCTCTTTGATCTGGTATCCAGCACCAGCTGTCTCTGTGTCCTCCAGAACCTCCCAACAACTGCTGAAAATCAAGAGCGACCATGTGGGCAGCTCCTTCATTGGGTCCTCTAATGGTGTTACTCAGTGCAAGGCATCTCTTCTGCTGGTTTAGAAAATGTTGAATTCAGAGGCTCCTGCTCAACACCATTTTGAGGGCTTTTTTGGAATGAAAATGGTTGAGCATCTGTTATGATTCCATGAGCTAGGCTCCTGTTCTCTCCCACGTCATGCTTAGCAAAAATACCATTATTGACAGCTTCAAGATTTCTAGGATGCTTTCAAGATTATAATTTGTAGATATTTCCATTCTGTAATGCATGAAAGGAAGACATATGTTATATAGTAAAAAAAAACCCCAACAAACTCCAGCTTTCAGTGAACAGAAGATTGTAGTCTTTTTGACCAAAATGAATTGAAATGCAGTAATAAAACTCTCTAATATGCTTTTTTTCCAGATTAAAACAAAACAAAACAAAACAAACCACAACCAAAAAACCAAATAAAACCAAACAAAAAAAAAACCCAGCAAAATGTTGATGTGTTTAAAAAGCAAAAGTAATGGGTAAGCACAGGAGTGTGGCTTTGTTTAATGACGGCAGAGCAAGTTGTTAGCACACATATTTTTCATAGGCAAACAATGAATTATTACTGAACAGATTTACCCAAGCTTTCTTAATAGTAAACGTTGCACGGACAAGGACTGTGTGCACTGGGTTCATTCATAATGTTTCCAACACCTGTTTCCTCCTGTTTTTCCAGCAGTTTTATTTGGAAAGCATTGGAATCTGGAATCATGTCTCATTAGAGCAGGGGGTTTGCTACGGACACGTGTTTCTGTGTCATTGAAGCCTTGCTGGTGAATAACAAGTGTGTTGTTCAGCACTTTAATAGGGAAGTTTAGATGCCTATTAGCGCCATAAATAATGTCCTTTCCTGAAGGTTCAACTTAATATTGACCCCATGTCATCATGTATGTGTTGCTGAAGATCATATTAAAGGCTTGGAGAGCTTGAATGCTTTATGGTTTTAAAGGATTCAAATACAAGCAAATATCTGGTCCTTGTTCTCTTTTGAAATTGGGCATTGTATGGGAAAGGCACCTCCAGGATCCATTAGCAAAGCTGGGCACTGCAACGGGGGAGGAACTCCTGCCGTGATTCTGCCAGGGGGCAAGAGGTCATGCATGGATTTTACCAGCTTCAGTCCTAACCTTATCTCTTTCACTGTGTTGTGGGAGCCTGAAAGGGAGATAGGAAGATGAAAGGCAGCTCCAGAGTCTTACTGTTTAATGGAAGAAATAAATTCTGGTTACACCTGGCAACACTATCAGCAAGGGATCTTCATCCCAAATCAAGGCTGGCTTGGGAAAATCCATTGAATAAAAGTATCCGAAAGCAACACAGATTTTAGTTAAGGATATTAATTAGCTTAAAAAGTGATTGGGAGGCACAGAGCTTACGCTTTAACCTCAGGAGCTTTGCTTTATTAGTATTTTAGGCTGATTACATGTGTCTTTGTCCACATTCAGTGTGCTCAGCTGGCTCAAACAGGGATAAAATGAGAAAATACGCAAGCATGAGCCGCGCTTCAGTTAATGTAAAAACAGACAGCAAACTCTGTTCAAAGAAACAAGACTAGCTGGCTGGAGAGTCCTTCCATCCATATCTGGTCTTTTAATCTGCTTTTTGCAGCTGGGGTAGTTTGGCTCTTATCTCTGTTCCCTGGGTCCCAGAAATGGAATTTTTCCCTGTGATGGTAGACAAAAACCTGCCATTTTCTGAGGCCTCTCCTTTGTTTCTTACAATTCCTGATTTTGGCACCAGGCTGAGTGTTGAATGAAAGTATGTGGCCGTTCAAACTAGCAGAGCAGATCATCAACAACCTTTTAAGAGGCTTAGGAAATGTCTGAGGCAACGCTGACTTGTTCTGTGGGTTGTCTTGGCCCTTTGTACAGGCTGTAATCCTGCAAGTGTAAAGCTTTGCTTGTCTCAGTTCCCTTGGTTTTTTTGCCTGAAGCTGGTGTGTTTTTTGGAAGCAGAACACCATCATGTCATGATATTCAGGCAGATGCCAGCAGGTCGATGGGGAGCCCTGGCAATGCTCCCTCTGGGCCAGCAGCAGGGAGGGGACAAACTGAAGCTCCGCAAGGAGCGTGCCAGAGGCACTGGCAGCTCCTCCAAGGTGCTGTGAGATGCTCTTAGAAAATCCTTCTGGCATCACACCCAGGCTTCTCCCTCCCACTGCACACATTCATTCCCTCATTCATGAGTCTGTCAGCAGGTTTTTGTCTCAGCCTGTGACCCTCCTGAAGACTATACATCTTATGTTCAAGCCCTGGAATGGGCTGTGACCTTCCCCTCTTCTGAGTGTTGTAGGAATGACCTTTCAGCAGGGTACTTGCTTACGTAGAGGGCTGGCTGGGAAGATTTGGCTGTGCTAGGGCTTTGGTCCACGTTGGCCTGAAGGAAAAGAACAAGTGTTCTTTATACTCAGAAGAGGATTCAGATTTTACTTCTATGGTTCAAAGGTAACCTGTATGCATAAAGTCTTTGAGTGCTTTCAACATGCAGCTCTTTCTCTGTACATAGCTATTCAAGCTACCAGACTTGGTAGGGCAATTATTTTTACAGTGCAGGAATATATAATTGTTTGTTTCAATAATTATTCCTTCTTTGTTATCACTTAAAATAATGAACTAGAACAAGAGAACAATTACAGACTGAAAAAATTAAATCTTCAAGTTGTGGAAGCATAACTGTTAGGGAAACTACTTCAGTAAGAGGACATGTGTGTTTTTTTCTTATGGAGAAGGGTATTTACAGAATTTCAAATGCCAATTTACTGATTTATTGTATTTCTTCAGCAACATACTGAGTGGATACATGAAGCAGCCTTGCCAGTAAAATCATACAAAAGGGGAATTTTCAGATAGGAATGTGATCACTTTGAGTACAATTACCAAATTGTAATTACCATTTAATTACCATTTAATTTTTTTTAAAGTTTTAATATCTTTTTACTGGATTATTAAATGATTTAACAATTAGAAAACTATATTGTGGGCTCTGGTTCCATTGGCTATGGGTTATGCCTGTGCTAATTTCTTGCCTCCTCTCCTGCAGCCAGCAAAGTTCTCTTTATGCGAATCGAAACTTGTATTTGGAGAGAGAGTGCGAAGAGGGTGGCCTGGGGAATTACTTCAAAGGTGTTTTAATTCCCCATATTTCCCTGGCCTTTATCAGGTGTAGCTCCTTGTGCAGAGCAGAAGGGTGAGGAGTGTGGTTCCCACTGATTTCATGGTGATTTCACAGGATCTTGGGCAAGAGCAGGCATGAATCCTCCCACTGCTGAGTATCTTTTCTGGGCTGCTTGCCGGGCAAGGTAATTCAGGAGAACAGGGGAGCTGTTTCAGAGGGGTGCAAGACAGCACCTATGGAATAGCCTGGCATTTACCAAGATCTTTAAGAGCTGTATCTCAAATACGATGTGGCAAACTCTGATATACTAATTATTCTCAACACGCTCCCTATTCTCTTATTTATGTTCCTGAAGCCGATCTGCGATGCTCCACCTGTTAAATAATTTTTAAGGCAGAATATTCTTCCTTTCACTCAGGGCAAGCTTGGTCCTTTCCCACCCTAGCAGACTTAAGTGTAAACCCAGTTTTGAGTGGAAGCAGCTCGGGCCAAATGAGGATAAAACACGACAGCTCCAGAACCTGTGCTTTTAACAGAGCCAGGCTGTTCAAATGGGAAGAAACCCCTATAATACTCAGTTTTACTTTAAAATGCGCCCGGTACCCTTAAGCATCTCGCTAAAACGCCTCTTGGCGCTCGCTTAATCTGTTTTCCAACGTTTCTGGGCTCAGATTCCCCCGAGTTCCCCGCCTCTGTGCTAAACCCCTCCCCGGGCCGGGCCGGCCGGGGGTCACCCCCGCCCCGAGGGGTGTGAGGATCCTCCCCCGGCGCGGAGGGACCGCCCGGCCCCGCGTGTCCCCGGCATGGCCGGGCCCGACCCCGCCAGCCGCGTCCGGGGACACTCGCGGGCAGCCCCCGGGCGCGGCAGGTGCCGGCCGGACCATGAGCTTGATGCTGTGGCGCTGGGAGCAGAACAACAGCACCATGAAGCTGGTAAGGACCTCGGGAACGTGCCGGGACTGCCGCTGATGGACGGAAAATTACCCTTGCACGGTTCTCATTAGCGAGCAGGGCTACCTAGGGTGGCAGGGCTGGTGCTTGGACCGATGTGCTCTCCAAGTGGATGCTCTTTTGCTATGGAGTCGCAGCCGGCTTTGTTATTTATTAAGTCATATCTTGGCCTTGTTTAGGTCTGCTTGTTGTTTCATCTCTGTAGTTAAACTCGTTTAAAACTAAGAACCGAAGCATCAGTTATGTGTGTAGCCCTCTCCTCTCATCTTCATTTATTTACTGTTTTTCTTCTTGTTTTCTTCTTCCTGGAAGCAATTTTCTCTCTTTCAGTTTTGCTGGAATAATTTTGTCACCTGGGAGCATTTGGAGTTTTGTTTGCTCAATAGTTTTTGTTTTTAAATTCCCCCTCCCCTTTCCCCCATCCCCTTTTCTTTCTTCTCCTTTCCCGAAAAGTAAAAAAACCCACTGCACATTTTAAGTGTGTGGCTGCTTCATTCCTGCAGCATAAATCAGCTTAGAAAACCCACATATCTACCTGTCTGCTTGAATTACTGTCCATACCAAGATATAAATTCTGATCAAAACTTAGACTTCTCATCAGCAGCTTTTTTTTTTTTTTAACTATATGATGTAAAGAATCTCAAGACAGTTGCTGTCTATGGTAGCTTTAAATGTGTTTTCTCTGTTTCTCTGGCAGATTATTTAAACTAAGAAAACTACATTTCTATACAGTTTTTAGAGGAAAGATTTATTTTCCTGAGAAATTTATAATAAAGCCGCAGGATTTGCTACAGGTCTAATCCTTTAGCCTTTATGTGTGAAAACTCTTTTGAAGTCCATGTGGGAGTTAAAGGTTCCCAGCACCTCTTCTATCAGGCTCTGCAATCAAAGAAATTTATAGCGCGACTGGTAAGGTAACAATCTCTGTTTTTACATGCTTTCCTTGCAAGGAATTAGGTGATAAACACGTGTTAGTGAAGGAGTATTCAGCTCTGGATACAGCAGCAGCCCTTCACGTGGGATCAGATAGTTTCGGATATTTCACGCATGAGTAGTCCCTGGAATAAAGAATTTGTGAGCTGGCGGTGGAAGTTGGCAGATTTGTGTGGGGGTTGCCCAAGCCTGGTTCCAGCTGAAGCCAAGTATTTTGGGAGGAAGGTTAAAGTGAGTCCTTTCTCTCGCTTTTCATATGCAAAGAGCCCTTTAGGAAGCAGAAAGAGCTTATGTCCACAGGTGTATTGTAAAGTCTTTGCATATACATTGGCCTTTAGACCCGCCCCCAGTGGGCTGTGCAAGCAGCACCGGCACCTGTGAGAACTGAACTATGAATTTAAGCAGAGAAAAGAAGATGTGAGAAATCAAATACTTGGTGGTGTCCAACAAAATCCAACTGATGCTCAGAGTGGAAGAAAAGTGTTGGATTTACCGCTCCATGGGCAGGAAGAGAAAAGATACAATCCTTCATCCCATACCCCTGCTGGACCCACATTCCCTGTCAAGCAGCTGATATTTGTTGCCCCTGTAATTCGGGAATTACAGAGGTTTGCCTTGTGGGACCGCCTCCTGCCTGGCGTGGTTTGCTGGATGCTGTCTTGGGGGGCCTGGTATGGTTCTGGCTCAGCTTTGTGCAGAACTGTTCCAGAGGCCTTGGTTGATCTGTCTTGACAAAGTGGATCAAGGAAAGATAGCTTTAATATATATCTGTGTGTGTATATGTATAGTTTATTTATATATTACATTTATATTTATTATAGATATTGGTATACTTTGACACTCATTTAACTTAGGATTATTTATATATATATATTATATAGATATAAATAATATATATTAGGTATTTAAGGGTTATTAAATATTAATTATGTAATAATATATCTCTCATATATATATATATATATATATATAAAAAATCCTCAGCTAAGTGAGTGTCAAAGTGAATACCTCAGACCTTGCCTTTCTGCTTTCTCTTCTCCTCCTTCTCATTCCTTTGGTCCACTGAGGTTTCTGTGGAAAAAAGAATGAGAAAATGCTTGTCAGTCATTGCTTAGGGTGAGCTGATTATGGCTACTATGCCGACAAAAGTCAGATACGTTCTGCTGAGAGGTTTGGGTGGTGATGGCAGAAATCACTTGGTGGTTGTAAGATTCAGAGTAGGGGAACTTAGAGTGTTTTTTCAGATTTGTAATAAAGGGCTTTTCAGGCAGCCAGGGATAAATCTATCTGCCTGCTGTTATCACAGAATCTCCAAATACCAGATCCTGCAAGACTTACTCAGATAAGTTCTGTAATAAATAAAAATTGTGATGTTGCCATAAGGGTGCAATGTGGAATAAGTACTTAACTCTGCTGAAACTTTGTGTTGGTAACTCCTTTTTCATGACATTATCCTTGAATAATTTTGGGGGGTGGTGGCCTAATTTTTGTCACACACTATACAATCCATTCAGCTGCCATCTTGTCATCTTGAATTAGCTGCAAAATACAAGGTTGCTTTCGTTGTTGGTATGTTTCCTAGGCAATCATGTCAGGTTTCTTGCCAGTCTCTCTGGAGCATATTGATGTTATTACTGGACATTCAGAGGAGTGGCCAGACAGTAACCAAGAGAATTTTCTTGCTGAATAGATTATGTCCACTTGCTAAGGTATTGCCAACTTATGGGAGAAAAGAATGAATTGTGTAGCTTGCTCCTGTTTGTGCCGAGTGACTTGTGCACAGCTGATAAACAAAATTATTTTGACCTCAGAGTTCCTTATTCCTGGGTTTCTAAAAACAAATGTTTAATTTTGATTTTATTTCCATTTTACATTTGAGACTAACAATATATCAGGGTAGACTCACTCCTTTTTGTTTAACTGTTCTGAGTCAGCTTCACACCTTAATGCAAGCACCTTTTTCTAATGTAAGCAAAACAAGGATCGTTCCCACTCACTGTTTTATGGCTTTGAGAATTCACAAGGGGTTGTAAAAAGCATGTGATGCTGTTTCTTTCTGCCAAGTTCAAATTGTCCTGTACCTATCCTGCAAGCCCCCAGCCTTGTAATGTGTGTATACAACGTATAGAAATATGAGAATGTTGCAGCCTTTTGGGAGGTTTTTCCTGCTGTTGTATCAGTAAAAACATATTAACTAACCTGTCATTATGTTACTGGCAGTAGATAACCTTTCCAGGGTGGATTTTCCTTTGTGGTTTGGTTGGTTTGTGTTAGATTGGGGTTTTTTTTGGTGTTTGGGTTTTTTGTTTTATTTTGTTGTTGGGTTTTTGTGTTGTTTTTTGTTTTGTTTTTTATGTGTGTGTGTGTTTGTTCATTTGTTTTTTTGAGCTCGTAAGAAACTAATGAATGAAAACCCTATGTATGTGTTCTCAAGATGAAACATTCTGTGTCTGACATGGTGTAATAAATGACCCTGGGATAAGCCTGTATTAAAAGATTTGTTTCTTTGAATGGAGTAAAAGAAACTTGACTGAAGAGCCACAGTAATGTCAACAGACACTGTAGCATTTTATTTTGAAAATAGTGTTTCAAAACCAGGTTTTAGATGGATGCACAAAATTTTGGGTTTTTTAGGTTTTTATTTGTAACTTTTGCAGCTTTTGTCTTTTCTCATTTGAGATCAAACTTATGGATTATACAGAGCTGGAGTAAACTGAAGGCTTTGTTTCTGTTTTCAGTTTAAAAAATTTGAATGGTACTTACTATTAAGCAGATATAATTTTTTCATGACTTATCTTTCCCCATAGTTACTTTCTGCTTCGATTAGAAAATGTTGAATAACATGAGAGAAAAAGAAAGATGCGTGTGTTTGCATGAGCACTTTATATTTGTGCTGTAACCTTTGAGCAGGACCAAATTCTCCTTTTCACAGCAGCAGACAGGCTCTGGGTGTGGATGCCCCTTAGTGTTCCTATTCTTGCCCTTGCTCCATAGGAGGCCCTGAGATCCAAGGAGCGGGAAAATCGCTCCTGCTGAAGGTCGGGAGGTACAGGAGGATATGGACCATGTCCATATGGGCTGGGGAAAAAGTAATGAATCCTGCTCTGCACCACCCCGAACATGTGCCAGGGTGAGTGGTGCCAGCTGGGTCAGCACCTGAGGTTTGCACAAGTTAATAGGCCCTAAGCTGGGTAAACCTCTGGATTTTTAAAACATGTTCATGCAAAAAAAAATGGAGGGAAAAAGTTATTCTTGTAAAATATGAACTAAGTCAAAATTTTCTCTGTGAAGAGAATGTTAAAAAGTTTATGTGTAGAATTTCAGTCCTGTTTATATATGACTTCTCCTTCTATTTAACATTTCCCTTTAATTCTCTTATCTCTATATGCCTTCTGGGCTGATGTGGAGCATACAGCAAAGGGGACGTACTTATTTGGAAGAAACACTTCATTCTGGAAGAGATTTTCAAGTGCTTAACTGAGAGAAGAATTGACTGGGCTGATAAAGAGATTTGCAAAGTTATGATTTGATAGACCTATTTTTGCTAGCTGACTTAGCAATACTTTTCATTAAGTAAGGAAAAAAATATCTGCACTTCCCTAAGCTTTTGCCATCTCTGTTAGTGCTTATAAGCAGTTTATTGGAATGACCATAGCATTATCTTGCAGCTGACTATTGACTTGGTGTCAGAATCGGATCATAGCCTGTTACCCAACTTATCCAAGCCAGAAAGTGTGGAACTTCAGCCAGTTGTTAGATGTCTAGATCGAAGGCTTAGTTGCTGGCACTCTACAGAGATTAAAATAAATAAAGTATAATCAGTGTTTCATAGGTTAGGATATGTCTGAAAAAGGCTGTTGCATGTAATCATACATTCCCTGCACTTGTGTTTAATTGCACAGCTAAGGAAATGTTCTTTTGACACAGAAGCCCGTTAGCAGATAGTGTGTTGTTGCAAGAGCGCACACCTCTTTTTCCGAGGATCAGTCAGGAAAGAGTCAGGAGAGGACAACAGAACTATGACCTGCAGCATCATAAGGCTGTGCAAAAGGCAGACCTGTTCCTGTCATGTGTCAGTAGAGATAAGGAGGTGTGAAAGCAGTGAAACTATCAGGAGGCAGGTGAAACCTCACCCAGAATCTTATACACAGTTGTGGTATCATTTACAAAAGATCAGCGGAAAAGAAAAAAGGGCTGTTGGGTTGACCATGATAGAGAAAAATCTGTTTTCTTGGCACTCCTAACCAGAAAAAAAAATAAAGGACAATGTGGGCATATGAGTATTCTCTGTAAAGACATCAAAATACAGCAGGGTGCTTCTAATCACCACAGCAGGGACTGAAACAGGCTTTCTTTCAAAGAGGGAAGCCTCCACACACCTTCTAGGAGTGACTTGGATCATTTATGACAGCACTTGTATCACACAATTAAATTCCCAGATACAAGTACTGTGTGTGTGCATACACATGCCAGGAACAACCCAGCACAGTGTGTATTTTTTTTCTGTACAATACATAGATATTTAAATATTATAAAAATCTAAATATCCTAAATTGTATTAGTTATTTAAGGAGTTGGTGTCATTACAGAAATCAAAGTAAGTTGAAAACAAACACATGAAAATGACTTAATGTGCATATTCAGATGTTTATATCTCAAGATAAGTAAATGTCGTATTATAACCGCTTTGTTACAACCTATGCATGTCACATTTCAATTTAAAAAATCCTTAACTAAGGAGTTTCAGAAATGCAATCTAAAAATATACGTAGATGCTGTATGTTGCTTGGTTTAAGCTTTCTGAAATATTCCAGATTAATATGTTTGTCTTAATTTAGAATTCAGGTGTAGAGGTTTGAGCCTCATTTAATTCTGTTCTGGGATTATGGCAGTAAACAGACTGGAAAGGGATTTGAGGTAGGTGATCCTTCAGAAAAGCATCCCTGTTCTGGTATAGGATGCATTTTGGGATTGCAGCTTGATTTTGGTTTGTTTACTTCTTTCCCTCATAGGACACTGAGTAATGATTAAAAATTCCCTACACTTTTCTAAAAGCCTTACTATTTCTTTTACTCCCTGTTGTATGTGGTTTTGTGCAAAGTCTTGCTCTGCAGTCATCCCACGTAGGGATAGATGCAAATGGTATTTAATAGCATGTGAGAATGAGGGTTTATTGTTTTAATCAATGTCAGACTTTACTGTTACAATGTTCTGATTAGTGTAACAATTTCATTGTTTGCATGGCTATAAAATCTGAAAACCACTTGGCTTGCAATGGTGCTCATTCTTGGTGGAAAGATGCCCCTGATTCTCCTCCAGCCTCATGTGCTCTGACTCTCACAGCCTGTTTGTATGCTTTCAGGGGGATGTTGCCAGCACGTCTGCTGGCTGCTCTGTTCCTCCTCCTCAGTTTTCTGGGCAAAGAACCTCTAACTATGAAGTTCAAATAAACATAATTCTAAGAGTTTTCTTTCACAAGACTTTCTCCTAATTTCCAAGGTCATTTTCTGTACCATCTCTGGTCTGAATTCTTCCTTCTTGAATACAGGTGGCAAGAATGAGATGAGATGTTTCAGGTGAAGTCTTCCCAGGGCATTACACATTGCATAAGGGTTTTAATATATCTTTAATTGAAAAATTGTGTATGTGAGTAAGGATTAAGTCTCTCATGTGACCAGTACTTTTCTTCTTTTATAAGCAGATAGTTCATGATTAGGGCCATCATGGTGAGGCTGTGACTGCTCAGATGTTTTCTGTTACCTTTCTGTCTGAAAAGTCTTACTTAAAATACACTTGTTTATTGTCATAGTGGATTTGCTTTTTTATTTTGAAATGACAAACATAAATTCCTTATAGATTATCTGTGCAGCTGCTAATTTTATTATAGCCATCCTAACCTTCTTGTCTAAGAATCACGACCCTACAGAACTTTTATCAGGGTGAGTACTGTTAAAGTGAAGGAGAGAGGATGATGTTGGTGGGGAAGGGTTTAACGAGGCCTCTGAACTAAGCAATAGTTGTATATCTCTTTTTTATCAATATCTTTTACAATGAAGCACTGGAGAGCTTTTAGAGCACTCCTGAGTATCTGGTTTCAAGTGGTGAAGTGGTGTCAGTGTTCTGGCATCTCACCCTTGTGCCCACACTGGAATGTGATAATGGTCACCTGTGAAACAGTTGGGCATTGTAGGGCAGTGGATTTTCTCCTCTGTGCTCTGCATTCAGAGATTTGCCTTACGGGCTGTTTCATTTTTTTAAGAAATCTTTGGAGGTTGTTTTGTTTTGTTTGTTTGGTGTTTTTTGTTTGTTTGTTTTTTTAATGACCACAATGCAGGTAAATAATTTGAGATCAGAATTCTACACCAGTTGATTCAGTACAGGGCATGTGAAAAGGCTAGCACTTCCAAAGGCTTACCTGACTGTGGCTTGGTTTTGGCAGAGACTTCCAAGTCCACGCAGATGCTACTTTGCTCTCTTGTGACACATGCCCTAGTATTCAGAAGGTAGAAATATTTGTTGTTTGATTTTGGTTTAAGGCATTGCAGTGGAACATCTACAGTAGGAGAGGGTCGACAATACAGAATACTGGGATTGATGAGGATGAGATGTCTGTGGGGAGCAAGTAATCTGTTCTGGCCTTCTTTGGAAACATTTTTATGACTAAATACAGATACACCCTGTGTTTAAAATATTGCAAATATTGCCTGGTTGGCTTTTTCCTATGTTGAGAGAGAATGGGTGTATTTAATTAGGTTCCTTGCCCTCACATCCACATGCAGTTCTATCTCTGTCCCCATATAACCTGTCCTTAACTGATTAACAGTTCCAGCACAGAATGGCCCTTGTTCACAGGGGAGAAAGCCATCAGGTTTCTCACTTCCTTTAATGCATCTGTATTGTGTGGTACTTGGTTTTTCCATTCTGGAGTCGGCAATAACCGTGCCAAATGCCATTTCTACTCAGCAAGGCTGAAGAAGATGTGTGTGCTCTTGGGGGAAGGTGTGTGATGGGTGTTGATGGGAGAAGCTGAAATCATTGTTTTGGGAGAAACAAGCATAAAGGTGCTGCTGATTGTTGGGTCATTTTGGGACCTGTTCTGCTAAGGCCAGGTGATGAGCTGTGAGCCTTGGGAGACTTTGCTGCCCTGCACTGGAGATCGCATCCTCCCTTGATGTACTGAGGGTGTAAGGTGATTCCACCAAGCAGGCAACAAATTTCATACTGTCTTGAGTGGGTGCTTGTTAGGCCTTCCTCTAAGATTATACACTTTGTACACAAATAGAAGTACACAGAAATATACTTCAGGTCTCTTTGAGCTAAAGAGAAAATGCTTAATAATAATGCTTAATAATTTAGTGTGTACTCAAGGTAAAACAGTACCTTTAATCCAAACTGCGTGGAAGCAATAGCTTACTTTTTATGATGTACTTAATGTTAGGCTGACTATTCATCCACAAGCAAATATTTTTGTTTGATAAAATAAAGATCCTTTAATGTAATTTTGAAGGCAGAGCAACTGGCTATGTGTGTTTAACAATAATGTGAATGGGGCCATGTGTTGGGTTCAATTTGGTGTCAGCTGTTCATTGCTGATCTTTGACTGGTTAATTTAATGTTCCCTGACATTAGCTCAACAAGCTTTTTTGTTGTTATGCTTTTTTTCTTTTTCGCTGACAAGTGATTGCCAACGAATTGAGTGATGGGAGAAAAAGGGAGTCTCGAGGTGGGGTAAAGCAGTAAAGGGATACATTTGGGAGCCATGGATCTTATGCTGAACAGAGGAAAGGAGAGGGAAATTTTTAACCTTGTGTAAAAGTTATGGTTTGTTAGACATCTGCTTTCCTGATGCTAATTGTATTTAATCCTACTTGGGGGTGGAGGCTGGTCTCAGGGCTACTCAGTACTTGTACAGGTCTGCCAGTCTTAGCTGCCCTCATGGAAATATTAAGCTGCTAATGTGATCTTTGGGTTATTTGCTTTTTGATACAATTATCTGCAGAGAGCTGGGAGAACAAAATGTTGTCAGTGCAAAGCAGGTGTCCATTAAGAATGTCCAAAGCCCTCCCCTAACCCTTTATCCCTTATCCAAGCTTTGTCACATCCAAGTTTATATAAAGAGTCACACTAAATAGACACAAGTGTTTAAAGCACTACAAAAACTCATTTAGACCATCAGAATACTTGAATGTGCTATTTACTACTAGCTATACTAAAAAAAGGAAAAATGGATAGTGTAGAAATACAGGAACAGATGTACTAAATACAGTTATATTGTCTGTAAATGTTCAGAATGTGTTGCTGAGAGCTTACTTTCTGCATTATTGATTTGCAAAACACTGGACAAATGTCAGCATACAAAACTGCACAGACTTAGTCCCTTAGTCCATGGAGAAGCCTGATTTAGTGTACCAAACAGCAGCAGTATTCCATGCCGTGTTTTATACCACATGGACTATTGGGGCTTTTTTCACTTGTTTGATTTTGTGCAATCTCAATATCTCAGTATGTAAGATTGCCCATTTTTCAAGTAATCCTGATTTTTACCAGTTATTGCTTAAGCTACTTCATACTCAATAATTATTTCTTTGTCCAACTGTGTTGTTGTAGTAGTAGTAGTAGTAGTAAATTTTTCCCATATGCACTAATAAAACAATGTTGAGGACCTCATGCCAAAACATGCATCATCCAAATCCTCTCAGAGCTTCTGAATCATAATAAAGAGATCTGTATCTTTTGAAAGCACTACTGTTCCAACTTACTAATATTCTTTACAGTGTGTGCTGGGAAATGTTATTTCCTGGTGTTTCTGTATGCTCTTCTGAAGTACCTCTGTGTGTGACTGACTGAATCTGTGAACTTCTCATGTTTTGAAAACTAAATTGTTCTCGGATTTGCTTGGTTTCTTCTTTGGGATCTCTTAGATAGCATTGTGGCGAGAAAGGATGAGCTGACAGTAATTCCCCTAAGGATCCATTCTTCCCAACACGTCCTGTAGATATAAATTTATTTGCTCTGTGGAGCAGAGCAGCTGCTGCCTTTGTCAGCTCCAATATAGTTCAGTAAGATGTTTTCTCTTTATTGGCCTTTGTGTCAGAGTCACTCTGATGGGGACAAGCCTGCATTCACTTGATTTGTGCCTGGAAGTGTCACTGACCTCCTTAAAATGATGTCCATGTTTGATGGCCCAGAACCACTAATTGTCATCTGCCTGGCTCTGTCCTCCTGATGTTCCCAGGGTGTCACAGCCTGTATTCCATGGAAGGATTTGTCATTTTGCTGAGGCTGCTGTGTGTGTTCTAGTTCCAGATGCAGCCACAGGTGAAAGGCTGATGCCTAGCAGTCTTGCTCCTTGAGAGTCCAGCAGTCATGGCTCAGGAGAAAACCTGCAAGAGGTATCTGGGAAGGTTATTTGTGGAGATAAAAATGAGTTTGTAACCTCATAATTGTTGTGGGATTGCATAAACAAAATTTTCAACAGAAGTGTTGCCAAAGGTATAAAACAAACACTGCAAAATGACAACTCTAGGAAATTCAGCAATAGAATTGTTTTGTTCAAAAAACATCAACAAAACTAGACAAAAATCCCACTCGCAAAACCAGAAAAACCTCAAACAAACAACAAACCTCAAATCCAAGTGGTGAGCTGCTTTTTCAGGTTGTTTCAATAGTAGTTCTAATTTTCATTCACAACTCAACCATTTGCCCACAGCTTAATTAATTTGTTGCAATTTAGCTTTTAGATGATGCTCTTAGCTTGCCTTTTGCAAAAAGTGACATGTAACCTAAAATCTCAGTGTAGTGCTACAATAGCTGCTGCAGCTTTCTTTTTTTTCTTTTTAATTTTTTTTTTGGCTTATTTCTGAAGTTTTAAGATTACAGAGCTTAAACTGTAGTTAAACAAAGAACCAGGTAAGTAACTGTATTACTGTAAATAATAGTTGTTCAATCAGAATAACAGGCAGCCAGTCCTGATAGCTCTTTTTTCCCCCTCCTAGTATTAGTATCTCTGTGGTTAACTTCTGAATCAACATTTTATATGAGTGCATAATTCACTTTTTTTTTCTTCTTCTCTTTCAAACTGGCAGCATGGCCCTTGTTCTGCATTCCACCAACCCTTGCTCCAGGCAGAAAAGAATAGCTGATGCCCCTAAGCCTTGTGTGTAGGATCTGTGCTTTGAATGATTGCCAGTAAATTGCTCTAGTTTTATCTGCAGCTAAGCCACTACTCTTATCTGATGTTACTTTAAACCATGCTTACTTTCATACATAGGTAGGCTTTCATCTGTATCCTGTGGGAACATTTGACCACATCTATAGCATGGATCAAAATGAATGTTCTCATCCGAAGGAAAACTGAACATTTATCAAGTTGTTGGTTTGTTTTTTTTAAAGGTCAAATGTTTGTTTTCTATGGATCCCAGTAAAATGACCACAAGGATTAGTTGCAGGAGTTTATTACCTGTAAATTCCTTATAATTTTTCTTCTCACTAAACCTTTTACTCAGCTAATTTTAGCAACCTAAGTTTGCTGGAGTAACACTTTCCTAGATGCAGGTGTTCAGGCAAAAGCAGCACTAAATGCAGGATATCAAACAGAGAAAGGGACTGTGTAGGTGTGTGTAAAACTACATTTGAATTTGAGTGATGGAGGCCCCAGTGAGGATAGGCTGCTGTCATTGCCTTGTGCTTTCTAAATTTTCCAGAGCTTGCAGGTCTTTTGATTAGCCTCCTTGCTGCCATATAATTCTTGAAGGACTATTAATAATAATAGAAGTATTTCAACCATCAGCATTTTAAAAGGGGATGTATGAAGAAAAATCATAAGGAACTGATAATAGTCTTAGCCTGGTGTGGGTCATGCTGTTTAATGGAAATTCCCATTAAATATCTTTATGTTAAAACTCTTTCTGCTGGAAATGGAAGCCTACAGTTGATCTGCCTCATGACAGTTCTATTAAAGGACTGTGCTATAAATATATATTTCTGTAGAAAGCTTCAGGAGCAGTGCAAGAATTATTCCGTTTGGTTGAATGATTTTTTTCAGGAAGGTACAGGAGGCCTTTAAGTGACTGGTAGCTGTGTGAGGAGACTCCCAGACAGAGATGCCTGAATCTCCTGTACCTGTGGGAATTGTGCCTGTACTGTCACTTCCTCATCAACCATAAAGTATATTTTTAAATTATTAATTCTGGCCTGCTGTAAGTTTTATTTTACCGGATTTTTTTTTTTAAATGTAAAATGAGGTGTTAAAAGTTCAGTGTCAGAATTTTTAACAAAACTCTACAGCATTGATTTTAATTGCCAGATCAATGAAAGCACAGGCTGGTGTCACTTTAGTGAACCTCTCTAATTAGGAGCATAGGATTTGCCATCACAGATCAGGCCAGTGGTTTTCTGAGTCTATGAGCATCCTGCCTGCAGCAGTGCCCACCAGCTGGCTCTGATGGAAGTAGCATCCCCCCTCCCTCCTTCCCCAACAAGAGGTATGGTCAGTGGGAAATGAAAAAGCAGAATTTTTCTCTCGTATTGTGAAGGGAATCATTCTTCATCCCAAAGACAGTGAATTGGTAACCGGGGTCTTGGCCATACTGCCTGTAAGTGGCATTCAGGGTTAAAATTACTAATTGTTTATACAGTGCTCAGCTAAACTTAGGTACAGAGGTTTGCTCCTTCCCATTAGGAGGGGTATTTCTTAATTATTTATAAATAAAGAAGTACATTTGATTGAAAAAGTCTTTGTGACACAGACTGTAGTGGAGAAGGGGGAACTAAATTTTTTTCTGTAACATCTGCACTCTAGAGCTTTTTTCCTATATTCCCTTAGTCTGCATCATAGCTGGGGACATTGCCTTTCTCTGCCCCTTTAAATCTGATCTAGTGCCAAATGTGTCGCTTTATCTATTGCCAATTTTCTTCTGTCTAATTGGCATATAGATCATGATACAGAAATGACTCCCAGCCTCCTAAATGGAAGCAGGAGGAACTAAGCTGGAAGCAGGGTCAGCATTGACAATTTAATGTAATTTAGAAAGTTATCAGCCTGTGGGAGATTCAGTTAGATTTGTATCCGTGAAACAGATGGCCAACTGCAAGACCATTAGATTAGGTTTGTTATGTTTGTGGAAATTAATTCAGCACTTTATTTTTTTCTTTGGGGAAGGAAAAAAGAAACAACATGTAAGTGCTAAGCAGGAACAATTTATAAAGATGACTTGATTTCCTGTAAAATATGGCGAACCCTTTGTGATCCCAGGTATGCAGGCAGCTTTTTTCTGTAGCCCGATTTTTGGGGTGTGTGGCAATATAGTGAATGACATAACAAAACCAAAAATGCTTCCACCTGTGTATAGATGGTTGTTAGTATATTCAAATGCAAGAATTTTACCTCAAGATCTCATTAACAAAACTTTTAGGGCCAGACACCTGTGTGGGCTGCATCCTCTCATCTGTATGTTGATACAAATATTTATGAATATTTCCTTTTTCTCTACTGAAAAGTGATTGCCAGATTTTAAGAATGCTGGAGATCTGGCACTTGTTTAGTTTTTCTAAAACTATCTGAAGTTTTCTGAGAGATTGGTTGTTTATTTTGATGGCTAGGAGGAAGATGAGCTTTTGGAATAATGTGGCTCTAATGGGAAAGGCTGGGTCCTTCTGAGATTCTTGGTCTTTTTGTGTTTCTTTGGGGTGAAGTCTCTGCCACGCAAATTAATGCTCAGCTGTCACAAAATATTTTTCACTATCTTAAAAATGCAGCTTAAAGTAGGTCAAAAGTAGGTCGCACCTAGGACTTGTCTAGCCAACTGTCCCATTTCTGACAGTGCCCAGAAGCTGGAGGTATGTTAGAAATATGGGCAGAATATAAAAAAAGTATTTGGAAAGGTAATTTGCTCCTTCTTGTTCTTACTCTTACCATCAATAAGCTTTAGAAATAATGGAATTATTATGTAATTCTTTAACTACCAACTTCAGTACTGTTCAGTGCTTCAGCAGTCCTGTTCAGAAGAGTTAAATGTGCACTCAGTAACTGAGACCTGAGTAAATGCTTGAAGCAATCATGTGGCCAAGTCCTTGCTCAAGTTTGGGTCTTGTTTCCTCCTTTTCCATCTCCAGATTTTGCATTGATCTTGCTTGGCAGATAAAGTGATGAATAGGTTGTTGGCCTTCCTAACTCAGCTGCAGTGATTTTTCGTCCATGTGTTGGGTGCCTGTTGCTTTATGTCGTTCCAGGTGTCAGAAGGCATTGCCTCTTGCCAGCTTCTGGCAGCCCCAGAGGCATTGCCTCTTGTGAAAAACCTTGGATGCTGAACTAAATTACATTTTACGGAGTGAGGAAGGAAGTGCAGCTGACTTACTTTTTTTTGAGTGGCATTAGACGCTCTGCGTGTGGGAGAGGAGAATATTTGGCTGGTGACTGCAGTGTTGATAAGAACTGAGCCTACCCAGGCCCTGGTTTTGAAGTCTCATTTTTGTCCATCAAGCACTAAGCAGACCCAAAAGGGAATGTTGGCTGGTCCTTCTTGAATAAAAGAGGGCTAGGATTTGCTGCAAGACCAAGGCCAATTTCTGTAATTCCCTAATCCCCTCAGCAAA
Organism: Motacilla alba alba; assembly: GCF_015832195.1. Classification (NCBI taxonomy): domain Eukaryota; kingdom Metazoa; phylum Chordata; class Aves; order Passeriformes; family Motacillidae; genus Motacilla; species Motacilla alba. The sequence goes on along the minus strand of NC_052020.1, from coordinate 2,712,859 downwards.
CTGATTTTGTTAAAATTTAAGAAAAGCTTTTGCAATGTTTCCTGGCCTCAGTGTTTGGATCAGATAGCTTTCATCTTCATAAGCTGATGAAGGAGTTGAAAGGGTTTAGTATCACGTGCCTTAGAAACCAATTTTACTTTTACTTGGAGTGGCTTCACATCTGTGAAAGTTGTTTTGACGAATTAATCCTCTAAGCAATCAAGAGAAAATGGAATAGAGGAGTGAGTTTGTTCTTCAAATGCTGCATGGCAAATCAGGTTCCATTTCCAGCCCTCTTCAGATTATTATCTCCTGGAATCTTGTCCTTGCCATTTGTTTCTCAGAGTCCAATCCAGCATTGATGGTTCACCTGTTCCGATCCCTCGTGCGGCCATGGCTTTCTGCCCAGAGGAGATGATACTGCAAACACACAGATTTGTGACCCCAGGTGAAAAAAAACTATGAAATTACAGCAGCTGCTTGGAACAGTCTCTCATATCTTTTCCAAATAGAGAAAATGAGTATGTCATTATTAGAAAAGTTTAGAAGACTTATTTAGCGTCACAAGCCAAGAGAACATGGTTTTTTGGGAACTGATCACATGGAGTGTTGGGTGCTTACAGCAGAAGCTGTAAGGCTGAAGCATGCTGGAGTTAGATCCTTCTCCCACCTTCAGTGGTCAGGGTTTTGAGAGTAACAAGTGCAAACTTCCCCCCTTCTCCCACTCAGCCTGTCTGCATTAGCAGAGCTGTTGCTCACAGCACAGTCCTGAGCACGTCAGAGCCTCAGCCCTCAGCGCTGTTTGGGTAAAGCAGCTACTTCATGTCACAGTACATCATGTTCTCCTCAAACTCCATCAAAGCCCCTCTCGTCCCCCACCTCCCCAAAACAAACACCCACCTCTGCCACGGTGAGGGGGCTTTGCTGGGGGGAGAGCTGATGTGGAGACAATGTGGCTCCCAGGCTGTTTGCTTTTCATGGAGCAGTTGATGGATCTGACTCTGGCAGGTACAGGAGTGTACCTTTTGAAAAATCAGCTGTGGAAATGTCAGACATCTGTCCTTCAGCTTGGCAGGAGGGGAGGTGAAGCAGCCGTCACTTCTCACCTTGGCAACATCGGCTGTGTTATTTTTTTTAATATAAAGAATTCCAGCCAAGCATCTTACAAGTGCCAATTCTCTGTATTTTTAAGGAATGCCAGCAACAGTGGTCAGACCATGGAATTAGGGCTGACTTGCACATGGTGGGGTCTTGCCAAAGGGCAGGCAGCCCTTACTGCACCAGGTCGTGTGTGTCCACTCCAGATCTCATTCAGCCTGATGCTTTTTAGCTTGCATTTGTGATGGATAAAACCTTCAAATATGCTCTGAAATTCTAAAAAGAGGTGTACCTGGCTGTTTTTGTCATGCAAAATCTCGGGTTTCCTTTCAGAGTATAAATATCCATAGATTTTTGGAGCATTTACAGAAAGGGGGTTGTCTCTATAGTAGGTAGAAAGCCTCCTGATGGTGTAAAAAACCCCGAACAACCCAAAACAACAACAAAACAAGATAGTCAAAACAAAACCCCAACAATTTCTTTATCATTCTTTTAATGCCTGCAGTGTCCAACACAGAAGACCTGCCAAACTTTATTCTTGCTGTAAATAGCTTTGATATGATAAAATATACTGATCCTGTTTGAAATTGATGCCAAACATTAGAACTCTGTGTTAGACACAGAGAGAAGAGAGCAGTGGGGGTGTAAGGGAAGAGCTGCAGGAGGGGTGGGATTGGTAAAGTTTGACTGTGTCAGAAATCTGAGCACTGTGCATGTGTGTCTTCGGCTAAAATTAACCACCGAAGCTTCACATGCCAGCATATATATAATCATTTAACTGTGGACCCCTTGAGAAGGAAGAGCAAGCTGGACTCCAGCAGATATATTCACGTTAAATATGCCAATAAGTAGTATGACCTTCCAGGTCCCTGTTCGTGGGAGAAGTAAATTTTCCTGTGACCATTATAAAACAGTAAGCAGCTCTTGACTCCTGGATCATGGCAGTGGTGCTGCTGAACAGTAACTAACTTCAGCCTTAGAAGTGTTATTTTGTTGGATTTTTTTCCTTTTCTTCTGCAGCTTCTTAGGATTTTCTGTGGTTTCTCTTCAGAGTAGATATGTATCACCATTCCAGATAAGCCCTCTTTTGTTGCTGTTTGTGTGTGGTAGTAGATGTAAATGGGTATATTTTGTGTATGAGAACTGTGATATTTGAAAATAACTTGCTGTGCGCTTCAGGTGACTTTTTAGAAAACACTGAAAAAAAATAGTGCATTTTCTACTTTTGTTCTCTGAGGTAGATGATAATTTGTTGGTGTGAGATCAGTTCAGTTGTTTCACTGTGGCCAAATGTGACTTGGAGTGGGTTTTGCCGATCAGCTCAGCAAACTGAACTCTATTTCGCTTTGGGATCTGCGAAGGAATCGCTGCAGGTGTGAATGCAATCTCATTTTATTCGGGACTTCATGGGGCTTTTTGCAAGGGGGGATCAGAGAGTGGCCACCTGCTTGGAGTGGTGTGTGTGGCTCCATCTTGACAGGGATTTGTGTGTGGCAAAGGTGGATGGATAATGGGAGCATTGAGGGTGCAGCATGCTGGATGCCAGCATAATCACTGTCCTTGCTTCACTTTGGAGACTGCTCCAGAGGAATATGCTGCACTGGTGAGAAATATCGAGCCCTCTATGTAGGCAACACCTGTCAGTGACAGGGTTCAGAAACTTTACAACTGGGGTGAAAAAAAGGAATTCTCTCTTTGCTCCTGTTTTATATTAAATGTAATAAAATATTCAGTGGGGAAAGAGTAGGAAAGGTGCCCACTGGGCAATTGAAAGCACGATGCTTGTTAAGTATCCACCAAAGATTTGCTCTAAACACACTCAGTGCCTGCTCTGAAGTGTGGACCATCCAAGGCTCTATTCCTGGAAAGGTTGCAGGCCTACTAAAATTGACACATATGCTTGGCTCTGTGTGCTGTGAGTCAGCTCATTGCTTTTGAATAGTAGTCATATGCATGAGAAAAGCCCTCCTCAGTTGGGAATAAGACTTTAAAGAGAGAGAAATAAGTAGTCCCAGTGGTGTTTAAATTATCTACTTATCTATTTAACTTCCAAAGGCTAATTAATGTACACAAGTGTCCAGTAAGATATAATATTCAGAAGACTATCCCCACCAACTGGGTAATAATTCAAAGCAGTTGCCACAAACACTTGCACATCTGAGTGGAATGAATAATTTAGTTGGGTTGCCTTAAGAAATTTAAAAAAAAAAGAAGTAGCGTTATCTCTGTTTCCTCAGAAATGTGGGAATCGAGTGGGAATTGCAGATGGTTTTAGCTCAATTCTCAATAGTTGATGATAACTCCAAAATTCCAGCACTTTAGGTAATTGAGAGTACTGGCATCATGTTAGATACTAATTATGTATGTGCATATATGTGTGACAGCTATGTTTAGGGGATTGCAAATCATAGAACCAGAGAGTGGTTTGGGTTGGAAGGGACGTTTAAGATTATCTCATTCCACCCCTCTGCCGTGGGCCAGGACACTTTCCACTAGACCAGGTCACTCAAAGCCCCATCCAGCCTGTTTTCCATAGGTGACATTCCAGGAAGGTAATTCTGCTGTCTCACCTGCCTGCTGAAAGGAATCCACCTGCAATTCAGCCCATCACTGGCTCAGACTTGGAGTTTCTGATGGTTTCCTCCCTTTATTAGCTGGCTTTGGTGCCAAGGTGCTTGGTAGGATTGAGTAAACAAAGCTCCAGCCCTCCATCCTGGCTTTCCAGAAGTTTCCAGTATCTTGGACCAGGGAGGAGAAGTCATTCAGTCCTTGCCGCTTGTGTCCTTTCCTTCTGGGTTTGGAGTCACTGGAGACTCAGGGGCACCCCTAAGGACAATGTGCGTTTGCTTTGAGTCCCGCTGTCCTTGTACCCTCAGCTGCATCCTAAAAGAAAAGGAGCTGACAGAACTCTGTCAAAGCCCACTAACACCTTAAAGTTATCGCAGAGAATTGGGGTCACATGTTATTTATCCTGTGTCTGGCTTTTTAAGCATTTGTTTTGTTTTGTTTTGCAAGAACTTGTATTGGGGAAAAAAACACGACACAGTATTTTGGGATGGCAGTGCAAAGTTTAATTCATTCTGAAGGAGTCAGCATTACCCTTTTAGTGGGATTTGTGTCTTTGTACAGATGTACAGATAGAGACTTCTACAGGGTTTAAGAACCATTTAGGGGCAACTAACACAACAAATTGTAAGAAAACTTTGAAAAAAGATCTGTGACAAATGCTGTTAAACTTGATTTTTTTTTTTTTAATTTTTTTTTTTTTACCATTTGCTTCCTTATTGTCCTTTTGCCAAGAACTCAGCAAAATACTGTCAGGGCCATAATCTCTAAGCATTTTCAAAATAGCCGTTATCCTTCCTGTACTTCCTTGGAGCCAGAGGTGCTTCAGAGAGATGAATTTTTCAGCTAAACCTTTGGCTTTAGCTGTTCAGCTCTGGGCTTTGCAGTTTGATATCTGTTTAGGAGATCACTCTGTTGGACTTTAGCATGGATCAGCATGAGACTGCAATTAGTGTTGCCAGTCAAAAACTGGGATTTTATGACTCCACACGTGCAAGCCCCATGACACTGGGCAGCAGTATCTCATGGGCTTTTCCAAAATGCCACAGTGTTGTAAGGACTGCAGGCATTCCCCTTCATGTCATCTCAATGTGTTGTGGCTATTTTTAGGTTTTGGAGGGGTTTTTGTTTTCTCTGTGAAGGTCAACAGGCAGTGTGGTTTGGTTAGCAGCAGCACAGGCACTGCATTGTGATGGCTCTTCTGGAATGGGAGCTCATTGGTGTGACTAATCCTGCTATTCAATCATGAAAAAAATCATGCTCTGCTGTAATTATGCTGCATGATGTCAAAAAGATATTCTTCAGCTGTTACCAGATTCATGAGAGCCTGATTCATGATAATTATTGGGAGAAAACAATCAAAATCTGATTAGTTCAGAACTGACATGGTAAGGGAAGGAGAGAAAGATTTGAAAATTTACTTGGGCATTCATTATAATTAGATTTGTGTATGTGTGTGGAAATGAGAAACAAGGAAGAGATACCGGCATGTTTTCTACTTACTTGGAAGAGAGACCTTCTTTTCAAGCAGTTTTGTGTGAGTCCTTTGCTTTTCATGAGTGTATTTCAGCATACTGATTCACAGGCAAAAACATCAGGTAGTTTCCATTTAAAGGAGACCCTGGAGTACTGATAATACCTGGCACGTTAACCTAATTGCAGTCCCAGGGATATACTGGATCCTAAAGGATCTTCCTGGATTTATTGCTCCCTTGACTTTATTCATGCTTTGTATCCTGGCTTTGCTGGTCACTTCTGCTCCCCAGCCTTCTTCAGGTGCTGGGGGGTGGCTGTGTGGGTTTGAACAACCAAGCACTTCCGCAGAAGGTGCCTTTTGTACTGATTCAGTGTTCAGATACAGGGCAGGCGGGCTCAGGTGTGCTCTCTCAGCACAGTCAAAAATGCTGCAGGAGCCTCGGAGTGCCAGAGAATTTCACGGGTCTCCTGGCTGGAAGGCAAGATTCTTCTCTCATCTGAAATGTACTTCAAGGAAGCAGGTGCGAGGCTAAGGAAAGGGCAGTGAGGAGAAACCCCACTAAATTTCAAAATTCTTCAATCCTGTTGATGGAAGTGTTCAGGCCTTTTTCTTTACAGATAGATTTCAAAATCTTTGGAATTTTGATTATTTTTTCTCCCAAGCCTTGATTTTAGTGTTTTATGACTCATTATGTACTGAATATTTCCAAAATTGATACTTAACTATAATGCTCTTATTTCAAACCAGTGGATCAAAGGGGCAGAGAAAAAGCGATAAGAAAAAGATCTTTCACATAAGTTTTTAATTTGTTCCCAGAAAATTGGATTCCTAAGATCATACACTACAGAAAGCTACCAAACAGCTGAGTCCACCTTCAACAAAAGCTAGGACTTAGACCCAAGTTGAACATTAACCTGCCTTGGACACAAACACCTGCTAATGGTGATAATGCCCAAATCACCATGTTCACTTGATTTTTGTAACCAAAGTAAAGAAGCTGCCTCCAGTGATTTTCATACTGTGTGAAATCACTGAAAAGTTTTAAAAGCCCATACTGGTGTGTATAATAAAGCAATATCTCCTGGGTTGTAGTGGGTTGAATATTTCATATCACAAGATTTGTATATGTTTAATTAGACAGCTGTTCAGGTAATTTTCACATGAATATTCAAACATGTGACTTCATAACTATTTGCTGAAAATACTTAAGGAACACTCATAAATGATGTGCAGAGATAGGGAAATAGAGAGTTTCTCAGCAGTGTTTTCTTACTTCTTTTATTGTTGTTTTTCCAATTATTTGCCTGGTTTGGAACATTTGAAAACACTGTGTGCTTTGAAATGTATTTCATGTGTCTAGAAATAGCAGCCATTGTGCAGGTTGTTGTGGTTTTTTTTCACTTGTTTGTATGGAAAAGGAAAAGAAACATTAGAAATCTATTTGTGTAGTATGTTACAAAGACTTGTAACAAACAGGTTTCAAAAACATCCTGGAAAGTTTCAATTATTAGCATAATATATGCCATAAAAATCAGTGGTGACCACAAAGAGCTACTACAATAAGCCTGGGTAATACTGTATGCCTAGGAATGCTTCAGAGATTGTAAATATATAGTCCAGGCAGTTAAAAAATAATAATTTGCATGTTACACACATTGCAAAATAATGTTGTGTGGTAACATTTTTAAGAGAAACACAGGTTTATTATATCTGTATTTTCCTGTGAAATGCTCTCCTAGTCAACTAGTGGAATGAAATAATATTCCACACCCTTAAATACCCCAGAAACAAATACTTCCTCCATACTGGTGTGCATTTCATAATAAGTATAAAAGCTCTGCTTATAGTAGGATAACTTAAGTACCCGAAGTGGGGTTTACAAGAATAATTTGCTATCAGAGGGAATTTCTTTATGTGTTATCATAGGCAGTGAATCAGGCAGCAGGTATTCAAGGTTTTTCAAGTTGTCTCCTTTACCAGGAGGAATTCAGGGAGTTCAGGGATTTCTTTGATGCAGTTCTGTTTGAATATATGAATATAAGAATATAATGAATACAAGATCTCGTGTTCCTGGGTGCAACAGGAATTAGGGCAGTAGGAAGCAGGTACAGGATAGCAGTTTTGCAATGCCAGCCAAGCATTCTTATCCTGTTATTTGACTTAAAAATCAATCCTAGCTAGCTCTCAAGGTCTTGCTGTGATTTTAGCCTCTGCCATGAGGGGTCTGCTCCTGTTTTGACTGTAGGGCTTATCCAAGGATTTGTCTGACTGCATGATGATCTGCATCATGGAAATGATCCAGGAAGGAACTGATGCATTGAAGTATAATCTTAACTTTTCTGAAAGTCCTTCAGTGATAAATTAGGACATTCATTGCAGCCCTCCCATTAAAGGTAACATGGTTATTGTGTTTGATAAGTTCCTTGTCAGCTGAATTGAAGGGGGGGGGGGGGGGGGATGTGGACCCTTGCACTTGCAAAGTAAATGGTTTATAACCTGTTTCCTCATATGTCTTCGCTCCTAGATAAGAAAGCTAAAACCGTGTGGCAGGAAAGTAGGTTAAGTCAACCCCAGTTCCTTGAAGTTGTTGAATCTTTTTAAATATTTTCCTGTTATGGAAAATGTTTTCTTGTAAAAAGAGCTAAGGAACACAATGTCTCGTTTGTGCTGTGTGGGTTTTTTGCCCCTTTTCTTGTTCAGCTGGGGAAATCACTCATGTGTACTCAGCCTTTATTTCATTAAGATGTTTTTCAGCTCTGGAGCTTTTTTTTTCATAGGGGTGTTCCAGTGTTTTTTTCTGTTCAAGCCATGATGCTTTTGGCACAGGGAATGCACATCCTGCTGCTCTGAAGGGGAAACTAAAGGATAAATGGTGGAATATAGGGGCATATCTTTCAGATATTTAGTGATTTGTTCATGGCTGCTACCAGTTGTGTTTTACGGGTTTAAAAAAAACACAAATGAAGACTTTATAACAAAAACTAGACTATTGTCTATGAATACTATAACAAAAACATCTGTTCTTCATTTTATCACATTGACATTGAATCAGCAAGTGCAAGAGGAGTATGAAATTACAATCCTTGTATTACATCCAGGTTGCTCTGTCTTGTGGCAAATACTTGCCACCTAGACTTGGTAGCTAGCTTTTGATTCCTGTGAGGGAGGACATCATCACCACACTGGAAATGCAAGACTGGAGATGCTTCTGAAATGAGGAGCTGTGGGTCAGTAACTGAGAGGATCTGCACTGCTCAGCCCTGGAGCCCATGGGATAAGAAGGGTGTGGAGCTATGGAGTACAAAGGAGGTCCATGGAGATGATCAGAGGGCTGCAGCACCTCTCCTGAAGCTGGAGTTGCTCAGCCTGGAGAGCCACACCTCTCCTTGTGCTCTTTTCTTTGCATCTATCAGTAGCTGTGAAGGAAACCAGCATTTCTCGGGCAGTGCACAGAGAGGGCTTTCCCTGGGTTTTTGGGGACTCAATAATGTTGTTCCCTCTGGGTCAGTGACTCACAGCCTGGTGTTGAGGCATTTGTCATCCCCACAGGGCTTTGTTGGGTCTGTGAGGGTTGGGATAGCTCCTGCTCCAGGAAGGACATGGAATCTACATCTGCTTACTGATAGACTGGGTTGGGATGAATGTATTTCCAATATTCTAGACACTCTTCAGAGTAGGGATGAACATTAATATTTATATATTTAAAAGGTAAAATCCTTATATTTAATTGTTTTGACCCTATTTTTTGGGAACATAATAGGTAATTTTACAAAATCTTAATTCAGAATATTGTCCTATGCAAAGAATAGTGTTATTAAATTCATAAGCATAAGCAGAAATTCATAATGAAGTAATTTAGCTTCTTTTTCATAACCTGGCGTGAAAAGTTTTTATAGGTTTTCTGGAGATGTTGAATAAGTTGTGCTGGCGTATGATGAGCAGTACCTAATGCAAATTAAAGAGAGATTTTGGCTGCTTGGTGGGCTTAGTTTTCAGGTAATACATTTTGAAATAAATTCCAACAGCTGGAAGTTTGCTTAATAGATTAAAAGTGATTTAATGGGCCTGTTTAACCTGTGAGATGGAATTTATTAAAATTGGTGGATATTTAGGACCTTTAAAGGTTTCTTTGGCAATACAATGAAGGAGTTTCCTCACAGTGAAACTGCTGTATGGCTAATATCTACCAGAAGCATTTTTGGGAAAAGAACCTTTAAAACTTTCTCAATAACAGCTATGAAAAAAAAAGTCAAAGGGAAAATGCAAAAAAAAAAAAAAGCTTGGGTGGAAATTGAAATCTCTTGTGCACACTCACTGCTGCTGTAGAATATTCCATTGACCTCCTGATGGTCCATTCAAGCTGTAACATGTCCAGGAGCTCGCTGTCATCTGCCTTGGGCTTTGATGTCAGGCTGTTGAATAGAAAAATCCATACTGCAGTAAGCTGAACACTTGATATGCACAAAGCCTTGAATTGTAATGCTGTTGACTTGTTTCGAAGAGGGGAAAGAAAAATACAGTGATCTGAAACCAGTCTTTTGGATACTGGGAGAAACAAAGGCTTCTCATTTTTCAGGTTGAGTAACTGTTTGTTTTTGTTCATCTGTCTCCTAACAGATTTATACGGATTGGGCTAATCACTATCTAGCAAAATCTGGTCACAAGAGATTGATAAAAGATCTACAGCAGGATGTGACTGATGGAGTCCTGCTAGCTGAGATAATCCAAGTTGTAGGTGAGTGACTTTCTGTGTTTGTGCCAAGTATCCACCAGGTCAGTCAGACAATCCCTGTTTTTATCTTCTACACTAACACAGAGTGCATGGGAGGCTATCCGTCAAACTGCATGGAATTATGTAGATCATTTTCCTTCAGATGCTTTGGTAATTAATTTGAAAAAGCCTTGTCTTATAGTGAAAAAATATTGGATGTTGCTGATAAGATCTCCTGATACAACAGTATTAGTCCACATGGCTGAATGTTAGAAAAAACAACTCATGAGAATTTTTTTTTCTGCTAGGATGCTGTTAGCCCTCACTATTTCTAATACCTCTTGGGTACTGGTCTGAATATAATTCACGGTGATATTCCCTCATGTGTTGAACCTCCTGCCTCCAGATGGATTTAGGAGATCCATATATACAGCTGGGAAAGGAGAAAGGGTGTAATTTTTGTGTGGCAGAAAAAGAAATGTTTCATAATGAGTTTTCAGATGAGGAAAATCACTTACCATTAGGACAAATCTCAAGTGCAGGCTCAGTTATTTTATCCAAAGCCTTTAGTTCTCTTAAATTAATGCATTAATGCTCGTGGATAATGAAAATTCTGAACACTTTTCTCCATGTAGGGCTGCATATTGTCCCTCTTCCCTTGGGCCTGGATCCTTCATTAGTTCCTTCAGAGGCTCATCCATCTGGTGCTGGGGATGCCACAAAACACATGCATGGGCCAATGAAGATGGATGGAATGGGAAAGCCTGCTAATGGGAATTAGGACAACCATTGTTAGGAGCAAGCTGACAGATTTGAGATGCAAATTAAGAAGCTGGCAATGAAGGAACAGGACATCAGTGCACGCATATTTATTATGTGTGTTTGAGATGCTGTAAGGGAGCTACTTCTGGGTTTTGAGGTAGGGATCTGCAAGCCCTGTTCTGGGATGACACTGTGAAACATCTTCCAGTGATTCTACTGGGGTATGTTAAAAAAGATTTTGTCTCTCTGCTGTAGAGCAACACTATATGTCACTAGTGTTGTAGACCTGCCCGTGTAGTTACAGAGGCCATGAATTAATTGATGACTGTGTGTTGACAGGTATTCACTTTGAATAATGCTCCTTCCTATATCCCTTTCCTTTAATTGGAAGGGGTTTTGGAAACCCAGGAGCAGTTAGGTGTTGGTTCCTTTCATGCCGGTCTGGCTACCCTGCCTTATCACAGTTGTAGGAAACTTCTGCATGACAACATGTGTGCAAGAATACCACCATCAAAATGTGGACATGGTTCCTTCTACCAAATATTTAAATCTAGCTCTTTGAGTATTGACTTGTGAAAACCCTTATGAAATTCAAATTATTCCTTCTAAAATACATAACCAGTTATTGCTTTGATCACCTTTGCAGGGGTTTTTTTTGGTCATTTTTATAGCTGCCTTCTGGCTAATATTTAAGATAAGGTCTGCAAGGTTTCAAAAGTTGAAGTATGAGGGGAAGGATTTCTTTTTCAAGGAACCTTTTTCATGTGAAAGAAAGGTCATATTTAAACATTCTGAGTTTAATCCAGCAAATTAATAGTGCAGAACAGTAATTTGTTTCTGCTGTGTATGGCTTTAGGCAGCTGCATCTCATTGTCACAAAGATGAGGAGGGCTTTCACACGAAGAAGCAGCTTTTTCTGTAGCCTGCAAAATCCAACTTTTTTCCTAACTACATAGTAAGAAAGCTTTGATATGTAGTGCAAGAGAGGGTTTTTTTATGTTGTGGTGTGCTATGTGCAACAGCAGCTATTTGCAAGTCAATTAAAATGCATTCACATCATTCTGGTTCATTGCAGTTCAAAATGAAGGAGCCTGTAAAAGAATATGTTAGTCCTATATGCCTTGGTAATGCCATATAAACATAGTAGCTGTGTTTAAATCTATGAATGCAGACACACTGGGTGTGACCTGGGTTCTTGGAGGTATCTCTGTACATGTGTCCCAAACAAGAGACACCTCCTTCACAAGTTCATTAGTCTGCTTTCAAGTAGTTATGAATGGTGCCAATTTATAGGAATACAGCTATCAATTTTTTAAAGTGTTATAAATTTAATATTATGAGATGGGTGCGCAGGACTTGGAAAATGGGATTTAACGAATTAATCTTTGTTTCTGTATGGCCAAATCTGAGATGGCATTCCTGGAAGCAGTGTGCTTTTCATATGTAGAGGCTGATGGATCACTCTGGGGAGCACACTGTGAATTCAGCTGCAGTCTCTTTCAGATTAGCATCAATTTCTCATTGCATTGTGTACTGTGTCGTGGGTATGTAAAATGGGATCTATCAGGCATGAGTGAAGCTGTGTTACTGCTCTCTTTCTCATGGCTATGACTGCTACTGGAATATCATGCCAAACGTGATCCTCCTAACAGAGGGAATCCGTGAAGTGGATGGAGTTCTTGCTGGTGTCCTGAGAATACATGGACCTGCTACAAAATACAGCTTTTAATGCATGAATTAGATGGGATGTGAGTGCCTGCAATTCTTATAGTAAAAAAGCTGTGGGAAAATTGAACTTGTTGTAACTGGTTCTTCAGACTCAAACACAAAGTCATTTCAGCATCCGAGGCTGAAAGGTGAAACAGAGCAAACTCAGATTCTGAGGCAAACGTTATCCACCTCAGGGATTTAATGGTTTTACCTCTGACCTTAAAGGTGGAAACTGTTCTTCTGCAGGTTGGGGTAGTGTGTGAGCCATGGTCAAGAATCTTGAAAAGCTTTTTCATGATTTGTGCTTTAAAAAAGAAAAAATTATTAGTATTGATCATAAATTTGCCATTTGGATTTAAAACCTGTATTCACTCTGCAAGCAAACCACCTGCCATGCTAACATCTCTATATATGCTGTGCTCACTTTTCCACCCAGCAGTGATTCAGCTTCCAGAGCTCACATCTTTCTTGTAGTTTAAAGGAATTCCCTGTCACTGTACAAGAAGTTGTCAGAGCAGTTGGCTTCTGCCCCAGCTGTCTCTGGAGGCACGACACAGTAGAGAACTCCAGCTGCTTTTTTTCTTTTTGTGGCTCTCAGTGTTTCACACATTCACTTGGACTGGACAGCTACAATCCAAAACCCCTTTACTGAGCTGTCAGCAGGTGCTCAAGAAATCATTGGAATAAATGCCCTTGGTTTAGATTTTTTGCTTTATTACCTCTTTGTTTTTTGCCTTTCAGCAAATGAAAAGATTGAAGACATCAATGGCTGCCCAAAAAATAGATCTCAAATGGTAAGTAGTAAAGTGGTCTGTTGTTTGTGTGTGAGTGGCTGAGTGACAGTCTCAGACTTCAATGTCTGAGACTTTTAGTAACAATTTTTAATTAAGTTTTCACAGTAGTGGACTGGAAGTATAATGTTCAGAACATTAATATTACAGTTCTTGCCCTGTTGCACTCCACAGTAGTTGGATCAGGCCTTATAATATATCACATATTTACAATTGAGATTATTTTTACATTGCTACTTTATATTTCTGAAATATCACATAATTAAACAGAAATATATAGAAATAAAGAATTAGATACTTGGAAGTATGATTAAGAGTTTCTATATCTTTTGAAATGAAACAAAGTAAATGAGCAGTTTGAATGAAATGAAAAAATGTCATAAAATTCAAGATGCAATTTGTTAACAGATAAGAAGTTGGTTTGTATCTTGCTTGTATTTAATAGTCATACCTGGAGAACCAAAAATCAGCCCAGGATAATTAAAAGTGTAATAATACCTCAGGAGTATATTTGCTGTGAGTATTGCTAAAGCTAAAGGTGTAGCAGAATTTTATGAAGAACACAAATAATAAAAAACTTGTTTTTAAAATGCATTTACATTAAGAGCTTTTAAAATCTATGACACTTCAAACAAGGTTACTTCCTTCCATATCTTGAGCAAAAGTCATTTTGCAACATAAATTCTGTTGTCTTCTTTCGTCATTGCAAATGCTTGCTTTGGGACACCTGGGTATCTGTTCTCTGTGGGAAGCTTTTTTAATGCTTTTTATTTTTATGAGTATTCCTGTCTGCCCCTACCTTCATGACTTCAACACGAGCACAGCTACTCGTGTAGTAAAATGAAATAAAGATTCAAGGAGAGCTTGACATCTTAAGTCAAAACTCACTCTCTGTTCTGCTCTTCTCTCTTGGCTTATTGTTATGTCTTGGAAGTTCTCAATGTTGTTGAAACCATGGAGCAAGCGCTCTGTAAGAAGCAAGCCATCCGGAAGATTTATCATTGCTCCTTTTTGCTGCTTTGAAGAGGGTGGTTGCTCTCCTTGCTGTAGCCACAGCAGCTGTCTGGAGTATAAATAATGAGGAAATTTTGACAATTACTATAACTTAATGTTCCACAAGTGTGTCTTAAGAACTGAATTTCATTCAGGACCAGAGTCTGTAACCAGTTCCAGGATGTTGCAGCTTAAAAAAGTCACTTCAAGTCATTATTCTCAATGAAGAGAAAGTTTTGCTCTCTTGGGTAGTGGGATGCATGTTGCTTATGAAAGCTGGATCAAGTTATAACCAGAGGCATGCAGGGGGCATGTGCTGTATCAGGAATGCTGGGCAGGGTTGGAAGGACACATTTGGTCTGTGCTGCCTCCTCTGATGTTACTCCACTTGCTTATTCAGGAGGCTGCAGTGGGTGGGACTGACCCCCCCCCACTCATCAGACCTGCAGTCACAGCTGGGCATCCCCAGCAGTTTTCCTCATGTGAGAAAAATGAGAATTATGCTTATGGCTTGCTTGTATGAAGTGCCCATGGTTACAGAGCTCTTTGTTGTCTGACTATAAACATAGTGTTGTTTCCAAGAGAAGCTGTGGCTGCCCCATCCCTGGAAGTGTTCAAGGCCAGGTTGGAGGGAGCTTGGAGCAACCTAGGGTAGTGAAAGATGTAACCAGAAGATCTTTAAGGATGCTTCCAACCCAAATCATTCCATGATTCTTCTAAGGCAGAACACAGGAATCTTCGTAGGGGTGGTGTTTGTCCAGGAGTCACTTGCTGTGTTTAGGGAGACAGGACAGACATGCTGCAGTGCTTGTTATAGGTACAGCAGTCTTCACCCTTTCAGTACACTCTATTAATACAGCATTTCAGTACACTCTATTAATACAGCTCACAGGGTCCTGCAGAATGTGGAAGCTGGTGTTTGTGTCTGGTAACTGGCTCAGAGAGGTGGCAGAGGCAAGGCCATCCAGACACTTAGGTAATATCCACTCTTTTTTTCAAATGAATCTTTCAGTTCAAAGTGTCCATATCCATATTAGAGTGCTTGAAAGGTGAGCAGCATAGATGAGGAGATTTGGGGGGATGTAAAAAAAAAATAGCACCAATAAATGGAGATTTAACTTTGCTCATTGTATAGAAATACAGCAGATCTCAGAGGGAAGGAATCCTTCTACCATCCTCTTTTCCCTTTGCAGAGTCCCAATGCCGTGAGCACACACATGCAAGCTGAGCTGTGAAGAATCAGCTCACTCCCAGCCAGGTGTATCAGCTTAGAAATCTGTGTCTTCCCAAATCCATCAAAGGACATGGGGAAGTGTCTTCGCTTCCATGTGGCACAGTCCCAAGCTGGTGGTGCCAAACTTGAGGGAGCTCTCTGCAGAGCCAGATCTGGCCTCTCTGCCTTGTTCCCTATGTTGGAGAGCATCAGGCAAATTGGCCCAAACTGAACATTAGAGACAGCTTGGGTCTGTCAGGCTCCAAGCCAGTGCTAATAAGCCTTGTCAAGTGAAGTTTAGTACTGCAGAACCATGTGGGACCATCAGTGCTTATCATCCTTGTCCCAGCACCAAAAATGACATGACAAGGACCCCACTGGCTCCGTGAAAAATTACTTAGGTGACAATCTGTCCTCCCATCATCATCCTGTCCGGGTTGTTCTGCTGAGGGGAGTAGCTCTGTCTTCCTTTGCTCAGATAAGAGTTGGCTGGCTTTTATATAATCTATTATACACTATTCTATAGCTCGTCCTCTGCATAAAATCTGTTTCGGGGATTTTTTTCCCCCTAAACCTCTATATTTTTGTACTGTAGATATTTGTCTAAACAAAAGCCTGTAATTCTGGTGATTAGTTCCAGCTGCATGCAGAAAATACTGTGGGTGAGAGAGGACGTGCTTATATGGAGCACAGGCTCTGGGACCAAGATCATTTGGAGAGCATCACAGCATTTGGGTTTAAAAAAAAAAACAAAAAAAAACCAAACAGAAAATGTTGGCATAGTCCTTGATAACTGGGTAAAGGTCAATAAATTAAGGCTAGTTTCCTCTCCTGCACACTTCTGAAAAGAAGACTTAGGTAAATAAACCTGAGTAGGGCTATATTTATAGAAAAACAGAGATATTTTTCCTTTTTTTTGTTTCTTATTTGCTTCTTGTTTTGGGCATGATTTTAGACTTCAACATGTAGCATCTTGCAGATTATGGGAAGTTAGTACCTGCCCTCCTAGGTATTACAGACTATTTTTATTCATGTGGGCCTTTGCAAGTGCTGAATGTTACCTCTTGTAAAAGGGCTCATACCACTTACATTAGTAAAATAATAAACAAAACCCAAAGTGTATGGGTTGTCTATGCTACATTATATATGTATGAATATAGCAAAGCTGAAATGTGCTGAAAGGAAGAGAGTTGGGAACCTGTGGGTGGATACACCAGACTTTCATCTTCCCATGTCTGGGGAAGTTGTGGGACACCCAGGACAAGAATTTGGAGCAACAGAAAGGCACATAGGCTTAACAAACACCACAGCACCTCCTATAAATAGGGGAGGAAATTACTGTGGTTTGCCGGTGGGTTGGTGCTTGGGCTTTAATATTTTTCAGGATCACTTTGTGTCTATAAGTATGTGTTCTCAAACAGCAAAAAGGAGGTATTTATTTTTTTAATGCGTTGACAGGAAGTTTTTAGAAATCATCTCTTTCTGGTGCAGGTACCAAGCTGTAGTGGTAAACTGATGTCACTCAGTCTTCCTACTGCTGTTTGTCTTGCAAACAAAGGATCTTATACTGACTGCAGTGTGGATCAGAGCCAGCATTTCTTCCCAAGAACTGTACCAAAGTTGGGATGACGGTCGTGTTTTTAGTACAATAACTGCATTTTCAAGGAAACCTTACTTCCACTGATGGGAATTTGACTATTATTTTAATATTTGACTGATTTCTTGTGCTCTGATAATGAGCTGTTTTGTAATGTGTGTGACATCTAAAGAGCAGTTTGTATGGAAATCTTCCAACATGGTGAGGACCTTGGTTTTGACTTCAACAGTACTGAGAACATTAATCCAGCTGTTGGAGAAAGGTATCCACTCCCCTCCTCAGTGTGATCCTTGCCAGCTCCATACATTATTTTTTTCATTGTTGAAAGAGCATAGATGTTGAAATCCCCATTACTAATTTGTTTGTATGGCATGTGTCATCCATATTTCTGTGTTCTTTTTCTCAAGAGCACTTTAATGAATTGATGTAATGGGTGCCATGATGTGGTTCATACTTACAGAGATAGCTGGGCTCACACATTCATGGTTAGAAGGAATAATACGAGCTGAAGCCATCTGCATGACCCAAGCAGCTCTCTGTGTGTGTGTAATATCCACTAAGGAAGGGAGCTATTGTGTTATGTACAAATAACTAAAAATGGCTGCTGTATTTAAAAAATATATTTTTTTTGTTGCTTGTTTTCTCATGGAAAATAATTCTGTCTCTGCTCTTCGAGAGCAGGCACCCACTTTAATGTGCTCCTCTAAAAGTTTTGAGCAGTTTTATACAGCCAATGTTGTCCAAACATTGCCATAGGAAGATGCAATAAATCTGCCAGGCTGTTGCTCCAGCCTGAGGCCCAAAGCCAAGGAGGGCTCTGCTGCTGGGGCATGTGCTGCTAATTCAGGGGAGCAGCCCTGCTGGAAGATCAAAAGCATCACAAGCATGTTTTTTCTCTGTGAATTCCTAGCATAGGATTTTTGGAACTGTATCCCAGGGGTTAAATATAGCTGTGTATTTTCAAGTAATCCAACTCCAAGGCTGAGCAAATGTGGTAAAGGGAACTTTCCCATCATCTGAGCCTTCCCCCACTTTGCCTGGGGAGCTTGTAACTTACCAGGATAATATGTTTGGAAATTTAATTTAGTTTGATGCTACCATGGTAACAGATTGGTGTCTTCTGGCCCTAACCTGTGGTGCAGTTCCACACAGCTGAAGGTCATCTGAGGAAGACATCCCCAGTGCTGTGCCAGCCTGGCCAGTGACAGACACCAGCTTACCTGCTGTGACTGCCTGTGCAGGGACATGGCCAAACAGCAAGTCCCGGAATGTTAAAAGAATTTTCTTTAAGCTCTCAGGGTTTCTGTTGGTCATGTATGAACCCATGTTGTGATGTAGACAAGAATGATTTACTACAGAGAAGATCTGCCAGGTTGCTTGTACTTAGCTGTCCTTCAGCTTCAGTTTATATGACTCTTTCTCCAAGATAAGATTGATTTTACTGTCTTTTTTTTTCCCAGATACCCAGACTGTTCTTATGCTGCCATGCTTCCCATTTGTGCATGGTAGTCAGTGAGACAGGCATGGTTGGATCAAAGGTTTCTGTGCTGCAGAGCTTGCAGTCCAAATAAAACCACAAGCCCCCACTGGGGCCCCCATCATCCTACATAGAAAATAACAGGATAAATGGAGCTGGACCAGATCAGGAAAGACCATTATGTACATCTCCCTGCCATGAGGCATGGCAGTGTCTCCAGAGATTTGTTTCATTTCTGGAAGGGATGGCTTCCAGAGCTCTTTCTGCTTGTGGCAATGGATGATAAGGCAGTGTGTGCCTCCTGCACTGGATGGGTGTGTGGGGTGCCTTTGGAGACATTGCTGCTGACACTCTCATTTCAGTCCCATAAAGGATCACCTTCGTGGGCCCCAGTGGGCTGCTCTCAATTCTTCACCCTTTACAGTGATGCAAGAATTTGTTCATCATCTGTCTCTGAAACAGTGTGAGGTTCAATAAAGAGCAATAAAGTAATTTTTATCGAAAAAATTCAATATATGAGCTTCAGTATAAAGACAGAATTAGATTCTATTTGATCATTTATGTCACAGTTAAATGGAGTTACTGCATTTTGAAGACCTATGGTTTTGCCCACCCTGTGATTCATGAAACAGCAAATGGATTGAGGGGCCAGGGTCATTCCACATGTGTATATGGAGGTGTCTGTAGCTTCCACTTAGGTATTTACACCTACACCAAAGTCTAGAAGCACCACTAACATAATTTTCTGCCATGACCATTGCTGATATAAAATTATTACATTAATATACCTTTTATGAAATACTTTGCAAACACACAGCTTCTTATTATGCTTGGCATGAATGGGGAAAACTGTGAAATCATGGATGAGAACTTTTTCTAACTAAGAAGAAAAAGTTTGGTTGATTTGAGGACAGGTAATTTATTATATAAATAATTTATTATTCTCCTTGAGCTTGGTGCTATAAGGATTAAGATTGTTTGTATAGAAAGTACTTCTCATGCCTGGGTGTTTCTTTTCCAAGAGATGCAGTGATAAGCTCTTCACTGTGGAATATCTGTGTAAACAGACCATAGCTGTTAAAAGAATTAAACAGTGCAGAGAAATAAACTTTTTGTCTCTGTGTTGTGTCACAGATCTTTCATTTGCAGCCATTGCTTATACACTGTAACTGGGTGATAATAGTTATTTTAATTAGCTATTCCTTGATGGTAGCGCATATCTAGAGCATTTTATTCTTCTCGGTTTTGTGCAGAGCTATTTTTACATACTCAAGTGGTATTATTGCACTTGTTCTGAGCATTTATTCAGGGGAATTTCAGTAGGAGATGTTATCCAGGTGCAAGGAAAGAGGGGGCACATGTGTTGGTAGCACTGAACAAATCCCTTGGGAACAGGTGAGGCTGAGAGCCCCAGGCCTGCAGACACAGGAATTGCCAGTGGGGAGGGAGTGCAGTGCCTGGGAACGGGCTCTGGCCACAGCTCCCTGCCCAGGGACCTTTTTTAGAAATGAACAACTGTCAGTGACTGCATTGCAGGAGGTTCTTTCTAAACATGTTTCATTAAATTCTGGATTCCTGCTGCAAGTTCAAGTTACTGATACACAGAGCCTTCAACATCTGAGCTGGTATTTGAGGACAGAGAGCAGCCAGCGCTTGGTGCACTGAGTGGTGTTGGTGTCAGTCCTTCCTTTTGAGCATTTGTGCACTCTGGAAAATATTGGTTTATGTAAATTTCAAGGATGTTTTAGGAAGAAGTCCACCTTTGCTGGATATTGGTGTCATTTTAGATGGAATCATAGAATGATGAAATTATTTGGGTTGGAAGGGATTGTGAAGACCACCTGGTTCCAACCCCCCCTGCCATGGGCACGGACACCTTCCATTGTCCCACGTGGCTCCAAACCCCATCCAACCTGGCCTTGGACGCTCCGAGGGATGGGGCATCCACAGCTTCTCTGGGCAACCTGTGCCAGGGCCTCACCACCCTCACAGGGAAGGATTTCTTCCTAATGTTCAATCTAAACCTGCTCTCTCTCAGTTTAAAGCCATTGCTCTTTTTCCCAGTTGCACAGAACATAACTTGTAGCCTGGGAGCCCTAGATAGAAAAGGGTCTTCCATGAGCAGCCAGGGAAGGTGGAAATGATGCGTCCATGAGAGTCACTGCTGTCCTAATTATGGGTTTATTGAGCACAGCCATGGCTTCTCCCCACCTTTTCCTCAGTGCCAAGAAATACAGTTATTGTGGTATGTGCTAAAATATTGTCAAGAGAGTTTCGTATATGTCTTAAGTTAATGATTCTCCAGAGGCAGGATTCTTTGTTGATACTTGTTTTGCAAAGTTGAGCTTGTTGTTGCTTAATCATAATTTAGAGCATCTCAAGATTTTACATTATTCACAAATTATCCACTTTAACTTTTCAAAGGTCTGATTCTGAAGAGCTAATCAAAAAATAGTATTTCCAGGAATATTTTTCAAAGAAAATACTCTTTACTTTTGTTTTTCCCCATGGGAAAATTTCAGTTTTCAATAAATAAACCTGAAAAAACAAACCTGAAAGAAAGCTGAATAAAGCAGGAACATTTCTACAACCTTCTATGTGTCTCTCCCTGAGCAGATCAGCTTTGGCAAACATTGGGAGTTGCCCTAAATGGCCTGAATCCATTCACAATACAAGGGTGCCCCTTGGATGCTCTTTGTTGTCATTAGGAATTTTGGCCAATATGAAGCACAGTTTTCTCTGTGGGGTTAACTGCATTCATTTCTATTCACACTGGGCATGTTGGGGAGTGAATGTTGACTATTTGTCCCATTATTTCTGTAGAAGAACTGCAAACACAGGATAGCAAAGTTTTTACCAGGGTCAAAGAGAAGAGGATGCATGAGATGAGGCTTAGGCTGGTTCTCCAGCCTTAGACTACTGCCCAAACTCTCCTTGTCTTAAAAAATGCAAAGTAAGGCAATTTTAAGAGAAGACTTAACTCTTCATGTATATTTGAGCAATTTTTGTTTCTGTGGGTATATCTGACACAACCTGGCTTCAGAATACTGATTAGCTTCATTTGCCCTTCCATTAGGTCTTTTATTTTATTTCTAAGGTGCCCACCAAGTTCTGTCAAAATCCTGAAACTTACTTTTGGGAGACATTTTTATCCAGGTAGTCAGGAGCAGCAGATGAACACTGGGAGCAATGTACTATTTTCTTTTTAAAAAGGTATATTTTGAATGGGATAACTGCTAATAAAGATTTATTTTAAACAGAGCAATAAGAGTTAGTATTTTTATCCTTCTGGGACAAATGGAATTTTCAGTTCTGCTTTGGTATTTTTAATATATAATTATGTTTAGGAAATAGAACAAATGAGATATTATTGGAATGGAGAGCCTCTCCTCCCCCGAAACTCCAGGATTCTGAGGATTGTCAATGTAATGGCTTGAGATTTTAAGGCTCTTTCTGAACTTTAGGGTATAAAAATATGAGGGTAAACACCTTATTCAAAAATACAGACAAGGAATAAATTTTGTCCTAAGGAACAACTTGTGTTTCTTAGGCTATTCCCTTGTTTCTGCACTGTATGTGAAGTCTGCTGGAATATTGCATAAAGGTTTGTGAGGCCATAAAAACTTCGATATGAATTCATTCTTTTTTCTTTTGAAAATTAATGTACTACACATAAAATTGAGCCACAGGCAACATAAGCTCTGGTTTCAGTATAAGAAGTGGGTTTTCTGGATAAGCTCATCAAAACTCCCCATTTATCACTGTAAAAGTTGGGAGCGGAAGTCTTGCATCACAATGTGAGAAACTTCCCCTGGTTTGTGAGTGAAGGAACCTACAACAAGTTTAATTCTGTTTTTTGTTTAGAAAAACATCTGTGTCTGTGCCAGGGGCAGCACTAGTTATCCTTTACCTTGTGTATTTGACTTGGCAGAGTTGGACAGACAGCTTTGGCTGGAGGCTGTGTCCATACTCAGCTTTTTGTGTGATATAGTCAATACTCAACATGTCAGTGCCCACCTGTGGGTCTCCATTTAGAGGCTACTGGATGGGGATATTTTGGCTTGGGTCTTTTTTTTTTTTTTTTTTGTTTCTGGCATATCCTGTTCTGCTCATAGAGACTAGGGCATGTTTTCTCTCTAGCACTGGCAAGAATAGAAATTGAAATTGGTGCTATATGACAAGCACAAAGTCTTGTGTGGTTATCTGGTCTTGGACAGTTCTCCTTGGGCAACACTTAGCCATGATGCCTTCTGTTCCCACCTTGTCAGGTTATTCATATTAAGAGAAAGTTTTCAGGTAGCTTTTACTTCCCTGAGTATGAGAATGGGAATGATGACACTTGATACGTTATGTCTGAGCAGAAATTTAATTTTACAGCGTTGTTGTTGGAGTTTTTTTCTCATAATCTCATAATTAAAAGAAAGCAGGTGGAGAAGCCCCAGAGGCTGCTAGCCCCTCTGGTGTGGGCTCAGCTGTCCTTGGTTGGCATTTAGGGACATTTCAGAATAAATACCCATCATAAAAGGATGTGGGACTGATAGCACATGTTGATAGTAGATTACACCTGAACTAGTTTAAATGTGGTGGTCTAAAATTGCAAGTTCATTTGAATATTTTGTCTGGGATGTTTAATAAGGCTCAGTTTTGGATACCCCAGTAATGTTTCTGAGTGAGATAATCACTGTGGGTGGCTTGGTTTTCCTTCTTTTTGCACAGCTTTCCCCTGTTTTGGGTAGGTCAGAAATGAAAGCATCCAGCTGCCATCTTTCCTGCTTTGCTTCTGCTGTGTTAAATGTTGCTGACAAAGCAAATGAGAAATCAGAATTGTCAGCCAAAAAACCAATTGTAGCTCACAGTTAAACAGAAAATATCCACTCCCCTTTGGCAAATTCGGTCCTTTCACATCTGATTAAAGGGTTTAAGCAATATGTGAACTTGGCAGAAAAGGGGCCTATACAGTCTGGGTGATGATTTGCTGCTGAATGCTGTAATTACAAGGAGGCAATGGTACTTCGTGTTGGAAGTCACCAGGACACAGAGTCGCTGGGGACATTGATGACACAAAGTCTAAGTCTTTGCTTAGAATCATAAAATTGTTTGGGTTGGAAGGGACTTTAAAGACCATCTTGTTCCAATTCCCTGTCATGGGCAAGGACACCTTTTACTATCCCAGGTTGCTCCAAGCCCTGTCCAGTCTGGCCTTGAAGAATTCCAGGGATGGAGCAGCCACAGTTCTGTGCCAAGGCCTCACCACCCTCTCAGGGAGGAATTTTTTCCTCCCATCTAGCTGAGATCTATCTAGAAACTTCACTTCTGTCCTACACACATCTAAATGGTCTAATTATCATTGCTTGTTATCTCCAGCCCTGTCTGCACTGGGGTAATCTTTCTCCATAAAACAGTATTTTTGTATTATTAGTAGTTAATACAGCAGGGGCCAGGGCAGGAATTCTTCCTTGGAGCTTTTATGAGTGAAATTCATTACGTGTTGCATTGCTGGGAAGTCATCTCTTCAAACAGCAACATGCTTTCTGATGCATTAGACTGATTCAGCCAAGTCAGGGTTCTTGACTCAGGCCAGCCATTGTTGTGTGGGAAGGACCTTGAATTTTTACAGCAGTAAATGTTAATAATTTCAGCTACAGTCCTGCATTCAGTGTTGCACTTTCTTCTTGGATTTTCTCTAATTTCCTTCTGTTTTCATTTTCGAGCTCCATTTTTCCTTCAAAATCAACCAGTTCCTCTCATTCTTGCCATGCTGCCATATAATGTTGTTAATATCACAGATACTGTGTAAATCTTAGTCACTGACACCTTTGTATTTTTCAGTTTTAGTGAATTTCTCATATGTACAGTGCTGTACATCTCCACAGGACCTTATCCTAGTTATTTAGTTTCTGAATGTAAAGGGTGTACCGTAGAACATCCCTGTTACTCCCACTTTGTTATGTCATGCATGATGAAATTAGGGTGTTTTCCATACCAGTAGAGCACCAAGAGCCCCTGTTTCTCACAGCTTTTAGCCAGACATTACCACTGGTGTGGCAAGGCAGTCCATCTGACCTTTTGTATGGCAGTGAGGTTCCAGGTTGCTCAACCTGTGGTTCAGGTACAGACCTGTGATGGAGAGTCATCCATCAGTCTGAGGATGGGAATGATTTATTTTAATGCAATGGCTACAATGCTCAGAAAAACTGGGGGGTTATGCCATAGGAGAAATGGAATTACTTTAAAGGGGACTCCCTGAATCTGAAGAGGATGAGATTAGGACGTCACCAAAGATTACTATATAGCACCAAGAATGAGGATGTGGATGAGGAACTCACTACTCAGATGTAAATCTTCATCTTGTGCTCACTCTGTCCTAAAAAAAGTTTATGCATAGCTGAGGGGCCTGGGAAGAGAAGCAAGCAGAGCAGGACTGAGAGAGCTACATCAGATCTGGAGTGAGGGTGAGATATTGCTTATCTTTAGTAATTAACCTGCTTATTTGGAGAGGAGGCATCTACCCACAGTTGTGGAAGTCTGGAAGTGTTCTTGGAATGATGCACCTTGTTAAGTGCAGGTAGAAGGAGTGGATTGATCCTTTTATGTGGTGTTTATTCTTGAAAGGTGAGCTTTGGTTTTCCAGCCAAATCCCCAATCACCTCAATAAAAGAGCTGTGTTGGAAACTTGAAAGGGTTGTTGAGTACTGAAGAAGGAAATGGGTCAATTGACTGTTGGATCATACTGAACTGTGGATAAATGAACCTTTGAACTTCACCCTGCTCCAAGCCTTAAAGTCTGAGCCGTACAGGAAATGTATTCTTTGATACCTCTCTGGGTTTTGGAGTATATAATTTACTCAAAGGGTACTATATACTTGGTGTACTTTATATTATATCTCAAAGTATAATGAGGTTGATACAAATGTTTCTAATTGTTGAAATCACAGTTCAGCAATGCCAATAACTTAACCTCCACCCCCGATAGAAGAAAATGTTTTTATTGTTATAGTTATAGACGATAAATTAATGTACCCTGAAAGAAGTCCATGTGGGAGGTTCCCTGGCAGCTTCCCTGATACTTTTTTATTACTTTGAGAAGGACAAGTAGCTCAGGTCAGGTGCTGGAAGCTCAAGTTCTAAACTGCTGCCTTAGCCCTCAGTTGTGTATTTTTTTGAGGGCAGGCAGGAGCTGCCAGGGCAGCTGGATTTTTCATGTTTCCTTTTGATGTTTCCATGCTTCACAGATTAAAGGTAGTTATGTGAGACCAAGTGTGGGGCTTGGTGTCTGTCTCCTTCCTTATCCATATGGTGGATGCAGTGTTTGATTGCAATGTGTCAGGAATTAATAAATTAATGTTTGAGAGATGTTCAAACACAAAGACTATTTTATCACTTGCTGATTAACATGGTTAAATAAAAGAATTGCTCAACAGTATCATCCAAGAGTTTTTTGTGTAACCACACACAAAACATGGTATTTCCTCAAATGTTCCTTGCAGCCCCTCGAGGTGTCCAAGCTTAGGCTTTTGCATGGAAGTTCTTTGTTCTGGAGTGGGGGCTGGCATCTCCCTGCATCTTCTGGTTATGACAGCAGAGCTTCAGTGGAAGCTTGGTGGGAAATGAGGTGTGAGGCTACTGCAAGATTCTTACTGTAATGTTGAGATAGAGTGGAAAACATTCCCGACTCATTCAGCCCCTCTGGAGTTCACTTTCTTAGCTGTGTATAGCAACAGAGTTGTGTAGAGCAACTGACAGCCAGACCTGTTGTGCACAAGTCCTTCCCTGGTGAAAGCTGATTTTATCCCATGAAGGTTGTTCCCATTGTCCCATCTCTGTGAGGGGCAGGACTTGCCGCTCAGCAAGTGCCCAGAGTAGCCTGGTCTTTCTGACTTGCGGGGAATGCCACCAGGGAACGCGTTCTGGATTCTGGCTGGGGTTTCCAGTTGCAACTTTTCTATTCAGCTCCTGGTGTCGCTGGAAACTTCTGCCAGCTGTCAGCTTTAGAGCAAGTGGCAATCTGCTTTCTAAAGCAAATGGCTTCCATGTTTATTTTCAGTTTCATGTTCGTTACACTTGTTGTAAGTTATGAATCCTGGTGCAGAGTATCCTTGACCCTCTAGTAAGAAATGCAGTGATCACCTGTTGTGACTGGGGCTTGAGCTAACCTGCTTCGTGCAAATGCAAATAACAGAAAGCCCTGACCCATGGAACAGTCAGTTTATTATCAATGGAATAATCCATTTCGGACCTCAGTAACTGAGAGGGTTTCCTACTATGAGATGCAAAGACTGAGTGCAGTCAAGGGTGGCAGTAGATGGAAGTAAATAATTATTACAATGCATTTTCTTTTTGTGTCTCCTTTTCTTCTGTTTGTTTTGTTTGTTCTTGAACAGATTGAAAACATAGATGCATGCCTGAGTTTCTTGGCTGCTAAGGGGATTAACATCCAGGGGCTGTCAGCAGAAGGTGAGTCCATTGGTTGTTTAAGATTTCATGTTAAATGAGGAACCTGAATTACTACCTGTGAATGCAACTAGAACATGGAATGTAGTGGAAGATTAATAAGGTCAATTTAAACTTCTGACAATCTTTATTTCTTTTTTTCCCCATCTCCGTGTGAAAGGTAGATAAAATATGTATCTCGTTTCTGCCCAGCTGACTTGTAAAAGTGATCGAGACCAAATCAGAATTCAGTCACTTCTTTACTACTTTCTGTTTAAAACCAGAAAATTTCTTATCTCAGTCCTATAATTTGCACATTGATCAGTGTATATTTTACAGATACAAGTGAACTGCTGTCAGTTGTTTGTCTTTTCAGAGAAAAAATTTATTTCCTTATTCTTCAATTATTCTCTTATCTGAACAACCATCCTGCTTCCTGTTTCCAAGTGCACAAAACAATCAAATCCAAATGTTTTGAGCCAAAACAAAACAAGACATTTTGACCTCTAATTAATCACTCTGCTTTTGAAGAGCATCAGAATTTTCTGAAACCAAACTAGGTTAACTCTGTTCCTTTATGCCAGGATGTGTGGTACCTGTTGGCTCAGAAGCTGTTTAGCTATTATCTTATTAAGAGATCAAACAAATTTCTGTCATCCTCAGCACCAACTTTCACTTGTATTTCCATTTAAATACGCTGGAGAAGCTGTTGGGTTCAGTAGCTGAATATATGATATGACATCTCCATCAGTGCTTTGCAGAACACATAATTGAATGTGTGGCATCAGGTGAGACTTCAAAGTTACATTTCATGTCTGAGTCTCTTCATAAACTTAGTTTGGAGGAAGAGGCTGCAGCAAAATAGCAGATATTTAGTGTTCTAACCTGAGTGCACCACAGGTAGCAGAAGATGAGGCTGAATGTTAGGTGTATTCTTAGGCTGATAAGAACAGCAATAACAGAAATTTTCCTCCAAAGTGAAGCTTTACTATGGTCCATCTGAGTACTGCCAGCATTACATGCCTCAGTTGCTCAGTTATAATCAGAAGGATTCTCATGTCAAGAAAAGAAAGCATGAGCTAAAACTTCAAACAGCAGAAAATTTGTTTGCCAGGAAATGATTAAAAAGAAAATGCGGCTGAGTCAGTTGTAAAGGCCAATTTTGACCTTAGCATGTAAAATACATTCACATTATTTACCTGTCTCACTAGAAGGTAAAATCTAAGTGAAATGGCAGATCAGTGTTGAGAAAACTGTCTAAGTGTACAGAGCTGGCAGCGTGGTGTTGCTCACGCTGGGGAAGGGACAGCATGATTAATGCTCATGGCTCTCCTGCCAAGTCACAAGTCAGGCCCAGCGGGATAACACATGTTATCCCATGGCTTTGCTGATTCGGGATTTCTGCCTTTCTTTTACGCTATCTAGGAATTAGTGTATTAAATCACATGGAAGCTAGGACGGGACCAGTAATGTTTGCTGCCAATGTATAAATGAGAGCATTTACTGGCTCCACCGCTAACATTGAAGGAAGAAAGTGACAACTAGAGAAGGGGAGGGATTTAAAATATTTTTATATAAAATAAGTTCAAAGACTGGAATGCAACAGTAAAGTGAATTTCTCTTTCAAGTTTCTCTGGCACTGTGTTTAGGAACACAGAACCATTTAAAGTGAGGAATGTTGTTACCAAACAAGCCAGTGTTTCTGTGCAAGTTGCCAAGACCTGCTAGGTCAACTGCAAATAGCTTTATTTACTTCACTGGCAGATCTTCATCTAGGAGGAAGGAAAAGTTTGTGATTGCTTCCAAATGGGAATAATCACTGAAGTCCCTTGGGTTTGTTAAGAGCACGTATTTTTCAACAGTGCAGCTTCAGTATGGAGGGAAGTTAATGACTCAAAACTGGAATTTGGATGATTCCTAAATGTTGAAAGAATTTGGGACTGCACATGTATATCCTTCCAGCGTTGAAAAATCTTGCTTTGATATGTGCATGCCACTGACACAGAGTCTATTTTGATGGATTTATGCAGTGGAGATGCTGAGGATCTGCAATCACTGATGATGACCATGCTGTGCTAGAGGCTCCCCTTCCCCAGAAACGTGAAGGCAAAAAGCCATCCCCTTATCAAAGATTCTTAAAAATCTAAAATCTCCATTTCTAGTTACTGAAGAAAACTATCAAGAGCTGGAGATCTCTTTTCACTTCTTGCTGCAAATTTTTATTGTTCATTCTTTGAACTGTCTCTCTATACACTTGCCCTTATACCCTATTTTAGACTGCTGGAATTGCAACCGCCCAGAGAAGCTTGCTCTCCTTCACACAATATCTCCTTGCTCTCAAGATATTGAGGATATTGGAGGACATAAATGTGCATTAGAAACTCAAACTGAAATCACAGATAAGCAGCTGCACATCTTTTGGATTACAGATGAGCTGGATAATGATCAGCTGAATACATCCTGGAGCAGTGATGTAGGGGAAGCAAGCACCAGCAGGGATATTTCAGGATGGAAATCTCTGAAGAGTGGATTTGTGGGGCTTCCTATGAAAGTTTCAAGTGTCTGGAGTGTTTGTTTCCAGTATCCAGGACAGTAATTTTTGGCTCCCCATTTAGAATGGCTGGGTGACATCCTTGTCCTTATCTAAGTCAATATGATACTGGAGCTGACCATGGGCTGGAGAGGACTTGAAGCAGGAAACATTTGACTCTACTGATGTGCAGAGTGCAGTGAGGATGAAGTAGTCTTTGAAATACTCCTTCTGTACGCAATACGAGGTGGAACTGCCAGAATTACCTCAGTTTTTAAGATAAAAGAAACAGAGGTACCACTGAAAGCCCAACTTAAAATGTTTTTTTTTTTTTTCAAATCCAGAGGGGAAGAGACTGCTTTAACTCATTAAAAGTGTTCTTCTTTTGATTATTTGGTCAAAAGCAGGCTGCCCTTCTGATAAATGCAGTAGAAAACAGGTAGCGACACGTCATAGGTGGGTTATTGTTATAATTGCCTTTCACTTCACATAGAAATCAGTTTACAGTTGCGTATAGCTTTGCTAAATTTAAATAAGCAGGTCCCTGGTAATTTCTTTTATATCTGACCTGTATTTGTGCAGTTAAGCTTCCCAGTGCCTCTGGATCAGTTTAGTTATGCTTCGACCTGTGATTGGATGCTACTTTCCTTACAATTCCCATGAGTAATTTGAGTTCTTTGTGGGAGATAAGGAAATCCTTTTTACTGTGTTCTGCTGTATTTTGTGTCTGTTCTACTTCCATCCCTGTCCTCCTAAGCTAAACACAGATTATTGAAGGGAACCTGCAGATTAGAGAAGGAACCTGCCTGGTGCAATGAGAGAAGGTTGGGTTTGTGCATGGCACTGCATTGGAGCAGGAGTGGGCTGGGAAAAGGGGAAACAGGCAGGATTAACTGGGACCCCACTGTTCAGGAAGAGACTAAAATTAGCCAAGAAAACAAAGGAAGATTGAAAATGGCTGCTGAAGGGCCCTGGGAATGTTAATCCTTTAAACAAGGGACTGGGGGGGGGGGGGGGGGTCAGTGGTGGGACGGAGCATTGATGGAGCGACAAGGCTGCAGGGAAGAAAAAATTGCTAGGGAAACTGAGTCAGCAAGTATGAGAGGAAAGGAATATCCTGGGTCTGGGTGATGACCAGGGCCACTTAGAGAAGGGCTAATACTCTCTGAAGATGTGGGCATGGGTTGAGACAAATTTCAGAAAGAAAGTAAATTATATTAGTGGCTGGGATGGGAAAGTAGACTGAGGTGCAGGTAGACAAGGAGACCAAAGCTGGAAGCTGGTACAGAACAAGTAAAGAACAGTTTTAAACCTTGAGCCTTAGATCTGCTGGGTAAAGTGCTTAGGATTAGGAGCAGAAGCTTGTTTATACAGCAAAGATGAGCAATGTGAGCAGAAATGTGGCTAGGAGAGGGAGTAAAGGATGGAGTGGGGCCCATCACAAACTCAGAGCAACCTTTCAGCCGGAACTGGAAACAAATGAAAATTCTGGTTCTTACCTTTGTGCTTGGCCACTGTCTTAACACATGTCCTTTTCTTCTTTCTCACAGGGCAACAGTCAGCTTTTAGTTCAAGTGATCTGTACAACACAGGCAGAAGTTCAGCGGTTTGATGTAGCTTTTTTAATTCACTTTTTTAATTTAGGAAATTAAACATGATAAATAATTAAGTCACAGCACATTAAGGTTGTCTGCAAGGAAGAATTTGCCCTCTGGTGTATTAATTATGATACAGTGGTTAAGTGCTTGGTCTGATACACCTCTTCATCTTTGTATTTCTGTTTGCTTTTACATTTTTGCATTTGATATTGCATAGAAGAGCAGGATGATATTCAGGGATTGAGAAGTTTATACCTTGACTATCAAGCTGTCTTTAGGTACATTGGGTGCCCACCCCTTATCAGCTTGTGGTAGTATCAAAGCTGGTAATTATGTTTGAATACAGCTATGTCACCCAATAGCCATATTTTCTAGTGCAGAACTTGCATCAAATTTTCTTAGTGGAAACGCTTATTCTGATATTCCAGAAATACATGTGAGAACGGAGTAGTTTCCTCCTTGTGCAAGTTTAGGACTGAGAAATAATTTACAGCATGCTGTCCTTAATACAATTGTTGTTGTGGGGGTTCTGTTTTGGGTACTGTTAGTTCAAAGGAAAGATTTAAAGGGACTTGCTTTTTAAGGACACTGGCATTAACACAGACTGCAGTGGAAATGTGAGCTATTGCTCAGTCACCGCGGGGAGAGATTAGTTATTTATTTGTCATTGGTGCTCACTGGCAGTCAACTGTAATGCCAATTAAACGTGCTGAAAGAAACCTATCCTAAAGGATATCCCAAAGGAGCTGAGTTCAGACAGTATTCTGGGGATGCAATGGCTGGCCCGCTGTGCTGTCAGAGAGAAAACACCCATTGATGGCTGACGAGTGACTTCTCCACTTTGCCTTACAGAAATCAGGAATGGGAATCTAAAGGCCATCCTGGGCCTGTTCTTCAGCCTGTCTCGGTACAAGCAGCAGCAGCAGCAGCAGCCCCAGCACCATCCATCCCAGCAAGCAGGGCCTCCATCCCAGTGCCAGGTGGGGGTCCCTCAGCAGCAGGTGCCAGCTCTGCTCCACACTCCATGCCAACAGCCCCCACAAGCTGTGCAGCATCAGTTAAAAGCACAACCAGAAATGCAGTCCAGGTGGGGAAATCTCCTTCAATTTGGGTTTTTTTCATTATTTATCTCTTTTTTTTTTCTTCTTCTTATTGCAGGTCTTAAAAAGCCAAAAACTCCTTTCTTTAGTTCTGCTCTAGAATAAAGTGTGTTGGGAATGGAATGCTGGGTAACAATTTACTTTAAGCCTTTGGAAATCAAAACACGTGTGTTTAAATATGTTCTCAGTGCTGGAAATCTGCAGCCCAATGGTTGGAACATCCCTACTGGACCAAGTAACCACAGGATTGTAGAAGGATATTTTTCTCACTATTCCTTTTGCTTCTTTCTACTCACAAAGCATGCACATTGTTTCCTTTAGAAAAGATACATTTTAGGCGTGTGAAAACCAACTTCAGTTCTCCGATTACAAGAGTTTCAGTTCTCACTAAGAAATGGAAGGGTTACCTTCCACTGTGGGGAAGGGTTACTCTGACAGTGCTAAAAGAAACAGAGCTCATAACACCTGGTGGCAATCAAAATCAAATCTAGACTTTTTGGTCAAAAATAATATGCTGTTGGCTTTACATGAAAAATAATTTCCATCGTTGGTGTATGTTTGCACTTCTAGATCAGAGTACAGATGAATAGAAAGGGGTTTTGTTCCTTGAATGTCTTTAATACTAGGAATGCTCTGCCCAGGTTGGAATAAAAGCAGTCTTCTGAGGCAGTACCACAGTAAATGCATGTGCAGCCTTCTACTGGTCTGACGCTTGCACTGCTAAAACAGGAAGGGTTTAGTGGGGATAAGAAGGAGAATTAAAAGCAGAAATCATATTTGCACAATTACTAAAGTATGAAGGTTCTTGTTCTTACAAATCTCACATTGAGGCTTGCTTGTGTTAACACACCTTGAGGTGAACACTGGCTGAAGTGCTGCCTTATGAGGGATATAAACAGTTTAACTGAAGCCTTCCAAGTGGGACCGCTCAGAGGTTATTTGGGTTTGGCTTTTATGTCTTTCTTCACAAATTATGCTCATTTGGGTGTAAACAATAGTTTTTTATAGTTGAAAAACATAGTGTTCCTACAGCATGTATAGACAGGAAATAATTAGTGTAAAATAAATATGTGTTTGAAGAGATCTCTGCAAGTTTTCTGTCAAGCATGCAGAGATACTGAACACTGTTTAGCTGTTTTCAGGCCATTGTGTAGACTGGGCTCGGTTTCAAATAATTGAAAAATATGTATATCCTGAAGATCTTCAATGTCGTGTTTTCTTAATATGTACTAAAGTCGAATTGCTCAGATTCTACAGAAAATATATATAATAAAGGAATGAGAAAGAAAAGAGGAACAGAGTTGGGGGTTGCATGCAGATTTGCATGTTCATTGCTCTGTAAAAATTAATTTCAGACTGTAGTGGTTTTGACCTGAAGTCATACTTGGGCAAGAAGCTTTATATTCTTGTGAAATTCATAAAAAAACCCCATTTTTTTCCCTAAAACCAGTTACTAAGTTCAGTGGCTTTAAAAAAAAAAAAAAAAAAAAAGTTTCTTTGTTCAATGTTCTCTTCCGCTTTTTCTTTCCTGTCACAGTGCATCTCCCAGGGACTCATCTCAAAGCAAAATCATCCGATTCACTCTTGGTCAGAAAAGGTCTTCTAGGTTAGCATTTCTTCATCTTCTGCAAAGCATGAACAATCCTTTTGCAATATTTCTGGGTGCATGTTTAGGGTTCCTGTCAAAACCAGTTTGTAACTAGGCTTTTACAAACGGCTGAAATGGGAAAGTTTTAGATGGATGTAATTTTTTTTTTTTTTTTTTTTGAGGTGTGGAATGCATTTTGGCTCTCAAGGAAGTAATTTGATTTTTTGTTCTTAGGAGCTTTGCTTTTGAGAACAAAACATGGTTCTGGGAGTTCTCGCCCCACTGTATCAATTGTATTTTGACCTGCATTATTGAAATCATAGAATCATAGAATGTTTTGGATTGGAAATGACCTTAAAGATCATCCAGTTCCATCCCCCATCTGAGCTGCATCAGGCCAGTGGCTCAGCTAGTGAGGACACTGTCACCTGCATGCTGTGAGCCCAAACAGCACTGTGTGGCTCTTGGTGATCAGAGACCCTGCTGTCCCCAGTGCTCTCACACCCAGCACCTGTGACCTCCCTGGAAGTGAATCAGAGGCACTTCCCTTTTCTCCGTGGATCCCAGCATGATTTGCATGCTAGTTCATCTCCCCATCTCATCTCAGTGATCCTAAGGGTTGCTGTGGTTATTAATCTGGGTAATAATCTTGTTATTTTACTATTATATGTAAATGTTTGACTAGAATATAGTTTTACATTGGTAAATTATACCATACCATTTTTGCTAAGCTTGTGAGCTATAGCTTATGATATTTATTTGGTTTGTATAGATTGTTTTTTCTGCTGTAAAATTTAGATTTATTTCCTACATCTTATTTCTTATATGCTAACAGTGAATCTCTGCAGAATAATCCCTGTTAAAAAGTTATGCATTTCCTTTTCATGTTCTTCTTTGATCTTAATTATGGCTTGACAGCTCATATTTGCTTAACAGAGGTGCTGAAGAGTAGTAAAAGAGTGTGTTCTCCAAGCTCAGTACCTTCTCTCAGAAGTGTCTCCCTGAACCTGATTTTTTCCTTAGATTTCACAGACACTGCTGTGAAGTATCTAGACCTAATACCAAAAGCAGGGGCTTAAAACCAGTTAGTTAAACTATAGTGGGGAAAAAAAAAAGTCTAAGAGAAAGGAATATCTTCAAGAGTGCTTTTGGCATGTAGGTTTTTTATTCTTGATGTGTTTTTATTGGCAGTGACAATACTGACTCAAATGGAAAACTTGTCACTTCTTAAGTGGTCACATGGTTTGAGGAGTTTTGTTTCTTTAAAATGTGACAGCTTTTCAAAACCTGTATGGATATATGTGGGGAGCCTTTTCTTATCCATCACTACAGGAAGATTGTCCCTTCCCTGCTGCTGGAAAGCTCCCCTCCCATACTGGGGCCCTTGTAGCCATCCTGGGGTAGGTGCCCCATACTCAGTGTTTCAGAACTGGGTGGCAGCTTTTGGCTAAGGTACCTTGTAGAAAACCTAGCTAGTTTCCTGTCAAACAAAATGAACTTTTCATGAACTTCCTTGTCTTGGTGACTTTCTCAAAAAGTTTTGTCACTGGTTGCCCTCAGCTTTTTCCCGTGCAATCTCCTCTGCAGTGAATGAAGCCCCTCTGGGGTTTTTTCATGGACCCTTTGCTGCAATGATGAGTATGAACAACTTTGTAGCACCCCCCAGTGCTGGAAAAAGCTGGATAATTTGAGAGATTGGTCTAAAAGTCAACCTCAGAACCATGATGTGCTGTGCTGTATCTGTGGTGGTTTGAGCTTGTAAATTAATTTTTGGGTTTGTATTTGAATGATGCCCTCATGTCTTAGACTCTTTTGAGCTTTGAAAGCATGTGCATGCAGCTGCTGACATTTTGGCTTTTTCTCCGTGTTTCTTTTCATATTTTCTATTTCTTCACTGGTCCTGGATAAATCAGTTTTTTAGGAAGCCCTGCCAGGTTCCTTCCTGGCTTCTCTTCCTTCTCTCAGAGGTACAGTGGTGATTTGGCCAGTTGCATCCCCACTCTCTCTGACAACTGGGAGTTCTTCCTTTTACTTTTATTGTTGACACAAGTTATTTGAACAGATTTTTGTATTTCATATGAAGAAGTTGTAAAAAGATTCTGTGTGTGAATGTTGGCTTTGAAGTGTTCTGAGATGTGATGCCAGTGGCTTTCCTGATTCTGTTGGGCTTTTTAGAGAAGTCTTCCACTTTCCTTTTTGCCTGAAAAGCATAAAAGTTTGTTTACTTACTCCAGAATAGCTACATTTTTTCCTAGTTAATCAGCTTAATCTGGTCAGTACAGGCTATGGTAAGAAAATGCTGGAAGAGACAGACGCCCAGTTTAAACCAGAGGCTAATACCAGCTCACTGATAATGTGGTTACTCTAGGAGAGGGTACTGAAGCTATGTGTGATTTATATATGCTCAAATAATTAAATCAGGTTATAGTCTAGCTGGGCTTGGCTGCTGAGCTTTGTAGCTGTCAGGGCAGAGATGCGATGTGCTTCTCTAGAAGGGAAAAGGCTGCCAAGTTCCATCTCATTGTTATTTCTGAAATAAGGGTAGCCTTTATGTGGCCAGCATGTGATGAAGTGTCCGGCAATCTGGTTTAAGAACAGTAATGCCTCACTTAGTCTTAACCTTTTGCCAGTGGTATTGCTCCCCTGAATTCACCTGCAACTATTTCTGATTCACCAGACTTATGGCAGGTGACTGTTAATTTTGTCTCAGGGCTTTTTTTCTGGTGTAAAACAATTCAGACTGCAGCTTGTTTGACATACACTTTTCATCTAACATGATCCTTTGATTTGTTCTTATGGAAGTAGAAAGGCCCTTATGAGCCTATACTTGTGCTGTTGATACTTTTATTTTCAGCTTATGCATGGTGTCCCATAGTTTCTTGCCCAGAGTGCTTTTTACCTATGTTTAAATATGCTGTAAATTCTTCCACCAGACTTCCAGGTCCCACCATGAGGGTGTCTGCTGCAGGCAGTGAGGCCAAAGCTCGTGGTTCCATCAGTGCCAACAACCGACGCAGCCAGAGCTTTAACAACTATGACAAATCTAAGCCTGGGCTTCTCCCTCCAACCCCAACAAACAGCAATGACAAAGGTAAGCAATTAATAATTTGGATTTTTCTTAATAATGCTTCAATTCAGAGGAAATTGGATTTTCTGTTAATCTCCAGAAGTTGTAAGACTGTCTTGAAATTGTGTGTTGTAAACATGACATCTACAAAAGAAAAGCCAGCTGTCTCTTCTTGAAAAAAGTATAGTCCTCCTTTAATATATCTGAAGTTGTGACTTGCTGGCCTGAAGGTACATCCAAAAAATAACTTTAAAATGTCCTGGCACTGGTGAACCATGTTTTTTTTTCATTTTGCTTCAAGCACAGATGAGGGGGAACGAATTAATCATAAAACAAGGCATTCTCATGAGTAGTTTGACAAGAATGAAAAATGACCACTAAAGATTTCTGCAAAGTTTTTATATGTAAATAGCACAATTTGCTTTCATTTCCATCACTATTGTGGACTATCCTGTAGGAGACAAAATTACACAATTTCAATCTAGTTTCAGGAATCATCTAGTGCTGTGTGTGAAGGCAGGAACATGTTATGTTTTATAAACATTGCAGTGAAGTGATGTCTGTGGCAGCACATCAGGAACACTCAGAGCCATGCTGTGTGTGAAGCAGAGCTTTTTTGAATGACATTTACTGACTTTGTGTCCATTCACTAATTTAGCGATCTGCCAGCATTCATTAGCCTCAGCTTGTAGCTCAGAGTGGGGCTTGGGGGGCTGTGGCTGGTGAGAACTGAGTGCATCTCTCCAGCCTGGCACGGTCAGATTGTCGGCATGGGCTAGCAGCAAATCCCACATTCCCAAAGTAATTCTGCTGACAAAGAGGGGCCAGTACTGGGCCTCAGCACAGGCTCCTTGCACTCACTTGACAGTGGCAGCCTTCAGGCTCGAGTCTCCTTGCTGGCTGTGCAGAGGTTCTGATGACTGTAATGAGCATTTTGCTCCAGGGAAAAACACTGGTCTGGGTCAGCTTCTCTGTAGTTCTCATGCTTGGTTCTTTCCAGGAAACTCTGCTCTTCCTTCTCTGGAAATTGTTATCCAAGGACTGTGTTTCAGTAGGTTTTGGAATGTTACCCAAAAAAAGCTATGGTGGCAATGGAGGACCCTCAGCATTCTCCAGGGACATTCTGAAACACCCTGACCAAATTTTCTACCACAGAAAAATTCACCTCTGTCTAATATAATTATATTACAGATTAATGTATTAGCATAATAAGCTAGTAATTTGGCAATATTCTACCTTGGTAAATCAATGTGTACTCTTTTAGAGTGGTACAGTGTAAACAGTAATGATTAAACTGTAACATCAGCATGTAATAGTCTCTAAATCTGAATAAGCTCTGGCTTTCAGTTCAAAGAACAAGCTAACAGGTTTTAGTGTGAGCAGTAGAAATCTTGTTTTCTTGTGTAATATCTTCCCAGTCTCTTTCTTTGTCCTTCTTGTGAATATTCTTCTGCTCATGTCCCATCAGCACTGGGCTGGGAAGAGGGGAGTGGGATTTGTTTTGTCCTGCAACATGGGTTGGTTGGCTAGATGATCCCTACTCCACATGGGATGTGTGATGTTATGCTGCATGGAAGAGAGGACTTCCATCTATTTTAGCTGTTTTCTCAGTTAACCAAGATTACTAAATAAGGAAGGTAAAGTACTGGTTTTAGTCTTCAGAAAAGAAAAAGAAAGAAAGAATTCTTCATGCATACAGAGAAATAACGATAATTTGTCAACTAACTTAAATGTCAACTGCTTTTAGACAGTCAGTTCTGGGAACCCTCATTCCTCACTGTAATTATTCTCCTGAGAAAGATAAACTGGTTGCTGAAGAAGCACATGTGATGATCTGCTTCCTACAAATATTGCAAATGACTAAAGGAAGCAAGGCTGGCTTTTAGGCTGACAAGCTATGTAAGTTGCATTAACTACTCAGAATTTTGGTCTGGTCAAAATTTCCAGTCATAAATTATGGTCTTAAAAAAAAAAAAAAAAGGCTTATGTAAAGTTGAACTTGAACTTTTCTTTAAAGTATAATCATGACACAAAGTTGGTCTGCATCCATGAGAAACAAAAGCAATTGGTTTGACAAATTTTTGGCTTATTATAAAGTTAATTGTAACATTGCCAGGCAAAGTTTATTGTCAAAGTGCTAAGACAATTCAGGTTTTCTGACCCATATCCTGTGTTTTGCCTAAGAAAATGAGACTTACACGACTGTGCTGTGTGCCAGGCTTGGTAAGTTTTCATCTCTTTACCCAGTACCTGCTCCGTTGTGTTTTTGAGGAAGGAAATGGGAGAAATAAAAATCAGCCTCTTTTGGCATGATTGGTCACTTTGTGATAGAAGGTGGCCTTCAGTGTTTGAATGTTTGAATCATTTCTTATAAAAAGTAGGCTGTAATTTTTAGCTTTTATTAATCTGTGGCCTTTCCCTCTGAATGCAAATTGTCTTGTTAGTCAATGATCTGTGTCTTGTGGCGATTAAAGTGCATTAATTGAAACAGAATGCATCAGAAAAGAAAAGCCAATGGAGCATGGAAGAACAGTCAACTACTGGGAAATAAATAACCCAGATTTTTCAAAAGAGTCTGTAAATGAGTTACTGATGAGACCACTGATTTTCTAGAAAACTTGGGGAAGGGATTTGTCTAATATCAAAAATTATTGCAACACTGCAGAAAGATATGAGGTTCTTGGATAGATGCACGTGTTTGACATGAGGTGCACACGTGCTCTTAGCAAAGGAACGTGTAAAGAGATGCAAATCTTCTCCACAAATCTTCCCCACAGCTGACCTTGTGTCCTCTGTATTTTTTTTCCTCAGTCCCAACATGCTGTCTGACACCACTTTCAATATATAGAGAAAAGTGTTCTCTAGTAAGGATCACTCAGACACCTAGTTCAGTCCTATGGGCATCTTTTTTGAGATTAGGATCTGATAGCTTTAACTTGCTTTTTGGAGTTAGAGCCTCAGTTTATAGGCAGAATTCCTCTTTGTAGGGAATTTACCTGAATTTCAGGACCCTCATTCCTCACATCATAAAATGATAATGTGCTGTAGTATGGTTTTTTATTTATTGTCACAGTGATTACCCATTTATAATTGCAGTTACATTCCAGACAGGGTATTTTTATATGTGTAATTGGTGTTGCAGGCTTTTTTTTTAAAGAAAAATGCCATTGAAGTCTTGATTGCATTTTTGTTTTGTGGGGAATTGAGCACTTAGGCTTTTGGGTTTTGGAGTTGTTTATGTCATCCTAATCCCTTCATACAACTGGAGCCAATTCTCTTCTGAATTGTCTGAATTACTTAGCCCACGCTTATGTAGGAATAGCTTTGGTTTACTTCCTTGTCCTTGAATACCACAGGTCTCCTATGGCATGGAAGGCATCAGACACTTCCCCTGTCACTACTGAACTCATCCAAGTCATCAAAAACTTTTCTGATGAATGTAGAGAAGCAAATGAACACTGCATTTCCATGCCTGTGTGCAGTTAGTAGTTACTTTGAGGCTCCGCATTACTTGTGTCAAGTCTATAAAATCAATGAAATTATGAAGCTGTGAGAGACATCAACTTAATAAGCCACTTCCACTATGCTGATGATGTGATACAGTACTGTGACAGGCTTATGTGCCTTCTTTTTATTTTTTTCTTCTACTTTGTTCCTAATATTTTATTTAAAATAATCCTACAGAGGGCAGTAGACATCTGTGGGAAAAATTACAGTATTCCTGTGGATTGAATGTTAAGTAAAATATCAGTAGGAAAAAAAAAACATATTACCAGACTTTGCCCATTTCTGCTTGAGATCAAAGGAAATGTTTATTACTCAGGTTTATAAAGAAGGTAGGTTGATGTCAGGTTTCTCTTAGATAGTATCAGAAAAATGAAAAAACCCAAGAATACATGCCTACAGATTCAGACAGTGAGGTGAAATAAATAACTTCCATAGCAGTGTCCATAGCAGTGTTTTCATAGCAGTGTCCATATGGGCAGGAGATAAGAAAAGTGTGTGTTGCTCTCATTTTATTTTATTTTATTTTATTTTATTTTATTTTATTTTATTTTATTTTATTTTATTTTATTTTATTATTTTATTTTATTTTGTTTTGTTTTATTTTATTTTATTTTATTTCATATTTTGCGTAAACCTTTTTAACTTGGAACACTGTGTATATTTAATAACTGTCTTTTAATATGTAAAGGGTAGTCACTATGTTCACAAGGATGCGTGATGACAGTTCAAGGGGCACACATTCCTTTAGGGGAAATCACAAAGTCTGGAAATAGGAATAAAATTCTTTACTATGAGAAGAATAAAACATTGGAGAAGTTTGTCCAGAGAAGGGGTCGGATTTCACTTGTTTGGAAGTATTTAGGACTTGTCTTGACAGGGCCCTGGATAACCTCATCTCAGGTTACCCAGGCCATCCCCATCTCCTGCTTTCAGACGAAAGTTGGAAGGAATATCTCCAGAGAGTTCTTGTGACCTAGACTGGTTACCACATTTTGATACCTATGAATATTATTTCCTTTTAAATGTTTTCTTAAGTGTAAACTACTTAAATAGGAAGAGTTACTAAGGCATTTTGAAGGACAGTTAATAAATTTATTTTTTTCTTTTTAACTTTGTGTTATCAAAATAGGACTGACTACCATCAGTAAAATGTTAGCAAGGAAATGTCACCCCCACTCCAGTGA
This sequence comes from Motacilla alba alba, assembly GCF_015832195.1. NCBI lineage: Eukaryota > Metazoa > Chordata > Aves > Passeriformes > Motacillidae > Motacilla > Motacilla alba. The sequence goes on along the minus strand of NC_052020.1, from coordinate 2,671,482 downwards.
GCAAACTGGTGTATGGTTACACATGCCACATGTGTGCTAAAAATGTGTGCACTCTGTATGTAGGTAGTTATATTTATCAGGTTCAAGAGGGCAGGGCACCAGGTTCAAGGCCATGGCAGATCTTGTCAGAGCTTTAGCAGAAAAGGCTCTTCAGAGTTAAATCAGTATCTTCATGTCAACCGTACTAGGAAATCCATATTTATTTCTCTAAATGCCCTCTTGTGAAAGAATAGAAAGTCCTAAATCTGGAAATGAGACATTGGAATTTCTACTCCTGATGATAATGTTTCATATTCAATCCTGTATTGATATAAAAATGCATGACAATACACTCCCATGACTTGGTTCTGTGAGGTACTAAGCTTGTCCTGAACTCAGCCTTGCTTAAGGTCATTTAAAATAGCAGATTTGGATTATGTCAAACCCTCAGATTCAATTTAAAAGGCTACTTTAGCAACTGAGAGGATAAACTCTCATCTTTATGTAAAGCAAGGCAAGAAATGTGTATAAGGAGATCAAAACTCAGAGTTCTTGTGGGAAATGTCTTGAAGGCTGAGATATTCAGTAGTATCGAAATGGGCTTTGAAACAGAGGGATGCTGATAAAACAGAAAGAGTTCTGCGTAAATAGAGCTTTGGAAAATCTCTTTTGCTGTTTGGTACTTAGAGGGTTAATTTATGTTCTTTGTCTAAAAGAAAGGTTACAAGGTTCCCTTACTACCTACAAGATACCTGCGGTGACATTTATAGTAATAACAATTCTTCCTTATCTCAGCAGATAGTGTGTGGGTATCCATTTCTCAGGAATTTGATATTAGCCCAATTAAGATCACAAATTGGATAGAAATTTTAAGAGTGAGGATGTTTAGCCATTGGAAGAGATTAAATCAGACATAATGAGTCAAAATTTAATATTTGCCCAGAGCTGGTGTTCAGACAGAGGTTCCAATTTTGGCTCAGAAATTACTGAGCCCTTTTGTCTTTAGGATCAACATAGATGATCTGGAAAGTTTACCTGAAAGAAAGATCTTTCATTCAAGCACATTAAAATGGAGGACAAGTCTTCTTTTGTAGCTTTATGTAAAATGAGATGAAATATTTGATGTTCTGAATGATTTGATTTGGCTTCTATACCAAGTAAAGGATAATCAAGTGACATTGCACAAACTTCTTTGCTGGAAATGCTCTGTTTAACCTCATGCAGTTTTTCCACTCCAAATATATTAATAATTATAAAGAGAGACAAAACCCAGGCTTTTGCCTTTGTGCCCAGTAACAGTATAAGAACTACAAAACCCAGAAGTGATGAAAAAAAGTGCTCTGAGCACGATAGAAATTTGTCTTAGGGCATGTTAAATTTTTTTCTACCCATTTATAGAAGCATTCAGCCTGAATGGGAAAGAGAAGGCTTTTTATGACTTCAGGTGCAGGGATAGTTATCAGGATAGTTGGTGCAGGAAGCTGGGATGTTGGATGCAATTCCTGTGGCACAGAGCCAGCTGACTTAGTGCTTCGAAAAGGTCACTGGGATGGCTGAACAGACTGTTTTTACAATGGTCTGTTTGACAAGGGCAGCTTGTGACAGGACATGGGGGAGTGACTTGGAACTGACAGAGGGTGGGTTTAGATTAGGTACTAGGAAGAAATGTTTTACTGCGACGGTGGTGAGGCACTGGCATGGGTTTTGCTGTGGCTGCCACATCCCTGGAAGTGTTCAAGGCCAGGCTGAATGGGGTCTGGAGCAAAATGGGATAGTGGAAGGTGTCCCTGCCCATGGCAGGAGGTGGACCTGGATGATCGTTCAGGTCCCTTCCAACCCAGCCACTGTCCTGTGATTCTGTTATTACATAACCATTGTTACAATAATATTTTGAATTACATCTTTTACTAATCAATGACTGGCTAGTCCTGAAGTGTTCAGGTGCTTGGTATCTTATAGAAGGGAGAGTCCATACACACCCCCAAAGTTAGTTTATCCAGTGCTCCCTGATGAGTGAGTCACTGCAGGATCCAATGCCACACAGATAGGAAATAAATGTGACATTTTAAGCCAGGTGTTTCAACCCATGTCGTCTGTAGGCTGAGGATTTCCAGCTGAGGACTCTCTTGCACTAAAGTGGATACTGAAAAGGCATTGACCCTTTCGGTACCAACTGCCAACTCATCACTGAACCTGGTTTTAGCTGTGCCACTGGATTGGTACTGGGCCCAGCTCTGTGAGGCTGCTGGGAAGGCTTGGGAACAGGTGGAGTGAGGAAAGCTTTGGAAACCAGGAGCAGCAGAAAAATCTTAACAATTCACTTGAGACTAGCAAAAAGAGATAGAGTTCCTGAGATTGAAAGATCCCTGTGCTTATGAATGAATAGTATATGGATATCAGAAAGATGGGAAGTGATTTTACAGAATGAAACAGTTGGCTTGTCACAAATAACAGTAAGTGTGATTGTCTCAACACTGTGCAAATGTGATAATTACTTAAATTTCAGTGATCCCACCCTGTAAAAATGTCCCAGTGCTTCATTTAGGTCAGACATGAAACAAACATCATATTCTGCTTAGTGTTTAGGGTGCTGCCTCTGTGCTCCTCTGTGCTGGCATTCAAGAGATGCTCTGGTTTTATTGACCAAGGGTTTTCCCTGTAAGTCTGACATGTAAAATAAATTTACAGGATTTGTCTTAATAAATCCATTACCAGAGTAGTGGGTGATTGCTGTTGTTCTGCTGTGTGCATTACCGAAAGCAGATGCTGCAGTAACTCTATCCAGTTTTATAAATACAATATACATTGAAGGTATTTACCAAATGCTCAGGGTGATTTATTTTGCCTTGAATATAGTACAGTGATCATGAATTTGATGATGCAAGAGTAAAATCAAAAACAGAGAGAAGGGAAGGACTATGAGGTTATCTGAACAATATGCTGAGGAACCTGGTACTTTCTTTTGTTGAGTTATAACTTTGAAGTACAGATATAGCTCCTGGCTTTAACTCTGTTTAAAGAGCTCTGCTTATAATTTTCATAAGTTTGCAGCTCACACTAAATATTTGCAGAATTGCATCTGTTAAGAACATGGGGAGTCTGTGCTCCAGCTCTGAAGGAAAATCAACTGTATCCATGCAGAAAAAATTTCTACATTGTTTTGTGAATTTCTAAACCTTATACCAACTATGTTCAAAGTCCTATGGTCTTGTAAAGCTCCACTTCAGCCATGATTAAGCATTCAGCTAGGCTTTGTTTAGGTAGAAGAGGACATATTTCTAAATGCCAGATTCAGCCAGCTGACAGGTGTTCACAAGTCTGTTCTGAAATGTCTCATGACAGGGACGTGACCATCTCTTAAACTGTATCCCTTCCAGTGTCCATTTGGTCTTAAAAGTAGCTATTAAAAACATACACATAAAACCATTCTGTGTGGCTAAAAATAAGGCATATTTTTGCTCTTCCTTGATCTCTGTCCTGTTTATAAGAATCTTCATGTATTTGAAGGCTTAAAATGTCTCCTTAAGCCTTTTCTCTTCTGGACTAAGCAATCTTTACTACTCCATCCTTTTTCTTATGGGTTCCTTGTGATAAATCCCTTTCATGTGATAAATCTCTTTTATGTCTTGATGGTCTCTACTGGCCCCTTTCCAATCTGTTAGTCTCTTTTAGAGGGGTGCTGGAGCTGGACACAGCACTCCTCCACCTGATGCCTCTTTTTTCTGCTGAACAGCATGGTGTAGTTAAGTTATTTGTCTTCTATGATTCTCCAAACCTCTAATTCCATATGTGATACTCCTAAAGCATTTCTGAGTGACATTTGTATTCCTTTAGTGCCACATTATGAAGTGTGCAGCTGCATTCTGCTGGGACTCCTTTTGCTGCAGTGAAGTTGCACAGCTGATAGTTTGACCTTTTAAATTTAGGCATTCATTTTCTTCTTTCTCAGCACACATGTCTTCAGTCAGCCTCGGTGAATGAAGTCTTACTGACTCAAGTTTGTTTCTCCAATGTACCAAATGTATTAATGCTGAGGAATTCCCCAGACATAAGGCTCCTGCCTTGTGTCAGAAGGTGACCCTTATAAGAGTCATTAGTGTCAAACAAAATACTCATCTTTGGCCAGCTGAGATATATGTGTATCCTGGGGTATTGTTTGCACTCTTTCACTTTTCTAATCAAATATGCTTTTGGAAGATTGGCTCATCTTAGCAAATCCTCAGTGACATATTTATGTTGGGTGTATGCCCATCAAACAGCTTAAAGACAGCCAGGAAATACCAAGCAGCATGGCATGTTTATAGGGCAAGATATGAGTCTGCATTGAATCATATTTGTGCTTAATTTTTCAACTGTTCAGCTGGCTGAGTCTGGCATTTAAAAATATGTCCTCTACCTAGACAAAGCCTAGCTGAAGGCTTAATCATGGCTGAAGTGGAGCTTTATAAGACCACAGGACTTAGAACATAGTTGGTATAAGCTTTAGAAATACATGAAATGAGGCAAAAATGTATTTAAACAAAGTTTCAGGGGAAAAATACCCTAAAAATATTAGCCAGTGACAGTTCTTAACAGTACAGTTCATGAGGATAAAGATCCTGAGCTTTGAAGTAAAATTTAACCTTGAGAAGCAGCTTCTTGCCCAGTGTATATCTGCATAGCTGCATTGGAGGTGGTGGAACCACATTAATTTATACCAGCTGAAGAGCTGGTTCAGCATTTCATGGCCTTTGCAGTCCCTACATGTTTCCTTTTAAAATAAATATTTACAATTTCTCATAAATTTATTGTTGGGTGCAGCGTGCCAGAAAAACAGCTGTGGAAACAAAGGTTCACTATTAAATCGTGGGCAAGCAAAGACCAGTGGTGCTACATCCCAGACTTCCCCAAATGCCAGCATATTTCTACCACATCTGTAGAAGCCCCTTCTTCTTGAGTAGGAGCACTTTCAGCCTCCCTGGGCCCTTCCATTTGTGGCTTCTCTGCTGAGCCTTTTGCCTATTCCTCATCCATAACCAAATATTCCTGAAGAATCTCTGACTGGCAGCAGAGAACTGAAAGGAAGAAGACCCCACCACAAATTGTGGTATGTGTCTGTCATTTGGTTTTGATACAAATAGGCAATATTTCCTGACTGCGATTCTCAGGCTACTGATTTTCATAGTCCCTATTTCATACAACCTGCAGGAGAGTTGTGTCAGAGCAAGGCTGCTAACTGTACATATTGTCCACTCCAGCTAAGTATAAAGTCTAATGAAACACTCCTTAACAGCTTCCTGCCTGGAATTCATGAATGCTTTTGAATAAGGCTGTTACAAGAAGTCTTGGAGGATTAAATTATACAAATAGTCAGAAGGAAATGAGAAGAATGAAAAAGAATGGTATTTGTGTAGTATAAAAATGGAGAGTGCAACTTGTTTTGAATGGCACAGAAAAATTGGTTTCATTATTTTTATGATCATCTAACTGGTATGTGGTCAACAGAGGTCCTTAGGCATTCATGTCAACAGCATTTTGAATTTTACAGTAGCTAAACAAAAACAACAAGGAATTCAAATGTCTTAGTTGGTTATGGCGAGACAATGAGAAAAGGGGCTGCCTGTGCTCCAGTTTTATTTCCCCTCACCTCAGCAAAAATGCTGAGTCTTGGCTAAGTGAGCTAGCCAACAGCAGAACCATTGTTCCATGTGCTGGAGCTCTGTGTGAATGGAGGCAGCTTGACAGAAACATGGAAGTTGAGTTTCTGACATATCCCTGGGCTTTGGTGAGGGTTTTCAGAGACAGAACACATTTCTGTGAATGCGTGGAACTGCTGTTGAAGTTACACAGTTTACAGCACTGGGATTGAAAAAGTAAATATGATGGAAGGGAAGGAAAATGTCGTGGAGTAAAGGTAATTTTTCTATAGTGTTACAGTGAATTTAATCACCATTAAAGGGAAAATCAGTGGGCAGAAGTTGAAGGAAACAACTCTGCTCAGTTAGAAAGGGTCCTGAGCAACCTGGTCTAGTGGAAGGTGCTCCTGCACATGGCAGGGAGATGATCTTTCAGGTCTCTTCCAGCTGTGGTTCCAGCTATGATTCTAAGGTTTCATCCTCAGCAAAGCAAAAATGTTCCCTATTCAGGCTTTTCTCAGGTTATACAGAATTTCTCTATCTGGCAATCTCTGCTTAAAAAAATCATTTATGTTGGGATTTTTGTAGTCCAGAATAGAAGAGAGAACAGAAAGCTTCAGCCATCCTGTGGGTGGAGGCTGTGCTCACCCCTCAATGGTAGCTCAGCCAGTGTCTTCCTGCCAGCTGCAGTTCTCCCAGTGTTACAATGGAAATTGAAGTGGAAATTTCTGTGGGCCACAAGAGTTGTGCTTATTTTGAGGAGGGACTGAGTGCCAGGTTGCTCTTGTTGGGAATGCTCTGCTCTACCTGCTTGTGGTTTGGGTTATGGAAAGATTGGAATTTTTATAGTTGGCTCCTGGCAGGAATGCAGACATTTCCATACTTACAAAGTTTGATAAATGATCATTGGAGAAAAGAGCAACTCAGCTAAAAAGATCTTCTCTGTAGGACTTTATGTATAGTGCTTTAAAGGAGAGTCTTCTGGTGGATGGATGGGAAGGGTCAAGATTCACCATTTATTCTTCCAGATGGGAAATGATGAAACTGCCACAGTGGTTTCTGCAGTTCTGACACTATAATATCATAGAGCAGAGCTGCTTTTATTTCCTAAATTAGAATCTGGTTGTGGATTTGCTTTCACATCTGTTATCTAATCTGTAGGCTGGACTAAAAGATATTTCTCTTCTTAAAAACTTTTCCCATAGTTGTGAAATTAAAAAAAAAAATTTGTTCATTCAGAAATGGGTAAAAATGCTTTTAAGTTCTTGACCCTCCTAAGGAGAGTAACTATGAGAACATCCTTTGTCTGTGTGCTGCCTTTCATGCTTACAATGATGGATTTTGAAAGTTTTCAGTTATAGCAAATCAAAGTCCATTTACTTAAAGTGAACATGACAAGTGATGGGAAATTGCATATATTTTCTCCTGACCTTATTATAACATAATAAAGACTTCTTCTCAAAGACTTCTGTGGAAGAATTAAATCATAAGCTTTCAGATTATTTCTTTTTCTTCTTCACACATGGGTGGGTTTGCAGATGCAGTTCAGTCTTTGCAGGAGAAGCTGAAATCAGATTTACCCATGCTACAGTGTGTATTGGCATTGGAACTGGACCACCAACATCTTTTTTTAACAGGAACACTAGGTACAAAATAGATTTCAGGCCAAGATTTGACTTTGAAAAGAGGAAAGTGATCATTATTTATTGTAGACTGTAGCTTGAGTTTGAAAACATTTCTTTTATAGTCAGTTTTAGTTAATGCAGGTTGCTGAAGAAAGAAAATACCTCCCTCACAAAGGAACACATGGGAAATAATAAGCTTATTAACTGAATGCATGAAACCTGCTCCCCTTCTCATGAAAGAAGGGTCTATTCTATGCTGAATAAAACTTTCCCCTTTGCATGCTGATTTGTGCTCCACGAATTGATGTTTCTGCTTCATTAGGAAGCCCTGCATTTGAAACTGCATTCTGGCAGCAGAACTCGTTTTGCTTACCAAACTTGGCCAGAGGAGTAAAAGACCCAGCACTTGTTTGTAAGGAAGAAACAGAGAGTCTGAAAAACTGAAGTTTTGTTAAGCTGGAGCAATTTTTCATGTGTTTTAGGGTGAACTTTTAATTTCTTGCAGTAACTGTGTGTGGTGCAATGTAATAAATCACTTGAGGATGTTCAATTTATAGTTTCACTGTATTTGACCGAAGTAAAAATCAAAATCCACCGCAGCTGTGTAAGAATGTACCTTCTTTCCTTTCCCAAAGTGTTACTGCTTAACTGTAGACTTTGTGAATATTTTTTATTCATTTGGGGTGCATAGCATCCAGTGTTCCCAGCATTCACTTTGTGGAAAATGTTAAGTAGACACTCTGAAAATTACATTGCTGTTGCAATATATTCTATTTTTTAATGTTAAAGTCATAGTATTGTCCTAATTCTGGTTTCTCTGATATGTCTGTAAATGGAGCTGCACTGTGCTCCTCATACGCCACTGGCAATGGAAGCAAAGTTCACTTCCAGACAGGAGGCAGTATGTGGAGGCGTTGGGACAAAGAGAGCATTGTGTTTATAAACAAATCAACTGAGAAAAACATATTTTAGTCAGTGACCAAATATAAATAAATAATTAGGTTTCCTGAAAACATTAAAAAATAAAAAAAAAAAAAGATAAATCGAAAAGTTCTGGATTTTGCTGGGAAATAAATTTTTAACAATGCTTTGAGATTTGGAAAACAAGCCATTTCACTTTATCCAAGCCAAGCATCTTTTCCCAGAGGTCTGTGAACTGGAGCATTCATCTGTGCTGTTAGAATGTAGTTGAGGTCCCAAATCAAGCAACCCCTTCCATTCACTTCCAGAAGAAAGCTGTGGAGCTGGTCAGAGCCCTGTTTTGATGTGGTGGCCTCTGCTGCTGTGCAGTGACCTAACAGCCAGCTCAGTGTCTGAGACAGGGTCTGACTTCTCAGCCAGGTTATGGACCTGGCTCTTTGGTCCATCTTGTCTCAGGTGAGTGACTTTGTGTAGGCTCTGAGTGCTGGGGAATGCAGGCTGGCTTTGTCCATCCCATATACACGTTTCCTGTATTGTTCTCAAAACTGTTGTGGAGTACCTGTTTGAGAAGGCACATTTCTTTCCTAAGAAATCTGCTCAGTTGTCTGTGTGCTGAGACCACCAGCTGAGTTTTTGTGCCTGCATATGTTGTACTAGCAGGGTGTACAACCAGCTCTTCTACTTTATAAATACAACCCTTACTGGTAATTTTTATTTTGTCACCCTTCTATTGCCCCAGTCCTGTTTTTCTGAGCAAGTGGGCTTCCCTGCCCATATTGATCAGTACATTGGGTCCCTCCGGGGACCTGGCTGTAAATCTATCCTAGGCATGTTCATGAATCCCAGACAGCTATGATGATTTCTGGGCACGGCTGTTCTTTGTGCTGAGATTTGTTTAGCATGATGAGGCCAGAAGACGTGGATTAGGAACTTAGTGTTGAAAGTACGGTCAATTTCCAGTTCCTATAGCAATATCTCAATATTGAGATGGGCTATTACTATTTTAAAAATATTCTATACAAATTAACTGTACAATATGCACAATTGGGATTTTCTTGAAGCTTTCCCTTCATTGCTGGACATCTTCTGTGGAAGGCAGGCTGAGACAAAGGCTTGCTTGTTCTGAGCATGCAGAAGGAGCCTGGTGCAGTGTGGGGATGGGAAGTAGACTGTGATGAGCAGGAGGACTTCAGGAAATGAAAACAAAAACAAAGAAGCAGTGTACGGTAAGAGGCATGAAGGAAAGAGCAGTAGTACAGCTTCTGAAAGCAGAGTAAAGAACTTTGCTGGCAGCTTGTGAAGAGGTTGTCACCTTCCTTCCTCTCTGTGTCTGCCAGGGCAATGTGTCAGGTCACTGCTGCTGCTCATGCTAGAGGTCACTGGGACTCCTCCCACAGTGGGGGAATCCCTGGAAGAGCTCAAAGAAGAGTGTAGGTGTGGTGCTTAGGGATGTGGCTAGGTGGTGGGCTTCGCAGTCCGGTGTTAATGGTTGGACTCAATCTTGGTTGTGTTTTCCAGCCTTAATGGTTCTCTGATTCCTGTGCCATTATCTTTTTGGTCCTCCTTAACACATTGGATTGAATTCAGCAGGCTTGAGCAGAGCAGCAAGAGGCCAGATGGTATCACTGTTTGAGATATTTGGTGGCTTGATTTTCCTTCTATGTCAAACAGGAGCAATACCCTGGAAGTCAGTGGGCTGGCGCAAGTTTAAAAGCAGCGTGATTTCTGTCTGTGTCTGTATTCCAGCTCCTGATTCCTTCCAGCTCCATGTGGGTGCTTGGCCATAGGAAAAGGACTAGCAAAACCAGCTAGTATAATAGTTACTGATTAATAGTCCTGGAAACCTTCTGACTTCAGTAATAGTTTTAAAAGTATCATTAGTTCCTGCTATTCCACTTTGTCCATAACCATGTGAAATGGCTGAGTCTATTATTAAGGAGTCTCTAATACTCTTAGAAACTCAATTCTGTGCTAAGTCAGGAAGATGTATGTGACTTAAATCTTTGGTAGATCTGGTTTGGATCAGAGGGAAGTTAACCAAGCCATATCTTCACTGAGCAACTGAAAGTGAAGTAAAACAGTCCCTGTGTGGCTGCAGCAGCTCGTGATTTACAGGGTTGCTCCTGCTGCCGAGAACACACGCTCTCCACTGCTGTTGATTTTTGAATTAAAAAAATGCAGCTCTGTACACAGTTTACTTTCGTGCTAGAGGGCAGAGAAATATAGGTAAGAGCCGTTAATCCCCAGCAGGCTGCTGGGCAGGCAAACAGACGCAGATGACAAAATTTAATTGGAAACATGAGCAGTTTAACAGAAAACATATTTGTGATAATTGAGAGAGTAACATCTCCAAAAGGGAAACTCTGCGAAGAGGAACTGATTGAGAGAAGTGGCCACTGGTAGGTGAGTGTGATTTTTCAAGCTCTCTTTAGGCTCAGAACTAATTTCTTAATAAGAACAAATAACATTAGGAGGAACTAACTAAATAATAGATTTGTTTTCTCTGTGGGGGAGGACTGTACAGTTACTCTGCCACAAGTTTCTCTTACAGCTGTATTAGGATATGTGGTAGTACTTAATTTAGGTTCTTTACAAAAGGGTACAATTGATTTTATTTTTGTACGTGGAGTTTTCTTCTACCTTTACATTGTGAAGATATTACCATCCCCACCCCTAATAACTAAAAGGACTTTAGTTTTACTTTTTTCCTTACTCCTGCATTTTTTTATGTTTGAGGTTTTTCTAAGAATCGAACTTAGACAGCAAGTATTTTGCCAAAAACAGAGGGAACCCTTAGTTACAAAATAGTGCTGTGTTTTCGCTAATGAAAAAGTATTATGGACTTAATAAGGGAGAGCACATTGCAGAACACATTTTGGTTGGAATTGGAAGAGATTATTTTTCTTCCTTCTTTTTCTCAAAACAGCAAGTAAATGTAAATTATACAGTAGGACATCATTGCTGCTCTGCTGGGTAGGAAAAGAAAGCTGGCTTTTATTTTCTCTGAATTTCACTCATATTTAAAATACTGATTTTTTTTTTTAATGTTATCAGTGTGAAATCCTTGATGTTTCATTACAGAAAGAATGTCATAGTAACTCTAATACCAGGTACTACTGTGTTGATTTATTGGGTTGTTTTCCGTGTTTTTTTCCCAGAGCCTGCAGACAGCACGGTCTCCCAGCCCACAGGAATGAATGAAAATGTCTCATCCTCAGTTCAAATCTGTGGCAGTGCTGTTCCTTGCAATAACTCCTCAGCCATCCCTCAGCCCAGCTCTGCTATTAAACCTTGGCGCAGCAAGTCCCTCAGTGCCAAGCACACAGCGACGTCTTCCATGCTATCTGTGAAGCAGCCAGCAGCAGAGCCTCCAAAGCCTCCCTCGGAAATCGCCAAAACAGCTCCCAACGGTCAGAAATCCATGCTGGAAAAACTAAAACTCTTCAACAGCAAAGGGGGTTCCAAAGCAGGAGTGGCCGGGACAACGCCAGAGTGTCCGGGCTCTTGGGACAGCAGCTGTGAAAAGTTGGAGGCACTTCTCAGCTTTGAGGAGAGTGAAGAAATCGATGCCACCAACCAGAATGTGAACAACCTAGGATCGTTGTCCAGCAGCCCCAAAATTGCACTCAAGGGAATTGCACAAAGGACTTTCAGTCGCGCACTGACTAATAAGAAAAGTTCTCCAAAGGGTAATGAGAAGGAGAAAGAGAAACAAAAAGAGAAGGAAAAAGATAAAAGTAAAGACATTACAAAGAGAACATCCATCACCGAGAAGCTGGAGCTGAAGGAGGAACCTAAAGAAGAACAGACAGCTCTAACAACAACAACAGAGATGCCAAAAAAGTCCTCCAAGATTGCAAGTTTTATCCCTAAAGGAGGGAAGCTGAACAGTGCCAAGAAGGAGGCCTCTGCCCCTTCGCACAGCGGAATACCAAAACCAGGAATGAAAAACACCACAGGGAAATCCTCAAGTGCCCCTGTTCCTGCAAAGGAAGGCGAGAGGAGCCGTGGGGGGAAAGCCAGCTCGGGGCTCTCGCATCAGAAGTCCCAGCTGGACAGCCTTCATTCCAGCTCCTCCTCCAGCCTGGCTTCCTCCGAGGGGAAGGGTGTCGGGGGCCTGCACAGCAGCAGCAGCAGCCAGGCCGTGAACGGGCCCGCGCACACCACAGGCAGCAACACCGTGAGCGTGCAGCTACCTCATCCCCAGCAGCAATATAGCCACCCTAACACTGCCACCGTTGCGCCCTTCATGTACAGGTATGGGACACGCCCCTGGGGGCTGTGGGAATGGGGTGCCCAGAAGGGTCGTTCTGGACACTTCCAGGGGGGTGAAGCAGTAAGGTAAATGCTACATCATGGAGAAGTCTCTTGCTTCAAGAGTGTAGGCAATTTATGCATTTTCACAAAAACTGATGGTGAAGGCTGTATGAGAAGTTGTGATAGACATAAGGGGGAATAATGGTTGTGTCCAACCTTACTAGCAGGAAAGATGGCAATCTGGACACCTCCTTGACCAGGTGCTGCTCTTCTGAAGGGTACAAGAACATGTATGAGGTTTGTTTTGTGCACCATAGCTTTGAAAGTTGTTACAATGCCAGGACACTCTCGAGGTCTTCATTGTGGCTGATGGTGGTGAAGCTGCCTCACTATAAGCAGGACTTAGAAACTAAACCAAAAAAATTAAAATAAAAATACTTTCATTTAAGTAAGGCCAGATGAGAAGTCTGTGCTGTTGTATGTGTTAACCCTGAGATAAGGAAAAGAGCAGCCAAAGGAGGTCACAGCTAAGCTCTGTCTAGACCATTTTCTATTTGAAGCACCTTCTGTGTGACAGTGGCAGTAGAGGATACATGGGGAAGTATCCTAGAGATAGTAGGGAACTAGCAAGAGGGAAATCAGTAGCAGGGATTCTTGAGGACGCAGCATGACTGGGACACAAAAAATTTCTCAGTCAGAGGATGGGATTTTTGGTTTGGACAGCCATCTCATTGGGGTTTTATGACACTGCTTAACTCTTTCACAGGAAGAGGATGCAAGTGTTTGCTCTATCTTCATCTTGCTGCTCATGATCTGAAAGAGCTTTCTCACCTCTTCCCCTCATTAAGATATGTCCTTTCTAGGCTAAGGTGTCCTAGCTTCTTTTGTTCTCACTTGTAGAGATTCTGTTCATGATCTTTGGTCATTTTTGTTGCCCTCTACCATGGTTTTTTCAGTTCTACTGTGCATATTTTTGCCTTGGATCTCTTGGCCAATGTAGCATAAAAAAAGGTCAGTCACATTTTTTGAATAAAAGTGAATGTCAGTGGAATGAACCTGAAAGAGAGGGATGCCAAAGGCCTGTGTAGGAATGCAGAACAGGAAGAGCAACCCTTTAGTTTTCTGGCTCCTTTGAGAATTCTCCTTGTGTATGAAATTAAATGCCAGGGAAACTGGGAAGCAGAAATTTTTGGAGATGTGTTGTTAAGTTTATCACCACAGTGTCCCCTCATTGTTGGTATTGATCTTAGTCTGAATACAGATACCATCATCTAACGTGTAAAAGCAGATGCAGTCCATACATTTTCTATAATCTAAACATACTGATAAACTCCACACAGTATTTATTTGACCTTTTACGAAAACCAGGAATGAAACTACCTGTTTGGCAGCTGGAAAATTGAAAAACACTGTTTACTTTTCAGCACTGGAGGAAAAAAGGCCAAATTCTGTAATCATGTTAGCTTTAAAAGGAAAGAGAAAAGCCAGATCATTTTGGTTTGCAAGGCAAACATAACACATTATTATATTTACTATCCAGACATTATTTCAGTCTGCAAAATGCGCTTGTTAATGCATTGCAGTAGAAGGCTCAGGTGTTTTCTGACATCAGTTATGTTACTTTAATCTGTACTTTTCAGCTGCCTGTAGACTTTTTGTTTGGGTTTGATGCAGTTAAGAAAGAAATTGTCCTGCATTTTGTATAGGGCTGTCACTGGCAGAAAGGGAGCTTCAGACAAAGTTTATTAGAGAAGCTCTCCCATTGAGTCAGGAGGTGCAGAAAGGACTCCCTTGCTTCTAAACACCTTCTCAGAGAGGAGTTCTTGATGCAGCTGTATCCAGGCTTAGCACCAGACTTTGACAACTTTGTTCATGCCTGAAGGATTATATAGATGTAACTGAACTTCATATAATTCAACTGTCCTGTAGGATTAAGGATGGCAACCCAGATATATGAGAATAAATGATTTGATGATGATTAGACTAATAGTTCTCAATCAGAATTATTTACTACACAGTACAGGCAGCCATGATTACTACTATAGTATAATTCACTATTTTTGAAACAATATCAAAGGAATTATGTTGAAGTTATCTTAAAAGCAATTATTCATTAGAGATTGATTTTATTCACCCATACCAATGGCTGTGGGCACATCTCTTTTACTCACCCTGCAGAATATGCCCACTCCAAGAGGACTCTGCACACACTTCAAGGAGGGATATGTTAGAAGACCTTGGCATTAAAGAGTGGGATTGAGCTTTCAAAGTACAAAATGACCGTCAGTCATGTGTGTCCTGGCCAGCTGTGTCAGCCCAGCATCTAGAGTTATCAGTGGTGTCATTGTTGGTTCCTTTATCAGGTACTTTACCAGGTCTTCTGGCCACATCTTCACCTCCCTGTTGGGAGGATGAACTCTGGGTTTGATGAATCTGGCTGGTTTCAGTGTTATTCAACACCAAAAGCAGCAAGAGGCCCCTTTTTCTGCCACAGACAACTCTGTAAATAGGGCATTGTTCAGTTGTTTTAGCCCCACTCCAGGCAGAGCATCCTGCTACAAGAGTCAGGTGAAATTAAGAGCATTGTAATAGTATTCCCCACTGTCTTTACTTTTTTACAGCAGCACTTACCCTTGGGGCAGGAGAACATCCAGCTGCCTGTTGGTGTGGCTCTATGAGCAAAACACAGCACAATTAGTAAAGCGAAGTGAGTTACAATATCTTACTCAAATCTGACCATTGATCCTTACATCACCTTTCATTACCTGGCAGCCATAATATCAGACAATAAATTGGAGTTTGAAGTAAGTTTTGCCCAGTCATTTCTCTTAAAATGGAAGTGATGTTGAAGAGAACCTAGCAGGAGTGTAACATGACATCACATGCTCCCTGCTTTATCTTCATGCAATACAGACTTTATTGGAGAGGATCAGATGAGCCACAACAACTGATGTTATTGATAATTAAGATACATCTGGAAATCCAAGTGTTTTAAGACCCCATCTGATGAGCTGTGAAGCCTATCTTTGACTATGAATTTTTTATTTTTTACAGTTGAGTGCTTGTTTCCATTTCTAGGACCTAATTCAACATGGGACTAATGAATTATGTAAAACCAATGTGCTGGTGTGTTCTGGAGAGTGGGACAGAGTGGCTGATGGCAGGTGCACTCGTCTCGTTGTTATACTTGTGATGCTTCGGATGGAGAGTGGCTGCACATCCCTGTTTTGTTATGCTTTCCAGATCTCAGACAGACAATGAAGGGAACGTAACAGCCGAGGCCAGCACAGGAAGGGTCAGCATGGATTCTGCTCTTTATGTCAAAACTGTCCAGCCTGCCCTTGAGGACCTCTCAGGTAAGTCTTGCAGCATGACCCATTACTGACTGTGGTCTGGTTAAACAAGAATGGGCTAGAATAAGTTGATTTTATTCCTACTGCTTTTGTTCTTAATAACTCTATTTCTGTCAGCTCTTCAGCAGTAAACCAGGTGTCAATAATTTGAACTCTAGATGCTTAAGTTCAGCACAAGTGTGCTCCCCAAATTTATTGAAATCACCAGGAATTCTGCCTGCTTAATGAGATGTGCAGCATTTTGTAGGATTAACTACTATAAGGATCCTAAGCATTCTCAAGCATTTGGTATGCATTGTTTAGTTTTAAGAACTTCATTCTGAGCTTACAGAACAGACTGTGTTCATTTCCTTGATGTTTTGGTTTGGAGGAGTGTTACTATCACTTATATGAATCTGATCAATTTGAGAAACAGCCTTTGCAGCAATAGGGCACCAAAATCCAACTACTACACTCTATCGTGTCCTGCATACAGAAGCTGAAACTGGTTGTGGCTAGAATATGAGTAGTCTAAATTAGAAAGTACCTGGTATATTTATCTAGAATTTCTGCTACTGTAAGAAGTATATGCTAGTTAGAATGTACTAGATTCTACTGTGATCTAAAATGTGTTTTTAAAGTCACGGTCTGATCTCCTCTTATCCCCATTTCAGCAATATCTATGACTTTGCTTACTGTGTGCTATTGCAGGATATCTTATCTGTAGAATCTCTCAGGTTTTTTTCCATCTACTTAGTCTTGGTGTCCCCCAGTTTAATGTGGGGTTTGAAACCAAATGCCCTCCTTGGAAAAGTGATGTGGGTAAAAGTTTCACAATGAGATTCATTTCATACTGCATCGCATATTTTATCAATACTACCTGTGTGCTGACGGCAGAGGTGAGAGGCAGAGTCACTGGTGTGGAAAAGGGCTGCAGGAATGCCTAAGTGAACATATCTATGTGTACAATTTATACATAGGTGGATTAAGTACTTAAAAGGCAGATAAAAGACACAAGGCATAAAATCCTTGAGAACATTTTTGGGTTCATATTTAAATTTTAGAGTTGCAAGTAAGAAACACAATGTCCAGCTGCCCAAACTTTTTCAGCATTACCTCTTAATCATCATATTGGCTGGGCTGGATATATTGCAGCCTGCAAACAGAGAAGTGTTTCTAGATCACAAAAGGTATTCAGTCTTTAATGACAGATGTTTTGTAAGTACAAACTATTACTCAACTAGACTATGTAAGTTTTGGGATCCAGAGGCAGAAGACTCCTGAAAAACTCAAACAAGGGAGATGCAAACGCCAGCTGTGCGCAGCCAGACCAGACGGCAGCATCCTTGGAGGGGCCTTGGGGGAAACAGAGCAAACGAAACAAAACAGTCCCTCAGCCCAAATGAATTAAAAGAAATAAGGCACAGATATCTTCTCTTCCTGCATAGCAGCTATTGATGATGTTGATTTAAAAGCACATATAAAACAAAAGAGAACATTGGTAGGGAAAAATGGAAGCAGAATTGTTTAAGGATGCTGCCTGCTCATGAGGAGCTAAGTGATTTCAGAATTAAGCTCTAGGGGCCAACTGTCCAATATCTGTCTCTAAAGTATACTTTCAATTTAAGCAGTGGATTGTCATTTAAGTGAAAATTTGGTATCAATTTAGGCATAAGAGTGATCTCAGTAGAAATTGCTTTAGTTTGTCTCCTGTGTGTTTTCCTAAGAAGTTACCTACCATTTGCCTTCACATATGTGAGAGATATGATCTGTAAAAGAGCACTGAGACATTTGTTAAGCTAAAGGCCTATAAATATTTTATGTTTTTTACTACAAAAATTTGTAGATCCATGAGTATAGAAAATGTTTTCTGTCCCAGAGACCCACTGGCTAAAGTAATCAGTCTTGTTAGGTGGATGTTTTCAGTCCAGCCAGACAATAATTGTTTGACCCTCTGGCTTAAGTGAATTGTAACTCAAGGAGATGATTTCCCAGAGAGTAGAGACTGATTAGAAGAAAAATGCTCACATGGGCACTAAGCACTTTGGTCAGTAGTTTGTGGCACTGCTGCTGTGTAGGCAAGAGTGTGTGAGTGGGTTTTTCTGTGCCACCAATGTGGCATCTTTTAGAAACATGAAATTTAAAGCAGAGAACGTAGAAAGTTCCAACAATAGCTTTTTATAATTGGTTCTTCACACTTCTGATGTGTGTAGTATATAGAGATCCATCTAAACTAGCAATTGAGTGGGTGCCCAGCATCCTGGCGGCTCAAAAATGCATCACACGTACAGAGAAGGCTGATACAAAATGTGATACGTTTTACATTTACTATAGTATTTTCTTTAGTCATGAGTTGTAAACCCTTTAGAACGAAATAATTTCCTTCTGTGCCCAACAGAAGCTTTTTTGGAGGTTTACTGGTTTTTTTGGAGGTGACAGTTTTTTGGAGGTTTACTGTTCCAGCTTTCAGCTTCAAAAGAATAGGCTGGTGCTACTAGAAATTCACTTCTCTTTAGCCTCTTAGAGGATTTAACTCTATAAAGCTCAGCTCAGGTAGCGACCAAAGCATTTCTGAATTGACAGCTGAGAGCACATAGATAAATTATGCTGAAGCACTAATTAAATTATTTATTTGATAAAATGAAATTATGCTGAAACAGTAGGAAGACTTTATTTTTTGTGTACATAACTCTACTTTTAAGGAGCAGGACATGAATGTGTTTTAGAACAAAGTATTTAAAGAACAGGATTTCTAAATGCTGTGAAAACTAAGTCATCTCCCAGCTTTGTGTCATGTAGCACATTTTAGAAACTGTAACTGTGTTATTTTGACAAGCAAAAACTTCTGTTCTTTTACCTGAAACATCACTCAGCATGGAGCAGCCACCCAGTCAGCAGAGTTTAGTTTGTGGAAAGCTGTTACTGTGAGACAAAGAAGATCTAGTGAAAACACAGTGTTGGAGAAATTGCCTGTGTCAGGTTAATGTTAATTGTGTCAATATATGGAGTGTATATTTTAATGAATTGAAATTGCAAGTGAATTGAAAATTAATTGGTTGAAGGTTAACCAGAATTTAAACTGGGTCAGCAACATCTCAAAGGCAGCAATGAAGGTAACCCTGCAGAGCTCATTTCAGTCAGGATGTGATGATGGCAGGTGCCTGCCATGGGGAATGGAATCTCAATCCTAACCAGCTTAGAAAGTCAGAAAAAAGTGCATTTGAGTCAGGCATAGGCAGCAGCTCAGTTCTGTGCTGTTCCCTGCCTGGTCCTTATTCATGGCTTCCTTTCCCTGCAGGAGAGGATCCAGAGACACGGCGGCTGCGAACTGTGAAGAACATCGCTGATCTTCGGCAGAACCTGGAGGAAACCATGTCCAGTTTGCGGGGAACCCAGATCACCCACAGGTAAGGGCACCTCTGGGTTCGTAACTGAATGGAAACCACTCTCTACAGCTTCCTGAAGGATAGTTGTAGTCAGATGAAGGGTCAGTCTCTTTCACCAAGCAGCAACTGACAGAACTGGAGGACACAGTCTCAAGATGCATCAAGGGAAATACAGATTGTATATTAGGAAAAACTGCTTTACAGAAAGGGAGATAAAGTACAGGAATGGTCTGCCCAGGGAGGTGGTGGAGTCACCATCCCTGGCTGTGTTTAAAAAGAGAGACTGGATGTGGCACTTAGTGCCAGGGTTTAGTTGAGGTGTTAGGGCATGGGTTGGACTTGATGATCTTGGAGGTCTTTTCCAGCCTAGTCATTCTGTGAATTCTGCTCCTGCTTTATATCTCTTACACCTGGGCTGCATCATTAGAAAAATTATTACCACTGACAGTGGGAGATACTGATTTTGTAATTTTTGTCTTTAATGCACAGAATTTGAATAATGTTTGCTGGTTATTGAGATGTATGAAGAGGAATTGATGTGATGGGATGGGATGTGTATTGACTCAAAGGTCAAGAATAATCACTTCTTGTTAAATGTGTGAGATGATGTTTGAATGTAAGTTACAGTTTAAAATGTTTTTTTTCTGTGGAGTAAAACTTCAGTGCGTTACACCTCTCTTCCCCTATATGTGTAATATTTTATTTAAAAAAGATGTGAACTGTGCTTGACCCATGTTATCCAGTGCATAACTTAAATTCCTGACCAAACTTTGGATGAACAACTTCTTCTAAAATTGTTAGTCATGCCCTGAATGTAACTGCTTTTATTTTTTTTTTTTTTTTGTGAAAGCAGCATTTGGAAATCTTCAGCAATATTTAAAATATGCTGTAAATAAACAAAGATTGCTATTACATTTAAACATTATGTGACTTAGATCTTTGCAGTGTTAAACAGGAAGTTTTGCAGAATAAGCTGTTTGGCCCATAATGAGGTCGGGGTCCTAACTAACGCTTGGTGCCTTATGTACCCCAGCCCTACACAAGTTTATTGG
This sequence comes from Motacilla alba alba, assembly GCF_015832195.1. Lineage (NCBI taxonomy): Eukaryota > Metazoa > Chordata > Aves > Passeriformes > Motacillidae > Motacilla > Motacilla alba. Next base: position 2,651,315 of record NC_052020.1, on the reverse strand, counting down.
GGGAATGCTTTGTGTTTGGCTTTGTATCTGAAACTGAAGTAGAGCTTGCAAAGATGAACTCCCAAAGCTGTTTTTCTTCACAAATTTCAATTAATGTGACAGCTCTTCATGGTTTAATTACTTTAACCAGCGAATACAGAGGTTTTTTCTTATATGTAACACTGGGAATGGTACAATGCTGTTTATTTTTACTAATATCCACAATAAGTAAAAAAAAGTAGCACTTAGTTGAGCGGGAAAGGAAAAGAGGAGCTCATGTAGGTAAGAGAAGTTGCAGGTATGGATTAGCCTCAAATAAATTCACTACACTTCAGCTATGAGTATTTATGGTGTAGTCTTGCAATCTGTACACATCACCTGAAAACTCATGGTGTAGTCCCATTTTTAGGGTTACATATAAATATTACCAATATTTTAAAAATATACATAACTCATGAATATATGAGTTATTTATTGTTTTCTCTGGGTTTGGTTTGAACATCTTCAAAACAGGTCATAGTTCACTATTGATTTGTTACTATACAAAATATGTCCCGAAGAAAAAAGAAAATTAGCCTCTCTCCTTGCTTTTCTCATTTACTACTCTTCATCTTGGAGAAATAGCTTCCATTTGGTGCTGGACACATCTCCAGAGTCAAAATTATCATGAATGCAGACAATAAAAGGAAATATATCAGAAAAATAGACCTTCAGCAGGTTTTCCTGTAGTCAGCTTATTATCCCACTGCCTTGCCTAGACTGGCAAAACCATAGTGTAATGGAGTTATGTGTGCTTGAAGATGAAAAAGTTACACTTTGATACCATGGATAATCCATTAGAAAGTCCTGCTTAGGTCTTTTCACATGTATGTAGAGCACCTGGTTGCCTGGGTACAAGAGTCTCTTTAGGAACATTGAGGAAGGACCTGAAAAGTGAAAAGAAAGGATCTCCCCAAGTGCTGCAGCAGTCAGTTTTTAGTGCTGTTACGTACAGTCAGTGACTTGGTGAGTGTTCAGGGCCTTGGAAGCACCTGAAGTCTCACACAGCGTTCCATGTAAGAGCCACATGTGATCCGGTGCGCCTGATGCCTTGGGGTGGCTACCTGGAACAAAGGCTAGACAAGATTAAGGGAATAAAGTGGGTATTTATTAAATGCCTTCAAACAGGCACCCCTTGGGCAGTCAGAAGCCTTCCAGAGCCTACATCCAAGAGGGACAATGGCCACGACTTTTTCAGACAGTTATAAGTTTGGTCCATTTACATATTGGTGGTTAATTCTCCAATTTCAGCTTCAGGTAATGAAGTCATATACCATCAGTATGCTCCCCCTCAATTCACTTTTGTTTATACTTTTTGGGGCCTGAGGCACTGAGGTGTCTTTGAATTTCTAGAGGGATTTTGTCTGACCAAATGTGAAGACAGTCAACAAACACTTTATATGGAGTTTAGAGTAATACACTAAAGCAGTACAGGATTTGAAACATATAAAAGCTAAAACCCTAAGGAATTTTATCCACATCTCTCCCTTCAAGCACATTGGAGACCACATTTGACACCAACGTCACCACCGAGATCAGCGGCCGCACCATCCTCAGCCTGACGGGGCGGCCGACACCACTGTCCTGGCGGCTGGGCCAGTCCAGCCCACGGCTGCAGGCCGGAGACGCGCCGTCCACAGGCAACGGCTACCCGCCGCGGGGCAACGCCAGCCGCTTCGTCAGCACCGAGCCGGGTGCTGCGCGCTACCTGTACTCTGCGCCGCTGCGGCGGCAGCTGGCCACGCGCGGCAGCAGCGTCTGCCACGTGGACATCGCTGACAAGGCCGGCGATGACATCGACCTCGAGGGCATCACCATGGACGCCACTGGCTACATGAGCGACGGCGACGTGCTGGGCAAGAACATCAGGGCTGACGACATCACCAGCGGGTGAGTTAATGCCTCGCTTCGTGTGACTCTTCTGTTCTGTTTATAGCCCCATATTTCCGTGATTATTTCGAGAAATAAAAGCCAACGCCAAAGATATTCTACTCATTTTAATAGGCCTTAGGAGAGACAGCCCATTATCACAGAGGGATTTAAACAAAATTCACATTTTTAAGTGCACATTAAGAAAGCATGCCTAGGTGTGAAGATATTCAGGCATGTGATTAAACGTTTTCCAGAGTCAAGACTCGCAGTGGTTGCAACATTCATTCGTGCCCACGAGATGGAGGGAGTGAGGCACGTTTTGTACTTAGCTGAATTCTTTCACTGCCTTAACTTTGACAGGCTAGTTTGCTGGAAGGAAATGAGTTTGCATCTCTATGTTAGGTAAAATAGTAGTTTGTGCAAGAAAACGTTTAAAGAACAAGTCAGAGTGCAGAAAAATGAAGTGATAGACAATTATTAACAAGGTCTTACATCAGCATTTTATCTATGCCTTGAATGGAAAAAACATTTGTTCTTTGCTCCAAAGTCAGTTTTCAATTAATCTACTTTGAGTTCCTACTATAAAAGTAATTTTTTCTTAGCTTAAGTACATTAGCATTGGATTGATGTTAAAAATTATCTTTGAGATTTAAATGGTTTGGTGTTTTGGGTTTTTTTTCTTGTTTGGTTTGGTGGGGGGATTTTTGTTTGTTTTTTGTTTCTGTGGGTTTGGTTTTTGTTTCATTTGTTTGTTTTTTGGTTTGGTTTAGGTTTTTTTTGTGACAGTCCTGTCTGACCATCTTGCATGTTTTGCTTTTTTGTAGTTTTTTATTTATTAGTGGCATTTCTACTGCTGTTGGCTTTTTTGAAAGACATAATGTCTCTTACTTGAATCCAGCTGCTGATTTGTCATTAACTTATCCAGTTCAGTTACACCATCTGGAAGCCTCCATTAATTCTGCCCATTATGAATATTTGGATATTTTCACACTTTTTGAGAAGTCAAACACCTTCTTTATATGCTTCATTAGGGAAGCATATAGTAAAATAGCTGATGCAAAAATCAGTGTGAAATTCTGTTTCAGATAAAACACCAGTAGCTGTTACTACATTAATAAAGCTCCTTGTGTTTTCCTCATATACATCAAGTTACACTGGGATTGTGCAATGTTTTTTGTAGGAATAGTTACTGCTTTTCCTCTGGACTATGAATTTTATTTAAACTTGCGGCTATGGTTTTGGTCTGCAAGTGAGGAAAAATAAATTCCAAGTAGCACTGTGGTTTCCATAAAACACCTTGATTAGTAGTTGAGAATTACCCCTAGCAGAACTGTGTCAGCTCAGCTGTCTTCTGCTCATAGAGGAGCCCCAGTCTTTGCAGACCTTTACTTAGTGTATAAAGATCAGATTCCAGGTTGAGGAAAAGGAAGGAATAGAAAAGCTGTCAAATTTATAAATGATTTAGCCAGAGAAATCTGTACCTTTGCTCATCTCTGTGTATTGTTTCCTTTTCTGTGTCTGGTCATCCTGAAGGGTAAAAACTGGGAGTCTCCATAGTCTGAAAGTACAGGAGTGGTGTTTAGATTCTGGGCAAGAAAATTATTTTGCCAGTTGGTACCTCTGTCACCAAAGCAGTGAGTTATATACCCAGAATGATTAACATAGCAGAAGAGTCATACTCTGCCCTAACTCACTCCTGGCTTTGAGTGCTGGGATATCTCTGAGTATCTGAGTCTTTTTTCCCCACTAGTTTTTAAAGGAGTGAGATACTTTTTCACTTTTTACTCATGTAGTAGCCACATACTGATAAATGAGATCTCAATTTAAGGTTCTTAGTACAAGAAGTGCATACAAGTAAGTTTTTCTTTTCCACATCTTTTGCCTTTAGCTATAGGAGTCTGTTTTGATAAATAGTGTGAGTTGGATTTGTCAATTCATATAGCACTGTTAGAGTGCTAATACTAATTTCCAATTGGTATTGTGGGTAAATCCATTGTTGGAAAGATGCAGCTTCATTTCCAGGTTGTGGACAGGGTTTGGAGATGGGCAGTTTGGGGTTCCTCTACCTGCTGCATTCGAGGGCGTTTGGAGGGAGTGTTGCTACACGCAGCCCCACAAGCCTGGGGTTGCAGTCTGTGGTGGGTAATCATGTGAGTGGATTCCTTGAGAAGGGAATATTGCAGTATGAAATTGCAATAACAGCATTCCAATATTAATGGAGAAGGATAAAAAAATGAGGTTGTTACCTTTGGTGACCCCTAATGACACTGGGTTGCCATCTCCAGCATGAGCAGACGTTTGGTAGCCTTTTCTGTATGTTCACCAATGTCTATTTAATTCAAATAGTAAGAAAAAATAGGATGGCATTGTGTTTTTGTGGGAGAGGAATAATAAACTGCTTAGAGATCAGAGAGGTTGCTTGTAAAGAAAGCATCCGTGTGACTTGCTGCAGAACAAATCACCAGGATCAATGGTAGGGCAAACAGGCTCAACATTTCCAGAAGCGGAGCTACACTCTGTGCAGAGCAGCACAAGAGAGTATTTAGAGCATGAATGGCTCTTTATTAGCTGGTATGTGTTTCACTTTGTCATTTTTCAGAATTGCTACAATCCCGGAGTCTGAAAACCTTGGATCTATGTTTTCATTGGCAACCTGATAGGGAAGGAAGCCAAAATACTTGTTGCAGCCAAAATAAATCCAATAGCCAAGAAAAACTATTTTAGCCCTGTGATCCTGGTGCTTTCTCTGAAATGTACTGGGTCATGGGAAGCTTCGTTTGGCCTCCCTTAATGAGTCTGCTTAAGCAGAGCTCTGGCAGACACTGGGATTGCTTTCTTAGGGTTAAGGAAGAGAATCTTTGCCAAAGAGACAGAGAACAACTCTTAACTAAGCAGTTCTCCAGGGGGTGGATCAAAGGTGAGAAGTTGCCTTTTTGCAGGGTCTGAAACATAACCCAGTGATGAAGCAACAGGAGCAGGATTTGTGTGAGCTGGGGAGTGAGCCCCCAACCCACTCCTTTTGGTGGCTGGCTGAGCTGGAGGCTCAGAGCCTCATTGGAAGGTGGCACCTCAGAGCCCAGAATTGCCTCCCCTCTCTACCCCAAAGATTGTCCCAGGTGGGGATGTTAATTCTCATGATTTTTTGCATTTGTTCAGAAGGTTTTTGTCCACTTCAGTCTCCCTCTGGCTACTAACATATATATTCCTACCTTTTTTTTTGTCTCCTTAGCCCCAGTTTTCTCTAATGAAAAGTAGAGGTAATTTCCTTTATATCTCTTATTGGAATGCAACAACAGGGCTTTGGATCCAAAAAAAAAAGCCTTTTATAATTATTTTCTTTTCATTTGATTAATCCTCTGTCCCTGTTTTCATTACCTGAAATGTTCAGCTTTCTACACAGAATTAACAGCGTGGATATACTGATTAGTGCTGGTCACAAGTTTTCTCAGGAAATGGCTTTGGGTCTGCAAACACACCTTTGTCAAAATCATTTTTTGCAGAAGCATGGCTGTTCCACCTGTATTCTAACAATGGTCAGGCCACAGTGCTAAAATTCTCCTTGCAGCCACCTTCTGTGTGTGCAGTGGTTATTGCTGGGGGGATACATTTTACTGTTTTATTAATCTCCCCATATTTGATGATTTGATGGTGATGTATTCCCATTCCACATCTCTGTTTCCATAACCTCTTAATATGTTTGCATGCACATTCCTCATAGGGTTATGATTGCTTCTTGTTTATTCAAACCTTTGTGCTCTCTGGGGATTGTTTTACAAGCACTGGTAGCAGTTGAATTTGGAACATGGATGCAGGATGCTAAAAGGGAGAACAGGCCACTTTGGGCTGAGGACTCAGACTTTGCCCCTGCTTCTGCTCAGGTCTCAAACTCACCCAGAAGCACTGTGCCCTTCACAGACCACAACGATCATTGAAGTAGAGTTCTGAAGTAGGCTTACATTTAGGAGTTACATCCGTTGGGAGGCAAAAAAGAGCTGAAGTTGAGGACTGATTTCCCTGAATGTTGAAGTGTAGCTGGTATTTGTAGGATTCTTGCAGCTGTTCTGTAGTTTTTTCGTATTTAAAAGTCAGACAGTGATGCATTTTCTTTAGCTGTCAGAGTCACAGGTGGTATAACAGACCTCCCGTAGGGGTGAGGTTTCACAGGAGGAGGAGGACTCTGCAGTTTGCTGCTAATGAGAATTTGTTGTTGGTAACAGCAAGTGAGAGAAACCCTTTCCTTCTAAGCTGTCTGCAGCAAGAGTGGTTCCTGCTCCAGGTAACTCGTGGCTGGCTGGAAATCAGGGGTGCCTGATCTAATCTTGGTGTGAGTAAGAATTTGGGTGCCCCTGTGCATTGGTTCAATTCTCTGTCTCTAGGCTTTTCTGACCTATTTCTTTCCATAGTTATTACCACTGTATTTTTTCTGTACACTTTGGGTTACAGTGTATTAGTCATTTACTAGACGCTGCTCTTTAAGTGATACAGTTTTAGTGATAAGCTTTCATCTAAATGCAGTGGATGAGTGAAACTGCATTCCTTTTATGGCTCTAGCACTTCAACATGACTAAGGCTCATTAGGAGGTTTATGTTATTTTTTTGTCTGTGTTTGAGCAGAGTGTTTATTTAAACTGCCTTTCATCTTCCTAGGGCTGACTACTTCTACATTGTGATCTTTTCAACATTGCAGAATAGTATCTATATATGGTAAATGGATAATTAACACCAATAATGAAGGGGATGGGCAAGCAAACTCAAAAGTTTGACTTTCATGAAAAGGAATAAGGAAACACTAACTTCTGACTTTATAGCAAACAAGGTTGCAACTGAGTTTGGATTTAAAGTCAGAGATGACTTGGTGCTGTAAAAATGAAAAGAAAAAATTATGGCAGATGTTTAAATAAAGATAGTATTCTTATTCCAAGAATGGTACTTGGCAGTTCTTTGCAGGAGACATGAGTATGATATTGCACAAGCATATCCAATATTAATAATTTTGTACAGTGTTTTAAGTATTCCTAAATATTGCACTCACTTCAGGAGTAGTTCCTGTGTCAGCTTCATCAATAAGACAGTGTTTATCATTTATCTCAAGTTATATTTCAGATGACAGACTCTCATAGAACCTTTCTTGCAGTGTGATTCAGCATAAGAAGACAATGTAGGCCTATGAGTTATAACCTTACACATCAGCGCTTTTTTTTCAGTATAATGGTAAAATACCCATGTTAGGTCATATATAGCGCTAATCAATAAAATGAATGCGATAGTTGTGGTGTTTTGTATTTTAGTTTACTTCTACACACTGACCTACTGTTAACAATTACCAAAATACCATTTAATAGCAGTTATCTCATTTTGGGCTTTTTTCTGTAAGAAACACCTCAGCAGTGTTTGAACTGCTGCATCAGTGCCAGCAGGTTGTTGTAATATGAGTGAAAGGACCGCTTCTAAGGGACAAAATAGGGACCCAGTCTGGGGCTAGCCAGTAGAGGGGGATGCAGTCATTCATACTGTGTTGATGTGGATCATCTGCAGGGAAAGATTGGGCAGGAGGGCATAATCCAAAATTGCCATGGAGTTACTCTTGCTCTGCTGTTGACGCTGCTGAGAACATCTAGAGAAACTGCACCCCCTCATTAATCCTGTTCGGTCACAGGTCATTCCTCTCCTGAACAGAATTGAAGAGAGTGGTGAAAAATGGACGACTTATTCTATAACTTAGTTCTATAATTTTCATTGAAATGGACTCTGAGAAAGAATTTAGGCATTGAAATCAAAATTGGCAGGTGCAAAGCCCCATTGAACAACTGCCTGATTCTGGGGGGCCTTCAGCTGCTTGCAGCCTGGTGGTGGTGGTGCTCGGTGGGTGTGAGTTTCTACCCATGTTTCCCTGGGGTCCAGAGTGGTATTTGCACACCTGAAAGGATTTGACCTCTTGTCTTGTTTTCCAGTCATACTCCAACCCAGTCTGTTTGGGCTGACTAGATTTTAAAAGGAGTTTTAAAAGCCATGGTGGAGCAGGCCTCCTCCTTGAGGTGAAGGTGAATTTATGGTGAAGGTGCCCTTGACTGACAGATGGAGTGAGTGTAGGAAAGAGGATCATGCACTGGAGACTCTCCTCTGGAACAGGAATGGCTGCAGCCATATGAGAGACACTTCCTTTCAGTCTAATATTCTTTTAAGTATTGACAGCTTCTCTTTGGCTATGTGTATCTAAGACTGCTCATTCCACAGGAAACTGGTTTCTTCTCTGTCAGAAGCTGTTATTCTGGATGTGGGGATGGATGTGGAGGAGCAGCAGCCACCCAACTCCCTTATGGGCTCCACTGACCTTGGAATTCCTTGCCTGAAGATTTCGTGAAGCTAAGAAGACATAGAAAAAAAATTAGCCTTGGACAGTGGTGCCCAAAAATTGTTATCTGATGGCTGCTGAAGGACTTATGTGCCAGGCAGCTTTAGTACATCAGACAGAAGAGTATTGATTTCACAGAAACCACTTATTTCTGCGGATTTCTCTTTTCTTTTTTTTTTCACATGGAAAAAGGTCTGAGCATTAAGTAGTTAATGAAATGAATTTGTTTTGCTTCTAGACTGAATAAGCAGCACCATTTATGCTGTTAGTGATTTACACATCAGAGATTTCTCTAAATAAACTATGAAACTAATATATACTTATTAAGTTTTGCATATTCTCATTTTCCCTGTTTTACCTGTTGGTGGAACAGGTATCTTTTCCTTTCCAGCAGTGATTAGGATTTTTGAGTCTGCAAGTAATTTCTTCAGGTCTTACTCCATGTTTGGGTTAAGCATCTGCAAAACAATTCATAGTTCATTCATTAGTTTGTTAATTATAAATAGTTACTGATTATGGGTAAAAGTCTATTAGTTTATGAATTGTAGGCTACCTTAAATAAAAATTTAATTTTATTAAATGAGCAATAGGTTTGCCTTTCTACAAATCTGAACTGTAATATTTGGTCTAATATTAGGGATTTAGGTGTTGTATTGGAGTCCCTACCTGCAAGCTCAGGACCTAATCCTGTTCTTGAATGTTCTTGTTGAAATTCACAGGGATCAATAGTGGAATTTAAACCAACCACAGGTTTGTAGACAGTGTCTGTGTCCAACCCTTTGGCTAGAGAGACCAAGTACTTACCAAGTACTGATCCAAGTCAGGCAAGAATAGTGATTGGAAGGAGTTTGGGGGATATAAGCATGGGGAAAGCCCATATGATTTAATGCCAGTGTTACGATGAAAAATGCAGATCAAATTGATACTAAACTGAGAAATTTGCAGCTGTCATCATCCATCTGTTAGGGTAGCATTTCTTTTTAAGTCAGATTTAGGACATATTTGTAGTTGCAATAACAGGATGGTTTTGATCCCATTCAGTGTATTTCAGAAACAGCACTGGGGAATTCTCTGCTGTGGATTTTTAGCACTAGCAAAGTCAGAGTTGTTCTTTGATACTCAAAGCTTGTAAAGCCTCTTGATCTTGTTTAACTGACTGTAATGACAAGACAGATGAAGCCTAGTGAAAATGGAGACTTAAAGGAAAGCATTAAGGATAACAGTGTTACTGCTACATCAATAAGAGAACATTTCCTCGTGTCAAAGTTGATGTTGATATATGAAATAATTCCCTCAAGCTTTTTGTTTCCTAAACTTTCAAGCTCTTGGGTTTCTGGGCAAGTCCTGTGCCCAGCAGACACCTGGGCAGCTTTTTCCACACCAGCCTATAATCCGAAGCACCAAGATGAAGGCAGGAGCACCTGAGCTGCCAGAGTCAGGTCCCATTTGAGGCATGTTGCTGTTCTCCTGCTTGTGGGATTGGGATTACGGAGCTACAGGATCCAGAGCAGGTCAGGGTAGACTTGCCTGGTCTGTTATGTGTTGCTGATTTGCCTGCTGCTCCTTCTCTTCCTAATCCTTAAATAAAGAATGCTTTTCCCTTGGCTATTTATTTTCAAGCTTGGAAAATTCATATTCATGCATTAAGGTGTGAAATGAATATATATGAAGTGGTAGAGTTGTCGGACCATAAAAGTAAGTGTGCTGTTGGCTGCCTGCATCTGTCAGTAAGTAGGGAGGGCAGACAGGAGTCAAGTGATTCAGACCACTGGTTTTAGCTGATCCTTGGCATGACCCATTCCTGTTTCTTCAGTGTGCCTTTCAGGAAAGGGGAATAAATCACTTCAGCGTCAGAAATACCCTAAAAATATTACACTTGGAAGGGCTTGTTAAGGCACTCAAAATTTGAGAGGCACAGAAACAGTGTATTTGGCGAAAGAAAAGAGAAGCTTTAAGGTCCAGGTTGTCCAAAGTAAATTACTTTATGCCTGTAATGCAGGGCAGGGAGCCACTTTCTAATAGGAAAAAATTGTCACCTAGAAAATGGGTTAGAAGTCCTAATTGTATGTTAGAAAAGCATAGTACTGCTCTTGTTTAACCTGAGTCTTTTCATATTGACAGAAATTTGGTTGGGTTTTTTTCCCTTGCTGATGAAGAGCGAAGCTATAGTGATGGGTATTTGTATATTAATTCCTGGAAAGATTAGGAATCTCTTAACAAATGTCATCACTCTTTGACTGTCCATTTATTAAATATTATTATATTGAGCTGCATTAAAGGCAATCATTCCTCCCTGGCTTTCGGTACCATTCATAAAGCATCTGTGAGATTAATTTTTTTGTACAATTTACCTATCTCTGTAAAAGTCAGAATCTGGATACTGTGCTGTTCCCTAGATAATATATTTAAAATTTTTCTTATTTTGGGGCAGGTAAAGGAATACTTCTAAGTCCTGTTTGTTTTTCACTGAATGAGCTTGCAGAATTCTTAGCAGTCATGAAGCTAGCAAGGCTTTTAGTGTAAATTTTGTAATGATTTTTAATATGAAAAGTTAGATAAATTACACTTTGGCCTAGTACAGTTGTTTGAACTGCAATGTGTCATTGTAGAGGAGAGGCCAATATTCTTGGGTTCCACATTGTGTGGATGTAATAGGACAATAAATTCCAATAACTTTGAGTACTGTTACAGTTATATACAGGATAATATTTCCTTGGTCTTGTTTCCCCCTGAGTAAAACATTGGAAGATTTTTAAGGAAAATGTGTCTTCATTATATTCTTCTTTCCCATAAAGCAAAAATCTGCAGCAATAATAATGTATTCATAAGGGCAAGATAGTTTCTTAAAGCCAAAACAGGTGAAGTTTGCAGGGATGGAGAGGAAGGAAATAAAAGTAATCGCTGGAGGTTTGTGGCACCAGGAGCTTTGAATCTCCTCTGTACTAACCAATGGATAATTACGAGGGTTTTTTTCATTTATTTTAAGGTGTATTTATTTTAAATGTGCTTTTCTCCACAGACTTCAGAGGCTAGTGCCTTTCCTTCTTCCTTCACCTTGCTGTTGCATGCAGGACTTCAGGCATCATTGGTTTTGGCATCTTTTCCGAATTAAACATTCCTGGGTAGAGGATATTGTGTGAAATAAAAATAAGATATAAAGCTTTCAAAGTGGGATTACACAAGCCTGTTTCAATAAACAGAAGTCTATCCTGTGTTGTTCTGGCATGTAAGAAACTTGTCTTATTGCTATGGGGGTAAAAGTCATTGTTTATGGCTGTGCTTTTCCACATGGACTTGTTTAGAAAAGTGTCATGATCTAGTTGTCAGAGGTGCTAAAGCCGCCTAGCTTCCATTGGCTTAGGTGAGATTTATCAGTGCTTGAAACCAGTTTCAATTTGAGCTGCTGCAGTGTTACTCTTAATATTTAAGCTTGCTGGGCTTCTGTGTAGAAGATGAAATACGCTGATTCTGGTGAAAAGGCATTGATTTCAGCATGGCTAACTCTTAAGAGTGCTACATTAATTGCCACATGTTCTGAGTGATAGGTATGAAGAACAATCTATTTCAGCTGTCACAGATCTTTTTTATCAAAGGACCAATATGCCAGGAATCTGACAACAAAGCCAGAAGCTGCGTTTTCCAGCACACGTGCAAAGAGTATTCATACAGAAACGTGTTTCGTGTGCAGACAAGTAGCTGCAGTAAGCCAATTAGTGCGTGTACATTAGATGTTTTTGCAAAATACTCTTTGCATGTTTGTATAGCACTATGGTCTGAAGCCATTTTTCTCTTCCCCCTTATTTCAGTAGCTTAAGGAAAAAACATATTCTTCCATGATAAAATATTTCTAAACTGTCAAACACAAGTTAGAATGCCAAACCTAAGGCAAATTCTACCTGCTACAGTGCAACTGCTCTTTGTGGTTTTTACAGTCTTTGTTTACGGGTAGGGAGAATCTCCACAGATTTGCTGAATGGGGGATAGTCCTGTGTCTGACTTGATGGGCTTGGCAACCTGTTTGTTAGACTCTACAGAGACTCCTGGGTTGCTTCTGGGATGGCTCTGTACAGATTTATACACTGAACTGCAGTGCTGATCAGCAGATTGGGTAAGGCTTCCCAATGGCTCACCATCCCATTTTTATAAATGTAGGAATCAAATTTGGGTTGGGTAAAGCACGTGTGCACAGTGAGATCTTGCCAGCAGAGAAACGGCTGCCTGCAGCTCGGAACATCGGAGCATCTCTTCTTTCTGGCTGTGGGTGAGGGTTGTCTCCCTATCAGAGAGAAAGCTGTGTGCTTTCTTAAGTCAGAGGAAGGTGTCCTGAGTATCTGGATATTATTCTGTGGTCTGCTGTCGATTTGCTTAGAGTGGCTAAGGGATTGAGACTAAGGGATTGGAGTCCTGTCAGCTCCTGTGTCTGTGGGGTATGGTGCTTGTCCAGCAGTCTGCTGGAAATGGCGACTGTAGTGCCAGGGTTGTTGGAGCTGTTTCAGCCTCAGGTGTGTGAAAATCTTCATGGTGCGTTCACTCAGCTGCCAGTGCTGCTTGCGTACACCTCACACAAGCTGATGAACTGATGGTGGTAACACAGGGCTCACTCCGTGCCATTGCCCGCCATCTCTGTTCAAGTTAACATTAATTTTTCATTTGTTTAAACCAGAAGGTAAGAAATGTGCTATCTTAGCAATTTCTGAAGTGTCATATGTACACCTGGCACATACTAATGCCTAAGAAGGCTGCGAAAAACTTTTCATCCATGATGATTTCTATAAGTTGTGGAATACTTTAGGTTTATTGTTCATAGACAAAATCTAGGGATTAAGTCAATGTGATTTTTGTGCATAACTTGTAAAAGTTTTGAAATTTTGATTGTGTTTTAGCCCATGCATAAGAATTCAGGGTGGTACAAACCATGTATATTTTGGGCAAGAAGGGATCATTAACGATAGCACTCACAAATATTAAATTATTTCCATATAGGTATCCTTAATGAAAGCTAGGTTTTCTTTAAGTATCCTTTATCACATTTATGTTGAAATTCAAGTCTTGGTGATGAGAGAGCGTGCAAGGTGTAATGGAGAATACAATGGAGGATACCTCCGATGTAATGAAGAATGACCTTTTGCTTGCTTGTCATTTCATGTAACATCCTTAATATAAAAACGGAGAAACTGCAATATAGGTGCTATTATGATATGTGAATTTCTGTTGTGATACTGAACACGGCATTTTGTTGTCAGGTACCTGACTGATGGCGGGCTGGGGCTGTACACGCGACGGCTGAACCGGCTGCCCGACGGCATGGCCACGGTACGGGAGACGCTGCAGCGCAGCACGGCCCTGAGGCTCGGCGACGCCGACAGGTAGGGGGCTAAACCCTTGGCAATCCAGGCACTCAAGCCCTGGATGTAAATTTCTCCAGAGTGTTAGAAAAGATGAAAGTTTGACAAGATTCACAGATATGTATGCTTGATAGAAAGATCTCTAAATGTAGAACCTGAGAACGGAATAGAGATGGAAGCAAGTTTTGATATAGAAGAACAATAGGTGTCTAAATTGACAGTTGCTGGACAACTAAGAAAGCAAAGGCTAAGTCGAGTTGGAAGGAGGTTTTATGCCTAGAGCAAAGGATATGTTGACCACAAACAAAAAAGATGCTTTTACCAAGCAGAAATAGGTCTTAGGAAAAGCAGAAAGATACCATAGGCAAACAGATATGCTGATGTGGCAAGCAGAAAAAAGGTCTAAGAATTTTCTACTGCAAGAAAACTGAAAAACGACTTTAAGCTTAAACTGTAACATACTAACTCATGTGATTGGATAGTATTGACCATAATATGGTAATGATGTGGTTATGATAGACTATAGGTAATAGCAGAGGTGTTATATATGATACTGATTGGTTGTTATGTATTAAGATGCTCAGCAAAGAAAAATATATAATGTATTGTAACCAGAACTAACGCGTCTTCAGGCTTGTCTATAGCTGGAGCTGACAGCTGTAGGCGTGGCTCTGTCACCCACATTCCTTGACTGCTGTGTACAGAATGCTGTAAACAGCATTTTGTACATGTACAAAATGCTGTAAACATTTGTTTACAACCATTTTGTACATGTACAAATGTACATGTACATTTTGTACATGTACAAAATGCTTGTAAACAATGTACAAAATGCTGTAAACAGCATTTTGAAGAGCAGCCTGCAGTCAAGCATCTCTCATCTCAGGCTCTTACACCAGAGTATTTTAGGTTTTGTGTTCATGGAAGTGTCGGGAGAAATGCTGGTTTTGTGTCTCCTGAGTGCTTTGCTGGAATCTCCCCAGTGTTTTCGTGGGTGGAAGGCAGCACAAGAAAGTGTTGAACTCCTGCTTTAGTAGTGTTTGAAATAGAAAGGACCAAGTTCTCTTCTCATGTCCGTTGATTCTCCTCCAATTTCAGTGATTCAATGTGAAGAGTCCAGGCCAAATGTCAAGAATTACTGGACTGGAAATCCATAATTCATGGAAGTGCAGTCACAAAGGAATCCAGTGAAATATGCTATTAATGTTGATATAAATGGGTTAAATACTGTTGCTTTTAATGAGATCAGCACATGGCTGCTTCTTTCCCTTCCAAAGCCTGATGAGTGTTACTGCTGATGCAGTAAGTGACCCATATCCTTTTTCTTCCATGAGGGGCCTCTAAGTATAAAAAATTACTTTTGAGGTGCGCGTTCAAACCAATTTTTGAATTAAGGGTTTTTTTTCTTTTTGCTCTCTATAAGTCATTCCCAGGACATGACTGAGCTTGATATTACTGATACTTTATTCATTGTGATGCATATATTACTAAGGAAACACAAGTGATGGAGAATCTAGCCTTGTTTTCTAAGCAAACTAAATCTAAATCTGCCAAGATTTAGAACTAAATCTGCTTTGGCATCCTTGTGATATTAGCAAAGAGCAGGATGTCAAATGTAAACAAAAGAACTAAAACCTCTCAGAGGTTTTTAGAGAGAATCCCAGAGGTTTCAGAGAACCCAGCTCAGTTTGAATTACAGATCAACATAAGCTTGCTGGTTGTAAAATATGCCTGGATTTTTCCAGGAGCTTATATCTCTTTCTGAAATTTGCAGCTTGAAACCCAACCAGCACTCACTGCTGGTCCTGTGGGTGATGGTGTTGCCACCTTGTGATGCAGCTGGAGACGAATCAAGTGTCATCCTCTTCTGCTGCTGTGGCTTCTGAACCAATATTGCCACAGTAGCAAAAGCATCTGTTTAAAATTCAGCATTTTTCTAAGATTAAGTACATTGTTGTTTAAGTAACAGCTTTTCTGGAGAGCCAGTGATAGATTCCTGTCGTTGGTTCCTTCCTCCATCCAATATTTTCTGTGGTTGCAATGCTTCTTGTTTGCTCAACTCCTTTTCTGAAGACGCCATATATCAGGCACCAATTAGGAACATTTGACAAGAGGGATTATTTGTGTGTTTAAATGTATTACACCTAGAATGGGGCTGTGATCCACTAAAATGCAATCCCTAGGTTGTCATTTCTTTCAGCTTCAAAAACCATCCGTTCAGTTCACTTGGAGGGGAACAGACTTTACACACAATAAAGACTCTGCAAGCCAGAAAAATTACCCTTGGTCCCAGAGCTGGTGATACTATGATGTGTTGCTTTGATTTAGTCTTTTCTATTTAGAATATAATACCTTATGCAGAGATGAGGGGTTTCTGACAGTAGGGCAGTGATTTAAAAATAGCTTCTCTTTGCTTGCTGGGTGACCATGATGTGCAGTTCAAACAAAAAAATTAATCTTAGTTCGAGGTATTTTCTGGGGTGAAAATGGGCATAAGGAAAAGGACTTGGATAAAACTATGCAGTATCTAATTGTTTTCTTCATTCTGTGAGGCAGTGAGCAAGGCTGCTGAGTTGCTTTATTGGTACATGCAGAAAACATATTAAGATTCTATTGAACTTGTTCAAAGCAGATGTTAATTGAATGTGTGGGAGAACAAGTGTGAAAGACTGTGAACCTGTGATCATGAGGTTAATCATTAAAAAGTTATCAGAGAAATTTTTGCAATATGCTAGCTACTTTAGTTTCTTATGCTATTAGTTGTAGAAGTTCAGTTATGAGGCTTTTACTCATTGGCTCTGGTAAGATAAAGCACAGACCTTACATTTTCCCCTGCAGCAGGGAAATCCTAACAAGGGCATTGAATTTAATACTTGATTGCAAGGTTAATGGAATCATTGCATAAGACAGCTGAGCTTACTTTCTGACATCAAGATAATTTCAGTTTGCCTAGAACAAAGGCATTTTAAATCAAAAAAGGCATTAAAATAGCTTTTTATTTAGTTTGTGATTGCTTTTTAATTTAGTATGGGATATTTTTTTTCAAGGATGGAAATAAATATCCTGTTGTTTTGTCTGTTCTGTATATATGGACATGGTGTATACCATCTGGTTATTTAGGTGGATTTCACATTGTCAGACACAGCTGCTCCATCTGAGACTAAATCTGGCCCTTGCCTTCATATATATAATTTGCATTTGTAATATGTGTAGGTAAATTAGATCTGAATTAATCTATCTGTAGTTGCTTACCTGTGTAAGCTGTTATTTAGAGGAGGTAATTCAGATCTGATTTGTCACAAATTTGTGGCTGGGACAGGAGACTCTGAATGTGAGCTTGTCAAGAGTAACTTTAATGCTATTAGGGAAGTGTCTATATGATGTTTTAAAAATCATCAGTGATGAAGTGCTTAAAAACCTGCTGCTAAGCACGATTAACTTCGACTGTTTCCCTTTTACAGTTCTATTTGAGGTTGCATGCATTACCTGGCCTTGCATAAAGGCATAGAAGGGTCTTCCCAGCTCCTGATTGTAATGACTTGTCAAGAGTGGATTGTGTTGTCTTGGTGCTTCCAGCAGCTACAGCATTGATGGACTGTAGGTAAAACAGTAAAAACAGTGCTGAGCTGGCTCTTCAAGAGTGTGTCTGTATCCTGATCACATCTGATGCATACAGCTTGGTTAAAAACAAGTCCACATTCAGATTAACTCTTGGGCAGATTTGTGACTGAAGCTGCTTCCTGGCAGTCAGCATTTTAGAAGTATTTCCTGCTTTTGGAAAGATCTTTGAATAATCCCAGGGGAGACTGTGGACCCTGGACAGGAGATGGACAGGAAAGAAGAATTGAAGTGGAAGTGAAGCAGAAACCAAGCAGAAAGCCAGAGGACATTCCATGCAGAGCACACATACTTTGCTATTAATAAGAATGTCATTAAGTGCAGTACAAATGATAAAAATGATGGTTTTCAAAAGTAGCTGAAGAGTAGTATTTTGCTGCTATTTTGCATTTTATAAAAGCAGATTAAAGTTATTTATATATGTTGGTATTTATATATGTTGGTATAGTAGACAGTATTTCACATTTGTGGAGTAAACCCCTTTGTCTGGTGGATGTTTAAATTCACTAATTGCAATTTAATTTCTTGAATCTTGCTATAGTGATGAGATTACTAAAAGATGGGCTAGTTCTTGGTGGCGGAGGGAGATTGTTGAATTGCCTTCATAACCAAGGGGATTTGGATCACACATCAGAAGGGCTGAAAAGCAAGCTGAAGCAAGTCATCAGGTTGGGGGAAATATGGACCTTTTTTGAGAAGTGGGGAGAGAAGATGTCACTGCTTTTGGGAGAAGGCAGATTGCGGAATTACAGTCATGGTGCTGATGGATATTGCTTAAGAAATTGCATCAAATTTCCTTTAAGCCGCACCAAATTTCTTCTTCTTTTTTTTTTTTTTTTTTTTTTGGCACGTGCTGATTTATTGTAGACAATGGAAATTTTATAATATAAGGAAAAGAAAATTTTTGTTAAGATATCCTCTATGTAGTTTTATGGTAGGATAAGACAGCTCAAAGTCCTGACTGTGGTTTCAGTTTTTCTTCTTAATTGAGACAGTGAAGGTGTAGCAGAACTACTCCATCACTCCCCATCACATCATTGCTGGAGTTCTACTGCTCTAGCAGTGGTACCACAATACATAAGAAAGGGGGCAAACCAGAGAAAATGGTTCTGGAATAGTTATCTATAGACACGTAGCCTGGATAGTCTTCATCTTAAATTGTTAGAACTTGACTGGGTTATATCTTAAGCTTCAGGTGGACCCAATTGCTATAATATGTAGAAAAAGATATTCCTGACTTGTAATGGCAGTGGAATTCCCATCATGTCCTTCCCCTGCTGCATCTCCCTGCCCTGCAGTGCTCTCTCAGGAGTGTTGACGTGTTTGTGGAGTTTCCCTGTAAAAGAATTGCCGGGAGATTCCTCTGGTGTTCTGTGTGAATGAGTTTGCAGAGGGAGGATGTCCCTTCGGTCAGGAGAACGAGTAACCACATCCATTGGAGTCATCTACAGACCTCAGGAGGTCTCAGCTGAGGAAGTTGCTGCCACACTATTTCCACTCTGCCTGGAAGATTACATGCCATCAGCTCACAGTTCTTTCACTTCCAGAACATCCTGGCAGTTGCACTTGCATTAAGTTGCTACAATTAAGATAACTTACAAGCTCCACTTTTTCCATTTCTTTTCCTTACTGGGACAGTGAAATAGCCCTGTATAAGGATCCTGTATACTAAATAAGCGTAATTTTCTAAAAATAACTTAAACTCTCTAATTTTTTTTAGGATAATGTAGATGAAAAGTGGTTTTTTTGCTTGCTGTGTCTCTGCTGTGAATCACTGCAGTTTGTGTATATATGCCCATCTAGAGTTGCTTAACACCAAAGTCACAGGACTGGTGAAATGATTCATGCCTAGCAGATCATCTGCCCTGTTTGACCATCTGTTTGGATTTTATCACTAAATTAGAAAAAAGTGCTACTGCTTCTAAATATGCAAATCGTACCTTGGTACCTGTAGATATCCATCTCTCTGTCTTTAGAAGATTCCACATTTATCTTGAAAACTGACTCTCAGAAGCAGGTGAAATTCACATTGCAAAGATTCTTTGAAGTTTATGGCCCTGGGATCTGCTGATTAGAATCAAAATACCATATACTTTTATTTTCCAAGGAGTCTTTTCACAAGCTGCAATCCAAAGTGGTTTTAGATTCCATAAAGTAATTGCAAAGTTAAGCAAAAAATAGTAGTTCAAAACAAAAGTATAGTAGCTGTACCAGGGGGCTGAAATGAGCATTACCAAAAGGAAGAAAAGGACATTCTACATACAAACATGCCAAGGTTAGTCAAGGGAAGCAGTGTCTTTGACAGATCTGTTTCAGTGGTCTAAAAGATGACAAACTTCTTGTAAAATTTTCTTCAGGTCCAGAAGCAAATATTTTCATTACGTTACACAAGCTTTGTGTGAACACAGTAGGCACAGTAACAATGTTTTTCCTTTTTCTTTTTACACTTTTTTTTTGAGGAGTGTACATGTGGTACACAGGACGAAGTATTCTGGGCAGTACTTCTGTAGGAATCGGTAGTGTTAATTCTGTTCAGAGAGCCATAATGGAATGGAAATAGGTTTGAAAGTTTTGTTTGTTTCTTAGGCTTGGTCTAATTTTACTCATTGCATGATGGCAGCTAAGAGTGTGATTCCAACAACCAACTTAGTGAGGTTGGAAGCTGTTGGAAGGCTAGAGAGAGTTTTGAGGAGGGGATGACTTAAAAGGAAGTAGATAATTTTTCAGCTGAGATTGTGTTTGTGTAGAAAATTCTGTCCAGGCTCCAAAATACCTCGTCATGTAGCAATAGCAGATGTATAATTGACTTGTGGGGGCTAGCTGCTGAAGCAGTTTTATGCCTGTAAGTTAACTGACTTTTTGTAAAATTAGAATTGGTTTTCCTTGGGGACAGTTTCTTCTTTGTGTAGTCATGGCCACAAAAAAGGAGGAGATTTTACTGCAGTACGGACCTCTGTGCATTCAAGAAGGCAAGAATTATCCTAGTCTTCTCTTACTCAGGTATTCAGGTATTCTCTAATACCTTGTTTAGTAGCTCCACAGGCTGACAAGGCACTGAGAGGAGTTCTTTGCCTTTTTCAAGAATTCTTCAAATGAGAACGTGCCACTTCTCAGAATTCTACCACTCAATACTAAAACCAACCAAACAAAACACCCTACAACTGCAAGCTCTTCTCTCCAAAGTAATTTGATTGGGCAATCGTCACGTTTAGTTATCACTCAAGTTCCAATCCTCTTCAGAATTGCCTGTTTTGATTAGATATAAACATATGTAAGAGATAGTCTGGACCTAGGCTTTAGGAGCTGCATTTCTTGTTGAAACCTTTCCCCTGGCGTCATGCCCCTTGCTTTTGTAGCTCTGATTCTCATTCTGCGTTCCTTTATATTTTAGGGCATATTTACATGTCTCCTGTAGCATCTAAGTAAAATGTTTAGGCCAGCAGCTGCTGTTCACTACAAAGCTAAAGGAAGGTGGGAGGTGCCCTCAAGGGAGCAACTCATGGTGACTAAGTGAGGCCTTTCTTTTTTGCCCATACAAACAGTTGTTCTTCCCTGGGAGGCTGCACTGAGCATGTGGACAGGTGAAGGGACCTTGCCTTTTCCAGAATTGCTTCTGTGTAAACAATTTTTTTGTAAACCAGTTGTTCTTCCCTGGGAGGCTGCACTGAGCATGTGGACAGGTGAAGGGACCTTGCCTTTTCCAGAATTGCTTCTGTGTAAACAATTTTTTTGTAAACCTTGCCTTTCCAGGTGCTGTTTCTGTGTAAACAGGGAAAACTACCTGATTTAAGCAGCTGAATAATTTACATCTAGGGATGGCAAAACCACGATCCTACACCACTGGAACTAGATTTTCCTGAAGAGATGCTTCCTTTCATACACCTGCACTCAAAATATATAAGTATAAAGTTGATCTCAGTGCTGATTTGGAGGCTCTTCTGAAACCCTCTATTTCTGGTTCCACTGCCAGAGATTAACACTGTCTTTTTTGTTGTATGAAGTGGCTTTCAAAGCACTTTGGACATGTGGGAAATTAAGCTTGTATTCCAAGGGTAAACTAGATTGTAGATACAAAGAGCATTTTGAACTGTATCAGGGTCTTTGTGCTTTGCATGACAAACCAAAGAATGTGAAATGCTTGCTGACACAGAGCAGCAGTTGTTTGGTTTTCCATGTCAAATGGCAAGAGAGTCAACAGAGTCTCACAGCTGAGCTACACCAGTAACCTCTGATTTTGGGATTTGGAGATTGAATAGACAAAACTAATAGCAGACAGCTGTCAGCCTCCCAAAGCAGAATCCCAGTTTGGGGCTGTTTGAAGAGCCTGGAAGCTCATTGTGGCTGTAAAGTAAATTTCTAGACTGGTGATTTTTTTTTCAAATATTGTGTTTATTACTAAATATCACATTACTGGAAAACCTAAACATTTGCCTTTTAATCTTAGTTTGTCTATCTTTGTTGTCCATAATTGTAAATGTCAATATTTTGTTTGTTTTTCCTCCTGCTATACAGCTATGTATTGTTTTGTGACAATAGTTTATTAGTATTTGCTTCCATGGTAATGGAAATATTAATGTTAATAGCCAGGATCTAAGCTTTGTTTTTAGCAGATTAATGTTTCCTGTAATGGTATTGTTTAGAAAATTATATCAGAATTCTGAGTCCAAATGGAAGATGCATGTGTTTTCCTGTATGCATGTATGTATTCTCCTTCTGAGCATTGCTGGAGTTTTCCTTTTCTCTTTCTTTCTTTCTTTCTTTCTTTCTTTCTTTCTTTCTTTCTTTCTTTCTTTCTTTCTTTCTTTCTTTCTTTCTTTCTTTCTTTCTTTCTTTCTTTCTTTCTTTCTTTTTTCTTTCTCTCTCTCTCTCTCTCTCTCTCTCTCTCTCTCTCTCTCTTTCTTCTTTCTTTCTTTCTCTCTCCTTCCTTCCTTCCTTCCTTCCTTCCTTCCTTCCTTCCTTCCTTCCTTCCTTCCTTCCTTCCTTCCTTCCTTCCTTCCTTCCTTCCTTCCTTCCTTCCTTCCTTCCTTCCTTCCTTCCTTCCTTCCTTCCTTCCTTCCTTCCTTCCT
Source organism: Motacilla alba alba (assembly GCF_015832195.1). Taxonomy (NCBI): domain Eukaryota; kingdom Metazoa; phylum Chordata; class Aves; order Passeriformes; family Motacillidae; genus Motacilla; species Motacilla alba. The sequence goes on along the minus strand of NC_052020.1, from coordinate 2,629,044 downwards.
TCCTTCCTTCCTTCCTTCCTTCCTTTCCTTCCTTCCTTCCTTCCTTCCTTCCTTCCTTCCTTCCTTCCTTCCTTCCTTCCTTCCTTCCTTCCTTCCTTCCTTCTGCCACTTCCTTCTGCCACTTCCTTCTGCCACTTCCTTCCTTCTGCCACTTCCTTCCTTCCTTCCTTCTGCCACTTCCTTACTTCCTTCTGCCACTTCCTTCCGCCACTTCCTTCTGCCACTTCCTTCCGCCACTTCCTTCTGCCACTTCCTTCCTTCCTTTGTCATTTATTCCCACTTTTGTCCCCTCCAGTGAAGAGACTTCAAACACTGCAGGTGGGGTGAAGGGTCTCCATCAGTGAGACCCCTCCAGGGAATTCAAATATCTGGATGCTTTGATCCATTGCATAGACATGGTAATGAGACTCCTAAATTGGATAGTTAACTTAAATGTGTGAAGCTGGATGGTGCTACTACACTGGTATATCCAATAAATATCCACATCTGCAGCATAGTAGAAGAAGCTCTTAGGTATCCACAACTTTGCTCATATTTGAAATTCTTTTTGCAGTATTTTGCAGTTATCTCCTTCAGCTGACCTGAATGGCAACTCCTATATTTTTAGAAGGTAATGAAGTAAGCAGGGGGTGCTTTTGGGTTTATTGATACCAAAGAAAGTAAAAGCATCCCTGACCTGGCACTTGTGGAGCCAGATGTCTTCAGATAAAATTAAGGTTCCTTCCCTGTTTCCATGGCACTTCACAAAGAGGTGCTCTCTTTTCCCTTTCTGCTACAGGCCTTATATGTCACTTATAACTGGGTTTTCAAAGAGCAGGGAATATCTCATTTCCCGTGTATGTCCACAGACAGAATTGCAGACAACAGAGTGTATGGACCATGTGGAATGCATGTCTGTGCCCAATGGAAGGAAATTCCCCCTCTGTGGAGCAGCTGTGCTGCATTTTACCAGTTGGGGAGTGGAGGGACAGGGACAAAAGACTATAACTATATATTTGCTGCCCCAGGATTCTTGGAGCTGCTGCTTATGTCACATCATTCCTTGGTGCCATGATAATTTCCTTGGTATCCAACTAGATATTCCATACTGGGGGCTCATACACTTCTTATCTGTAGATCCTGTCCTGTTTTTCTCAATTCCTCAGCTTCCTCATGACATAGGGATTTTTCAGCAGTATGATAAGGTGACTTTGTGACCTTTTTATGACAGCTATTAAGATTCACAGTGATGTTGAGACTCTGCAGAACAAGCAGTCACTTTGCTCCTGATCTTTATGCATTGAGTTCCAACATCCTGAGGCTTAAACTGCTCAGTGTTACACAGCTCCATGGGGCTTAAAAACACTCTGCTATTGTATAAACAGGCAATAAGGCTTCTACATGATGTTCTTATATTGCTTAAGTATATGCAGTTAAATGTACATTTGGCCAGGATAAATAATTACACACTCCACTGTGGACACACTTGGAGTGACATTGTGCTGCTACAGCAGTATTATGAGAAGGTGTGTAATTTTTTTTTAATCAGTCAAAGATTTTTAATATATATTCTCATTATAAATAAAACATCTAATTTTATTAAAACTGATTGCTGCAGTTTGAGGCTTATTAATTGGACATAAGTGGCATTGGAATGTATGAAACCTGTGTGCAGGGTTGGCACAGGGAGCCTCAGTAACCACCCCTTTGCTAGAGGCTGTGTTTATGTGTGTCCAGGTATAGATGGTCAATAAGTAGCCAGGGGATACATGCTGAACATTGGAAGTCTGATTAGTGCACGAGCAAAGTCCAAAGGCTGAAGTCAGCTCTTTTTAACAATATGTTATTTTTTTGTTGTTCCTTAACGTACAAAGGCTCAGATCAGCAGCTACTGTGGAGTTACCTGTGCTCTCATCAGCCCCAAGTAATATTTTAATCTTTTTAGTCTAATTTCAACTTTAAAGTTTATTTTTCCTGATTATGTTGTTAGTTTAAGTTAATTTTCAGATATATCAACTAATTCATTCGTTTTGGTTTGGGGGAAATTAGCAAACCACCTTGAGTATTCAGAAAGGTTTCATTCCCTCTTTCATGTTCATTGTCAAGGTTGATTTATTCTTGCTATGAAACTTGCAGTTAGAAATAGTCTTCATAACATGACTTAATGCCTTAAACATTTCTTTTAAACCATTCATGTTATTTGATACCATCTGATATACACATGCATAGTTTCATGTTTCGTTTGCATTTTTATGCAAAGAGTTAATTTTTGTTTTCAGGGCTATCTGAAACATAATACTGCATTTGCAGAACTGAAACTGTTTTGAATGCAGAAGGGATGAACAGAATATTATCAGGAAATGGCTGGAGATGTATTTATAGGCAACTGTGTATCTCTATGGAAAAAGATGACAGGGAAAAGGAGAAGGAAGAATCACCAACATGAGCCTACGGGAAAGAAATATGAGTATACTGTACCAGGTCAAGTTCACAGAGGTTACATTCACCCAGGAAAGCCTTAAATTCCATTTAACCTGTGTTTTGGGACTGTGTGTATCCTCTGTCTACTCCTAGGGAGAGAATTTATTCATTTCTGCTTTGAGAGAATTTCTGAAGCAAAGGATTCATGAGAGGGAGGGATCAGGTGGTAGAAAGAAATCTGCACGTACACATTTATAATGTCTTAAATGTGCATGCAAAGGAAAGACAGAAATTTTCTGAAATCAAAAGACTGATTTCAAACTGAAGTCAGTCTGTTAGTTTCATGCTCTTATTTCTGTTGAAATTCTTTGTTGGCTTCTAACTATAACCATTGAGTTGTTTCTTTGTTAATAGAGACAAAAAGCCAAAATGCCATATGGCAACAAGAAGTTGTTTGTTTTCCTTTAGGTCTAAGTGTGCTGGTGGCTTGATCACCAACACCCAGAGAGCAAAATCAGAGGTGTCCTCCACACTGTGACTTAAAAGTTTTGGTCCCTTTCTGCTTTTACTTCTGACCAATTCTTGATTTTAGTGACAGTCTGATTTCTTACACCATGTTGTATGGGCTGACTTTACATCAGCTGTAGTGAGCTAAACATGTGACTGATAAAATAATCACTTTTCTGTGAGTCATACCATATGTTTCCCTCTCTCCAGCACAATTCTGGTCATACTTTTCTGTGAATTATTTTACTTTTCCTGCATCATCCTCTCTATGCCACCAGTTTGCTTTCCCTTGCAGCCATCCGTCTCTTTCCAAACAAGGCCTTGTGCTGTTGGATGGGCTTTCATAACATCTATCCCTATCCTCAGCAAATTACTGCAGCCCAGCTTTGCCCATGAAATGTGTTTGAATCTTTAAGTTGCTCCCCACTTTGGGTACATTCTTCTCTTATTTATTGACATCGGGCTCTGATTTCACCTCCTGATTTTAACACCCTTAAAATGAGGGGTTTGCAATACATTGTGATGTGGTTGACTTTATTTCGGCATTGTGTATGTTATCAAATCATTTAGGAACAAGGCATTATTTTAGAAATTAAAAAATGAGAGCCAAAGGTAATTTATGACTTGGCTAAACAAGACTGGGTGAGATCATGGGAGGAGAATTAAACTTTCTTTGGACATTTTCAGGAACAGTAGTGAACTGTAGGTATAACTTTAGTAAAATGGATTCAAGGCAGACAATAAGAGCAGGGTGATTAGAAGAAAAGCCTCTGTGGACTTCTATAAACTAATCTCTGAGAACTCTGTTCCTTGTTTCTTTAAAAATCTATTTGAACCAAGCACAGTCACACATTAGAGGGAAAGTGGAGGGAATAACCAAGAAGGGGTTTTCCAGATGAGTCTTTGTTTATTTCTTTATTAATCTCAAATGCAAGGAGTTTCTTCAGTTTCTTAGGTTTGCCTGTTAAAATGCTAAATATGAGTGTGTGCATTAATCTAATTAGTAATCTGTTTTTTTTACTGGGGGGCAAGGCAGGATACACCTACTGACTTTTGTCCTTTCATCCTGTCTTCCCTTGTGCGGTTCAGTTCATTGAAGTCTCTAACAAATATATCCAATGACCACTCCTTAATTCTAGAGGAATTCACTGAAACAGGGCTGTGTTTGTCAGACCTAGTTTAGGTCTCTGATAGCAAAGTGAGCCACCATTTCACAGCTCAGCCGTAACGAGATGGTCGCACTCTGCCAATGTTGAAATAGGACAGAGAAACAAGAGGCTGGTTTAGAATTATTTCATTATTGTACATGGATAAAACAGAAAATAAGGGCTTGGGTTTTGTTCTTGTTTTTTTCCTTACAGAGCAGTGATGCAATGATTTAGGTCACAATGTACAAAGTTTAGTTGAGGTCACTTCTGTGCCTGACTGGAGCAAGGATCTCTGTTTTGGCTTCCTGTGTTAGGGTTGTTTCTGTAAGAATATTTCTCACTGTCTCTCCTGCCAAATTATTTGCTGGAAATAATATCAACATAAGATACTGAAAGGTGTTGATTGGACTCTTGACTATTGTGGAGCTATCAGAACAGGAAGTGGGATGGAAAGAATTCAGATTGAAGTCCTTGAACTCCCACACCTCCCCCAGCTAATTTAACTATGAAAATTAACAGGAGTCCAAGGGAGTTGTCTTAGTGTTGTGAAGTCACATTTTTTTCATAAACCAACAGGATATTTAATGAAAAAATTCCAAATTTCTCTAAAGCAAAGATGTTTGCTCTAGCAGTAGCAGAGCTGGCAGTTGGAGAGTTTTAGCTAAAGGCTTGACGAACTAGAGATAGTGTGACAGTGCCTTAAAGCCTCTTCTTAACAAAATAAATTTCTGACAGGATTCCAGTCACTTCTGGACATTTCTGATCACTTCTCAGCTGCGATTGTGCCACCACTGTGGTGTAAAGGTGTCTCTGATCAAGACAGACTGAGAGAGTTGTGGTTTTTCAGCCTGGAGAAAAGGAGGCTCCAGGGAGAACTGAGAGTCCCCTCAGTGCCTAACGGGGCAACAGGAGAGGGACTTAGAAGGGCCTGGAGTGTCAGGACAAGGGGGAATGGCTTCACACTGACAGAGTGGGTTTAGAAGGGATATTTGGTAGAAATTCTTTACTGTGAAGGTGGTGAGGCCCTGGCGCAGGCTGTGAATGTTCATCCCTGAAAGTGTTCAAGGCCAGGCTGGATGGAGCCCTAAGCAACCTGGCCTACTGGAAGGTGGCCCTGCCCATGGCAGTGGTGTTTTGAACAAGATGATCTTTAAGGGCCCTTTGAACCCAAAGTGTTGTATGATCCTGTGCTGGTTCCCTGAGTTACAGCCATTTATCACTGTAGAGCAGTGAACCACCACCTCCAGCAGGCCCAACATTCAGCTCCAGACTTTCCATCAAAATTGGTTTTCACTTTACCTTTTCTTTTTTCCAGTTACTCTTCACATTTTTGGCCTCCCTTCAGGCCTTACCTTCTCTGTTCTCCAGGGCCCTCCAGAACCAAATAAGTATTTTGTATTGCAGGACAAGTTTTCTCAGGGAAGACCAGTACAACTCAATGGGAAAATCATGTCTTATTTTCTAATGATTCTCGGGAATTGTTCTGTTTTTAACCAAGACCAAAGTTAATCCTTAGGTTGGCATGCAGCTTGGAAAATTTCAGGCCAAACATCTCCGTTTTGGCAAAGTGATAAATAATTGAACTCATTCCTCCTGCTAATTAGTTCATTTCTGTAACACAGCCATCTCTGAAGCAGTGGGTGTAGCCTCTGAGAGAACAAACATATGCTGTGAAGCCCAGCCGGGCTGGGGAAGGGATTACTGGGCCAGGAACAGTTTGCAAGTTTTTGCTCTCACAGAAATGCTAGGAAATGTTAAGGAGTCTTGCAGAGACCCTGTGACTTCAGTGGGGTAGGGAGTGGAGCAGGGAAGCAGTGCCAGCAGCAGTGACCTAGAGCTTGCAGCAGGCATGGCTGATGAAATGATCAGGCAAGCAGGCCTTGCTCAGCTGCTGAAAAATAGTAAAATTGTGTTTTCCTGTTATATTTCATGGCTGGGACGATTAAAAAGTTAAATTCTTCTGAAGTGGGATAGGAGGAGTAGGCATGATATTGGGAAAGGTTTATGACTTTGCACAGTTGAGCTTTTGTTTTCTCACACTTTATTCCTTAAAAAAAAAAAAAGAAAAAAGGGATAGAGAAAGAAGCCTAGGTTCTGCTTTAAACTTGTTATCATTTCGGAATTAGATAATGTGAGTGAAGGGGTCGTTTGGGCAGCGGTTGGGCCGCTGGGGCAGGAGGGGAGCGCCGCTCCGCGGAGCTTTGAACTGCATCAGATGCTCGAGGGCAATTCAGCACACAAGACTTCCACCCCTAAAGAAAGGCACAGGAGGGAGACTCCCTGTTTGCTGTGCTGGTAATCAGCAGGAGGAGAGAAGAATATGTAGACGAACAAAGAAAAGATGGTGCCGTTTCAATGGAGGAAGTCAGACCCCAGCAGGATGCCTGCTCGAGTTGCATCTCAGTAAATAATAAGTGCTTGTTATGCTAATAGTCACTATTTCCAATGACATGATTTGCTTACAGATCATATGCATGTTAATTGCGCTGTGCACATAGCCAGTAATGCACGTCTTAGGTCTTGTCTTCAGCATTTTCATGTGTAAAATGATGCAGCGTGGAAATGAATATTGCAATGTTTTCACGTGCAAATAAATAGCTGATAGAATAAAGAGCCAGACAGGCCTGAGATAAGCAGGAATACCGGGGGCAATTGTAGCAGAAGCCCAGGATTAGTGTCACTTCTGGCTCTGATAACATCTGTCCTTGCACCTGATTGTAAAGAAAATAAAATGAATCAAAAGGTTGCCTGATAATGCCATGAGGCATGATAATAATTAACCCCTTGTTGGTTAATTACTAGGTGCATGCTTGTGAACATTGCTGCACTTTTTACTAGAGCACAGAATTTAGTAGTTTTATTCTGGGGGGGGGGGGGGGGGGGGTCGGGTCAAACAGGTACGACCTGGCTCTTTAGAGAGGTGGGATAATGTGGGCAAAGTTACTCCTTGGAAAAAATGCTTATCAGGTTATATAGCATTCCAGACTAAATATTTAACATTGTTCATAAGATACATGAAAGAAATACTTACCTGTTAGGAAACTGTAACAATATAATATAAAAGTTCATTACCCGGTTAATTTGTTAATTTTTCAGGTATCAGATAATGATGTCAGCCATCAGATAATTTGGGCCCTACAAGGCCCAGGCATTTGGAATTAGTTCCGTTTCAAAAGAAAACAGCTCTGTTTTCTGTTGCATGCAGTAGCTCGACATGTCAACATTCAGTTATTACTGCCATCAGTTTTCCCCTGTCCTATTGCAATCTATACATGTGTATCTTCTGATCAGTAAGTGCAAGAGGTTTCATTGTTATGTTTATGTTTGTAAGAGGAGTGTTTTCTCTGTATGTAAGTCATTTTTGAGCAATGTCCAAAATTCTGTATTTCATTAAGAATCTACTGTGAATTTGGAAATGGCAAGGTAGTCTATTTGATGGACAGAAACAATAAAAATTTTTTTAAAAATCACATTAAAAAGCTCATCCAAAAGAGTGGAAATACTTTGCAAAGTAACCTGAGAAGGAGTGATGCTTTTTGGCTCAGTTACAGTCTTTGGAACATCCTAGTGTTGGATGGGTGGAGTAGATGCTTTTGTTTTATTAGAAAAAACACAAATGGACTCTCAAAACTAAAGAAAAATATTTTTTGGTTGAAGTTCAGAGTTTGTGTCTTTGTTCTTTGTAGATTATGCAGTTGAAGTGTTTATATGGTTTGAATGTTTATAGATTCAATGAAACAGAGGATTTGCAAGCACTACAATGATGCTAGCCTGATGTAGTAGTGGTATTTTCATTAGAATAAATGAGTTTACTTTTCTGATGGGATGTGCAAGCTTAAAAACATCCACAGCAACAATAAACAACTGTAAATTCAGAGACAGCTCTAATTAGGGGAAGGCTGAAGCAATTAAGATGGGTAAACTCTATTGATCATAAGTGAACAAGATACATACAGATGACAGCAGTGGTTTTACAGTGGGTGCCCTGACATGATTAATGACTGCTATTGATTTAACAGTAATGATTTTAGTATTTTATTAGGGGAGTGTGGGTAGGAAGGTTAAATCAAGTTTTATAGGGCTTCTCAAAACCACACTACAACCACTTGGAGAGCTGCTTGTTCTGTCAAAAATATCTAATTCTGTTCTATCACACTTGGCATATCCTTCTTGGGCCTGAATGCATCCTCTGACGCAGAGCCCTGTACCTGATGGCCAAGGCAGAGCCTTTAATTCAAAATTTCTCTCTTTCTGAGCTGTTCTCTACCTCGCGGCTCCTAGATGATGATTTGTATAGCTTCTTTCATATCTGTTTCTGTTCTCCACTCTATTGCTTGTTTACACAGACGTGATGTTAGAAAGCTCAGAAAACAAACTGTAAATGAAATATGGACATCTGTCATAGATTCACCTGAAAGCATTTTTTTTCAGAGTCCTGAGAAAAAGAATTCATGCCAGCTGCTCAATGTTTATAATTCCATTTGGTAGGGATCGAACTTAAAATCTTAATGGTTGCAGGAGACAGTGAAGTGTTAGAACATTGTAGCACTTCCTGTTACTCTATTCAGCAGTCTAGATTGGAAGAATTTTTTTTTCCTTAGTGAGTGGCATGTTTGTTAAAATCATGCTTGGCAGTGTTATGTTCTTTGGAAAGAGCACTGATTTTCATAGTTTGGAGAAGGAGATGAAGAAAACTGTTTTTAAAACAACGGTAATGATACATCATTCTTGTGTTTCACCACATTAACTGCACTTTAAGATCAGATTTTTGTCCATTTTATATCAACTGTTCTTACTAATGGGCTATTTGCCTTATATAATTTTAGTTGGGTTTATTTGTTATATTTGGAAATATTAGCATAGAAATCATAGATGCAAAAGCAAATACAAATAAATATAGTTTATAAACTATATACACAAATAAATGTGTATATAGTTAATATATTGATATTATTTCTCACTCAAGAGTTTGAGAGTTGGTAATGTGTTTAAATATAGAATCATTTTGGATCATCCAGGTATAAGCCCTGGATTCAGCATTCATTTGGAATTCCTCTCAGATAAGAATATGCAAGCTAAATTGCTGTTCAGCATCCCCCATTTTTATTGGATTTTCTCCAGTTCCCTGCCTTTTTTTCTTTTTAGAAAGTGGCCATTTGTGTTTTTCACTCTGATGTGCTTATTCATTTGAAGTGGGCATAGTGAAAAGTGCCTCACAACTGTGTCAACACAAGTGCTCTGTGGAGGCTACTGACATTTTTTTAAACAATCTTTGAAGTACATGTTAAAATGTTATAAAGCTATTTTTAATCATACATCTCACACACACACAAATAGTCTTTTCTTCTCCACCAGGCATGCATCTCACCTTGTTGGAGGAATCTGGGGCATTCCTTAATGGTTGCTCAGTGGAAAGCAGCTCCTTGGAGGAGTATGCTAAGTCTATCTCATACTATGCAATGATTATTAATATACCCTCTATTTGAGTTTTCTGGTCAAATTCACAGTCTCCTGGGGGTCAGAATCCCCTTTCCTCTGCATTACAATACATGCCCATGCAGTAGCTCACTGATGGTTCCTTCTTACTTTCTTCTCTGTGATACCATCTGAGTGATTTAAACAAAACCCCAAAGTATACTACACTTCATGTGTTCACTTATAAAAATAAATAAATCCCCACAGCACCACCATAATATAATTATCTGTTCTCAGGAAAGCCTGAGGCAACAGAGGGTTCTTCCCATTGAGATTTAAGGATGTGAGGAATGTTTCAGAGCACATATCCCTGGTCAGTCTGCAAACTCAGTGCCTCTGAAGAATAAGAGGAATTAAAAATGAAGCTTCATTTTCCAGTCCTACTTTTCCTGTCTTCCAAGCTCCCTTTGGAACCTCACTTAAAACGCACATGGTTGTAGCAGCTTGGGTTTATTTTCTACTATACCGCCTCCTGAGAGTTTATGTTGCTGCCAGTGTTCCTCTGATTTTAGGTAAAAATACGTTCCTAGGATTAGCAATTACACACGAGTTCAGTAAGTTGGGGCTTCTTAGTAGTTTTTGATTTTTTAAAAATTTAATTTAATGCAAAGGTCATTTGTTTAGGTAGTTACATAGAGTTTTAGCCCTGTAGTATCATGTGTAAGAGTTGTAATGGTGCAGCAGTGCTGCTGTAGTCCTGCTTTTATTTTCTCATGCAGATACTCAATCAATGAAATACTCTAAAAAGGTGTATTTTTTGTTCCATGTGCTCTACTTCAAAGGATAGAAGGTGTTCGAAAGCATGTTTGAGTCTGTTCAGAATATGTTTTGGTGTTACAAATGTCAGGGGTTTTTTTATTTAAATAATCTTAATGTCCTTTTGGAGGAAATAAATGAAAAACAATTCTTAAAAAATTGCTGTTGAGATTAAGACATTGGTTTACCCAGTGGTAATGGAGTCTCTTCCAGGCAAGATGTGGCAGATGCCTCATGCCACACATTATCTAGCAGGTTCCAAAGACTGAAGTGGGATGTCTTTACAGCCTATGCTGCTTGTGTTATTTTTGTAATCATTCCAGTTATCAAATGCAGACATTTTATAAGGTTCTAACTGACAAATATCAGCTACTGAAGAACAAAAATAAAAAGGATTTGATGTATTGCAATAAACCCACAATTTTCAGGCATTTTGGTGCTCTCCAAGGGAGTATTTGAAATGTAACAAGATTTGAGCTACCTTAACCTAGAATGCAAACCTATAATTGTGGGTTTAGGCCTTCACAAATGAAATGGAATGAGGCATTTCTTTGATAAGTTTTTCTTTTGCTGCAAGCAGATTTAGTTCACTTCTGACCAGGATCACAGTTGTGCCTGAGGTTAATGGGAATAGCACACAGGTGTGGGGGAAGGAACAAGGGATTGAAGGTGCAGTGATTTTATGACACTGAGTATTAGGACACTTTGCAGCCTTTTTCTAAGCAGCTATTCTTTAGGTAAATCAATACTGTGGGGTCTCTTTACTTCTCCCCAACTTTAACTACCATAAAAGAACTTCATATAAAGCTGTTCACAGCTTATCTCACCCCATTGCTATGTGAAACTTCTAACACAAACACTTTTGTACACTGCAGCCATAACACATTAATCTTTTGAACTTCCTGACCCATAAAACTGTGATTATTACTCCATGTAAAATTCATCTGGAAATATCACTCTGTATTTAGCGTTATGGGTATTACATTGCAAAATCCCTCCTTTGCAGTGGAAGGACTGCCAGGGAAGGGAAGGCCAATGAAGCTGTAGATGGATGTTAGTATAGTGCTGTACCTTAATATTGTGAATATGGTTTTATTTGGAGCTGATGAGCTGGTGATTCAACAGATGCAGTGTCCTGGTTCGTTGGGGTTTTTTTCCTAGATTACAATTTCAAATTTTTTTATTTTCTTTAAATTCGAGTGTTTCTGGCTATTCTTACTTGCCACTAGCAGTGGGTCAGTCACTAATTTCCTATACAACTGCATGGGCAGATAATTGAGAAAAGTCACTTGTGACAGGAAGGGTGTTAGGGATTAAAAGAAAGCTTTACTGTTGCAGTTGTGATTCTTTTAAGTACCTGTCATATCTGAGTGTTATGTCTGCTCACTATTCAGCAATTAAAATAAAGAATGAGAAGCAGTTTGCAGGATTCTTTGGTAAAGGGTAGCGGTTAAAATGCACCAGAGGCAAAAAAGAAGAAGTAGCAGTCCATGAGAATCTTTTCCTCTCTCTTTATGGATAATACATGGCTAGCTTTTAAAAAAGCCATGTGATTCTTGTCTAATCTTCAGCAAAGATAGTGACATCAGCAGCTTTGCATTTGTACATCACAAAGGGGGTGAGTTGGCTGCACTTTAAAGTGCAGATGAACCAAAAAGCACAAGAGTCATGTTTCTACCTTTTTTTTAATCATCAGACTAACATAATACAGGTAGTCATCCGGCTGAAAAAAAATCTAAAAATTTTTAAAAGTAAGTGAACAGGCCTGTTTAATTTTGAACCACAAATGTTTGTGTTAAATGATGCTTTTCCCAAGCCACTTTTATTATTAGCATTGTTCAAAATTGCAAGTTGTCACATCCACCAGCCTCTAAATTACTGGTCCTCTGTGTTGCCATAGTTACACAGTAGCCACTAAAATACAGGCTTCAGTGTAAAAAGGCAGGCTCAGACTGCAACTCATTTATTTGAAGGTTTTGGCAGCGGAATATCTCCACAAAGTCTTTGTTTTATAACCTTTGAATTCTTGCATTTTAACTCTTTCAACTAATGCTACAATAAAAGGTATGTTTTATTGAAGATAAGGGTACTCATCCTGCGTTAATAAATATATAATGGTGTAGTTGACTTCTCACTTCCTACTTTTTCTTTTTTGGTTTTGGGCTGAATGATCCACGATTTTCTTGAGCTGAGGCTAAGACAACAGCATCATGTCCAGTCCATTTTCTCCATCCTAAAGGCTTCCCACCTCCTTTCCAGAACAGGGTCCCTTGCTGGTGATCTCACTGGCGACAGAAATGTATCCTGGCACTACTCAGCTGGTGTGATTTCCCATATTAGAAAAAAAAAAATCCCACGTGTTCATCAGAATGGAGAGGTCTTGGTAAAATCCTGTCTGAAAATATTTATATTAGACTAAAATAAGGATTTTGAATGTTAACCACCAGATTTCTTTATCAACCTTATATTTCTAAATAGCCATCTCTATTCTATTTGAAATAAGGGGAAGTAATAAGCCCGGCCCACCCCCCACCCCCCTCCCCCGCTCTACAGTGCTAAATACAGAAGAGTCAGATTAATATTACATATCTTGTCTCAGTTTCTTAAGTTCTTAGCTGGAGATACCAGTGGATAAATTGCTACTTTCTTTAGCATTCCTATTGAAAATGTTTTTCTATACCACCACTCCCATCGCAAAAACAAAACAAAACAAAACAAAAATTACCAGTATTCAAAATATTTTGTAGTAAAGCATTTTAGGTATGTCCCCTGCTACATTCACATAAAACAATACTTGCTTCAGCAGTCACATTGTTGAACCCCTCTATAGAAGCAGAGTGGGGAAAAATGCTTCTAGAGGTTGTAGTCTTTCAGCTGAGATCAAACAGTGCCGTTTCGTACCTCCAAGTCCGGGGCTGCTGACATGAGCTTTTACTTGGTGGGATACGGTACCTGATCTGGAGGCACCAGTCTGCCTGGTTACTGCCATCAGGTTACAGCTTTCACAGATGACCTAGTCCCAGCACAAAGTCTTGACCTCTCACTTTTTCAGCACTTCAGAGGTTAATTTTGTTGAGGGATCAGATTTCTTTCCAAGGGAAGTTTATGATGATCACCTTCTAGCTGGATTTCACTTTCCAGTGACTCTCAGAGCTGCTGACTCTGTGTGGAGGTCTCTATTGGAAAACAGCCTTGCCTCCAACATTTTTTTCCAAGTCTCTTCCTAGATAGTCAAGTTACAGGCTGGTTTGTTTAAGGGGGGAGACATTGGATGGTAGCCTAATGAAGGTATCAACCTGCAAAATAAATCTGAGCCCCTTTTCTGGAATTCTTCATGGGCAACAAGGTGGAGAAGTGCTTTGGCTGGGGAATATTGCAAGGTAAGAGATTTTCTGCACTTTTGAAAACACAGGAGTGTGTTGTGTTACACCTTTGAATAAGGAGGTTTAGCTTTGCAAATACTGGTGGCAGTAGAAACACATTAGACGAGAGAGAAATCTGAGCAGATTTCTCCCTGCACTATTTCTTTTCCATCTCTGTATGCTGCATGAAATCAATCTACATTTTTAATAGATTGCAAATATTTGAAAAACATGGTAGAAAATTTCCTATGTGAGGACTGACAGCTATTGCTGTGTATGCTTTTTCTGCCTTAATTTTGTGATTCTGTGAGGTTTATTGTTATTCAAAGGTTGCAATCTAGCCGGCTATCTTTTCACTAGTGTTGCAGGCTTTTAGACTCAGAAAACTATGGGGCTTTGTTATATTTTAGCACTGTAAGTCTGGTTTCTGTGCAAAGGAGGAGCCTCTGTGAAAATGAGCTCACCCTGCTAGGAAACAAAGGCGTGTGTGAGTCTGTTTCAGGCCAGATCCCATCCCAGAGTGCACTTGCTTTTTAGTACATAATATCCAGTTCTTATTCTCACTCCTGTGAAAATTTCTGGTGGCTTCCTGATCTGTCTGAGTAAGGTTGTAAGATCCCTTTCCTTTTTGTAGTTCCTTCCAAATAAGCCTAATTTTAAAGGCTCACATGAACCAGGAGTTACTATCTAGAATGATGCAGTTCTGCTAGGACAAAAAACTGCTTTCAAGGTTGTTAGTAGCTGACATTTTCCCATCAGCAAAGAATAAAACATTTTACTTGATTATATGTCTGTTTGTTCTGTAAATCACTGATGGGATAACAGCTGTTGGTTTTCATTGATTTGGCTTCCTGAGTGATAGTGCTGTGCCCTGTGATCAAATTAACACATTTTTATTGCCAAGTTCAACTTTTATTTTAAGGCGTATTTCAGCAGGCTGTCATGCATTCAAAAGACAATTTCTGTTGTTTTTCTCCTTTATTCCCGATGGGACAACCGTGTGCATGATCTTTGTCTGCATGTGCTCAGCTACAGCTGATGCTGCTGTGCGACAGGAGCAGTTCTCATGTGTGAAATCAGTTGTGCTGTGCACAGGTTTTGGCCTTGATCAATTTATGTAGAAGCTTTGCAGTGTCTTCTGGGTAGGAAAAAGCAGAATTACTTTGAGTTTTCGTGCATGTATGTCTTCAGTTTGTGCCTGTGTGTTTCTTGCTTGGGGTTACAGTCTGCAGACCGGAAAGATTTGGTGTCAGTGGGGGAGTTACAGTGTTAGGATGGATTAGAAGAAGACAGGAAGAAAAGGAGCCATATTCTACCTGCCAGCTGCAGCTTTGGCTCTGGGGTGTTCAGTATCCACCTCTTCCGGGCTGAGGATGTCCAGTGGTCCCACCTGGCGACTTGTTCTTGGGCTGTGGATGGCTGAGAGACCCTGATCAGGAGGCAGATGGCCACAGGGCAGGTGGGCCCAGTCCCTTGAGTCTTTCAAAAGCACACTCAGCAGCCGGGAATTTAAATGCATCTTGCATGGCTTTGTTTCCATACTGCCCTTCATTCCTTTCCTTCTATATTTTTGTTACATCATTCCTGTAAGAATAATTTAGCTAATCTATTCTTTTTCTTCTCGGTGTTTAACCCTGTTTTTATTATGTTTTGGAGCCTCACCACCAGTAACTGCTGGTGAGCTGCTGTGCTCTCACCAGCTCAGCTCAGTGTTGGAGGAGGTTGAGGTAGGTCACTGTGTTCAGTGGATGCTTCCCCCTTTTTTAAGTCTTAAATTGTGTTTTTGTCCGAGGAAGTGATGTGATCCAGATCCAGCGTTTGGGGGAGAAGTAAGTAAGTAGTAAGAAAAAAGTACTGGTCAGTAAGGCAGGGTAAGAAACCTGCACAATCAAGTCGTTGGTTTTCACAGTTCTCTATCCCCTGGGCAGGCCACCTTCTCTGCCTGCCTGGAGTGAGGTGTTTGGGCTGGGACCTTGCTGAGAGGGAGCTGGAGGCATGTTGCAGTGATGACCTACACCTAGATCTTTACCACGGGCCTCTTCCCCATTCCCTCATCCCCTCATCCTGGGGGGACTGCAGGGAGCTGGGGCAGTCAGTCCCTGAATCCACAGTGGTCTGGGCTTGACCTCTGGATTTGTTCAGTCCATTGCTGTCACGTGGACACTTTACAGGCATTTCTTTTCTGGAAGGCACCCAAGGCTTTGTACGTAAACAAGGATTTCTGACTTTGATTAGAAGACTTTTCTCAGCACTTCTTACTGTCATGGAAACAAAGGCAGAACAAACAAAGCACGTTTTTTTAACATGATGACTGATATTTAACACTGGCCTTATTGTGATATGAAGACCCTGATTTTGTTTCCAGCTTTCTCTGGAGTCATCGTAGTGACACAGACATGACCAGGGATGAGCATCACTCCCATGGCTTCCAAAGCAGGGAGGTGAGAGCAGCTGGCCAAGGGGTGCTCTTGCACCCAGTGTAGAGCTGGTCTGTAAACAGCTGTATAAACACAGTAAGTCTTCAGACAGAATAGAAGCTGGGAAAATATTGTTTATAGGTTGATAATGCAAGAAAAAGAGGCTGGCAGCTGGTTGTAGTTTTGTACACTGAATTTTGCAGACTTAGCTGGGAGTTCCTCCAGCACCTGGGTCACATGCTTTTCTCCCCTTCCCCGAGGCTGTGGAGGTACCAGAGGAACCCATTGTGAGCAATGGCCAAAAAAACAAGTTCTACCAGTCAGGCATTTTGCAACTGAATACAGTTGTGCTGGCTGGTGACCCCCCTGGGCTGAAGGGGCATGGAGCAAAGGTGTAGGTGAAGAAGGGTCCTTTGGAATTTCAGCTTCAGAGCAGGATGTGATGAGTTTTGGTGGAAAGTCAAATCAGTTCATGAAAATTTAGGGTGTTCTAACTCCTTGAGATCAAGTGGATTTTTAGGAGGTCCTTCGCGCGCGCGCGCGCGTGTGTGTGTGTGTGTGTGTGTGTGTGCTCAGCTGTGTTCAAGCTTGTCAATGGCTAGGTCAAATTCCTGGTTAGATTTTAAGGGACAAAATAAAACCCAGTGTTATTTTTATAAGATTATTAGCACTGATCTAAGAAGATTAAAGGAAAAGAGCATTTGCAGTTTTTTAGCTTCTCCAAATCTTTTCTTACCCAAATTTTTCAACACTGAATAATTATGTTCTGTGAGTTATTCCCTTTACAAATAGGCATTTTAAATGTAAATCCTGAAACCTTATCTTGGTTGAATTCTAAACAGAGCTTGACAGAGAGCTGCAGTTCAGCTTGCTGGCAGTAACCCCAGTAGTCACTAAACATGAAAATGTCTGAGTAGCTCACAGCACACTTCCAGCCCTTCAACTCTGCACCAAAAGAATGTCTTTTAAAGGATTAGATTCTGCTCCAGAAAGAACAACTGGAACGGCTCTGTATTCTTTTTTCTTGGTTTGCTTTTCTTGGTCTGACTTTACTAAGTGTTTCAAGGTAACAGTCCTGTCCCTGGGCTCCTCTTTTGGTAAGAAATAAAGTGGTTTATGTTAAAATACCTATAGTGAGATGTAAGAAGAGACTAACTGGAGACATGGGGGAGGTGGGTGATTAATAGCCGTGTGAAACACATTAATTAAATTAACTTCACTTGAGGTAGATTTCGATCCATTCTTTTGCAAATGGTTATGTTTCAGTTTCAGAACAGTTTGAAAGGAAAATTGTGCAGGGGTCTGGGTGTACTTTCTGGGTTTCTGGCTCCGTTCTCACTACTGTAGGAAATCCCAGGAGAAAACAGTGGAAGCTGTGGTATTTACTGTCTCATGTTATAGCACATTTAATTTTTCCTTATAAATCTTTGAAGATGCTGTGAAGTTTCAATCATTTTGTACCTTGATCTTTTTCGTTGTTGTTGTTCACCTATCAACTCATAAATAGTTAAATTTTTAAATAGAAGAGGATAATTGCCATGTTTCCATTTGAAATATTGTAGAGCCCCAAGGCACTTTCTTGGACAAATGTATTTTTCAGCAGCTCATTGTAATTTTGGTTTTGAGTGAAGATCCAACAAAATTAAAATCCACACCCATCCATAGAGAAAGGTGCATTTTCAGCCTTCAACAATAGCTTTATTTAGAAGGATTTTGATGACTCCTTTGCAAAGGGGGAAGATTTCTGCAGTGAGAGAGGCTGTCCTGAGGATCACAGAATGCCTTTTCGTGCTCTCCAAGTTGACAAAGGAGAGCCAGTTCTGTGGATGATGATTATGCAAGATGGAAAAGTGCTGATAGACTGTGGAAAAATACAAGTCTGAGCCTAACAGCTTTGCAAACCTGTTTGAAAAAGCAGCTTTGAGCAGTTGGTCTGGGGCTGCACGTGAGCGATGTGTAGTAGCAGTGCTGCGTTAGGGTGAGCAGAGTGAGGTGGGAAGGCAGAGGAAGGTGCTTGGGGTGCTTGGCTTCATGGAGAGCAGGAGGCAGCATTGTGGGAGTTTTTAAGTGGTGATGGGGTGGGTTTCAAGTGGGTGATTGTATAATTTTCATATATAATGCACTTTTAAGATTTTTTTTTTAATTTGCAATATTCAGTAATCAAAGTAAAGTTTCAGGTGATTGATCAAATAAAGAAAGGAAAACCCAAACATTTCAGCTTCAGGTTATGGTTGAGTAGACTTTTGCTGACATCAGAAATTTTTAATTGCACCAGCTAAATTACAAAGCTGGGCTCTGAGAGCCAAGAACACCATAATTAGGGCTGTTAGATGCCCCATTCTGCTTCCTCACTTTTGACTTTAACCATCAAGGCACTGGATCCAGGTAAAAATGAACT
The DNA here is from genome assembly GCF_015832195.1 of Motacilla alba alba. Taxonomy (NCBI): domain Eukaryota; kingdom Metazoa; phylum Chordata; class Aves; order Passeriformes; family Motacillidae; genus Motacilla; species Motacilla alba. The sequence continues at coordinate 2,610,581 of NC_052020.1, read as the reverse complement.
CATTTACATGGAGGGATTGGGGTGGTTTCAAGAGCAGTGTGAAACAAATGCCTCAGTTTGGTGACTGGTCCTGTCCCTGGGGGAGCCACAGCCTTAACCAGAATGTGTGAATTCATTGCATTACTTTGTAGTTGTATATGTTGGGTGCTCATAAAGTGGCTTGCATTGGCATTTAGTTTACAGAGTTCAGTGAATTCTACCAGCCCTCTCTAGTGCTGTTTCAAAGGGCAGCATCAGTAATTGTTTATGTAGGGTTACAAAATTATTTTCAGTTTCTTAAGGTGTTTTCATGTTTTCTTACATGCTGTTGTTTTTTCTAGCTAGAGACTGAGCTGAAGTGATATTTAATAAATAAAGCTAAAGCTTTAACCCTATCTGGGTTTAGACAGATATGTGGGTTTACATGTCCTGCCTTGTCAGAACAGCTTGGGCACCAGTGTCACCAGCATGCCCACGAGAGCTGTGCTGCTTAGCTTGTGGCACCCAAAATCTATCCAGACATCTGTCTTCAGACCTCAGAACAGCTAATCTTTTTTAATTTAGTAACAGATTAGTAAGCTTGAAAATACAGAGTTGGAATAGTTCAGTTTCCACCAGAACATAAAGGACCTAAACCCCAGGATACACAGGAGGGGAAGCCACAACCACCAATGTATTCAGGTGCATGTTTCTGCCTTTGTCCTCAGGCACATGTCCCAGTTCAGAAGGGCACTCACATATTTTCATAATGCCTTAGATTGCCCAACTGAAGCCAACAGGGCTGGCTGATGCCAGAAAAACTACTTATGATTAACATTAAACACATTCTTTAGGTGCTGATTAACTGGGGCCTATGGCAGTTTAAGAATTGTGAGTGCTCAAAAATTAAATGTTTCAGTTCCTATACATTGGAGATGGGACTAGGAGTCACACAGAGAAAAATTATTGTATTTGATTTTTTTTTCTGCCCAGTGCCATATCTCCATAAGAAGGAAATGAAACTAATAAACACAGAAGGCATTGGCATTGATGATATTATTACTGTTATGATTGTTGTTTTATTATAGGTTCAGAAATAGAAAATAAGTTTGTTGCTACACAAAACTTTGGAAAACAAGAAGCATATTTTTTTATTCAGTGATTTTATTAACTATTTTGGTACCTCATTTCTAGACTTCCCTAGGAATTGTAAATGTGGTATATTTACCTTTATGTGATAGGTTTGGAAAGAGAAATAAATATCAGTTATAGGACCTGTTTTCAGAACTGAAATTTAGAAGTAATATGGCTTTCAATATTTTGCCTTCTGATATTTAGTTGCCTACTCTAAATAAAAAAGTCCTTCAAAGGAGTCTTTCAATCCTTTTCCAGATTTTCAATTCCCCCCTAACATTTCCTGGCATGGGCAGCACATCTTTCATTCAGTTATACTGGAAAAGATTTTTCAAAACAGCAAATAAAACTGGTGTGTCAGATCTGCCTGCCTGGCTTTCTCAGATTCAGGAGGTCTCACATTGTGAATTTTATTTTAACATGGATTTCTATTTTGTATTGCACTTTTTATCCAGGTGAAGGCAAATCTGGGAAAAAATTATCTCTTTCCTTTGGATTGTAGCATCACCAGCACTGTAGTCTACAGCATTCCTTTCCAATCACAAGAGCTGGAGTGTCTGCAGGTTTATCAAATAGCCTTTGGAAAATCTTCTTGGAAATCGTGTAACTGGGACACTCCTGAGAGTCAGTCAGGGCTGGCTGTAGTGAATTCTCATGAACTGGAGAAAAGATGAAGATGTGAAGGGTGATGAAGATGTGACCCCAAGGCTCCATCAAAGAGGGCCTGTGGCAGGGGTTAGCAGTGTGTTCTGGTGTGTCCCTGTCCTCCCCATCCCTGTTCCAGCAGAGCAGTGTGGCTGAGCACCCCAAATTTCCTTTCCTGGCTTGCTGGAGCTGTTGATCTGAGGCTCTCAGCTGGCTTATCCACAGGGATATCAGAGAATGGGCACAACTGACTGTACTGACACATTGATGAGGACCTTCACTGGGAACAGAGCAGTCAGCAAGGAGCAGCGGCCAGCTATAACCCTTCCTATGACATGCAGAGGAGGATCTCCCCGTGGCCACTTCATTTGTGGTTCAGCAAGTTGTGCTGCTCTTCAACCTGTGCTCAGTTCCCTAAAAGGCCTTGTACAGGTGTGGGTGAACATAGTACTCCCAAGTAAGAAAAAGCAATTAAAATTATTAAAGCAACATTAAAAGTCATGCAGGAAGGTGTTTTGTAGTGCTAAGTGGGAAAAAATGAAATGCTTTCCATTTCAAAGCTGAAAAAGTTTATGTAGAAAGGCTATAGTAAATCAGTGGTGAAGCTATGAATAAAGTTAAAGCAAACAGAGGTAGTTTGCCTTTCTTTGCACAGTTTTCTTAGCACAGGTTAAGACAGTTCAGGTTTAAATGCAAATGTTAACTGCTCAGTATATTGATTTGTGAATACAGCTTTCACTGCCCAGTCAGAAATCTCTCTGCAATCTCTTTGTTACAGGTTTGTAAAGCAAACAGAAATGCAACAGGGAGGGGAGTCGGGAGCTCCCAAAATCTGAAGCTGAGGTTATAAATAGCTAGAGAGCTGCCAGGCGATAAGCTCTTAACCTTTTGCAAATGACCTATGAGATATAGATATAGATATAGATTTACATTTCCAGATTTCCAGCAATAGTTATCAAGTGAACTGAAATGTCTTCACAGAGCTCCTTCCAGGATAATATTTCAGTCCCAGCTTCATTGTTCTAAGAGATGGAGCACTTGTAATGCAGTATATAAATCTCTTCCTTGAGCAGCTAACTTTTACAGGCGTTTTACAAGTTGGAGCATCTGGCTCCATTTTTAGATCATTTTGATTCTTTCTGTTCTAGCACTCAAATTGATTCAGGCAAGGTCTTTTTTTGGTTAATTGGTTGGTTGGTTGGTTGTATTTTTGTTTTGTTTTGTTTTTTTGTTTTGTTGGTGTTTTGTTTGTCCTGAACTTCCAGTGACACATTTCTCATTTACTGGAAAATGCTGAAGCTATCACATGCTGGAAGAAGGTGGTCCTGAGTAGTTGCTCTTCTTGAAAAGGGCGGTGCAGCTCAGGAGGGTTATTTGCCATCTGAAGGACTGAACTTTTAGTTGCTAAAGTTCTTTGAGGCTGGTGATACTGTTGATGGTAGATCCAGGTTGTTTCTCAGGTCTGTGGAACACCCAGGTACAAAAGGTTGCTTCAGGGTGAATTTTTTTCCCTGCATTTAAGTTCCATCTCTGTGTTACAGCTTAGCAAGTCAGTGCTGTGCCTACTTGGAGATCAAGCAATCATAGAATGATTTGGGGTGGAAGAGACCTTAAAGATCATCTTGTTCCATCCTCCTGCCATGGGCAGGGACACCTTCCACTATCTCAGGTTGCTCAGAGCCCCATCCAGCCTGGCCTTGGACACTTTCCAGGGATGTGGCAGCCACAGCTTCTCTGGGCAGCCTGTGCCAGGGCTTCACCACGCCCCCTGGAAAAAATTCCCCGCTAATATTCCTTCATGCCACTACTTTCCCCTGCTCTGGGGCTGCAGGCACACATTTCAGCTGAGTCAGGAAGGGCTGTGTTACTGGTGCCCTTGGCTTGGTGATGGCATGCACTGGCCTTTCTGGCAAACACAAGTGGGCTAAGGGTTGTAGAAATAATACTTTTCCTTTTGACTGATGTCTTGTCTTTTGACCCTTGCTTTCTCCCTCTGTTGTGCTTTTTGTCCAGCTGGGATGACAGCAGCTCTGTCAGCAGTGGGATCAGTGACACCATAGATAATCTCAGTACTGATGACATTAACACCAGCTCCTCTATCAGCTCCTATGCCAACACACCTGCCTCCTCTCGCAAGAACTTAGATGCACAGGTAAGAGCTTTGGTTTATTCAACTATCATTGATATTTGTTATTTTCTCTGTGCAGGAGGTGTAATTGTTTCAGGTTGCTGAACTTGAACACACAGCCAGCCTTCAGTATAGACAGTATCAATAATAACCACCTTGTCATCCATGGCATTTGCAAATATTTCCTTTGTGGGTGGAACCCAAGGCATCTCTGCCATGGTGATGTCACAACAATTGGGTCTTGTCTTCCTAGAGGCACAGAAAACAGATGTAAATGGGATTTTATATAGATATTTTTTTAGGTCTGAAATGGTATTACGTTTTTCTCTTAAATAATAGAATACAATAAAGTAAACATCAAAGTTCAAAGGTTGTTTACACTTTTATCAGAAATGTAAGCATGTTATGCAAATGAAATTGATTTTATTAAATTTCCAGAGCCGTGTGTTATTGAAGGCTTTCTGTGTTTGCCGGCATTTCGTAGGAGGATAAACTTTGCCTCTGTCAGCAGGATACATGTACATTTTGTGCTCAGACACCACACATCCAAAGAGCGTGGAACAAGTGAAGGCATCTAACAATTTTTCATTGATCAAACAAACTGCATAACACAGAGATTTGCACTAATACAAACTGATTTTTTTAACCAATTCCATAGATTTTTGTTTGGAAAAGTGCAGGACTGAAAAGTTCAGCTTTGTTCTGGTCCTGCTCGAGGGAATCAGGTGCTGTGTGCTGGGATGTGGTGACCTGGCAGCGCCACAGGTAGAGGAGAGGGATGTCATTATGACCTGCTCCTCTGTTTCTTCCCTCTTTTAATCTTCCCCAGTCCTTTTCATCAGTGGGTCCTAAATCTGGTTTTGACATCAGTTTTGATGGAGACATGTGGTTGCTGTGAAGTATTGCTCTGTCTCCAGAGCTGTGGTGCAAGCACAGAGTAGTCTTTGTTCCCTTGCCATGCAGTGCAAATTTGAGCCTACACAAAGGGTTTCCAGGTAGCCTCTGTTTGCCTATCAGCAACTGCACAGGTACTTGGAACTGGTAATACAAGTCCCATACAAGCTGAGAGGAGTTAAGATCTGTCAAGCATGTTTTTCAGTACCTAACAGAGAGTAAGATGGGCAACTAGAAGTATTTTTTGACAATTGTTACTGTCTCAACATCGTAATACTGTTGGGGGGGGGGGGAAAGGGAGACTTAGGAAGATGTGACTAAACATTAACCTAAGGAAAACAAATAGAAACTCATGTGACTTCTATCTTCTGATAGATCAGCTTCTTGGAAACACCTCTGAGAGATCAAAATCTATGTTGACAAACTCCTCTTCCTCCTCCACAGCTATTATGGTATCCAAGAGAGTGCAGACAGACAGCAGAAGAAAAGCAGCTGGAGCTTGTTCAGGCAGTAGAGCTCAGTTATTGGCAGAGGAAGCTGGGAGCTAAGAATGTACAAGTGGTGTTTGCAGTTTTTGGGTGTGATGTGTGTCTCTGACCTGCTTCTCTCTTCAGTTTTCATGAATGGCAATACCTTATTCCAGGTATTCTGTTATCTGAAAATTATTGACCCATAAAATAGTTCATTTTCAGTGGAACAAACTACCTAAATCTTTGTCAGCCAAGGGAATGGAAAGAGCTTGGAGTGCTGAAATGCGTGGCTTGCAGGGTTAATTTTTTGCTGCCAGTTGTAGACCTCAGAGCTCATGATGCAGTGAATGCTGCAGAGACACCTTTTCTGTCTTTCCTGAAGGACTCTCTGATGGCCAGTGCCCAGGTTTGCCTTCCCCAGGGTGGTGAGTCACAAAGGACTAGCACACATTTGCAGAAGGATGTGGACTTTTCTTCTGAGGGTGTCCCTTGCTTTGGTTCTCCTAAACAGTAGGTGTTTTTGAGCTGCTGTGATTCTGTCACATCTCTTTGAGAGGATACAGAAGTTGGATTTCAGATAATTAAGGAGGGAGCTTGAAGCTAATGCATGTGTAGCTGGGAATACAAGCAAATAATGCAGCAACATCAAAGGGAGAGAGTCTGAACATGTCAGTGTCTGCTGATAAAATCAGTAACTCGGGCAGAATCATCTCTGCAAAGAAAGGCATAGTTGCAGTAGGAAAAAAATCTCTGCTGAGGAGCTGATTTTTGGGGCTGATGAGTACCCCGTACTCCAGAAGCTGCAGTTTCTCCATCTTTGAGAAACAGGACTTAAATATGATATTAACTCCGTCTTTAGAGACATTCATAGCTGTATCCTCTTTTTATAGCAATGCAGTGAAGATGTTTGCAAGTTGTTTCTGAACAAGCTAGTGATGGGAGCCAGAATTTGCCTTGCCACATTCCCATGTCCTGCTGTGATTATGCCGAGTACCAAACCACTTAATGTAGTTACAGGAGTTTTGGCACCCTAGTATTTTTCCTTTTTATTGCACAGAATTAGTAAGTTACCTTTATCATAGTACTACATATAGTGTGCCTTTAAAGTCACATCATATGCATACTTTTAGGAGAAATTAAAACCTGCTGGGCATTTGAAAATAACTTATTTAACTGAAATAAGATGGGAGAAAGAGACCAAGTAACAAATTCAATCATGTGACGGTAAAAAGATCAGAAGATAAATAGAAAAGTTCCTTTAAATAGAAAACTGCAGCATCCCTAAGCAGTTAGGACATCTTCTCAGGAAAGATGGGTTTGATCTGTTCACAGCTTCAGATTTACAAAAACTTTATGAGTGAGTTGAGAAATGATGGTGCTTTGCTCCTACCTCAGGCTTTGCTCTCATCTTGTGCTTGCTGTGTCTTGCCATGACCTCCAGCCAAGAGTATTTCCACTTTCACCCTTCTGGGTGGGTGGAGTTTCAGCTGCAATCCCCAAGCCAGGTTTCACTGTGTTTTGGTTTTGATTCCTTACTCATATTTCTGTGCTGTTCTCAGTGTTTACCATTAAACAGAAACATCTCTGGCCAGAGGGTTTCAAAGGTGGAGGTGCAGCATTTCAAAGGCTGCAGGAAAGCTTTGGCCGTGGGTGTAGTAGTAGAATAAAAGGCAGGAGAGCAAAGGTAGAGGACTTCTCTCTCTGTGGAGACTGACTGTACTAATCTTACAGATTAGGGGAGGGGAAATAGAAGGTACAGGAATATTTCCTAGTCAACCAAAACTAGAATAAGGCCTTTGCTAGCAGGTAGGTGTATTTCTTGTTCTTGATCACTCACAGTGCCTACACACAGTTCCAGATAAGGAGCTTGGAGCAAGATACTGAAGTGGCCACATGAGGAATGGTGTCTTTGAGGTGGCATTGTTGGTTGATTATTTGGTACTTTTTGCCTGTGCGCTCATCCAAGATTTGTGAATGTAGGAGCTGTTTGTATGAAATACTGATTTTGGAGAGGCACAGGACATAGGAACAGTCACACTGAATTTATTACACACCCACTGATGATCAGAAATAGCAAGGTGACCCACCAGCCCCAAACCTGGCAGGCACAGGAAAAGAAGGGAGTTAGAAAACAGAGATCCATTCAAGCCTACACTGAGTTGCTCTCTTCGAATGGAGAGGTAGGGAAACAACATTTGCATAGCACAAGGAAAATACAAGAATATAATAGTACTTAAATCCATAATTCAAAATGCATGTTAGTCTAATGACTCAATATGTAGATAAATAACCCAAGCCCTGTTTCCTGACTGAAGAAGGACCATTGTGATATGTGGTGTCAGCTTTCACACACTGATCGCTTAACTAGTTTTTCAGGCTTTAAAAAAAAAAGAAGTTACAGTAAAAAGCAAAGGAAATTCAACTACAGTTCCCCTGAATTCTTTAATATTAATGGTGTGATCTGGTAGGTAAAGAAAAGTCATAAACTTAAAACATTCTTTAGGAACTTAAAGCTAAAAAACATGGTAAATAATCTTACAGCTTCTCCTGTGCTGTGTTTTTCTGATTATCCAAAAGGAATAAAGACTGTGAGCTTTATAATGCTTTGGGATAGTTAAAATAATTTCCATTTAAATAAATTATTTCTTTTGCCTACTACACAGTTCTGAGCACATTCATCTTCTGCTGAGGCTGCAGGGCAGAAAGGTGGCATCAAACCTCACCAAAACCCATCAGCCTGTACTTGGGAACTGTAGTCAGGTGTTGAATTGTCAGTCTCTTTCATGGTGCTGTGGTGGTTGGAGAACACTTCAGCTATGAATTTTTTATCCTGATCAGAGTCAGATGTGTGGATATTTGTCATTTGTGCCTGATCACAAAATGGTTGGTTGTGGTGTTACCACATTCACCGAATTTAATCAACAGCATTTGACAGGAGTAGAATTCTGGAATCGTAATCATTAGCAGTGGGAAATATTTATGCATGGGGAATGTATAAAATATACACATATATAGGGTAATATATTTAATGTAAGCATTTCTGAGTTTTTGGCAAAGGTTTGCTAATGAGAAATTTTTCTATTTAATATTGAGCTTAGCAAAATTCTCCATAAGAGACTGGTAACACAATCAATCTGTGCAAAGAGTAGGGGAAAAAACAGTCTGCAAGAGAAACTAAAGTAATTTATGTATTGAAGTCAGTCTTGAGTATTGTTAGAAAGTTTTTCTTCAGTCCTTGGGTGTCCTTCTATTATGTTAGGTTAGAATTAAGAGCATTCCATATATTCAGATCTGTTCCAAAAGCTGCCTCCTCATGCTCTGGAGATCAGATTGCCAGACAAGAGATAAGAAAGCAGCAGGAACAAAGGAAGGCTGGCTGCACAGGTTTGAAATGCTTTTTTGGCATTGCAGTAAAAGGGTTTGTCAGAAATTTGAGATGGAGGATTATAAATGTCATGGAGCTGAATATTTCCTTTATACATCAAGTAGGGTTTTTTCCCCTTTATTTATTCCAAGGAGCATGGCTGTTGTGTTTTTTTGTATTTCTCTCATAAAGCATATTAAAAAAGTATGTCATTGCTGGGGTTAATTTCTTGCTGTGATATTTCTTCATTAAAGGCATGTCATGTTTGTTGGTACTCAGAGATGACTGCTGAGCTGATTAATCAGGGTGATGGTTCCTACTTACAAAGCTTCTTGAAAGAAAGACTTGCTGTGAAAGTTGTCTTGTAATTCCTTATCTGTCCTAGACCGATGCAGAAAAGCATTCCCAGGTGGAGCGGAATTCCTTATGGTCCAGTGATGAAGTCAAGAAATCCGATGGTGGATCTGATAGCGGCATAAAAATGGAGCCAGGATCCAAATGGAGGCGGAATCCCTCTGATGTGTCGGATGAGTCTGATAAAAGCACTTCGGGTAGGAAGAACACTGTTATTTCCCAGACGGGCTCCTGGCGACGGGGCATGTCAGCTCAGGTTGGCATTACCACACCAAGGCCTAAACCTTCAACCACCTCAGGCACGTTAAAGACACCTGGAACAGGTGAGAAAAGGCGTAAGATGTAAACAAGCCAAAAATGTGTTCGATGTGAAAACAGTTCAAATACTTTGCAGAGGCAGAACCTGAACTTCAGGTAATCCTGTCTGTATTCTTAGGCATTGCTTTAACCTAAGCAGCATCTTGTATATCCACATTTCCGTTTCTCTCTGAAAATGTGTATTTTGAATTAGTGCACCCTGACAGTTTTCATGAAAAACTCTGGTCTTAAGCCAAACTATTTATTTGGCACAGTATTGCTGTGTGAAGAATAAATAATATAATTTTAGTTTTTGAGATCACTGTTAACCAAGAGCATACAATATATATGGCTGTGAGGAGATTTTTTTTTCCCTCCTTACTAAACAAGCATGTTTGTTTATACTATACATGACTTCTGGCTTTTCTTGTAAGTGTATTAATGATTTTAGCACTTGCAGATGCATGAATGAAAATTGACTGAATTTGAATAATCAAGCAATATAATTCAATACCTCTCTTTTTATTAGGTCTTGTACACAATTGTATATGAAAAAGTTTAAGTTATGTACTGTTTTGAACAATACAAATGCTTTAACAATGCCTTTTAGGGAAATTATACTACCAGCCTAACGCTACTAGTGCGTGATGATAGAAGTGATTGATCTGTGGTAGCTACAGAGGGAAACTTTTTTTTCGTATCTGTCACTATTATGTGAGGCTGTTCTGTTTTTCATATTCTCAAAGGCAAAGGCACCACATACTATCTTTGTCAAGTCTGCATGCGTAACTCACTAGAGTGGCATGTAAGCTCAGTGCAGACTAGATCATAACTTTGAACTGCACTCCAGTGGCTAACACGCTTTTGCTTTTCATGCTGCTTTGAGTTTCATCATTTGCTTGATGTTTTCAAGTCATTAAATATTAGAATTCTTTTTCTATTTTTGTAGGGAAAACTGATGACGCCAAGGTATCAGAAAAGGGTAGACTATCTCCTAAAGCTGGACATGTTAAACGTTCCCCATCAGATGCAGGACGCAGCAGTGGTGATGAATCCAAAAAGCTTCCCACAAGTAACTCTAGGACAACTGCTGCTAATGCTAATACATTTGGATTTAAGAAACAGAGCGGGTCAGCCGTAGGCATGACCATAATCACTGCCAGTGGGGCAACTCTCACCAGTAGATCGGCTACCTTGGGAAAGATCCCCAAGTCATCTGGACTCATGGGTAGGACCACTGGTCGGAAGACTAGTGTTGATGGCTCCCAGAACCAGGATGATAGCTACTTAGCACTTAGTGCACGAACTAATCTTCAGTACCGTAGCTTACCCCGGCCCAGTAAATCCAGTAGCAGAAGTGGAGCTGGGAATAGATCTAGCACAAGTAGCATAGACTCCAACATAAGCAGCAAGTCAGCTGGGTTGCCTGTCCCTAAAATCAGAGAGCCTGCCAAGGTAATCCTTGGAAGCTCTCTGCCAGGATTAGTCAATCAGACTGATAAAGAGAAAGGGATTTCGTCTGACAACGAAAGCGTGGCTTCATGTAATTCTGTTAAAGTGAACCCTGCATCACAGCCTGCTGCTAGCGGAGCTCAGAGTACCCACCAGCAAGGAGTCAAGTATCCTGATGTGGCCTCTCCCACTCTGCGCAGGTAGGCAACAAATTCCTCGGTTGTGCAGTGGTGTTAGTGGGAGCTGAATGAGCAGGACTCTGCCAGCCAGGCCTGACTGGCTTTGGTGTGGCGCTTTCTATTTAGTGTCCTACTTCAAGGTCTTGGTATTTACATTTAATTTCACATTAACAGCTTGGCCAATGTTGTGGATACTTAGGACATCACGCAACAGCAGCAGAAGTCTAACATACAGGAAAAAAAACCAAACCTGTCTGGCAGAAGCTTTGGCAATTACAATCTGAGTCAGCTTGTTGCAGAAATCATACCTGGAGGCAGATATCACAGATATAAGAATTTTCTTACCTGGAGGTTACTGAAGAGTTCTTGCACAGATGTATATGTAACAAACCTGGAAATATTCCAGTCATGGATCAAATAAACCAACAACTGGAGGGTTATCTCAGATTTTCATGATGACAGTGGCATTGACCTGCCAGGCTTAGATTCACCCAAAGCAAACTATTATAGCTTGTGTGGATTAGCCCAGTATGTTGCAAGACTCAACATTTTAGCCTGTGAAGAAGAACCCTAAATAAAGTTACTGTCTAAGCTGGGTTAAATTTTCTTATTTAATACTATTTTTTGGACAAAAATCCTATCTGTCTTCTGTTTCTCCAAGAGTACCCCACACACTAACATTAACAAATAGTTGGTGAGGTGCTAATTTGTTGATGCAGTGTATATCAAAGCCTTGATATTGGTGAAAAGTTCTGTTAATATTATTTTTCAACTGAATTTGAGTAGTTTGTGTGTTTCAAGTTGCAGTGTTTTGCATTTCATTTTGTCGTGACACCCATAATACCCATACAGTTACGCTCCATCATCCTGCTTCCAGTGATGTGAGAAAGCCACATTCCATCTGAAGCACCAGTGCAAGCATAATGGCTGTGATGGCAGCTTAGGCTGATGCTGTAAACTGTTTTTAGATGGGTGGTTTTATTTGAAGAGTATGTGTGAGGATAATTAAAGATACTTTATTTTGTACCTGGTTAACAATAGATAAGCCATGTACTTTGGAACATGTAATTTTCATCAATGGCTACTTAAAAACTCCAGTAGGCCTTTTACTTCTATAGAATACACAATGAGAAATGCAGATTTTCAGTGATTTCAGTGTGCCTCAGGCACACTGGTAGGAATGTGATTGGGAATTTTTTATTACTAAAAAGCTGTGTTGCTGGCTGTGTAATTGAAATGCACATTAGAAATACAGGAAACTTCAAAGAGCAGACACTGAGGCTCAATTTAACTATTCCCTCATTTGATTTACAATTTCACACTTGAATTTTCACCAGCCTGTCAAAGTTGTCATGTCAGAGTTGAATTGGGCCTCATGTGCTTATTACTGATTCCTAGGATGACAGTAAAGAAGATTTTGAGCTTAATTTTTGTAGTTGAGTTGCAGACTTTGTTTTTTGCATATTTCCTCTTGGCCCTGTAGGTTTTTTTTTGGTGTTACACAGTGAATTAGAATCCATATCTTTGTAATGATACAGAGTTACCTATAAGTTCATGAATATATGTAACTTCCATGTTGTCATAAACAGGGGTAGCTTAAAAACAGCTTATAAAACTGTTGTGTGGCTGTTTGGGGTTTTTCAAGCTCTGGGATGCTTTCTTTAAGAGTGGTTTCCCCAGTGCAGCTGAAGAGGTTGTATGCTCTGGCACAGGAATACCTTCAGGAATACACTAAGCTGCTATAGCTGCTGAGTGCCATGGAATCATGGACTGGTTTGGGTCAGAAGGGACCCTGAAAATCATTTTGTTCTGATTCCCCTGCCATGGGCAGAGAGACCTTCCACTATCCCAGCTTGTTCAAAGCCCCACCCAGCCTGGCCTTGAACACTTCCAGGGATGGGGCTTCCTGGGCAGCATATGCTAGGGCCTCACCACCCTCACAGGGAAGAATTGCTTCCTTATTTCTGATCTAAACCTGCCCTCTCAGTTGGAAGTGTTGTCCAGGTGCCTTGTGGCAAGTATGTAGCAGCAGCTGCCCAGCTCAGGTGTGTTTCGTGCACTGGAGCTGCAGGAAGCACCTGTGCAGCCTGGACACTGCTGCTGCGCAGCACTGGGCTTGCTCCAGGTGCTGCAGGTGCCCAGCTCTAACACAGACTGTGTTTCTGGGAAGTGATGGACAAAGTGACTTAGTGTCCATGTGTCCAAAAACCTGGGCATGCTCCAAAGCAGAGATAGTTCTGCCTGGTGCATGCGTACCCCTAAGTCTTCAGAAACACTTGTATGTAAGTGCTGTAGTTCTCTATTCTGAAAGGTTTCACCCACAGTACTCCACAGTAAATGATAAAAAAGCAAATCTGTACAGGTATGTGTGAGCAAAACTAAGGTTCCAATAGTAGTCACAGGAGCCAAGAGGCAGAAACAAAAGCAGCGTTTTGAGGTGGATGTTTGAAGCTGGAGTGGAAGATAACCCTTCCTTCCTAATTTTGAAGATCAATTTTGGCATGATTGATAGTTTAGTCTGAAGCGTGTTTACTACTGAGGCACTTGGGCACTTCTGAGAAGTTTCCCATTGGCTGTTTATGAAGGAGCTGGGGTCTTTGCTTCCTTGGCAGTGAGCTGCATCACAGGCAACAGTGATGCTGCGGTCAGCATCCTCTATCCCCTCCCTCCCCGAGTTCTGGAACTCACCTAGTTTTTTTACTAGCCAATTCCAGGTGCCAAAAAGCAGGTAACATGACATTCTCCACTAAAAAATACCCTTTCCAGCCAGCTTGGCTCATGGAATGAAACAAGCCTACATTTGGTATGAGTACATTGTTGCATCCCAGCAAAAGCTGCTTCTGTGCAGAACATTTGGCGATTTGTGCAGAATTTACCTGGTCAGTAAGCTTCCAGTCTCTAGTATTCCATGTATCAGATTGTTTCTCTGGTGTCCTTTTTCCTTCAGGAACAGAAGAGGATGTGGTTGTATCTTAGTCCTGTGAAGCTGTATTTTAGCTTTGTGGAAGTATTGGTTGATGATTCAAAGGTGACACACACCTGAGATAGATTTGGAGCTGTTGTAATTGCCTCTGGGCTTTATTGAAAGGGACAGTGAACACAAGGAGATAATAAATGTATAGTTGCATGTGTACAATCTAGGATCATGTACTCAATACTGGTTTTCTGAAGCTAAGATGAAATATAAGATATCCTTGTGTTTACTGTTCCATTTTATGTATTTTTCGTGCTGTCTTCTTTTTTGCAGACTTTTTGGTGGGAAGCCTAGTAAACAAGTTCCCATCACAACAGCTGAAAATATGAAAAACTCAGTAGTCATCTCCAACCCTCATGCTACCATGAGCCAGCAGGGTAACCTTGACTCCCCATCTGGCAGTGGTGTGCTGAGCAGTGGGGGCAGCAGTCCCCTCTATGGTAAAAACACAGATCTCAACCAGTCTCCACTGGCTTCCAGCCCCAGTTCTGCACACTCGGCTCCTTCCAACAGTTTGACATGGGGTACCAACGCCAGTAGTTCTTCTGCAGTTAGCAAGGATGGCATTGGATACCAGTCTGTCAGCAGCCTTCACACCAGCTGTGAATCCATAGACATCTCCCTGAGCAGTGGAGGTGGGCTGAGCCACAACTCCTCCAGTGGCTTGATTCCAGCCTCCAAGGATGATTCTCTGACTCCCTTCATCCGAACCAACAGTGTTAAGACTACATTGTCTGAAAGGTTAGTGGGTTTTTCTCTTGTTTCCATATGTTTGTATCTCAAGTGGGAATGAAGTCCTGGCAGCAGTAGCTAATGCTGCAGATATAGATCAAGTAATGCCACTTACCAGACAATGCAGATAACTCCAGGACTAGAACATACAGATAAGTTATTCCTGGAAAGGAGCCCAGTTCAGAGCAGGAGGATGGGTTCAGAAGAGGTTTTTATTTTGCTGTCGCAGCCAATGTGACAACTTTTTTTTGCTACCAGATGGTACCTAATACTTGAATTTTGCATTGTAGGTTATCCTTCCAAAGATCTACTGTTAATTGAGCTGATAGTGGTATTTTTAAAAACCCTCCAATTTTGATTTGAAAAATCTACCGTTTCCTGTTAAACTTCTTGATTGTAGAATTTGATGACTTTCAAACTTGAGGTGATGCTGAAAAGACAAGTCCCCATCTCTGTAGTCACTTTATCCCTTCTCATTCTTTCCCTGCTGTCTTGTCCTATCTCCAATTGTTCACTACAATATTTCAGTACAAGCATTTGTGTGAATGCTTAGTGAATCCTATTGGAAGCTGGATCCAAGTGAAAAACAATCAGCTGAATTGTATTTGACTGATCAGTTCCCCAGCTCTGTATATGATGAGATTCACTGGTACCTGTGTGGACACAGGGTAGGACCTGGGAGGAGGCTGAGCAGGAGGGAGAGAACAGGGCTTTTCCAGTATCAAAGCTGGATTGGTGGCACACTGAGATGATACTGGGGTGAACTTTGCAGTGGTCTCTGAGGGACCTCTTGTAGATGAAAGTAGAACCCTTCCAAGCACTGGAAGTCAGCTATGTCCTGATGTGTAGTGATGAGTTCAGGTAGCAAGATTTTTGTAGCGGCATCTCAATGGAGAAAATTGCACCTGAATGCCATGTTCTGACAGTTTGGGGTTCTGTTTGTGTTTTATTATAATTCCTTTTTGTTCCCTCATCTTTTCATTCTAATATTCCTTCTCTTGTTTTCTGTCTTGTTGGACTGCTCTTTCTAGCCCTCTTTCTTCCCCTGCTGCTAGCCCCAAATTCTGCCGAAATACTTTGCCCAGGAGACAGGACAGGTAATGCTGTCTCAGGACAGGAGTATACTCAAGGCTGCAGATTTTGTTGCCCATCTCAGTGAAGCAAATTGTTTTGTGCCAGACTGTGCTCAGTTGAGTGCTCTGTTGTGTTCATCATCCAGGTGTGAACTGACACAAAGACATGCCAGTGAGAGTCCCTGCAAACACCCATCTGCCCACCCAAATCAATCTGGAGAGTGGCATACAGTACAGTTGGCATGTTTTTGGTGTTGCTCTCATTTCTGGGAATGTCCTTTTGTTTGGGGAGCTATTTTTAACCCACCCTTCATATCTTTGCCAAAGGCAATTAGAAAGTCATGCCTTTTTTTTTTCTTCCCATGAATCTAAACTCTCACTAGCATTTCAGCATTCCTCTGGCATGCTGCTTTTCCCACTGCCTTTCTGGCCTGTCCCTTTTGTTGTGAAGTCCCTGTGTCAGTGTCGTCAGTCTCTTACTGCAGCTTGGCTCATGAGTGTTTTCCAAGTACGTAGGTACATTACAGTCATCCTTGTACAAATGAATGTTAAAGTTAGGAAAAGATGACACAAATCTAAACATTTCAGCTCACATTTTCCCACTGATGTAATTTTTATCCCAGTCTTATACTGTAACTTAGCTATAAGGGTTGTCATGTAATTAATTTTTTTAACCACAGGGGTATTTTTTTTAAAAGCAAATTAACAGGTTCTGCTCATCAGTTGTAAAAACATAAACTAGAAATAGTTGAGTTTTGGGCAACTGATGAGTCCATTTTACTTTCCTAATGGAACTTAGGCTAAGATTTGGAAATTTAAACAGTCTGGGATCAATACCTCTTTACAGTAATTAGGTGCATTCCCTAAAGGGTGTCTGCTGAAAAAAATCATGGGAAGGTGGTTTGGACTTGAATATTCCCATCAGATTTTACCAATAGCCTGCTGAAAAGTGTATTTTTAATGATGTTTTAAGAGCCATTTTTGTTCATTGTGGGTAGGAGAAACAGTGAAGTGAGGTTGTGAAGAGATGTGGTTCATTGGCATGGTAGCTGCTGCATGTTTGTGCAAACCCCACCTGGGTGAGGAGGTCTGTGCATGTTTCTGTAGGGAGGCCCCAGCACCTTTTCCTCTGAAAAGGTGATGCAGATGTTTGTACGTCCTTCATCCTGATCTTATTCCTTCCCTTTTGTTCTTCTCTGAAGTTCTTTTCTTTTAACTTTTCTGCAGCGACCCACATCTTGATAGGAACACTTTGCCTAAGAAGGGACTCAGGTATTGGTGTTTCCACATGGTTTAACATCTTCTGTGGTGGCTTTGGAGTTTGTTTTGTGTTTCTGTTGTGGCTGGTGGTGATGGTCGCAGTTTGCAAGAGGTAGCAACAGTACTCTTCCTTTTTTTTTTCCTTTTTTTTTCTTCCTTTTTTTTCTTCCTTTCTTTTTTTCCTTTCCTTTTTTTTTTTCTTCCTTTTTCTTCCTTTCTTTCTTCCTTTCTTTCTTCCTTTCTTTCTTCCTTTCTTTCTTCCTTTCTTTCAATCCTCAAAGAAGGCCATTGACAACTGAATTTTTTTCATCCAGTGGCCTCACTGCTTGAGCAAGAACTGTGGCTTTTGCTGGCTTAATTGCTGAAAAGCATCTCAAACCATTCCTGGGCTTGATTTAAAAACAATAATGTTGTTTCTGTGCCTGTTACATGGAATACGTGAAATGGTTTTTAACCTTGGGAACCTTGGTGTTGTTATATAAATAGAAAAGATTTACAAGATCATGCCAAACCTTTCAGGGTGAAATTTGGCATATTAATTTTTTTAATTGCATCATAATACCTTAATCTATATTTTATAATCTATAATCTATTTAATCTATAACTTATTCCCTACTCTCATAGAAAATAATAAAAATATTCATCAAATAAACTTTCAGTTGTTGTCTTCTCACATATTTTGTACATCTGTGAGGTGGTGATTTTTATAACATACTTTTTTTTCCATTGATACAAGCAATTCTAGCCAGAATTACTATTAGCTGTGTTAATTAAATGCTTTATGTGTTAGAGAATTTGCAGAAGGTATCTCTGACAATTTGGGAAATTCAGCTTCTGAATTGCTTAATGCAGCATCTGGGATCACTGCCTTGAAACTGCAGCTGTGGTCTTTTCTGTGCTGTGCATCTTGTTCTTCAGAGCAGCCTTGTCCCATGAAGCTGAGTACTAAAAGCCTTTCTTAAAATGGCAATTTGTTTTAATGTTTCTATGGTCCTCAACTATGTCTCTAATAAATACTCTCTTCTAAGACCAAAACATTTGAAAAGGTAGGTATTAATGCTGACAATAAAAATAAATCTGTAGTGTGTTAAGGTAACATGACTATTTAAAGCCCCTTTCTAAATAAACTGATTATATACGAAGTTTAAGAGATGCAGATTGTCAGGAATTGCTGCTGAAGTGTTGAGGCATAAGGAAGAAGAATGAATGTATTTTTTAAAAGCAGATTGACTATTTAAATTGTTGCAGTGTTCCCATTGATTTAAAATAGTCCTGATAAGTGGTATCTTACTGTAGGGCATTTACTTGAAGGGAATCAAATTAATTAAATAGATAATATCAGCAAATAATAGGCTCTAAGTTTTTGGAAGGAGAGCTAGTAACTCATAAATATTTGTCCAAAGGCAATGATTCAATCAGCAGACGCATGTTTCCGTGATGCTCTGGCTGTTGGTACCTGTACCCTATCACGTAGCTCACATACCTATTTTTCACACATAGACACAATAAATGAAACTTAAGCTGAAGCCAGGGGGTTTTTTTGCCACTGATGTTGGCATAGACCACGTTTCTGCTATTTTCATTGCCTTCAGAAAATGCTAAACATAGTCTCCTTTGTGATGTTTCAATGCTGTTCGTTTTGAACTAAATGGGATACACCCCCCACAGGCCTTATATGGATGTCTCTGGAATATGAAATATTGGGTCACAGCTTGTTAAAAAAAAAGTCCTGATAAGGGCTTTGTTGACTTGAATTTGGTTATAATATCACAAAAAGTCAGCTAAGGTTATTGATGTATCAAAGTATATTTAAATAGTGTTAGAATTTTGGCATAACTTAGGGAAAGGTTTTCCAAGTTACACTTCTATTTTTAAATCATATGATATAGCCCACACTACATTTTATCCTACAGTGCTACACAGCACAATTTCTACCTGTAACTTCTGGTTCACTCTGGTTTGGTTACACCTGAAGCCATAGGAAAGAAGTTTGTGGTTTCGTCTTTTCCCCCCAGACAGAGGCGAAATGAGTTAGGAACATGTTGGAAGAGCTTGGAGCAGCTCTTAACTCAGAATTCTATTTGGTTCAGATTATTTAATCCTTTAATTTCATATGAGGATTCTTCCTTTTTTCTTTCTCTCTCTCTCCCACCCCAAGGCTTGTGACATTTCATGGTTGGTGGGGTTTTTTTTGTTTTTTTAAACAAAAATGTCAAATAAATATCAAAGTTCATGGTGAAAAACCTGTTTGTTTTTGCAGGTATACTCCATCCTCCCAGCTCCGTAGTCAAGAGGATGCAAAGGAATGGCTCCGGTCCCATTCAGCAGGAGGACTGCAGGATACTGCTGCCAATTCTCCATTTTCATCTGGATCCAGCATAACATCACCCTCTGGAACTAGATTTAACTTCTCGCAGCTTGGTGAATAATTATCTGTTTGAATAATCACAGCAATGCATTGTGTGTCCTGAAAACAGCATGTTGCAGAAGTTAATTTTCTTTCAGCAGCTCCAAGGCCCACATTGAACCTGGGGAAACACTCTCATTGAAATGAGTGTGACTAATTAGCATTATTATCTCGTATGCCCAAAGGTGCCATTCTTGCAGTAACTTTGAAACTGACTCTGGGACTAATCAGATTCCTTAACATAAATTGTGAGCTTTATAAAATGTTCAGAAGAGCTGTCAGTTGATGTCACACATTGGGGTGCTTAGAGGACATATGGTATTGCCTGCAGATGTTGGAACGTGTATAATTCTCTAAAATCCAAGCATTTTACTTACTGTATGTGCCAGTCTCATCAGTTTGGTATTTTATCTTTGTCTTTTTCAAGTGGCTCGTTGGAAAATTGCAGAAAGCTCAGTTAAGCAATATATAAAAGTCAGGGGAGTTTCAAGTCAGAAAAATTGCCATTCCTTCCTTCACTTAGTTTCTTTGGTAAACATATTTTAAATTAAGGTAACAATAAATGCTGATTGGCAGGATGCATGAAGCATTGCAGGTTTTAGTTGACTGTATTAGCAGTTGAAATAACCTGATTTAAAGTGCCAGTGGTGCTTGTCTCTGTTGGGTGTGTTAAATATGACTTTGTTGCTTTGCAGTTTCTTCAGGTTTGCATATTTCATCTTGAAGGGACATTTGGAAAGAAGATGCTTGTTTATGACTTTCAAAATCCCCTCCATAATAATATCATTGTTTAAAATAAATACATTGTTTATAGTAACTAATTTATATACAATAATTATGTGCAAAACAGTTAAGCTTGCACTTGTGAACTTCTTGTGGGAATTTGGAGCAGATTGCACAGTCACTTGTTTCTAGTGTAGTTTTGACTTGCAGTAATGACATTCTAGAGTCTTTCCTTGAGTGTTCTGGAAAGAAACACATTCTGTAAGTGGCTTTAAATAAACTGACACTTAGCACAGTTTGGCCACAAACTGCAATGAACACCAAAAAGAAAATAGAAAGTATGTTTTCCTATGTTCTTCAGATGAGAGCTTAGAGATATTGGAGTTAAGAATGGTTATTGGATTTAATTTAAGAGCAAATGATGATACGAAAGTCAAGCGCCTGTGAACTGAATTATCCTGTCTTCTACAATAGTCTGTATCAGTTGATGGTATAGAAAGAGGCAATGACAGCACATCAAGAGGAACTAGATGAACAATGATTTTGTTCTCTTTTTTTACCCACAAATGAACTAATTCTTAATAAATAGCAGGCATAATTTTAGCACAAAAGTTCTTTTGAGAAATGTGATTGCAGTACTTATGTACTCTACACACTGGCTGGAAGAATATTGGCCTTTAAGGCAAAACTAGTATTTTACAGTTCTCAGGACTTCATAGTGGAAAGAAAGTTCTGAACTGTACAGCAATTAGGAAACTAAAGCTCTTTATATTTGTGACTAAAATACATAGAAAAATGTCATTTTCTTAGAATTTGAAGGCTTTGAAGAAGGTAAGCCCTGCTCTGTATAGACAAAATACTACAATTTTTGTGGAAGAACAGTTCCAAATTAAATGATTAATTAATTAATTAATTAATGAAATAATTCATTTATTAATTAACTAATTAATGAATTAGTTAATGATAATATAATTTTCTTTCATTCTCCCATGCCTGGGAGGTGTTAGTGAGGTGACTGAGCTTGTTTTATGGAATTATGGATACATGGACATTAGGGACATACAGACAGTGTTTAAAATGACCTTATTTGACTTGAGTTTTCACATTCAGTAGCCTAGTTTATATACCCCTTACTTGAAAACCAATGAAGCCTGGAGAAGACGGTATCAAAAATTTGTGTCTTAAATTGGAGGGGGGGGGAAGAACCTTTGCTGGTGGAGGATGACTAAAGCAGAGCAGGAGAGCCCGTGTTGGCGGCACTAAGGGCGTGTTTGTTGCTGGCTTTGCAGCGAGCCCCACAAGCGCAGCGCAGATGAGCCTGTCCAATCCCAGCATGCTGCGCACGCACAGCCTGTCCAACGCCGATGGGCCCTACGACCCCTACAGCGACACGCGCCTCCGCAACAGCTCCATGTCCCTGGATGAGAAGAGCCGCACCATGAGCCGCTCCGGCTCCTTCCGCGACGGCTTCGAGGAGGGTCAGTACAATCCCGTGGGGCTGGGGGTGCTCAAAGGTGCTGGTTTTTGTCTTCTTTTTGTGCCTCTGCCAAGGTCAGGATTGAAGTGCTAGAGAGAGTGTTTCGTGTTCAGACTCAGGTGTTTATTATTTCTTATCTATGTTGCAAGTCATGAGTTCTACAGCGTTCTACTAACAAGGTACAAAATGGTTAACTATCTTTCTATACAAGGTCTTTTAAGGCTAAACTATCCAATTAAGAAATGACGCCTAAATTATTTTCACTTTTAAGCCCATAACTAATCACTCGAAGTCCGCAATGCGGACTTTTCTGTCCAATTACAAAATACCACCCAAACCCAGGAAGAGGAAGGTGTAAGAAGGTAAAGAAGAAGGACCAACCTCCACCCTAAAACTTCCGTCTCATTTTATATATATATATATATATTACTATATTCTAAAACTCCAAACTCTAAGTTTTCCCACCCTGTGATATTACACACTGCTGATCAACTACACACCTGTAATCCCAGTGCTATCAATCAATTTTGGAAGCCTTTTCCATGGCCTCAGGTCAAATACAGTGCTCTCCTGGGAGTCAGAGTCTGTCAGCACATAAAGTCTAAAATTCTCAGTGTCCAGAATTCCCAACACAAAGGGTGGCCCTTGCATGGGAACTGGGCACTTCTCTGTTCAAACACAGCTTTCTCAGTGTGGATCTCTCAGTGTTAGCTAAAACTGTAGTCCTATTCATGGTTGTTCTGATTGTAGAATCAGAGTGGTGGAAGAGACCCACAAGGATCATCAAATCCAACTCTTGGCCCTGCCCAGGGTTCCCCAACAATCACCCCATGTGCCGAGGGCGTTGTCCAAATGCTCCTTAAACTCTGCCAGCCTTGCTGCTGTGACTGCTTCCCTGTGGAGCCTGTTCCAGTGCCCAGTCACCCTCTGGGTGAAGAGCCTTTTCCTGATATCCAACCTGAACCTCCTCTGACACAACTTTAAGACATTCCCTCAAGTCCTGTCACCGGTCACCAGAGAGAATGATGATGTTTATTCAGTGATTGTGTTGGTCAGACACAGGAAATAAGTGTTGTACCTAGACCTTGGGTGTTCAGGAAATAGCTTAAACATATCCTGTGCTTCTTTTTTAGTGCTCTCAGAATGACTAATTCATGCTTAGAGTCAGCACAGAGTTTCTTCAATAGGGGTATTCTGAACTTGCACTTCCACATTTCTGCTTATAGTATAGATAAGTGATATCAGTTGGACTATTTCTATCCCAGTAATTTTTCCAGCATTAAAACTGTACTCAAATAGTCTTTGCTTTGCTTTTCATTTCAGCTGAATATCTTGGCTTGATACAACAGATATTCCAAAGGGAATTGAGTAGTTCTTTGAAACATCTAGGCTTGTCTTTTTAGTGCTTCATCATCTTTTCAAATATGTAACCACACCTGATAAAAAGAACCCATGTAAATATAATAAGAAAAAGCATTTACCTATAAATGAATATTTAGTTTGGTTGTTCCTGATCAGGTATCCTTGTAGTTGTAGGAGGGGTGGCTGTGAGCGCACATTAAAATCCTCAAGCATTGCACTTCGAAAAGTCAAGCATGGAATGGTTCATAGGAAACATTTTCAGCATTAACTCTTTGAATCTTAAATCTCCTTTCAGGCAAGGGTTGGGACGAGCTTGATTGTACTTCACAGGCCACACAAGCCTTTGATGGCTCTTTCCTCTGCTTCTGAAGACCTGCACTTACTCAGCACTGTTAATACCAGTGCCCCATGGTTGTTGCCATTCCCCAAGAACCAGGCCTGCATGGGAGCCACACTGAAGTACTTGCAGAAGCCTTTGAGAGCCACAAAGTGCCTTCCTAGAGATCCTGGTTATCCCATCATGGTTTTTTGCCATTGGGGAGGGTAGAAAATATGTATTGGATATGTCTCTGGAAAGATTAATTAATTAATTGGTTTTTTAATTTAGTCAGTGTAACTTCAGTATATTTTATTGTATTTTAGAGGTCTGTGGCTAAGGATTTTTATTAGGGGTTGAAAATTATTCAAATAATGCTGTAGGGCTAAAAGCTGGGTCATTCATTGCATGTATTGCAGCTGGTAATACATTGCAGGCATTAACCTTTGTTTGCTCTCAGAATGCTGAGTTATCATAAACAGTCAAAGACTGCCAGATGCTCAGTCAGTCAGTATAATCTGGGAAGGAATTTGAGTCACTGTGTCTGTGTTACACTTCAGTGATTTACCAGAAGAACTACTGCAGCAAAATTTACTTGGGTTTTATTGAAGACATCCTCCAGAAAATTGTAGCCTTAGTCTTTTAACTGTGCTCAAGATTGCAGCAAGTCCATTTTGGCACATTGGAGGTTAAACTCCCTCTTGTAGTTCAGAAATTCTTGTCCAGCAGAGAGCCTGGTTTGGATAAACATTTAATAAGTATTGCATGTTTGAAGACAAACCATTAAAAAAAAGAAGAAAAGGAAAATCTGAAAAGACTCAGGTGAAATGTTCTATTAAGCACTTTTTATTCATTTGAAAAAAGTAATAAAAATGAAGTCCAAGAAATATCCACTAAGTTATGGACTTGAAAGTGATTGGAAAATACCACTTTTGTATCTGAGGAAGGAATTTGACCCTACAGGGGACATGCTGAAGATCCATTTCAGATTTTCCTCTATTTTTCACACCTAAAAGGATAATAATATTTTACCATATGGATTGAATGTTTAGGTGTAGTCTCTGTATTTTTGTCTTCAGGAGAAAGGTCTTCCATCACTTCCCTGGCTGTAGAGAAGGCTTACCACTAAGCTAACCGGCTTCCTAGCTCCTGCTTATTTCTCAGGGAGTCACAAGGTCTAAGTGGTTAAGCATTTCTGAATATAGCAGAGGTTTGCCTTCACCTTGAGAGAATAGATTTTAAAGTATTATAGAAATTTAAATTTGTGGGTGATGAACAAATTGATTTTATACAATCATCCTGTGTCAATGAAGCATAAATCCAGGTCTTAAATAAAGCTTACCAACCTACTTCTTAATTATTTCCTAGCACATAGTATTACAAGGCATTTGTTTCTCATTAACTTCAAAGCAGGGCCAGGATTTATTCTTTAAAGCCTTTTCTTCTCTTGTCTCTGGGTGTGAAGTACAGTCATGTTCTTTCACAGCACAGCATGTAGGTGGGGAGGTTGGTCAGCCTTGCAGTAACTCTAGTGACAGACAGGGCTCAGGGCTGTGGAGGTGCCAGCAGGAGCAGCCTCCAAACTCGCCAGAACTTCATGAGGAAAAAACACAACATAAAAATGGAGTGGTCTCTTGGCTCTCCAGTTTCCCCACTCTTCCAGCCAACAGTCTTCCCCAGGAGCTGGGCTGCTACTGGCTCCATCTTGATACTTCAGTCTCCAAGAGAAAAAATGTTAAATTCTTTGTCGTTGGATGATAAATTGTTATTCCTTTTTGTGCTGCTGACTGCAATATCAGTTTTTCTTTCTGCTCTCTGAGCAGATGGTCATGGCTAGAGCCTTTCTTTTCTAGCATTAAAAATGATACATGCTTGCCTGTGCATTTACAGTGCTTTAAAATAATAGCTCCAGAGCAATTTGGGTTTGTAGGCTGCATGCAGATGCATGCTGGCTGCAAGAAACAGGAATTGCATCAAGAGCATAACTGCATTCAGGCTCCTAATTAAATAGCCTTCAAGTAGCCATCTGCAGATCCTTTAAAAAGAAACTGCACAAGTATATTAACTCCTTAGTTGTCTTGAAATGAGAAATCTGAAATTATGTACACGTTCAAATCATGCGCGTGAGTCACCATTCATGGAGGAATTGAAGAGCTGTGTATATGTGGTACTTAGGGACATGATTTACTGATGGCCTTGGCAGTGCTGGGTTAATGGTTGGACTGCAAGATCTTAAGAGTCTTTTCCAACCTAAATAAATCTATGATTCTATGTGATGGTGGTGTTTCACAAGGCAAGAGTAATATTCCCAGAGTTATATGTTTTTCCCTTTTTTTTTTCCTTACTTTGCATCTTCTCTCCTGTATTAAAGTCCCAATGTGATCTTAAAAATTCCAGCTGATGCTAACTCCTTGTTGTGTCTGATCAAGTCTACGATAAAGTTTCTGTTTCCTCTCTGGCCAGATTTTAGGGCTCTTTTTTGGTTACATCTCTATTAGGAAAAAAATTAAACAAGGAAGAACATAGGGAGGCAGACCAGAAAATAATATTATATTCCCTGTGTGAGTCCATTTGTGGCCTTGTGCAATATTGCCTCACTTGGGCTTTCCATCTTGAAAATCTTAAAGGGGAAAATGTAAGTAAAGAAAAGTGAGAAGGAGATCTTAAGCGCAGAACATCTGTGATATAAAGTTCAAATAGAAGTCTTCAGCATGGAAAGTGATGGCTGAAGGGATGTGTATTGAATTTTTGTTTGTTATGAAGAGATTGGTCATCCATTCCGTCTCTTAGCACAATGGCATGGAGCCACACAAGGAACTTACTGATTCAGCAGCAGGTCTAGAACAACTGCAAAGAATTACACTTCTGAACACAAGAGAATTTTTCATTACAGACAAAATGTGTCAGTGGATTCAGGAGCAGTTAAGGGAGTTAATGGTAGACAGGTCACAGCAGCCAGAATAATGGTCTCATTGCAGTTTCCACCCCTGGAATTTCCATCTCTACTCTTTCCCAGAAGGTGCAGAGATGTACCTGGGGAATAATCACTGTGTATCTGTCTCTTCATTCTTTTCAGTAAACATGGGCTGTGGTTGCAGCCAGGGTTGGAGCACACCATTAGACAGAGCCTTGCTCTGACTCACACCATTTCTTTTTATGTTCTTAGTGCAGGATAGTCCTTAATGTGTAACTAGAAAGATCATTTTAATTGAAAATATGATTACCTAGAGAAAGCAATTGGGTGTGAGGTTTTTTTTACTTTCTTGTGGGTTTTCTAAATTATCCTAAATTCCTTCAGAAGCCAACTTAGACCTTGTTTACTTCTCTTTCCAGTATTGCCTTAGGATATAATGTCAGTGGGAAAGCAGAACCCATTTATTACGAATGTCGAATTGCACTAGGTAATTAAAGCAAAATGGCAGCTTTTCTAAACTTTTTTTTTTTCCCCTGGAGGACGTAGAAGAAAGAAAAAGTGATTTTATGCTATTTCATATGATTTGTGTTCAGTTACCTGAATTTTGGATGAAAGTTTCAGTTCAGTACTATTTGTTTCTAAAAATAAAAATAAGGGAAAAGTAATTTTGCTTGTTTCAGTAGCAGAAAGAACAGCTTCAGGTACTTTTTTCAATAGTGTAATAAAGAATGAGATGATGCTATATTTATATGTAAATCCTGATGCCTGAGTAACAGGCATCAGTATGGTAGCAACCAGATTAGTTAGGGTTGGAAGGAACCTCTGAAGATCATTTAGGTCATCAGTGTATATGTATGTCCTTTATTGAATTTAAATGCAAAAATTGCTTGAAACTAATCCTTTTCCAGGAAGTTTTGTTGCTATGTTTTCACTGTTCATTTTTTTATGAGAGAACAAACTTTCCCTTGTTAAAAAAAATGTCCTTGCTTTAAAGAAAGACCAAGAAACCCTGCATAGAAAAGGAACGTTTGGCTCATTGATGCACTGATGCAGCTCCCTCTGCAGAAGGAAGATACAGCTGCATTTAGAGGAGAATTCACAGCTGCAAAATTAGACAATGTTTTTTTATCTTGGGTCCTCCACATCTTCTCCTGAAGCATCTGGTTACACACTGGAGCTGGGTGTTGTGATTTTCTCAGGACATTCCCATCTTGGTCTGTTGCTTAAAAAAAACAAAACCTCAGTCTCACCTAAAACTGAAGATTAAATACTTAGATTTAATTTTGTAATCCCTTCTGCATTTCTTGGGGTTTTTTTTTAAGTCTTGAGTAAGCCCTTTTGTAAGAATTTTAATATAAACTATTCAGAGAAATATTTACCTCTGAACAGATGTTCATCAAAACTTCTGTAAACTTTCTTGGCGACACCTAATTTTCCCAAAAAAACAAGTATTATGAGAATTTTAAAACAGCTTTACCAAATCCAAGGTTATGGATTGTATCAGCTGGCAATGCGCGCTTCAAAGCATACATTATTGCTACAATAATATAATTAAATTTATGATGGATAATGAAATTTGTGAAAGTATTTCTACAGCAGATCAATGTTTTACGGTGGATGATTTATGATGATTCCATCCTGTGGTTAGTGCACTTAAATTAATTGTGTTTATTTTCTTTCTTTTAGTGCATGGTTCTTCTCTCTCTTTGGTGTCCAGTACATCATCTATTTATTCCACAGTGAGTATAATGAAATGAAGTGTATATTTATTCATCAAAATTATTGAATTGGCTGGTCTTGCTAGTTTTGCCATTCAAGGAGCAGGAAAAAAGCAGTTTTCATTTGACTCTGTTCTGAATGCTATCTAGGAAAGGAATGTTTATGTTCTTGAAGATGTTTATGTTCTTGAAGATGCCTGTGGATATTTAACACATTAAACACAGACTTCAATGGCCTAAAAGCAGCCATTGATTTTTTGAGTCTGTATTTTATGCCGTGCTAAGTAGGTTTTGCTACAAAGCATCTCAGTAGATACAAGGAGATTTGAACTTTGTTACTTATAGCATCCCAAAATTTGCTGAATAAATTCATCCTATCCTTATATTAATGATTTACTACTAAAGAAGTTCACTTTTCAATGCACAAATATTAATAATTCTTAAAAAAAGGTAATTTAGTCACTGTGCCAGTAACATTTTCTCCACAAGTATGTATTCATTTTGGTTATCTGATCCTAAAATAAGGCTTGCTGGAGTTTGAAAATAGCAGGGGAGCACTCAGAGCTTCAGGTTCCAGTGCTTGCTGCACAAGTGGCCCAAATAGTGTGTTTGGATTGGTGTAATTTTCCTGGTGGCTGGTGTGGGCATGTTTTCTTAGAAACAGTTTGACTTCCTACCCCATACTTCTCATTAGCTGATAACTGTGGTTAGAGCCAGGCCATAATAGCCACAATTCTATCATGCTGACCACAGTGGATGGTCAGTACATCCACTTGGCATCCTCACAACTGGCTGTGTGTCCTCACTTTTTCATTGCCACAGTGCCTAGGCAGCACCTAAGTGGCAGGATTTTTTTTTTTTTTTTTTCACATCACTTTGGAATGCAAAGATGTGACCTCCTTCCCATGGAGAGCTGAGCATGGGATGAAGGGAATTGCCCAGGATCAGTCAAGTTCTGTGGCGGTCTTGGTTCTTCAGAGCCTCATGCAGTCCCTTATGGACAGAGCCAGGACTTCTTCACACTTCCATGACTGAGATCAGAGGTGCACTGCTCAGCAGGCTGAGGTGGAGCCCAAATTCCTTCCTGCAGAAGGAAGTACCTCCAGCAGCCTATTTTATTTTTCCTTGAGAGTAAATAAATTAGGAGATTAAATTAGACTGAATATGGATGAGGGAATCCAAAATAGGGAATTCATATTAGAGTTCTTGAAATACAAAAAGATAATTTGTATAAATTTGTCAGGCTGGTTATGTTGTAATATCCTCACATACTTCCTTTTAATTTTTCAGCCTGAAGAGAAGTGCCAGTCAGAGGTAAGAGCACATCCTCTTTGACAAGCATTAATGCCACTGTGCATTGCATGTCTTGCCGTTTTATTTCTCCGTGTTGCGATGCACTAAAGTGCTCTCTTAAAACCCACAGATTCGCAAGCTGCGGAGAGAATTGGATGCATCCCAAGAAAAAGTGTCTGCTCTGACAACTCAGCTGACTGCTAATGTGAGTACAACTCTGAGAGCAAACATTAACCTGGGATGCATTTAATGCAACAGTTACCACCTAGGTTTTTTAAATGACAAAAAGATTTAATGTGTATAACATTCAGTTTGTATTACTGATATGTTTAAAGAAATAACTGCATGCATGTGTGGGACATGTCCAAAAATAGCATCCTCTGCCCTACTAAATTATCTTACACCTTTCTTTAAAAACTGAGTTATAATATTAATTTGGCTTTGTACCTGTGTAAGCCATCTTAAGGTCCTGAGAAGGTCATTGAGGACAGAGCCTTCTTTTTAAAAACAGTGTCTTGCTTTGACATTTGGGTGGGATGAGATACAGATAAAGATTATAATTGGTAGGAATAAAAGTTAATAGAAACTTTTCTGAAATGCATTCTGTTGCATAAAGATGTGGGTTAATGGCATGATAAATAATACTGGCATAAGGGGCTCTGGAAACTGATTTAAAGTTAAGCCTGAAGAACTGAGATACCTGACTTTTTGTCAGTGTAGACAATACTTCTGCTTGTTCCTTTCAGGAATTTGAGAGCTAAGTAATTTAAGACACTCGGGGAAAAAAAAAAAACTTGGAATCCAGGATGTGTTGAGGCAATACTGTATGACCCTGAGCAAGTTTATTTGTGTGTTCTGTGCTGCAGTCACAGATAGCAGGAATCTGCAACACAGAAGCTTGCAAGGAAAATAAGCAATTCTAGAGTAAATAAGCTGGAGATAAATAGTCAGCAGATCAGATCAGATCATACTGACATCCTGGTTTATGGGAATTAATAAACATCAGAACATGTGCTGCTTGAAGGGGGTCTTCCCTTATCCATCAGCTCTCGGAATCGGGGGAGTGCAGAGCTTGGGACAGGAAAGGACAGGTTTTACCTGAGCCACTATCACAGGAAAGATTCAAGGGGAAATCTGTGCTGTCCACTCTAGGCATCACAGTGCTTCATCCAGCTTGAAAATGGGGCCTGAAAACTAAGAACACAGTTATTACGGAAAAGTCAAATAAAAGGGCTTTGGCTGAATGAAACCACTTAGTTACTGTCCCAAGAGGAAAAGAAAACAGTTTAAACATCTTTCAAAAGTTAAATTTTATATTTGCCTTTCAAATACAAAGGGGCTGGTACAGGAATTGGTTTTCCCCCCAGAATATTCTTTTACTTAGGGGAAAGCAGGACCAGATTCTCTTGCATAGGTTTTTAATGATGTTGATAAGTAACTCAGCTTGTGTCCTTCAAACAAAGAACTTGTCAGCTGAGCAGCTCATTTGGTTCTGCCTTGGCTTTATTGCATTCTCCTTCCCACAGTTCAGGGTCACTGGACTGCTGCTCAGTACAGGCTGCTCACTGCCTGGCCCAGCTGCTCTTCATGTGCCCAAGAACTTCTGTGTGGTTACTACCACTCTCTTTGTGGACCACAGGTTTTTAGTGTACACTTCTGTATGGTTTTGTTTCGATTGGGGTCATTTGGGTTTTTCTTGTTGGCTTTTCTTAAAAAAAAAAAAAAAAAAAAAAAAAAAAAACACCAAAGCATATAATTTATTATTTTGATAGTATTCTATTTTTGCTTAGTTCACTTCGCTAAAATTTTGCAGTGTTTTCTGCATGCTATTTAAACTTCTTAGACTTGAGCCTGCCTGTGATCTGTCCATAAATTGGCAACAGAGATGTTGCTATAACTGTCCCAGTATTAAATTTCAGTCTTTAGCCACCTCTTTCCAGAGAACATCCTTTTTCCATGTAAAAGGCAAGGTCTGTTCCCAAAAAGATTGAGACTAATAAATGCTATTAGTTAAGACACTTGGACATTTCCTTTAGACATGATTCCTTTTGAAAAAGGCAATTAAAACTTCGACAATTCAAATTAATCTCTTCAATTTACAGTTCTTTTCCTGAATTTCCTTGCATAAACACTGCAGTTGTTGATGCTTCTCAAGCCATCAAGGGCATGAATTTGAAAACATTTTGCTCCAGCTATAGAAAATGAAGATACATTTGTTTTCCATAGCTCACTGAATGATTTCAAGATAGGAATAACTGCAAGATCCGGTTTTGAAAGAGCAACTGGTTTTTAAGGCTCAGGTCAAAGCATTAAGGGTTTCTATCTGTTACTAATCCATGCACTCCTGCTTGCCCATTTATTTTTTGTTTTTGAAAAGTATTGCTGAGGATCCCTGAATATCAGCTTTGTTGTTCCCTGTTCATTCTCTCCAACAGAACCTGTGCACTCTGTGTTTTTAAAACAAATATTTAGATTTTCCTACGTGTGTAGTGTTAGGTTTTGAATTACTTTTTGCCATTTTCTCACAGTCTCAGATCTGCTTATTTTCATAGGGGCTGATGGGAATGAGAGCTGCACATCCCCATGTTATTGTACTGCTCATGTTTGTTTTCATTGTGAATGTGAGAACATTATTCAGGATAAGTCAACTGTGCGCTGCTGCTGAATGAGTCTGGAATAGCTTTGTGAAAGGTTTTGCTATTCTGTATTTTTTAGGTGAGAAAATATCTTTTTCTGCTTGGAAAGATCTCACCATTTTACTTGTCATTGTGCATATAGAATTGTTTTTAATAGATAAATGAAGCTATTTTTTAATGGTTAGTGTAGATTATTATGGCTAATGAGACAAATACATATCAGTGATCAGTTATGTACACATATGAATACCCATAAAACAGTGCCACATCATGGCTCTAGAAATACAGTTTCTTACATTCTTTTCCATCTTCCCAATCTACTTTTCCTTTCTTTTGCTTCTCAGTAATTTTCAATTCCTAGCTGATGTCTTTCATGTAACAATGTGATCTCTGTGCTTCTTGGGAGAAGAATGTCAAATCTTTTTCCCAGGAAGCACATTTTTTTCTTTCCTTGGGAAAAGAAAAGGGTAATTGGCCAAGCAGCAGGAATTTTGGATGCTATCTAGCAAGCTGACCTTGGCTGGAAGTGAGGTGTGCTCAAATATTAGAGAAGTCTTAGAGTTAGATGCAGGTGCATCATCTGGCAAAGCATCTGTTCTCCTGGTGGGATAAACACAGTGAGAACCTCCACCCCTGTGACTGCCAACATCTTTTTGCCTTAATAATCCACAAAAGGAAAATAGTGATTTAGTTGGAGGGAAGTTTCTGCCTGACTTTTCTCTATACAAAAACTTGATTTATGTTTTATTGTTGGCAAGCATCTCCATAATGTGTGCTCTACTCATTTGACCTTTTCTAAGCAGTGTTGTTTTCTCTGCACCATTTACACGACAAACAATGCCATGCACTGGGTGGACTGATTAAATACCTGCAGAAATACTCCTTTTCGGTGGAAGAGAACTGACTCTTCCTGTGTGGTTTGGTTTCAGGCTCACCTGGTGGCAGCGTTTGAGCAGAGCCTGGGGAACATGACAATCCGACTGCAGAGCCTGACCATGACAGCAGAACAAAAGGCAAGCTTCAAAAGGAATTGGAAGTCTTCATTCTCTTTCCAGCATTGTTGCCCATGCTCCTTCTGTAGTTGTGTGGGGGAAGAAGTCACAAACATAAGTCAGTTTGACTTAGCTCCCTCATTTGTGGTGACAGAGTAAAATGTAAAAAACAATTTGTATAAAACACTAATTTTCTGCCCTAGATTTTTGTGGCAACTGATCAGGTTATTCCTATCAATTGTTGCTTTGGACACAGGTCTTCAGTATTGCGTATTTCTGTAATATAGGTCATCCCGATGCATCCATACATGGACATGTCTGAAAGAAACACCAAGAAGAATACTTACAAGACTGGCAGCATTGTGTTTTTGGACAATATACTTCAATAGACATTATTTCTGCATTACAGAATACATGCGGTTTTTTGGTATCATAATACCCAAGCTGTTTTGCACCCTGTTGAGGGTGTGCTTCCCCAGGTATCCCAAACCGCATTTTCACCTCCTTGTACATATATATTACATAAATTCACTATGAACTATCAAAACTTAGATGGAAAAGCAGCTTCTTTGGTGTTCTTCTCCTGTGTACTATATGTTTTTTTCCCTTATTCAAGGACTCGGAACTGAATGAGTTAAGGAAGACAATTGAACTCCTGAAGAAACAAAATGCTGCTGCTCAGGCTGCCATCAATGGAGTCATCAACACCCCTGAGCTCAACTGCAAAGGTAAAAGACAAGCACCACATACAGAGACTCCAGGGCTCTCCAGTGAGACCTCAGTCCTCTGGGTAAAAGCTGATGCAACCATCAGAGTTACCTAGAGACCAGAGCAACCCACTGATTTACACTGTGATAAATTGCTGAAGGAAAAGTATGAAACATCTCAGATTTTTATCTCATCACAAGAAACAAAGATTTGAAATATGCAATCCATTCATCAGGATAAGTGATTGTCAGAGTGCTGGTTTCCCAAAATGTATCTTCAGGATTGCATTATTAATGCCGTTCATCAAATTTCCTAGATAATTTTGACACTGCCTCCATTCATATCCAGGTCCTGGAGCTGCTCAGCCCACGGACCTGCGGATCCGGAGGCAGCACTCCTCGGACAGCGTCTCCAGCATTAACAGTGCCACCAGCCATTCCAGCGTGGGCAGCAACATCGAGAGCGACTCCAAGAAGAAGAAGAGGAAGAACTGGGTGAGTATGTTTTAGGAGACTGTGTGAGGTTTTTTTGAAATTGTCAGGACATGTACAGTGAAATCCACCCCACTGCTCCTTCCTGCCTCATGCAGGTTAGCACAAGGACTGTGCACTGCTTAGATCCTGGGTAAACTCTCCTGTGAAGGCTTAATTGAGTTGTAAGTGATGTATATCCTTGTGTTGACTCTGCATAGGATTGAATTTTAGCTTAACAGCTAAAAGGCCAGTCTTAAATTAGAAATAGCTGTCAAAGATCAGTTCTGGCTAATAGGGTGTCCAATCCCTTAAGGAAAATGTGGCATCTGTCATTAAAGTAAAACAAACTCATAAGAGAAGATCATTCTTGTGGGTTTTCTTTTGTTTTTGTCTCGTAGGGCTTTCTTATAAGTGAACATATTAAACAGTTTAAGAACTCTTTGTCCAGCATTAACTTGGACTGCTAAGAATAATATAAAAAAATACTGATCTTTAAAAACTTTTCGTGATGGACATCTCTTTTGGAAGTTTTTGCATTACTTACCTATCCTTTCCCGTTTTTCCCTCTTTGCTCATCCCGTACTATGCACAAGGTACCCTGTACTGGAGGAAAGGTACTTTATCTTCAACTCCATTTTCAATTAGACCATAACTGCCTTAGTGACCTAGTCTGATTGTAGTTTGGACTGAAGTCCCTAGATCCTTTATTGTAGTCAGTAAAACAATCCATCCCTTTCTTCCCACTGAATTTAGATCTCACTGGATCTCTTGGGTGTACAGATAAATCTGTAGAGATGCAAAATGTGGTTAGAGCTGGTAAAAGCTATTTGCTCAGTATTCTCTCAGAAATGTTGATGAAACTCCTGAACTGTAAGAAAGAGCTTCCTGAACAAGTTCTTGTTTTTATTTCTCTCTTATCTCAGAGGTGTCATTTTGGTATCTCTTGGTATTGCTAGCTGCTTCACAAAAGAAGCATTTCCACTCTGCCCCTTAAATAATTGGTGGAATGGAAACAATATCTTGTCCAAATCCTTCTTGTACTGTACGTTAGTATATAGGCAAAGTAAATTGCTGTAACTTTTAAATTTCTAGCAACCCTTAGTTTGTGACACAAAACTTTTGTAGTCATTAAGCCTTGGTTAAGATAAACACTTTTTAAAATTCTTGTTTAGCTTCTATTTTTTGTTACTGTAACCTAGTGGATATGGTCTTACATCAGCCCACATTTCTCATTCATCAGATAACTATTTTTGAAGAAGATTAAGGGAACACTTTTTTTATTATAAAGTTAAATAAATAAATAAAGTTATCATGAAGTAGAAGAAACAGGACAGTATTTTTATGTTGTTATTGAAAATGAGTGCATCATTGCTGTGAAATGAAGATTGGAAATTAAAACACTACAGCGAAGAATATGTGAGTTGAATCTGATTCACACATTCTTTATTCCACCAGTGCTGAGGAAGTTCTCAGCCAAGGTCTTTGTGTTCTGTGTAGAAGCAATGGAGATGTCCATTTGGAGCTGAAACATCAGAGTTTCAACATTTTTCATTGTAGGAGTCTTTGTCTAGCTTAAAAAAACTGTTTTCAGCTCATATTAAGCCAGCCTGTGTACATAGGCAATTTTTGCAATGGCATTAAAAGGTGTACATGGAGTATCCTGAGTGGGAGGGGAGCCATGAGGATCATTAAGTCCAGACCTTGATTCCATGGGGGTTTAACTTTTAGAGCTCCCTAAAAGTGAAACTATATATCTAAGAGCAGTGTCTAAATGCTTCTTGAGCACTACCTGTTGAATTGTAACTTTGGGGTCACAGCAGTTTAATGACTTGAATATTAATTCTTGGTTGGAAAATGGCAGTCACATTACTAAAGGTTATTTTAGTTGCAGGTAGGTAGAGAAGTTGCAGTCTTTTCATGTGGTGAAATACCTGTTCCTGCAAGGAAAAATACATTATTAACTTGGCTCTTAGCCAAAGCACTGTGCCTGAGCTAAGGACAAAATGTAGTTTAAATAGTTAAAGAGTTTGGATCTGGTGTCTTCCTCAGGTAATGCAAAACAAAGGCTGTATGGTTTGAGACACCTGGTTTTGGAAAATACAGGGTTCTGGTTTTAAAGTAACTGTTTGTGTTTGTTAATCATTGGTCGTGTTTGTCTCAGAAATCCAAAACTTCCCTTATCAGCGGTTTTATCTGTTAAAACATGTCTTTTTTCCTTCCCCCACTTCCTTTTGCTTGCACTTCTTCCGGCAGGTCAATGAGGTAAGGAGGACCTACCTTAAATTCAGAGGTACAAAGCTAACCCCCCATTGACACCACTAACCCTTCCAGCGCCATTAACCTGGGCTGGGCCCTGTGCCAGCACAGCTGCAAGCTGTCTAGAACATGTCACCACACTGCTGTAAAGCTTGTTGCACTGAACAATTTGCTGTCATATAGCTCTTAAAAAAAGGAAGCATCCATAGCCACTTCTATTGACCTTATTAATCTGATAAAATAGTTAAAGAAAAAAAAGCTATTTTATTTTTCACCTATGTTACTGTGTATGTGAGTATGGCTGTAGCATCTGGAGTATTTGCATGTTGAGATTTTTTACTCGGTGGCTTTTTTTGCTTGGTTTCACTCTTAATGATGGACCTGCTGCTGTGGTCTTTTTTTTTTTCCAGTTACGCAGCTCCTTCAAGCAAGCTTTTGGGAAAAAGAAATCTCCCAAGTCAGCATCTTCTCATTCAGACATTGAGGAGATGACTGATTCTTCCTTACCTTCCTCACCAAAGCTACCACACCACAACACCACTGTTTCAACACCACTACTGAGAGCTTCCCATTCCAATTCTCTGTAAGTGATTTTTGTAATTTTTAGACAGAAAATGGCATGAAAGGCATCTTGCTGCATTGGTAGAGGAAAGGCAGAAGACAGAAATGCTGAATTCATGTATTCAGAGATTTAAATGAGCTGACTCCCAACCCAGTACCTTTCCATTAGTGTCTAGGAAGCCAAAAATCATTGTGTCACTACGGAAGTGTAAATATTTCATTGGGTTGCTCTCTCAGCAGAATGTACTGAGTATCAAGAATATTTACAACCAGGGTGACCTTGAAGTGCCAAATTAATTGGATCTCTTGCTGTTAATTAAACAAACCAGGTCAAATCTGGGATTTTGTTTATCTTGTCCTTACACAGGACATACTATATTCATCTGCCATGATAAGTTCCCAATTCTATTGACAAATTCAGATAAAGGAAAGGAAATCGAACACTGTGGTTTAGTGATACAGAGGAACTCCTCTAACTGCTTGTGCCTGCTGGATGGAGATTATCCACTCCTCTTTCCTTCTGTAGCTTCCCAGCCACCTGTGCCTGGTCCTTTCCATGGCCACCTGTGAAATCAAGTTTAACAATTCCCTTGCCATGCTGTTTTCAGTCTGAACTCACATTTTAGAATGGTCTTGGAAAATTTAGTAAAACAGCTTTTGTGTTAATTTCATCAGTAGCATTGTCACTTGAGCAGGATAAATAAATACAGAAAGTTGTAACAGGCAGTATTGTGAAACAGGCAGTATTGTAATTAGCAGACAGACAGCCTCCTGACCTCGGAAGGTCATGCAGAGCTTCCAGCCTCATTTCAGAACAAATGCATTGGAGTAGTTCCCCTCCACTTGTTTTCACATGAAGAAGTGAAAACAATAGCAATAGTTTCCAGCTGTATAAGAGTGATGAAATGTCAGTAGCAGAAGATAATCCCCCATGATTTTTGTTTCAAAGCTTCTTCTGTCTCGAGCCTAACTCAGTGTGTTCCTGGTGACTACAGCAAGTTGCGCTTTACAACTCTCAGGCCAGAAAATTGTCAGATGATGATCCCATCTATTATCAGCCAAAATGCTGTGTGGGTACATCTCACCTTGCTATGGAAGCCAAAAGGATAAACATGAACAAAGAGTAAATATGTGAACTGGGGAAAGGATAGAGCACAAGTAAAACTGGTGTGTCTTGGCTTACTGGCTTTTTGGTGGAGAAAACATCTCTTATGAAACTGATTTAGGGAAAGACGTTAGGTAAATCTCCCTTAAAGCGTGCAGCTGTGTGGTTGATCTTTATACAGATACAGTTATAAATGTGCTGAAATGTTGTTGCTCAGATTTTTTTTTTTTGAGGGTTTTTGTTTGTTTGTTTGTTTTTTTGTGGGCAGAGGGAAGAAAAATGCCACCAAATTTTTTTGAAGCGTTAAGTTCTTTAAAGCGAGCAGGAATTTATCATGCTTGAATAGGTGTAGAGTTCCAAAGCCTTCCAGAGCAGTTAAGGGAAACCCAGCTGTACACACCTGGTGAGCTTTAAATCTGTCTGTGAACTCATCAATCTCCAACCAACTGCTGTTAAATGCCTGCACCACTTTAATTTATTTAGATTTTGGCTTTAAAGTTTCCCTTTATAGCAACTACCGTAAAAAAAATGAAGACTATTTAATAGTAGGTGATTTCAGAGAATTCTGTTTCAGATGCCGATTAAAAAAGTTAACCCTCAGACATATTTGTTTCATCAGACTCTAAAATTTCCATGGCCTGTTTAATATCTGACTTATGGCATCACTAATTCAATAAGCCAAAACTGCTACCTGCTTCAAGCAGAATAAAAAGAATAATTCCTCTTCTGCTAATAAATCCTGGAGAAGCAGCAGAAGGGGAGGAAGGAGTGTGTGTTTGTTGGTGTCCTGCAGTATTTCAGAGTGCACAGACAGCGAGGCTGAGACGGTGCTGCAGCTGCGGAACGAGCTGCGGGACAAGGAGATGAAGCTGACAGACATCCGCCTGGAGGCCCTCAGCTCTGCCCACCAGCTGGACCAGCTGCGTGAGGCCATGAACAGGATGCAGGTGAGGAACAGCTGCCCCACATCCTGCAGCCTGTGCTGGTATGGCCAGCCACCCGCACACCCGCACAGTACATATCTGAGTGCTTGCTAAAGGCTGTGCTTAGCCTTGTGCCAGTGTTAAACCTTCATTAAAAGTCAGCTTGAACACCTGACATCGTTGCCCTCAGCTGCAGCTGTTTCAACCCCAGGACAGGATTTTGGGGGACAGCATTTTGGGGACAGCATTTTTGTTGGCTGTCAAAATGTTTCCATGCTCTCTGCCTTAAGGTAGTTGCATTTCCATGTTAGTGAATTCCCACATATTTAGGTATTTTAGGATACTTTGAAAAGTTTCACAGAACAGACATTTTAATAATTAAAATCCTTAATTAAAACATGATGGAAACAGCATTTCTGCTAAACTGCTATTTATTACTAAGTTTCTTATGTTGCTGTCTTATAATCATGTTTTCACTGTGCCTTCTAACATCTGACTTGTCTCTTCAAGAGTGAAATTGAAAAGTTAAAAGCAGAGAACGATCGGCTGAAATCTGAAAACCACGGCAGCTGTAGCAGGACTCAGTCTCAGGTTTCCATCTCCTCCTCTCCCAGACACTCAGTGGGTCTCTCTCAACACAGCCTGAACCTCACAGAGTCGACCAGTCTCGGTGAGCTTAATGAGAAGGGTGCTGGGGCAGGTTTTATCCTGCACTTGGAAGGCTTTGGTTGGTTAGCCATGGAAAAATGAAAGCATGTGGATTATTAACAGCTGAGGTGTGGAAATATGTCACGAGCTGGCACAGAGCCCTCTTTTAAATATCATTGTAGGTCTGCTACACCCTCTGTCAGAGGGGTCCAATTATGACCTCAGCTCTGAAAAGTCCTGTTTAAAGCCATTTAATGGTGCACATTTGCCAGGGGATATATCATAGGAAGGAAAATACAGAGTAACTGGCTAATAATTTTCAATCACCTTCCTTTTTTGAGAGGGATATGTGGTGGGGAAGTCAGTCAGCCTGGTTCTTGTGTTTTACCTCGAGGCATGTGAAGCCCAGGTGTGTTGTGTTTGACTACAATAAACCAGAATAGTCTCCACTGTAATTGAGCGCCAGCTGTGAAGCTGTTGATGTTTCCTGTCCACAGACATGCTCTTGGATGACACTGGAGATGGCTCTGTCCGGAAAGAAGGAGGCAGGCACGTCAAAATAGTCGTCAGCTTCCAGGATGAGATGAAATGGAAGGAGGTGAGTTGTGTTTCATCTCCAGCTTTGAAATGTAGGTGACTTCGGAATGTGTGACGCAACTCAAGTTTGCAAAGGACTTTCAAGGATTTTCTCAGGAAAACGGTTCATTAGTGTGTTGATAGTGATAGAGAGGGCACTTGGCTACCTCCAGCTTCCTTGGAGCTGCTAAGAGGGACTGAAATGCCAGAAGCACCAATCTCATGGAAGAACCTGACAAATCCAAACTGAGAGATCTATTATCATATCATTCCAGTTTAAGTTGTCCTCTCTGGCACAAGTACCCTGTTTAGAATGACATCTTTCAGATGTTCTCCATCCACAAGTACGTGAAAGAATCCTAAATACCCAAATAAATTGCAAATACTGTAAAGTTGCATGCTGTCTCGTGTGTTTAACATGCATGAATGTATTACACAGTCCTTGACAAGCAATGGCCTTGCTATCTCACATTTTTGAGCACCTGTAAAGGTGTGTTTAAGAAGTAACTTCATGTCTTCCTGAGGGGTGGACAAAAATCTGAATGATCAAAAATAAAATGGACTCAGCAGCTCTTTCCATTAAATACCTATTTTGCATTAATTATTGCAACCCTGAATAAACAGTAAAACTGCCGCTGATTGACTGCAATCACAGCAAGTTTTAGTAACACTTCAAATCTTGTGATAGAAATCAGTTTTCTCTTCAATTAATGTTTCACAGTGAGTGTAGCTGTAGAAAAATAGAACAATTATATTTATTCTGATTTCTTTTATCTGCCTTAAAAATCACTTACAAAATGCAAAATACATCAAATGTAGTATATAAATATAAAGTCTCTTTCTATATTACTAGAACCATGTATACATTAGAGCCATGTATCATATATATATATATATATATATATATATATATGTTTCTGTGCCCACAGCAGAATTTCTGAATATAAATAGGATAAACCTAGCAAATGTAACAGCTTTGATTGTGAAGTCATGGAAGAATGAACTTGACATCTACTTTTCTGTCTAGGATATTCCTAAGAGTTTTTCTGTCTCTTTGCTAAACTGTAATCCTCTCAGAGATTTTTTAATTGTTAATGAATTGATTAATAAATACCTTTAACTTAACATCACAGCCACCTGAATATTGTTTAGATGTGTGACTCCAACACTGTAGAAAATGTTTATCATGTGAAAAGAATTCCATATGCCATTTAGAGTTCACCATATAGATTAGTAAGGATGCACCATCATTTAGAAGTAAAAGGGGAGGGGGCAGGGAACCCAGCATTTTAATTACATTAACCACACTTGTCTGATTGAGTTATTCCTGTCCCTTTAGGATTCCAGGCCTCGCACCTTCCTCATAGGCTGCATTGGAGTCAGTGGGAAGACCAAGTGGGATGTTCTGGATGGGGTTGTTAGACGCCTGTTTAAGGTCAGTGGGTACAAAATGCTGTGAGCTCAAGTTCTCCTGGGGGTTCTGATGGAACCAGGCTGTATTTAACTTGGTGCATTAAGCACTGTCACATCAGAGAACAAGCCCCCAGGGCTGCCTGACTTCCCATGTCCCTTTCCCACCCCAGGAGTACATCATCCACGTGGATCCCATAAGCCAGCTGGGTCTGAACTCAGACAGTGTTCTGGGCTACCGCATTGGGGAAATCAGGCGCACCAACAGCGCAGAGACCCCGGAGCTACTGCCCTGTGGGTACCTGGTTGGAGAAAACAACACTATCTCAGTTACCATCAAAGGTAATTTCACCTGACCTGCCTGGTGGAGTTTTCACTATTGAGTTTTATCAGAGCTTGTTGTGTCAAGAAACTCAGAGGAGTAGAGACCTTTTTATTGCACTGTTTTTTCCTGTTCCTATCATTTGTTTACTTCCTGCTATTTTCATTTGATAAAGTCAGCACTTGGGGTGTGCTAAGTCTGTAATTTCAGCAAGTTTTCAACCTATAACTCTAGGAAAAAATACACACTCCACAGATCTTCAGTTGTCCTGGAGGAGACCTCACATCACAAAGGATGCAGTACAGCTGTTTGAGCAGCAAAGTACTTTCCAAATGAGTCAAGCCTCAAAATTTCATTGGCTCTTTATCACAGCTATAGTTGTTATTTCCTTCATGCAGGGTTAAAAAAAAAATAGATCTTGACTCATTTACTTGATTGGTCTTACTGAAGGGTCCCTCCTTAAGTACCAGGAAGGAGGGAGCCCAAATTTCATGAAACTCCTTACAATCTGGATTTCTCAAAATGTATAGTTTTCAGAATTTCCATGGATTTTATTCTGTAAGACTGATAAAATTTCAGTATTTTGTTTCAGAATTTGGTTTCTCAGGGAAGAACTTTTTAATGAAAACTATGCTATGAAACTAAGTTCAGGGGTAAAACCCTCAACTGCTGCATTTTGAACATAAATCAGTTTGCTCAAAGTTACACGCATGAAATCTGCAGACAGATGGTATTTGGGAGCAGTGCCAAACATTCTTCAGATCATCTTTGAAATTTGACTGAAAGCAGATTTTTGAATATTGGTGTAAATACGAGGTTACCTTGTATAGCAAAGCAGTGGGCAGGAAGACAAAATAAAATACATCATTGTAATTTATTGTGAATAAATATTTCATTGTGAAATACATCAACTTACTGAGGCTTGACATGAACCCAGGATATTCTACTTATATAAAATGCATTGTCCAGTCATAAATCCTAACTGAAATATTGCATAAGGTCCAACTGTGTCTGTAAAGCTGCAGTTTGAGTTTATATTTAACTTGCACTGACTCAACATGTGCCTTGAAGGTTCATAAGTGATAACAGTTTTCAATAAAATGTAAATGTATTTAATCAATTTATGGAAAATCACTTACATATACCTTTGAGATATAAAGCTGCCTATATAAATATTTAATATTCCAAGTAACCACTGAGGTGCAAATATTTCTCTGCCAACTTCCCTTCCTGCTGTTTATTTTGAAGCACTGTGTATTTTCCCTAAGCCAATTCTGCCTAAAGTGATTGCTGACATGGCATAAATGCTTATCAGTACAAGTTTTCTGTTAGAGGAGATAACTATCAGCATACAGAGGAGGAGTTTAATTACAAGCATTTGGGAAAGTAGGGGGAGTTGATGATAGCTGAGGGTTTTTTTGTCTAGTGATCCAAAAGTAAACAGGTACATTCAGGGTGAATGCGTGGTGAAATGCTGTAAAATGGACGGCTTGTGCATGAAAAGTGTATCCTGGAATCCTTTGGTGTGGCAGCTTCCAAAGGGCCTCAGGGATGCAGCTGAGGATTTAAACAGGCTGACGGAGCAACCAGGCTAAGCCCATGGGTCATCCCAGCACTTGTTTTCAGCTTTATGTGTGCCTCTCTCAATCATGAGGGATACTGGGGTGGGCAAGAGGTTTAGCTCTGAAGTGAAGAGCAGCTTGATCAGGTGCATTTGGGTAAAAACTGGAAATCCCCCTAAGAGAGGCCTGTTTCCCTGCTGCAGGTATCTGCGAGAACAGCCTGGACGGGCTGGTGTTCGAGTCGCTGATCCCCAAGCCCATCCTGCAGCGCTACGTGTCCTTGCTGATGGAGCACAGGAGGATCATCCTGTCTGGCCCCAGTGGCACGGGCAAAACCTACCTGGCCAACCGCCTGTCTGAGTACATGGTGCTCAGGGAGGGCAGGGAGCTGGCCGAGGGCATTATCGCCACCTTCAATGTCGACCACAAATCCAGCAAGGTGAGCATGCACAAACCCTCCTCGCACAGCCACGTGTCCAAAATGAGAGACCTTTCCTAATCTGTCATTTTGAACATAGCTTCATTTTCAAAGCATTATGTTTATGCTGAAGGAAACAATACTTAAAGGTTTTCAGATTCACTTGTTTATGGGTCTGGAACAGCAGGTTTCCAGGTGTGCATTTAAACACCTAAAGGTGTCATGATTTTCAAGTGTTTAGGAGCCTGAGAATTGCCCAGGAAGTTAAACACCTGCATAAAATTCCCAGAGATTTAAGCAATCCCTATTGCGTGTGGGCACTTTTCCCAAAACCTCAAATGCATCTCCAGGCTGTCAGGAGCTTCTGCAGCTGCAGGTATCAGCAGTTGTAATCATGTGCTGGGTTTGGAGGGGCTGTTGTGCAGACACATTCCTGGGCAGGTAAGGCGTGTCTTTGCTTTTTTATGTGCTGCTGGTTTTGCTGAATATACTTCCAGTGATCATCTAGATTAAAGAAAGGAAAAAAAATGTGTATTTGATGGCCTTAGGCATATTTTCCTCTGGAGGAAAGGGATGGTTGAAATTGTGGTTGTAAGCCACTGGTATGATTTCAGACATGCTTTAAAGCTGCTGAGAGCATTTCAGCCACACATCAGCAGCACCAAAAGCTCATCCTTCTTTCCAGCATTGCTGAAAGCATCCAAATTTGGCCTGTGATGAGGGATGGTTTGTTCCAGGTTAATTTTGTCATCTGTATTTTGATGAAAACACAGTTGCAAGATGATACAACAAATCTAGCTGGATTGCAGTTTGGTTTGGTATGGGGAGAGTTGATCCGGTTCCTGAAAAGAAACAGAAGTATGTTTCAGACCTCTTAGTTCTGACACTGATGAATAAAAAACACAAACTAA
The DNA here is from genome assembly GCF_015832195.1 of Motacilla alba alba. Lineage (NCBI taxonomy): Eukaryota > Metazoa > Chordata > Aves > Passeriformes > Motacillidae > Motacilla > Motacilla alba. Next base: position 2,565,956 of record NC_052020.1, on the reverse strand, counting down.
ATTACAAAATATTACCCCTCTTTAAGCCCTTATCTCACACAGAATTTCTGTCACAGTCTCTGAGTCTTCAGCATAACTTACAAAAGAGAAAGAAAACCATATCTTGTGTTTTCTCATAGAAAATGAGAAATTGTTAAGGAGAAATGTGATTTTTTAGATGTCAGACTCTTTTGCTTTAGATTTTGTTACCAAGCTTATTTATCTTAATTGATTTTTTAAGAAATGTGAAGAAAAATAAGTTTTTTTGTTTCTTTTCTTTATATCTGCTTTGCAGGAGCTCCGCCAGTACCTGTCCAACCTGGCAGACCAGTGCAACAGTGAAAATAATGCCGTGGATATGCCTCTTGTCATCATTTTGGATAATCTGCACCATGTTAGCTCCCTAGGAGAGATCTTTAATGGACTCCTAAACTGCAAGTACCACAAATGGTAAAGAAATAGTATCATAACACAACACATAACACAACATTGCAAATGTTAATCCTGTACTCAGAGCACTGCTCCTGCAAAATCCAATCACACAAAAGCAAAGCCTACATTAATTTAGTAATGTGGAGGAAAATGAGCGGGTTGTCCATAAAGTAGTTGTATTTGCTTCATGATGTAGATTATTAGTAGTAAAACCCCATTTGTAGTGGAAGGTCCTGTTTTGGGACTTCTGGTTTGCTTCCAGAATTTAATGTTCACAGAATCTCCGTAGAGAATTTGGTGATAAATAACTACAAAACCTTCTTTGACAAAAGAGTTTTGAATTACCTTTTTTAATGTTCATATTTTCTTAAAATTTGTTTTTCAAAGTTCACAAGTTTGATTTGCTTGATCATTTTCTCCCAATAGTCCATATATTATTGGAACAATGAACCAAGCCACCTCCTCCACACCTAATCTTCAACTTCACCATAATTTCAGGTACTGTTTATTCATGTTTCTCATTTATGCTTGTAGGCTGGCAGAGGAGTAAAGGCTACTGAGTCATTTGAAATTGTTCTTATCAGCTGAAATAGCAAAGGGAGAGAGAAATGCCATTTGCTCCTGGTTGCTCCCTGACATGTTCAGCTTGGTTATGGTGCTGTCATTAAAGGAACTGGGTTCATAAAGCTTTTATTTTATAGAGAATTGTTAAGATATTTGATTTTCTACCAGATTTTCAGTAAGACAATATCTAGGCAAAGCAGATTATTGAGAAATGAGCTGAAACGATGCACAATAAAAATTGGCTCATCTAGTGAAATATTCCCAAGTAACTTTTGCTGAAAAACATGTATGACTGGAATAGCCCATTTTGATCCTGATAATCTGGAAATAAGAAGAGAAATGTAGTCAGGAATAGTTACACTCAGTAGCATGGAAGAGAAATAAAGTCCATTTCTGCTGTTGTGCCATAGATGGGTGCTATGTGCAAACCACACTGAGCCAGTCAAAGGCTTCCTCAGCCGTTTCCTGAGAAGAAAACTGATTGAAACAGAGATCAGTGGCAGGATGAGGAATGCAGAGCTGGTTAAGATTATTGATTGGATTCCCAAGGTCTGGCAACATCTGAACAAATTCTTGGAGGCTCACAGCTCCTCTGATGTTACTATTGGTAAGTACTCTGCCCAGGCATATGTAAATATATGTATTTTATTTCCTTGTATATCAGGCGTATCTTTGTATATTCCCTTGTGCTGGGTCACGTAAAAAAGGTTTTCTTTAAAACCCTGCTTTTAGATGTCATCACCCTATTTTTGATGCTTATTGTGCTTGTGATTTGAGTGTAATATCTGAATTTCCCTCTCCAGGTCCACGGCTCTTCCTTTCCTGTCCAATAGATGTAGATGGTTCTAGAGTTTGGTTCACTGACTTGTGGAACTACTCCATCATTCCATATCTTCTGGAGGCAGTAAGAGAAGGGCTACAGGTGAGCAGGCAAAGGGAAAAATCATAGGTCTAGAATGGCATCTGTTCAAAAGGCAACAAAACTCAGTAGTGGCAACATTTTCTGTAGATACAACCTTGCCTGTTGAATATCTGCATGTCAGTGGAAATGTAACCAGAGTTGTCAATAATTTCAGGCAGAATTAGTCTCTTCAAGCAGTTTTGAAGTAGAGAGTGGAAGAAGTGATCAGATGCCAAACTGCTGATGTTTGCAGTGGGGGGAGTTAGACGTACAAATAATTTTCAATACTGACTTCCAGAAGCACACCTTAAAATTATCCTGTACATCAAAGAAATATGCTTGTCATCATTAACTGTGTTACACAGGATTTTCCTTTGGAAATCAAATCTTTCAGCATAGAAACAAAGCTTTGCATGAAGAGAATATATACATGAGTGACAGGAGCAGTATCAGTGACATTTTGATTACTTCTCAGTATTTAAGATGATCTTTTTAGTAGATTCCTTCAGAGGATGAAGTGAAATCATCATTGATTGTCTGTGTTTAGTAACTGATTCATAATCTGGCAATTTGGATTAGTTTTTGGTGTCTGTATGACTATGAAGCTTCTTGGAATCAGGAGCGGGGTTCAGCAGAGAATTGCTACGGACTTGCCATGTAGGTAGGGGAAGAAAGGAGGTTTTTTTAATAACCAGCTCTTTGTTCACAGAAGAAGCCCAGCAGCATCTCCTTTAAAATATGGTTTAGAACTAATCTTTTACTAATGGCTTTTTAAAAAATTGTGAAATACATGAATTCTCCACGTTTTGGGTACAATTTGGGCAGCTCCATTTGAAATTTGCCAGTACTTGGAGACCTTACTCTTTTTGGGACAATTGTGGTAGACTCTTAGCTGTAAGGAAAGCAATAGGTCCTGCAGTACAAAACACACTCAGGAACTTTACTAGAAATAGAACAGGAGAATCATTTTACATGAAACCTGTTTTAAAGCAAGGTAATGGGAATCATGAATCTTTCCAACCTAAAACAAGAGAAAGGAGAGCGGGTGATTTTGCTTGCTCTTAAAATGGAGAAAACTGATACTCACAGTAATGATGAGCTCCTTGTACTGGGTTTTGGAGCTCTCATATCATTGATCAGTACATGTGGAAAGCATTGAAAAATTAGTAATGGAAGTGGAGAGAGAGTAATTGATAAAACCATCCCTTTGCTTCCTTGTTCTGCCCAGTATCTCCATCTTTGCTTAGAGTATTTGAGTGGCTTATTTTGCAGGTGTAAGGACTTCAGTTTCTCACTGTGCTTTAGAATCTTTATCGCCTTCAGCCCCATTTCCCCAAATTGCATTAATTCATCCCTATTTAAATAATTTCTCTTTTGTTTGGTTGATGGATAAGAAGATGCACTTTAGTACTTGAAGAGTAGCCCGAGTGGTGCTAATGAACAAGCTAATGCTAGAAAGGTGGGTTTCATCTGGGGCTGTTTTCTCTTCCTCATGCCCACAAAGACTCATCTGAGAGCACATCTTCTTTCCTGAAATTGCCTTCCAGAAAGGAAATGTGGACTCCTAATTTCGCTCTGATCTCTGTGGATCTGCTCTCATCTATTTTTATATTTCTGTTTCTCATTTAGAGAATTATTTTGGGTCAAATACAAACAAACCAAATGAATCCTTACAATAATTGCTCCCTGGAAGCAATAATGGAAGCTGACTTGTTTAGTTCTTCAAAACAGGGATGTGAAAACTAGAAGGTTGTATAAAACCCAAGTTCTTCCTGCTTGGTCTATCAGTACAGAATGAAGCACCAGCAAAAAGAGGACCCAGAGTCCTTGTGACTTCCTGCCACTGTCACTCATACTCCAGTGATTTTTCTTTCATGCTTTGTGGAGCAACCTGTTCCATCCTTGTCCCATGACTTGCTCCCTGGAAAATGTGCCAGAGGGAGGGGTGGACAGACCTGGTTGCCATGGTTGGTGAGTCATTTAATCTCTCCTGAACTCAGATCCACTCAGAGTTTTGCAGGAGAAAAAATGTGAAAAATAGAAAATCCTCACCGCTTACCAAATGACATGTATCATTGCAAATTTGAGAACAAGGTTAAAATAGGAAATCTGATTGGCCTCATCTTGAAGCTGGGAAGATAAAGTATGCTGAAGGATGAAGGGTCCGGGCTGTGGAGGAGGCTCTGTTTCAGATTGCCTAGCACCATCTGCTGGCACCTGTGCGCTCTCCTGCTTCACAGCACACCACGCGTTGGTGTTCATAGCACTTTAATACTTTGTGCATGCAAAATCTAAACCCACAAAAAACATACCATGGAGAAATAGTATTGAGGAAAGTGAGATGGTCCTAGATCCATCAGAGAACTGGTGAATTTCTTTGCTAGACCATTGTTTTTACCCTTGTGCAGGGGGATAAAAGAAGGGGACAGTGACAAAATGTCAGAGACAAGCACCAGTTGCTGAAGGATGTTGATGGTGATATTCATAAAGTGGAAATAAATGTTTTAAAGCCACTTGTAGTTGTATTTATGCTTTTGGAAGTCATGAAGTGTCGGAACTCAGAATGTCCCACAGACATTCTCGGATGTTCCAGACCCAGGTCAGAAGCATCTGAGACCCTGGCATGCAGCCAGAAACCCCTGTGGCTTTGAATCCGACCCATGGAACAATTTACCAACTTTGCAGGACGAACAAGAAGTCACAAAAGTTTAGGTATTGTAGTAGAAGTAGTCACGAAGTGAAAGGAAGGATTTTAGAGTGCTGTACAGGGGGGTTTTAAGCCTTGTACGCAGGGGTCCAAGTTTTGTACATGGGGGTCAGGAGTTTTAAGATGGAGGAATTTGGGTGTGCCCTGTCCTCTTTCTTTCTCCTTCCTAGCCTCCATGTCTTTGGTGATGTTGGCACTCACAGATTGGTTTAGAGTAGAAAGTCACCATTCAATATAGATAGTAGGCATTGGGGAAAAAGCATAAACATGTAACACGTAATATATGATATAAAAGATGGCACCAGCCCCCTGGGAGGGCAGTGTGCCTTTGTCTGACCTGCTGAACGGGCCACAGCAGTTCAGGAGGAGAATCTTTTAGATAACCAACAATAAACTACCTTGAGACCAGACAACAGAAGACTACTGAGTCTTTCTTCGAAGGCACGGGTTGGAGGAGAGACTTTTCCATCTTTCGGGGTCACCCTCCGGGGGTGAGACCCGACAATGAAGCATTCAAATGAATGTGTTTTCTAGCTAAGACAAACAGAATAGAGAAGAATACATTGGGATTCAGTAGTGTAGTCTGTTCCATCTAGAAAAACACTTTTGAAGCAGAGCTTGGCTTCCTAAGAACCTGAGCATGGACAAATGCTGCTGGTACTTTTTCTTGGTTGAACACGAAAAAAATCTGACTTGAAAACTTTATGACTTGACATCCATCATTCTTGCCTGATGACAGATCTCACATTTCCTCCTCCACATTCCATGGATGGCAGTTTGTAAGGCAGCTGCCAGTGGAATCCAGATGTCAGCACTGATGGCTTCTTTTGTGTGCTGATGTTTTTTAAGTTGACTTAATTAGGCGATGTTATTTTCAGGCATTTCTTCCTTCAGCTGGTGACAAGAGAAGGGCACTGCAGTCTTGGAGAAGGTGGTCAGCTCCTTCCAAATCAGTGCCATGACAAAGGGTTTTGTGTGTGTTTAGGGTAAGGAAACTCTCACATTCAGTCCTGCTTGCAAAGTGTTTCCTGCAGCACAAGAACCATGGTACGTTCATTTTGAGTAGGTAGGCAGTGGATGAGATGGTTGGAATGTTTGACATGGTTTTGTGCTCTTTCAGTTGTATGGGAGGAGAGCGCCCTGGGAGGATCCTGCCAAGTGGGTGATGGACACCTACCCCTGGGCAGCCAGTCCCCAGCACCACGAGTGGCCTCCTCTGCTCCAGCTGCGGCCTGAGGATGTGGGCTTTGATGGCTACTCCGTGTCCCGGGAAGGCTCCACCAGCAAACAAGTTCCAGTGAGTGATGCTGAAGGAGATCCTCTGGTAAGCTCTCATTTCTGAACAGCAGAACTCTTTCATTTGCCTTGTTTCTAGGGATTGGAAACAGGAACTGGTCTGTGGCTGTAGACTAATCCCTTCAGTCGTCTCATTTTCTCCTTTACTGGAAAAGCTGTGTTTTACCAGTAACTTGAATGCTGCTCTGATTTACAGTCAATATGTCTGTTCTGAGTCTCAACATTATTGCCCCTGCTTGTTTCTCCCTTTCCTTCCTTGCCCACTGGCAAAGTGAATACCCCTGTAGCTGTCATGTGGAGTTAATGTTGTTCCTACCTCAAAATACAAATAATCATGAACTTCCTTGGCTCTGCAGATGAACATGCTAATGAGACTCCAGGAGGCAGCCAACTACTCCAGTCCCCAGAGTTATGACAGCGACTCCAACAGCAACAGCCATCACGATGACATCCTGGATTCCTCTCTGGAGTCAACGTTGTGATGTCCCTCAGACAGAAGTTGTTTCCACTTGGCAAGAGCCCTGATCACAGAATGCTGAAAAGAACACATTCCTGGGCTGGGATCTCAGTATTTAGAGCTGCAAGAACAAGACACTTGGAGCAATCTTGAACCTGGGTGCAGGCAACCCAAGTGACCTTTTTATTGGTTTTTTTTGACAATGATGAGAACTGCACTACCCCTTTATTTCCTTCTTTTTAGTTGCTGTAAGCTCTCATGCCTAAGATCCTGAAGATGTTAAAAATAATCATCATTACCAAGTTGAAGGGACTGGGGTGGGGGCAGTTTCACAGCTGTGAAGCGAGCAGCTTTGTGCCATGTACTGTCTGGAAAGAGAGGGGAGAGGGAGTATTTGCCTATGCTGCTTCTGACCAAACACATTTATGTGAGGGCTGGACATTTACCAATCAGCTTTGTGGGTTAAACTCAGCTTCATATAGTTCTGGTGCTATAACAATATCGCTTGCCTCCTAATAATACTCAATGCAGGCAAAGCTGCAAAACAGGGAAGTTTGAATAAATATTAAAAAAAGAGAAAAGGAAAAAAAGAAACTAAAACAAAAAGCGCTGCTCTCCTTGCCAGTCTGAGACCTTGGTTTTCTTTCATTGTGTGTTTATAAAGATTATATGTATAAATAGGAATATATAAAAATATGTATATGGTCTGAACAAATCAGGTTTTTTTTCAAACACTGTGTAGCAATCAATCCTCCTACAAATGAAAAAACAGGTAGCCTTTTGCTAGTCAGGGCCCAATTCACTTCCCACTTACATCCACACCACCAGCTGGGCTGACTTCTATGGTGTTTGCACCCCACTAATTCACTCTGAGGAGAGGGGGCTTCCCTCCTTCACAGAAGTCAGTAGCAGGGCTGTGCCCATGGAGTACTATAGCTCCAGAGGACCCTTGGCAGTGCACAGGCATGGTGAGCTCTGTACACAGAAGTGAGCTACACCCCTGCAAAGGGATGAGTCAGACTTTCAGTTTTTGATTCTTGCTATTAAATGTGACAGCTGTTTTTAGAAAACTTTGGGTTTTGTTCAGAGGTTTCATTCCAATCAGCACAACCATAATGGGGTTAATTAAAATTCAGCTCTGTGGCAGTTCCAGTGCTACTCTGGTGACAGTATTTCCATAAATTTTCTTTTTAATTGCAAAGTTAAAAAAAAAGCATTTCAGCAGTATTCAGGTCTGGGAAATAAAAAAAAGATAAGGTACTGAGTACTGTGTCTTTTGAGCTTAGCTGTGCCATGCTTTGGAGTTGTGGCAGAGCTGTGAACGTGGTTTGGTTTCTCCTCCTCTGTGAACGCACACACCAACATGATCAGTGTTAAGGCTTGTACTTGTGTTGGGGAAGAAGAATACCTCCCAAAGAGTTGCACTTTCCTGGTGACACCATCACCTCCAGCACATCAGCTGTACCTCAGCCAACACCTCACTCCTCAGGAGGGATTCTTATGAGCCTTTCCAGCTCTCCTCTGGTGCTGACTTTTAAAAGTGATGCCTTATTTTGTACTAATTGTGTTTGATTAAATTAGTGCTGTATATTATGGGATTTTATTTAAAGAAACAGGGCTAAAGTCATCTCTTGAAATATCATAAGTTGCTGTGAATATTGTTTGTATGAGATACTAGAATTTGTTTAATGTGACAAAAAAAGGAGAGAAATGAGATAACGTTTCAGGTTCATATCAATCCCCAGCTAACAAATCACTGATCCATGCAGGAGGGACAAAAGAAGCTTTTCAACTCTAATAAATTACAGAAATTGATGGTTTTCAATGTACAGAAAGAAATCTTACTACAAAGAGCTTGTGGGTTTAAAGGAACATAACAAACAAGTTCATGCTTCTTTGGCTCAGCTTGAGAGGATGGTTTTATTATACCTCATGACTTTCTGTAATATAACTGTACTTTGTCTTACTAAGCTGGTCTTGAATCTGCTCCTGTTACAACTTTTAAGTGCTGATGATTTTTTTTTTTTAAAGAAAAATATTGTAAAAGGAAAAATTTAAATATTTTAATGAAGGGGGGAAGAGCTTGGTGTTGTTACTGTTTTCACCTTATGAACTCTGATTTCATTATTTCACTGAATGGAATAACAGAGGTTACTCAGCCAGTTTCCCTAATCCAGTTCTTGGTACTGTAAAAAAATGGGTTAGATCTGTATGGAATCAAATCCTTAGCATGCTGATGATGAGTTTGAGAGAAGTTAATTTTTCCAATAGTCTTGACAATTCTGCTTCCCAGCACTAACTTTACCTGCTACTACTGTGAATTTTGGTACCCAACTGAATCCATGCAGACAGAGCATGTGCCTGTAAAAAAAAAAATCCAGTTGCAGTGCTAGGGCTTTAAATGGACTTGATATCCTAGAAAATGTCTTGGTTGACCTTTAACTGAGTACTAAAAGACGTGTTTAAAGTAGTGCTTTATTTGTGGGGAACGGGGTATTTTTTTTTTCTCATGTTTAATCCTGTGCTTAAGCTCAGGAAGAAATTTCTGTTATCTCTTCTTTTTTATTGACACTAGCTTGGCTTAAAGTGAGAGAGGCAATTTTGAATAGGCTAGTCATTCTGAGCATCACAATATTCCATGTCTTTTCTGAAACTTTGGGAAGCAGGGTTACCTGTTGTGCACACGTCTTAGTTTTTATCAAGACTTTTCATAGATTACGTCTTTCTTTAGGTGACTTTCTTCTCATTTAAAGCTTTTTCAAAACACTTCTTTTCTTTTTTCTTTTTTCTCCTCCTTACAAAGTTGGCTTGTTTAAAAAAAAATATCAACGAGAAATGCAAGATTCTATGCAACATTCGTGTTGAGTTATAAATTGAGAGAATAAACCATTTTCTTTTTTTCAGAATCGCCAAGAATATACAGGCCATAAATGACATGTGGTTTATTTGGGGAAGGGGAGGGAGGGGGTTGGTTAGTTTTTTGTACATTTTGAAAGAAGCAAACTTGATACTTCATTGTTGATGCTTAACTTCGATATTATGTGTATGAAATCTTGTCTAAATGTGGCAATTTTCTTTCAAGAAAAAAATAATATACAAAAACAAAGAAAAAAAATCTTTGTTGATATTAAATGGAAGGTTGCTGTTTTGATCTAGTCGTTTCCAGTGGAACAGTTTATGAAATATGTTCTATAAGATGTACATTTTTTCATTGTAACATAGAAATGTAAATATTTGATTAAAAGTGCTGCATTTTGATGAATTTTTTCTAGCCATTTTTAAAGAGAAAACTAGGAATTGAGTATTTTGTGTACGTTTATGATGTTTTCCATTTGCTCCTCTCCCTATTTAATTTTCAGTTCTCATTTAGGATTGGAATTTGTGAATGGTCTGTTTGAGATCATGCCTCCCCTATCTCACTCTCCCTTTTTCTACCCCTTCCCCACCCCGTGTCATGGAGAATAAAGCTGATGATTGTACCAGTCTTAAATTATTCATTATTCAATAAAATTGATGCTTATTTATTCAGATTTGTGGCTTCCCAGAACTTTCTATTCCTTCCTAATCACCATTTTATGATTTTTCATTTGCAGATCATGGGGTTCACTCCTTTGGTTTTGTTGGCTTTATTAAGTACTTGTGAGGAGCTGCCAACAGCCCTCACCTGCCCATCCAATCTAGCCTGGAATGTCCAGGGGCATCTTCCACCCCTCTGGACAACCTTCACATTCCACACGGTATTCCAATTTTCTCTTCACCCATTTGATAGAGACATTGTGGTTATACAGTAATAAATACACAGTCAGTAAAAACATGTAGGAAACTACTATCCTTCATGACAAATAAATACTCTGACTAAAAAAAAAATGGTAAAAGTTCTTTATTCAAAAAGGATAAATGCAAAGACCTCTGCACTTAAAATCAAGGGGGTTTGGGGTTTTTTTCCTAGAGATTTACTTCTTCATATTTCTTTTTTGACAGTTCCTTGTCCACTTATCACCTGTTTGAATGATAATGTAGGTAGGACAGATTCACATGTAGAAAATTTCAAAGAAAATAGAAAGAGAAGCTCTGCTGAAAAATGATGATCATTTGTTCAATCCAAAAATACTCTTAATGACACAGCAGTGTAAATGGTAGCTCAGAGCTGGTCTGTAATGTGGGCATTGTCTGTCCTCCACAGCAGTTGTCCAGAGGCAGAATTGCTTTGGACATGCTCAAGCACATTTTTCTGTGTTCTGTAAACTTCTTTTGATTCACAGAATTGCATGTTCTATACTTGGTCCTGGAAAATGCTTCAGCCATGATCTTGGACAACTTTTGAATCCATACTGGACTACCAAAATGCTTACTATTTCTCAGGAATTCTTCCCTTCCTTTCCTTTTTTGGCTGCCCTGTCCCTTTCCTGCATTATTCTTTTCTCTGCTCTATTCACACTGTCTTTACTTATCTTACCTACATTTGTCTTGACTTTTTCTTTCCTTTACCTCATCTTCTCTTTAACCTGTATTTTCCCACTTTTTTTTTTTTTTTGTTTCTAACATCCTCTTTCATTTTATGTCCTTCCTGGATCCATCTCATTTCTCAGTGCCATAGGATCAGTGCTGACTTCCTTTCTGCAGTGGAAATGGGAAATTCTCTGGAGTCATTCTATAAACTCAGTCTGCAGCATGTGACGTATTTACACCTTTCTCACTCCTCTGATCTTTTCCACTGGTACTTTGGAATACTCCTCTCAAGAACCAGAGAGGAAATTCCTCCTGATACTCTGCAGGCTCCCATCCTCCATTCCTCACTTTCTGTCCATTTCACTACTTAACTGATGCCCAGGATTCTGACATTGAGGTCTGTGGTAACTGAGGGTTATCTGTGGTTTCTAATGTGGATGTTTAATCTGGGCTTTTGGGGGTTAGAGCAGAGCACAGCAGCTGAGAACAGCTTCCATCTTCGCCCCTGGCATTGGGGCTGACTGTAGGCAAATCCTTCCCCATCATCATCTGGTTGGTTTAGCCACACACAGAAATCCATGTTCCTCTCTCCTTCCTCAATCATAGGATGGTTTGGGCTGGAAAGGACCTTTAGAGGTCATCTAGTCCAACCCCCTTCAATGACCTGGGACATTTTCTGTGAGAGCAGGTTGCTCAGTCACAGGTATTTTTGATTTGCTCAGAAGCTTGAGAGATGTTACAGGGAGTGCAGACCATGTTCTGGCTAAATATGGGTAATTTCTCCTCCACCCATGTGGGGCTAGCCAATTAGGAAGTCTGAAGGATCTTACGTGAAATGGGATCCACAGGCAGATGGGAAGAGGTCGTGGTTCCACTGAGATCCTGACTGAAAGCTCTTTGTAGATCAAGGATCAGATGATCTGCATGTCAGGGAGCCTGAGTATGGCCAGGGCTGTGCTGTGCTTCAAGGACAGGCTGGCCTCCAGACCTGGGTTGTGATGCACAGAGCCCTTGTCCATAGGACCAGCTCAGGCCACTCTAACAGGGAGACACGCAGCTCCTGCTGGTCATGGGGCTGAGCCATCTGTGTGTCCTTGGCTTTGTCTGACCATGCAGCAAGAAGGTCTCATGGGTACATCCTTTCTGTTTGACAGCAGAAAGGGTTAATAGAGTTCTTTTGCTGTGAGAAAACCCCCTCCTGTAATACCTTGAATGCCCACACCGGTGGGTGGGGTGTGGCCAGGATGCTGTGTGTGGATGCTGTTCTGCTGGGGATTCTCGGCATCTAAGGGACAGAAGATTGTTTCTGCTCCCATCTTGCAGTGTTCTCTCTAACAAATAGCATTTGATGCCTCCCTCACCAGGCCTGAGTGCCTTTTTATTTGGATTGTGATGAACCAGCACCACCAAGTGCAAAAGAGGAGTTAGGACACAAAGCCCAAGCCCAGTGGGGAAGGAACAAGCTCATGAGCTAAGATCTGTGTGAGCCGCTAATCCTCATCCACAACAGGATTTCTGACAATCTTATTGCACAATTTTCAGCTTCACATTTTCTGCCAGACCACTGACCTCCGGTCCCAAATCAGTCCTGACTGTTAATCTATTTCTGCACAGGAGTGCCCACGTCATCCAAGAGGATCCTGGAAAATTCTGAGAAATGCTTCCTGCTGCAAATGCTGGACATGCTGACTCAGAACAGCCCATTGCTGGCTGGATTTAGTGCTCACAACCTACCTGATTATATTTACTTTACTGCATAACTATCAGTGGTGGCCTTGGCTATAATGATAATAACATTGTGAAGTTTCAGATCCTGCTAAGAACACTGAAGACAGCTGATAGGACAAAACCTCTGGATTTCAGAAGCACTGAAACTTCCACTCCTGAAACTTCCATATACTCAGAGCCCAGCTGTAAGGGTCTGTGGGAAGCATCCATGGAGAGCTTATAAGGGCTGGGAGTTACTCAGGAACAGTCCAACCCCTACAAAGGGAGAGGGAGAAAGCAGAGCAGGAGACCACCCTGGCTTAGCAGGGAGCCTTGAGATGTGTTTAAACACACACACACCAAAAAAAAAAAAAAAAAAAGATAAATACTGACCATGGGAAGGTGGCCAAATACCATCAAGGAGTACAAGAACCTTGTTTGGTATACAAAGCTGTATTTAGCAAGGCTAAGCTTGGCTAAACCTAGGAAGGGTATGAGAACCTGTCATGTGAAGAAAGACTGAAACAGTTGAGTCTCCTCCTGAAGAAAATCGAGGCCCTCATTGCAGGACTTCAGTACCTCAAGAGCAGCCAAAAAGGGGATGGATGCTCTCTTTTCACAAGGAACCACATGGAGAAGACAAGTAACAATGGCTACAAGTTGCACCAGGAGAGGTTTTATCTTGCTATCACAATGATATTTTTTACAGAAAGAACAATCATTCTGTGGAACAATCTCCTCAAGGATATGGTAGAGTCCCCATTGATAGAGGTTTTCCAAAATATGGTTGATCAGGGTAATATTCCTCACCTAGATTCCCTTTCACTCAAAAGGCTGGACCAGAGGATCTTTCCAGATGTCTTCCAACCTTCGCTGTTGTATGATTTTATGAAGTATTTTAGCCCTTCGCTGGTTGCATGGGAGGGAAAATCAGGTAAAGCAGCACACCTGGCACTTGTGCATGTCAAGTAATGGCACTCCTGTGAGGCCCCACGCTGCTGAGGCCCCACACCTGTCATATGGGAAAGTGGTGCTGATGTGGGTTTTGGCGCTTGAAGGACATTATTTACTTGTATCAATTCAATCTTGGTTCAAAAACACAAGAGCTCTGAAGATGTCCAGTTCGGTCGCTTAATAAGGGCCAGCAGATGGGATGGCCTTTGCCATCCTTGCTGAGCCATGTGCTCCTCAGACACAGCAGTGGGGCAGTTCCAGCTGCTAGAAAAGCAAATCCAGGGAACAGATCCATTTCTGCTCTTCAGTCTGATCACTTCTGCTCCCAGCACTGGCACATGGCTGGGCTGGGGAGGGAGCACAGCCAGCAGTGAGAGTACCTAGTTGCTCCTCACAATAACAGAGCCCACAGCTTGTTGTCAAACCCCACCTTGAACTTCCCAGCAAATGGTTTTAAATACCATCAGTGTTTTCCAGGACTGAATTTGGGTCTCTTCAAACCAAGCTAGTTTCCTGTAGGATGGGGGTTTAGGACTGGTTGGGGTTATTATCCTGTCATCACCCTCAGCCTTTGCTGGTTGCTTCTGAAAACTATGACCGTGGATCATGTGCTCTACTTAACCTCTTTAAGGTTATTGTAATGTTCAAACTTTCCTGGATGACAGGTGTTCTTCGAATTAGGTTTTTTTGGGGCTTTTTTGTTGGTATGTTGTTGTTGTTGTTGTTGTTGTTGTGATGGTGGTGGGGGTTTTTTGTTTTGGTTTGGTTTGGTTTGGTTTTAATTTTTATTTTTATTTTTTACTCAACCTGCTCCCAGTAAAGGGCTGTGCAGGAGCCTTGTCTGCCTGGCTGTGGCTGGGTGAAAACACTTCCAGCTTCCCCATTTGTGCAGGACATTGCTCAAGAAGCCATTGGACCAGGGTGTAGGACCAGAGGGACATACTCCAGGTCTGTGACCCACAGCTCTGCAGGCAGCAACAGCACAGACTCCCCAAGAAAGTGATTTATTTCCTTTTCTCCCCCTGTCCAAAAGCCACTCTCCCATGCTGGCAGGCACTGATGTAGGACCAGCTGGTTTCTTAAGGGATAAAATAGTTGAGGATTTGCTGCCCTGATCAAATCAAAGACCCACCCCTCCCTGCCTTATCCATTCCCCAGTCTGGGAGATGTCCTTCCTGTCTCTGAGAAGGAAGAAAATACACACAAGACCTCTGGGCTGCTGGGTCACTAAAAAGAGCTCTTTGATATCCTAAAGCAGAGGTTGTTATGGGAGTGTATTACACATGGGATTACCAGAGTTTCCAAAACTCTGGATGCTGCTCGTCATTATGGAAACCATTCCATCTCCATCAAGGCAGGAAAGGCTTCTTATCATCTTACCTCCTCTCCCAAAGCATACAGATGGCTGTGTTAAAAATAGAGAGAGAGAGAGAGAGAGAGAGAGAGAGAGAGAGAGAGAGAGAGAGAGAATGAGGGCGGTTGCCTCCAACATTCTGGCTGTTAACATCAAATAATGGAACATTTTGCTCTCAGAAATACACCCAAGCTGAACTCCCAATGCCAGGCACACCAGGACAACCCAGCTGCCACTAGATCCTCCTAATGTGACTAGTATCTCTCCACATTTGAGGAAAGAGAATAAGTTTATGCCTTTGACATTAGATTAGAAAAAGGGTAGCTAGTTCTGCAGTACTTCCCTTGGTGCAGCTGCGCCATGTGAGCCATCCCATGGTAGCTGTCAGCTCTGGATTCTTCATTCAGAGTGTACAAGGGAAGTGTTGGAGAAGGAGGTCCCCTTCCTGCAGCCATACATGCAGTCTGATAGCTGTTGGTAAATAAAAACAAGCCCTTTAATTTCATATTAAGGTATCCCTGAATCTCAAATGTTTGTGCTTAGTAGTGACACAATGTTTTTTTGTTATTGAAAAAAAGACTCTGAAAGGAGAAAAGAATAAAGTGTAGGATTTATTATTGTTGCTGCTTTTAATGAAGGGATGGGACTATTTTTGGGTTAAGAATGATTTATTGTTCAGATAAACATCAGCCTCAGAGGCTGGGAGATTTTAAAGGGGCAAGCTGTCAGCTATAGCTCAAGAGTAGTTACAAGTTCTTTGTTATAAGACAATACATAACTTTCTAAATTAATATAGTTGCCTCAAGGTTTATTCTGCTTTTCTAACCTACTACTTTTACTTTATTTTGCTGCATTGTGGATACTTTTGCCTAATGGGATTCTGTCTCACATGCAGATATATGCTTTTGTTATAACCTCTAAATTCCTAACCTATTTCATATTATTACATTACTACACTATAAACTTTTCATCATCTTACTTAAACATTTTCTTATTTACTTAAGGTATATTCTTACTTACAACTATAGAAAGATAAGTTTATGATTTTTCTACTTAATGTCTGTGTGTTGTATTTTCATATCAATCTAAGCTTCTCCTAAGGCTCCAAATTAAACTTATCTGTGTCTGTGGAAGTTTCTATTTTTCTGATTCCCACAGGATTAATAAATGTCACATTTTGGGTAAGGATTTTTCCCTGTTAAATGTCAATTCCATTGTATTTTTCCTTTAGTAAGGCTATTCGTCTAGCAGTCTAAGATGCAATAGCCCTCATGCTGAAAGAAGCAGTATTAAAAAGTTATTTTTGATAGCGTTTCTACTGCAGAGAAAATGCAAAGAACAGAGGGTATAAGAAGATCAGCAGTTTCTGTTGAGCAATGAATTGGGAGGGTTTTGTACAAGCAATACCTGTTCTTATTTTGGACTTGTTCCTTTCTAGAGTGTTGTAGTATGTGTGATGGCACCTGTGCTCTCTGGAGTAGCCACTGGATTTAAAAACAAACTGTGTTTTGAATTAGATCTGTCTTTATAGGTTGCTTAACTATAGCCTTATGCTTACTGGATGTGCTGGTTTTGGCTGAGGCAAAGTTTTCTTTCAGTGGCTGGTAGGGAGCTCTACTTTGGATTTGTACTGAATGCACAATAATACAGACATTAATAATAACGTCGATAACACAGAGATGTTTTTGTTATTGCTAAGCCGGGCTTGCACAGAGCCAAGGCCTCCTCTGCTGTCTGTTTTGTCTCACTGATGAGGGAGTTGGGGGTGCCTGGGAGAGTGGGAGGAGACACATCCAGGACAGGTGACCCAAACTGACCAAAGGAATATTCCAGACCACACGGCATCAGGCTCAGGATATAAACTGGGGGGAAGAAGGAAGAGGGGGAATGTTTGGAGTAATGGTGTTTGTCTTCCCAAGTAACCATTCTGTATGATGGGACCCTGCTCTCTGGGGAAGGCTGAACATCAGCCTGCCTATGGGAAGCAGTGAATGAATTCCTTGTTTAGCTTTTCTTTTGTGCATGGCTTTCACAAAACAACACCACAACAAACCCAACCCAACAAGCCCTTTTGCTGTTTCACTGTATTTTTTGGGATGAATACTGTCTGTGTCTTTTCCATCTCTTTTCCCATTCTACCTATATCAGGCGTGTGTTATCAATTGCTAATGACTTCAAGGTGTCAGAGAGGTAGAAGATGAGAAATGTGACAATATGTCCCAGCTCTGATGTGTACAATTAGAAAGAGGTTAAAGACCTGGAACAGCCTTTCTAGCAGGGAGTAGTCATGCCCTGTGCCTGGCAGCGTTCAGGAGGCTTTTGGACAATGCCCTTTAATAACATTTTTCATTTTTGGTCAGCCTTGAAGATGGACTAGATGATTTTTGTAGGTCCGTTCCAAACGGAATCACTCTCTTCTTTCACACCTTCCCTTGTGGCTGTGGCAGTGAAGTGGAGAGGGAGCCAGCTCTCCTCTCACAGGGGATTTCTGCTGCATTTGTTTCTTTTGTTTTGGTGTGTTATGAATGGTGGACATTAAGATCATGGAGCAGAAAATAAATGCAATTTTGTAATGAAATCTCGGTTTCAGAAAAGCTCTGCTACCTGCATGCAAGGCAAAACCCATTGATTTTCTGTAGTGTATCGCAGAAATATAAAAACAAAAAGGAGGTGGGTGGGTATGGATTTGCCTGGTGTTATAGTAACAATCCTTGGCTGGACTTGAGGCTGGAGAGGTAAGTTTATCTCTTTTGTTCTGTTTCTGTACCCTGTAAGAATTAATTAATTAATTACCTGCTTCCAGTCCATAAACTGTAGTATCCTAGTGATGTGTGAAGAGCTGCTCCCTGGCTAAAAGGCAGGTAGATATTTTTGTTAAGTCAATTAATTAGAAACAGATAAATTCTTATTGAATCACTAAAAAGGTAGATTCCTCTCCCAGACACAAACTACAACAACCTGTTATCTAGAACCATGTACTACCAAATGATCAAATCTGGAAATCTACTTTCTTTTTTATTTGACAATCATCCACTTTAATATATATACATATTTAGAGTCTGTACATGGTAAAATACAAAATAAAAGTGTTTCTTTATAAGTTACACAATTACACAGCTGCATTCACCTGTAGTATAGCTGTCATTTAATTTAAAAAAAAAAAGAGAGAAGCATTGTTGAGCCATTGTTATAATCATTGACAATAACCTTGGTATAAAACACCCATACAGAGTAAGTGTACAAAATAGTGTACAGTTCATACAAGCTGTGCAAAGACAGCAAAGTTCAGTTAAAAATCAAAGAGATGTATCCACTTTCCTCTGTCCACACCATGGATAGGAGAAGCAAAGTGGAAAATAAGCACAAAAGTAGGCAAGAAGGTGGGCTAGACAGTGCTTTGAACACAATATTGATGAATAAATTAAGACAAAAATCATAAATATATAAGACCTCCATTACACAGGGCATGTTTGCATTATACCTTCAAAATCATTCCAGGGATTTTGATGGATTTGTTCCACAAGCATGGCATCATTTGGGGTGAGGAGGGAGGCAGAGCTTGGTCTGTGTCCCTCAAGGTTATTTATTTTGGAAGAAAGTGTTGCTAGATCTGACAAGTCTTCAGTAGCAGCTGAAGTAATATAGTAGCTGGAAATTCACTTGAAAGCTAACAGAAATTGTCATGCCGTCTATATTGTATTTTTGATTATTTTTTTATCTGGGGGAAGAAGTTTCTTTTCCTACAGGAAAATTTCCCTTTCGTCCCTACTGTACAGGCAGGAGCTGCCTGTTGTCTGTTTTTTGGAAGAAGGTAGCTAATTGAGCAACTATTGATTGCTAAGCAGAGAGAGTTATGAAAAGTTGGGCAGGTATTATCAACATGAAAACCTCTACACAGAGCAACAAATGAGGAATACCAGTGAGAAGGAAGTCTTGCAGCTATCGTGATAAAGAACCTGCACTGAAGAAGCATGTGGACATTGGGGCGGGACAGCACCTCTTCAATTTATAGCACTCTGGTTTATTTACATCTTTGCAGTGTCCTCATGTGATGGTAGGAGCAGGCAAGTGATCTAAGATACTGTTATCTCCTCTTCTTCTTCCCCTTCATCATCCTCTTCCTCTGAGTCTGAGAAGTCTGAAGGTTTGCTGGGGCTGCTAGAATGGGATGGAGAAGAAGACATCTGGGAGTCCAGTCTGTCCCTCAGGTGTAGATGTTCTGGGGACTGGTGGTAGGTTAGGGGATGCTGGGGACTGGGCGGGCACACAGGGGGAACTTCCTCCTCCTCCTCCTCCTCCTCTCCTGAACATTTCTTGCCTACATCACTGAGGTCTGGGTGAGGGTTGAACTTGGTGGGTAGGGTCTGTTCTCTGCAGCCACCAGAGGAGAGGAGCTCTCTTTCTTTGGAGTTCCTCCATTTCATCCTCCTATTCTGGAACCAGATCTTCACCTAGGGGACAAAGCAACAAAGAAGTGAAACAGTTCAATGAAACAGGACCAGAAAAGGTGATTTTGGCTGCACTCTCAAAACCCTGCACATTCCCATACTAAAGCTAACAGGAGTCACAGAATCTGATCTTTTGAGGAGCCTAGGAGAGAGCTCAGGGGCAATCAGGCTGGTTCTATTCACCCAGCTGGGAATCATGACATTTTTGGCTCTGTTGACCACTTGTAACTTGCTTTGGATGTTCTCTCTGCTCCCATCCTCTTCTCCTCTGCTTCTCTCAAGCTGCCCCCGGGGAGTGGGGGATCTTGGCTCCCCACACACCCTCTGCCCTCCCCCACCCGGGGCCCCTCTCACCTGTGAGTCCTTGAGGCCCAGCTTGGCCGCCAACTTCTTTCTGTCGGGTTTGCTGATGTACTTCTGCTTCTGGAACATCTTCTCCAGCGCCTTGCGCTGCACGTCGGAGAAGACGGCGCGGCGCAGCATCCCCCGGCGGGGCTTGCCCCGGGCAGCCAGCGGCCAGGAGAAGGTGCCAGGGATGGGGACCACGGCGGAGGCAGCTGTGGGAGGGACACACGGCACTGAGCGGAGCGGGACCGGCCCCCGCCATCCCTCCCCGCCCTTCGGGCGGGCACTTATCGACCTGGGGCCGTGAAAAGGAGCTTTAGGCTTAACCAACAGTCCCCCTTTCAGGCAGTGATCGCCGGGATTAGATCTATCAACTCAAATGTAGAAAATGGGTCAATGGTGGCCGGTTTTGTTGGGAGATTCAAAGGTCCCCGGCCTGAAAAGGCAAAGCGAGGCGTACCAGCTAAGATAGAGGTATAATAAAAAAGCTCTCCCTCCCACTCAGAAGCATTTGATTTTTTTTTTCAGATGCTTTTATCATTTCAGATGCTTTATTATGCTGAAAATCAGAAAATGAGGACTTTTCTGATTCCGAACAAAACCGCTCCTCTTCAGATGCAGTTTTGATCAATCAGTATTCATCTTTTTATAATAATCTCTTCTCTCTCCCTGCCCCCTGCTCCAAAGTTGGAGAATTCAATTCGAAGACATGAAAAGTTGCAGCTAATTAGCACACTGCCTGGTTCCCAATGGCATTAGTATGATAAAAAAGGGCAGAGTTTCGCCTTAAAAAAAAAGGAGAGGGGGAACCTCCCCAAGAGAGACAGAGATGCTAATGAAGCGTGAATGGTAATTGTGTAGTAATGAACTAACAGAAAAAGACTGAGGACAAGCAGCTAACGCCATATATTATTGGAACAAAAGAGATTTACACTTTCAAACTAAACACAACGGCATGCCAGGCTCCTCGGGAGAATACTGATGGCACAATCGTCTCTTTCCCCAAATCATTTTCATTAAATGGACATGAAAAGCTATTTATAAAGCTCAAGTTGTTTTTGTTAGGCTATTCACATGCTGGAGAAAGGAAGCAAATTCCATTATCCAGAGGATGAATAGAAGAGCTTGGGTTATTTTTTTTCTCTCTCCCTTACCCTGTTTTCTTTTTAAATTCATAGCTTGTTTGTGTAATTAGACTTCAGTGGGGTTTTTTTAAATTGTTCTCTCAGCATCATAATATTTCGGTGCTGTATCAATCACAGCTTGGTGGCCTGCTTTCTCTCCTTTTCCGTGTTGTTTGACAGTGTAACCGGGAAGGTGGAGGACAGAAGGGTTAGTAGGCGGCGGAGGTGATAGAGCAAAGGGTAAGGACGCGGCGGAGGTGGAGCAGGGCAGTCACAGCGCTCCCGCAGCCTTGGGAGCGTTACCTTTCCGTAACGCGGAAAGGTTTGGGGTACACCGACAGGCTCCGTTCCTCTGCCCTCCCTCCCGGCTTCCCTGCGCGGGCGCGGAGCGCGGACGGCGGAGCTGACCGTCCCTCGTGGTGCTGAAACATTCCCGGGCCGGGCAGGAGAGACGGAGGAAGGGAGGGAGGGAGGGAGGGAGGGAGGGAGGGAGGGAGGGAGGGAGGGAGGGAGAGGGGATCCGCCTCGCCTCAGGACCGTGACAATCCCGCTAATTTGCGGATCAGCGTGGGGAGCGGGCAGGGAATGTCAGGCAGTCACTGCCCGCGCTAAATCGGGCAGCAAATTGGCGCGACTGATGCTTGAATGTTGTACTCCCTCCAACCTCTGAACTGCAGCATAACCCCGCCGGGGGGAAGGCAGGGACGGGGAGAAATCACAAGGCTATCCCGGCAGAGGGACCCGCCCGCACACAGGGACATTTCAAACACCTACCTGGGAAATAGGAAGATCTGAGAAAGGGCTGGAATGATCCTTCAAAGTACGGAAAGGAGAAAGTCTTTGGCGGGACGCTCTGAAGCAACGCAGCGGAGGTTTCTAGCAAATAAATAAAATCAAATTAATCGGACGGTAACCGCCAGTTGGATTCGACCGATGGCAAGGCTGGTTTCTGTCACTCGGTCTGGAGACCAATGCTGTGGTACTTTTAGAAAAAATAAAGGAATCAGACTGAACTTGGAAGGGCCGAGGGACAGAGGCACTTCTGCTGGTTTTGCCATCAAAGAGGCACCCGTGAGGACAGGGTCGGCCAGAAGACACGGCCGGGGGACCCCTCGTCTCTGGGACCCCTCCCTCCGCCTGCTCCTCCCGTCCGTCCCTGCCGCCGGCAGCGGGAAACTCGCCCTTGAAACCCGAGCGATGCCAGAGGGCTCTGCAGCTCGGGACTGGGTCCTGCCTCCCTTTCCTAACCCGGGTCCCTGCGCTGCCCCTCGGCCGTCACCCCCTTTCTGCGGATCGCGTGTCCCCAGCGCCCGGAGCCGCGGCCGGCGGCGGCTCGTGCTGTCCCCGCTTACCGGCTCGGGGCGTGGAGGAGAGGATGGCGTTGACTCCAAACTTCAGGAAAGTGGAGTCGCTGCTGGAAGTCTGTGGCGAACAGACCCTCCTGGAGCCGGCGGTGGTGGAGCTGGGGAGCTCCGGCGTCCCTGAGTCCGTTCTGGCCGCCGAGGTTGGGGGGGACATACTGGGGGGGGGGGCAGTCCTGGGCAGGTAGCTGGTGGGCCTGCTGATCCGGATCAAATCTTCCACCAGGAAGCTGGAATGGCTAGAAAAAGCCGACTGTAGCGACTGAGGCAAGGTGAGGGTGGGGGTCGGCCGGAGGAGGCTGGGGTAGACGGCTGGAGGGGCGATGAGGCTGGGGAACATCATCGCAGGGGCCGTCTGCGGAGCCGGGCTGGGGCCGCTCGCCTGCTTGTTCGTTTGTTTGCTTTTGTTTTCTGCTTTGCAAACCTGGGTTGGTAAAGATCCAGCCAGCGAGTCTGGCGGAGTTCTCTCTGCCCCTTCCTCATGGACCATGGGCTTTATAGTGGTCAGCCCCGCTGAGGCTCTTTCAAAAGTGACAGCCCCAACAATGGGGTTCAACAAAGTTCTCCACTTGAGCTTCATTCAGGGCGAGCTCCCGGCTTCTCCATTGGTCCGGGGCTGCAATTTATGATTGGATTAGACTTCATAAGCAACCAGGGCACAATGGCCCCGCCACAAAGAAAGTGTAGTCATCAATTTTGCATATTGACCGCCTCTTTGGAATACAGCGCTCCAAAGGCTCCCAGCAGGGTTTTGTTCAGAGGCAACACACACAGGCTAATTAAATGCCTATTTAAAAGTTTCAAATGACATCTTGCCTCGTAGAAAGGGAATTATTTAAAGAAAGCACTAAATTTATTTGCCGCTCCCCTGCTGAGTTTAGGAAATAAATCAATAAATATTCATAGAAACTTATCTGCGGACTCTCAGAAAAGCACGGATTTTGGGGATTTGAAAATACAAATATGAAAACGTGGAACTAAGCTCTGTTGAGGGAGAAACACGTTTTGAGAGTGTATCCCACCGTAGTTTGAACATATTCTGCTGCTGCTATTAGTATGAGGCAGAATTACTGCGTGTAGATGGGTTGATTTTCTATCTGCACATCAAAGATCCGGAATAAGGCATATTTGAGGTGTCAACCTCTCCTTTCAAGATCCGAGCTTCGTAAAAGTCTTGTGTACTTGTGCTCAGGCGAGAGGTTTGCCCAGACCGAAATGTGAGCCTTGGTGTGGTCGATGAGAACTCTGCTCCCACAAAATCTGAGTATTGCACACAGGAGAGATCTGTGCACTTTGTGGGGCCAAACTAACCCCTTCGGGGTTCTCAGTCTATTGCTCCTCTGTAGCTTATCTACGTTCAAAATAGCGGGAATCGCTACCCTCCAGCTGTGAAAATGAAGACAACTTTGTAGCATTTGAATCCATTTGGCTGAAGTTGTCTGAGCTACTCTGGGCTGTGTCGGTGTCGATGGCACGAAGCAGCCAAATTCACCTCATACCGCTTTTTATTTGCGCCTGTGTGCGGGATTTTGGAAGGTGTATTGCTCAGAAGGAAGGTGTCTCTGCGACAGAGCCCGGCGTCCCCTAACTTTGGTGCGAGGGACAAATGGCAGCGTCTAACGGGAAAATAGCAAATAGGGATTTTTCTGGCAGAGAGGTTTTGTTTGTGGTGGCAAATACGGAAATAGGCGCAAGTGTAGTTAGTTTCCTTTGGAGGTGCGTGATGAAAGTGACTATTGAGAGTGGTTTTACCTGATTTCTCTGTTAAAGATTATAACAGAAGTGTTAAATGTCCTATGTTTAAAAAGCACCCTATTCAGCCCTTTGGTGTGTCTGAACCTTTGCAAGCAGAAGTGTGCAGCTCAACCATGCAGCCTTTATCCTATTAACCATGAACTAACTGTCACCTTCAGCTGTTTTCCCTTTTTACTTTTTAACACAAAGCTTTCTCAAAAATCTTATTAACCAGCTTTATTTCTCTCGATGGTTTTTGTCCAGACGTTTTGTGTTGATTATCTCCATGTCGATGCTTTAACCAT
This sequence comes from Motacilla alba alba, assembly GCF_015832195.1. NCBI lineage: Eukaryota > Metazoa > Chordata > Aves > Passeriformes > Motacillidae > Motacilla > Motacilla alba. The sequence goes on along the minus strand of NC_052020.1, from coordinate 2,541,839 downwards.
TCAATAAAAGTGCATCTGCGATTTATATCACATTAGGGAAGAAAAAAAGTCTGTTAAACCTCTCCCTTGATTCAAATCAAAAAGTTATTTATTAGAGAGGACGGAATCAGCCCTGGAAACTCTTATGATCCTGACAAGCTTTCCCGGTGCTGTTCGCCGGCCCCTAGCAGACGAGCACCTGCAGACCTGACTTGGAAGGTCCGCCGTCTGAAAGCATCACTTTGAAATAAAACCTCGCTGGAGTTTTCCCCCCGGTCCTCAGTTTTGTTGGTCTTGATGCGTAGCAGGTAAAGAAAAAGGGGAAGGAAGGCGTGGGCAGAGCGCAGGGGGCTCGGACGAGTCGCGCCACCTGCCCCTCGTCCCGTTCAGGCTCGGCCGTGCCGGGGGTGCCGGGGGAGCGGGAGCTGCCCCGCCCTGCCCCGGGCTCAGCTCTCCCCTCACCCCCAGCCAGGGCGCTCCGGGCTTATCACAAGCCCCGTTTTTGCGCAGCACTGATGTCGGGGTGTTACTTAGCGAGAGAGCGGGACGGTAGTGAATGGAAAAAGCAAGCTGGTTCTTTCCCAATAAAATAATTACCTGGCACCCCGCGGGCTCCCGGTGCCATCTCCGTCCCCTGCTCCCTGCCCCTCTCGCAGCCGCTCCCCGATCCCGGCGTTTCCCAAATGAGCTCCGCCCGGGCTGTTCCGAGAACACTTCGTTTTTTACAGTCATTATACATTTCTTTTGAGATGATTTACTCCTTTCTTTACATATACATTGGGGGCATTTTGTCTCACTATAGACCAACTGCTGCTAATTTCTCTGGTTATAAAAAAGAGGGGCTGACATTATCTGGAAGGTTGGGTCAAACGCATGCTGGGGCACGCGTGGACCCGGGTCCTTGTGATGCGTCTAAGCACACTCATAAAGAATTCCTTAAGCACCACGGCAAAAGGGACTAGACATCTATTGAAAGGGAAGATAGACCATAAGAAACCAAGAAATCAGACGAAAGGATCTTATTTTAAGAGATCTCCTTTGGAAGTTTCTTTTCAAAGGCAGTAATCATTTAAGAGAAAGGGAATTCTAATGTCTCAGGATAAAACCTGTGACTAATGCCGTTTGACCTATGCTCGGGCAGTTTTGTGTTTCCTGCCATTCATTTTAATGTCGTTATCTTCAAATTTATTTCTTAAAAGTCACTCACTTTCTTTGTCACGGAAAAAAAAAAAAAAAATTAGGAAAAGAGCCCGAACTCAAAACTGCCGGCGGGTGGGGTAGGGAGGGGGAGGTAAGGGCTGGAGCTGCGTGTGTCCCGGTCCGAGGCCGGTAATCCGCATGAAATTGGGAGAGCCAGCACTTTAAATCCGGAGACCAAAGGGCTGGGCAGGGCCGGGCCGGCGCCCCCCCGACGGCTCGGAGACACACTCGGAGCTCCATCGCTCTCCCGCATCCCCAGGCCCGGGAGACGGACGTCTCAATCACCGGCACCGCGCGGCCCCACGCGGGACACCCTCCGCGGGACAGCCCCTGCCCCTGCCCGGCCGCTTCCCACAGCCAGGTGGAAGCCGAACTTCCCGCTCCTCCCTCCCCAAGCCGAGAGCCGCTCCACAAGGGACCGGCCGAGCCCCACTCCGCACCCCCCAGGGCTGCCCGGGCCAACGGTGCCCGCTCCTTCCTCTCGAAAGCTGCAGTGCAAACGTGTGTGTGTGCGCCTTTTAGGTTGTTTTCTTATTTTTCTCCCCGACTCCTTTTTCTTTTTTTAATTTTTTTTTTTTTTTTTTTTTTTTTTTCCGCCGGAGAGGGGGAGGGATGCTCTTTCCCTGCTGTGTCCCAGCCCGCTATCGATGCTCATCGACCACGCCGGCAGCTTGAATGAAGGCTGCGGGGGCGAGGCTGTATTAAGACACCTAAGTCTTCACCTTTAGAATTCAAGCACAAGGAACAGTAACTGATGGTTCGTTCAAAGCTCTTCTAGATCCCCCCTTTTCTTGAAAATCCTTCTATTGTGCCAATCAAGCAGATGGTTTGCAGGAAATATAGCTTGGCCCCAGTGACCGAAACTAATTTTAACTAGCTTTCCAAGCCTGGCACGTTTGTTTTGCTCTTACAAAATAGCTAAAAAAACAGCTGGCAAGGGTGAATTAAACCCATTAAAGACACATTTATAAGAAATTATATTCACATAGGTTGCTTGAAACCCCCCTAAGAGGGGATAGATGAGTGTATTGAAATGAAAATGTCCCCGAGCACACTACCCTCCTTAACATCGCCTGAGAGTCTCAAAACATTTTACTAAATAGATTAACTTGACTATTGTTTTGCATCACATTTATCAGCTTCATTAAGTGAATAGCTGAACAAATATATTACGCATGCATGAAAAGCTCTTTTGGGGTCTGCCTTATTGTGTCCTCAGCCCTGACAGGTGGTTAACTGTGTTTCTCTCTCCTCTCCCCCTCTCTCTCTCTGCGCAAAGAAAGAGGGATCTCGGACAGAGCGCACAGACCAGACTTGGCAAAGGGACCTCGAGGGGAGAGTTACTTTCTTTTCCCTCGCCATTCATGCTGGCCAGCCCAGAGTGCACACAGCCTGAAATGCAACCAGATGATCTGGTCATGTCAAAAGTAATTAACTTTAGTTTAGTCTCTGTGTCTTGCTTGCGCTTTACTAACTCCTTCCAAGCCCATTTAATTTGCATCTTTTCTCCCAAATTTGATTAATTTTGTCCATTGTGTCTTTTTATCCTTACCCCAACCTCCACCTTTGTTTTTAAAAAATAATCTGGAATTGAACAATCCCTCTTCTTTCTTCTCCATTGATCTGTCTAATAAACAACCACACAACTTCCTTAAAAACAACTCCTTTCATGAGCTGAGATTGGCACATTTTGGAGAGCTAAGTTTTGCAAAATACAACATGATGGTTTATTTGCTGCCTCAATTTCATGACTTCTTGGCCCAGTAGAGCCTTTCTGGGAATTGGACAGAGGCAGTTTGGATTTCAGATGTTGGTGGACAGGATCCTGCTTGTTTCAGTTGTGGTTTCTGCCCCAAGGATTTCCAAATTAAACTGTACAGATGAAATGTGGAGGACTATGACAGAACAAAAAACCTGCCCATTTATTTTCTCAAAAACGTGTTTCTTTTATGTTGCTCAAGTAGGTCAGAAGAATTAAAAATTCTTTTGTCTTTCAAATAATTTCTTAAGAGTACTTCTGCCTCCTCAGAAGGCAGAAGTATTTTGCTTATGCACCGGCAAATTTCTCTGCTGACTGATCAGCTGAAATCTCTTTGCAGTGGGCACTTTAAAGTACTGTGACTTGAAACCTTTCCTCTAAGACCCAGCTCTGTTCCTCACTCTCCTGGTTATGTCAGGAAGGACAACTTTCTTTGGAGGACAGGACTCCCAGCACAATTCAGCAGGAGAATGAGTATGTCCTGGGATGTATTTTACAAAATCTCAGAGTTTGTTGTCACCTTGAACTGAGGGTCCTTGAGCCCACACACTCCCTTGATGTCTGCCACAACAATGGATTTAAAGGCTGCTCTCTACCCCTTTGCCTGATGGAACATCACACAAGGACCTCTGTCTCTCAGAGAAAGATCAGAATTGCTATCTGACTACCTATAGGATAAAACCAGGACCTTCTCTTGTTTGTACACCTTTTCTTAAAAGAGCATCAACCCTCAAACCCTTGAATTCTTCCTTGTCAGCCAGCTGATGCTCCAATTCCTTCGGGCTTAAGTCTCTTTGGGAAGGTTTAAGTGGGAGATTCAGAAGAGAGATGCTGATGAGAGCCCAGGTACCTGTAAGCACTCTTCCTCATGGAAAGCCCTCCCCAAGCTATGTGCTGGTAGCCAGAAGGATGGTGATAGGCTGGGTGGCCCACTTTTCTCCTTTTAGGTGAAAATACCTTCAGACGCCATGATTTAGTGGGGAAAACAGCTGCCGTGGGGTGAGTGTTTTTCTCTCTGAGTCCTATGTGAAGGTGCTGAAAGGTCCTTTAACAGGGATTAACCTGGGATTCATTTGGTGGGACCCAAAGCTGGATAAGGAAGGAAAGGAAACTCAAACATTGTGTAACAGTTATTCAGTAAACACAAGTGTAAAATTTCCTTGTTGGGTGTCCTGGTTTAGGGGGACATTGGGATACTCTAATGCTCTCACAACTGAAATGGGGGAATATCTTTAAAAAAAATATTTCTGAGGTTTTTTGATCATCATATTCCCTGGGCATTTAGTGTTTTCTTCTTGTAAGTATTGCATTTGTGACTTGTCCATTAAGGTGATGGGTTTGCAGTTAAATGGTTCCAGTACAGACCAAGCCCTGACCACAGCCATGTCCATGTCTACAAGGTGCTGCATCCATAGATGATGAGAGTAACTGTTTGGATCTCTTTAATAAAGACAGAATGCTTGGTGCCCAGAAATACTAAGCTGCTCTTGTAGATGTTGATGTGGAGTGTGTTTGACCTTTGCAGCTCTGACAGAAGAATGACAAACTACCCCTCATGTTTCACCTTCATAGAACCACAGAGAAATGAGCTAGCAAGCCCTGGTCCATGTGGTCCATGTGCTCTGCTCCCAGTTACTTTGTGTAAAATGGGAAGTGAGATGAATGAAATTGCTGTATTTCTGTTGTCCCTTGGGATGCTTTTACTGAGTGAGCTGCTTCGTGTACAGAAAACCAAGGAGCAGTAATGCCCAAGGAATTAACTGCTTCATAGTTTTAGGCATCATGGACACCTCTTCAGGATTCTTAAGGGTAGGTATCTAAAATCAGGATGACTGGATTCCTGCAGAGCCGGAGATTTTCCACTGGATCTCCACTTGTGAGAAAGAGTTGTTCTCTTCAGAAAACACTTCGCTCATCCTGGAGACTAGAACAGGACCACCCTTCTTCTGGGCTTTGCTTTGTAAGCAGTGCAGCTTCCTGATGTCCAGAGATGAAGGGCTCTTCTATTTCATCATCAAGAAAAGATGATGAGGTCCTGGACCTCGAGAATCTTTCTTGAAATAGCCAAGGCCTCTCTCCTGGGAGCTTTCCCAACCTGCAGAAAGTACATCCGTTCTCAGAGAATCATGTCTCTTTCTGACAAACAGAAGAAAAACGCCCTACTTGTATTCCAGTAGCCCTGAGATTGGACAGATACACAGTGAAGTGTGTCGCTCATTTGTGCCTTCAGCTCTCTGAAAGCAAATAGAAATCTCTGGGACTAAGGAGAGTGTGAGCATGCAAAGAGAGTTGTAGAAAAGCTTTTCCCCATGCCTTTGGCCTGAGAATGTTGCTTGTTCTGTCAGGGCTGAAGGCAGGGGCAAAACTCATGGTAATTTCAATGTTGTGGGGTTAAGCCCTAGAAGAATTTGAATGTACTTGTCTCCTTTCAGGACTTTGTCAGGAGTGTTTTGGTACTGCAGGGGGAAATATCAAAGACAACTGAAGTTTAGAATGAGACAGCCAGGATGTTTGAAGGGGATCTTCATAAGATGAAACAGCTGTTCTCAGGTTTCTCATCATACCTGTAGCAATGAGAACTACTTTACAAAAAACTATGTTTTAGTGGTTGCATTCACATTTTTGGCTCTCATGATGTAATGATTTTTTATCTTTTTTTTTTCTCTGTTTTAACTTGTCCATTAAAAACGTAAGAGGGTGGAGAACATAGAATTATATGTCTCTAGTAAGATCTTTAGGGGCATCAGGTAAGATTTAGAAGATTTAAAGTTTGACTTGATGAAATCTAGTAAGGTTGTGTTTTCCTGGCACAGGACAGGGCTCATTTTGAGGACCCATACTCTGGCTGTAACTTGTCAGACCCAGAAAGCTCAGGGGAGAGGAAATAATTGTAGCTTCAAGCTACATTTGCAGCTTCCTGATTCATGAATGTACTGAGATAAGGGGAATTTCTCTGGTGTCTTTTAAATTGTTCTGTCTTAGGTCTTAAACTGAAATTTACTCCCTCACCTATAAACGTTTATCTAACTTTCCCTAATGGTACTATACAAAAAAATTTATATCCTCATCAGCAGGGGGGATCAGACCCTCACACACAGGACAGTTCAAGCAATTAGGCTGGACTTCTGTGCCAGGACAATTCATATCTGGGCCTCTTCCCTGCTTCTGCACTTAAAGCAGAAGCAGGAGCAGGCTGGACAGCACAGAAAATTTTCCATCCACTGCTGCGTATACGGTAACTGTCTCCAGATCTGTGAGAGGAAAAACAGAGAAGGTCTTGTTATCTTCTACTATTTCCACAGCATCTACTAGACAAAGAAAAGGAAGCTTTTTGGTCTCAGTTCTGGTTGTCCAGCCCTAATATTTAAAAGATTGTTTTAAGAAGAATGAAGTAATGGCAGGATTTATGAGGTGTACTGACCTTAGAAGGAAGCATCAGTAATCAGAGGTCTCTCTTTGGAAAGACTGGTGCACACAAGAATTTGCACCTGGTCCCAGGCCCCACAGTGCAAAAGGGGACTGATGTCAGACTGGAATGGCTGAGTTCAAAATTCATAACTGGGATATTTGCACTCTGGGCAGATGAAATAGGGCTGTTAAACAGTCTCACTATTTCCAAGAAAATATATAAGCTTGGTATGAAAGGTTTAGGGAGAATCTTATTTTCCACTTAGCATCATATCCAGGTGAGTGTAGGCCTCTGCTCTGAAGAAACAGGAGGGATGATGTGCTCTCTAACCTACCGCAACTCTTTTTCATCCCACTTTTAGTGTGTCCAGGAAGTCAGGACATTCAAACTTGCTCTTTACTGACTGGGAAACTGACTCCAGTTCACAAGCACATTGTCTGGCCACATGGAAAAAATCCACAAAGACCGACAAGTCAAGTCATTCTCCTGGGCTGAGGAGTTTTTGGCTCTGCTGACATGGATCTGAGATGTCCCTCAGTGCTGGGGCCATGTGGCCAAGAGGTTTTTCTTCATTTTCTTCCCGAGTTCACCATGAAGAATGTTTTTAAGATAAAAACCCACATCTCGAACTTTCTTAGCTGTGTTTTAAGTAATGTTTTCATGAGGAGCTGCTGTTAAATCAGAGAGTTTGTTTTATTGTTTATTTTCAAATCAAGCTGCATTTAGGCAAGAAAGGCAAGTAATTACATATAGCTTTTTAAGAATGTGCACTTGTTTTCTTTTACTCTTCATTGAAATTCCAGAGTGCACAGGACTCCTGTTTTTAAGTAGATTTTAACCATGACTAGAGAAGCTTTATTATCAGTTATGCACTATAAACAATATGCAGAGGGGGGATGTTTTGATCAGAGCTATTCAGTCCTTGCTTGCTAATCTAATTACAAAGTGTAGGTTTCTGACACAGAGCTGCTTGCACAGAAAAGGCTTTTCTCACACCTGGTGGATTGTTTAGCCAAGCTTTTTAAATGCTTACAGTTTTAAAGTGTGTGTGGGGGGAGGGAAGCCTTTTAAAAAAAACAAGTTCCTGTGCAAGGCAGTAGAAAGAATTTAGTGGTTGTCAACATGAGTTTAGTATAAGGGTGCTGTCTAAAATGTGGGTTCACTTTCCATTGACCTCTGGACATAGTAGCCCCAAACATTGTTATAATTTTTTTTTTTTAAGGTTAAGAAGAGTATGAAAGATAACAGATGTCAGTGACTGTATTAAATTGTGTGCATGACTGTTATAAATATCTATGTATGGCTGGACACGATGCTCCCTTTTTTTTTTTTTTTTTTTGGATGTTTATTGTTCGTGCCTCAAGTGCTCAGCAGCTCTGAAAGGGCAGCTTTGAATCACAGCCCCAGCAAAACAGTATTTTTGTGTTTAGTGCCCTGATTCCTACAAACAAAATAAAGTACCTTGTTGAATAAGGGCCATTGAGCAGGAATGATGGGTTAAGAGTGGGGGTCTGAGGTGGCAGCGTGGGTGCTTGTTTATCAGGGAGGAGTTGTCAGTTGTTGGCTGTGCTGCTGAAAGGAGGGACGCTGGAGGCTGGTGGCTGGGAGAGCATTGATGTGAGGTAACGGGGTAATCGGATTGAAAGTTAGCCATGGTATTTATGTCAGTTCACATTTCGTCAAATGAATAATATGAGGTTGCTACCTAGCCCAGGCCTTGGCCTGGGGGCTGCGTTATAAAGAACCTAAGGCCTCATTTGATTCAAATATAAATTAATTCTCACTGGAGCGTTGGCTGATTAATCTATTTGCATAATAGTAGAAAAACTGCAGTGTGGTTACTTTTGCGGGGATTTGGACAAGAAAAGCCTTAAATTCATTTGAAAGAATATTGTGTGAGAAGTCAGGGAAGCAAAAGCACCTCTATAGGGCTCCTCAAGCCATTTTCCCCCCAACCCTGATGTGCAGAACTGAAAGCTAAACTTGTTCACTGGGGAGTCTGACACCCTCCTAAAAAAACCTGTGTTCTGATGTCTAGCTACACTTACATTTTTGTATTTGGTGTTGCTCTCATTGTAATTATAACAATGGCATCCTTTATAGTTCTTGATATTTAATAAAAATGAAGCCTAAACAAAATTGCAGCATGTGTAGGTGGAGTAAATGTTGGACTTGCAGTGTGGAGCTCTGTGGAGAGATAAAAAACTAGGAGAGACAAACGCCCTTGAAATGTAAGTGCTGTTTGTGTGAAAGCCTGGTTATCCTGTGAGACATGGGAATGAAAGATCCCAGTCCTGCTGGCCACATGCACTTCACAGTGTGCTGAGGGAGGAGCGGGTCTAACATCAGTGCTGGCACCAAGCAGAGGTCCAAAGAGGAAAAAAAAAAGCTTTTTTTAAAATTTATTTACTTCCCCTCCTACCAAACCTCTCCATTTCACTTTTGGAGACGACACCTGAGGCACACTCCTATAGAGGACAGTGTATGGGGAGGTGCACCCACACATGTGTGGTCACACAAATGTTTTTCTATCACATCCCATCTTTTCCTTAATTTTCCTAAATACTATGTATCTCCATTGCATGTATAAAATGCAATGCAAGATTTGGTTTTGATTATTGTTTTCCTTTACTATCCACACACCTGTAGTGCTTGACTGGCAAAGAATGTTATGTTTGCACAGATACTGAGACTGGTTTTGAATCATGTGACGTCTGAGGACAGAAGTGTGTAAAATTCACAAGACACACCAGGGAGAAGCTTCAAAAAATAGTCCAAATCTTGCTCTTATTGAAGTCTGTAGACATTTTGTCAGCAAGAAAAACATATGCCCTAATTAACCAAAATATAAAACTTCCAGCAAGGATGTCAGGATGGAGTTACAGTGGAGCAGAGCCCATAAGAAGAGTGGGAGGCAACCTCCAGGTCCACATTTGCCAGAGGTAGTTGAGTATTTGCCAGAGTTAGCTTTGTATTTGCAGGAAAGCTGGGCTGTTATTTGGATTCACTTGAGTTTTAAAGCATCCACTGAGATTAAAGATGTTAGGGTTTTGTGGTGAACCTGCCCCCACTGCAGAATACCAAGGTTTTCACTTTGAGTTCAGTTGTTCCTGCTAAAATATTAAGATTTCCATCACAGACAGTGGGGATAGGAGATGTGTCAACTACTCCCTTCAGCTAGGAGTTGAGGAAGCTCACAGTGGCTATTCCTGATGAAACGTCTGAATCCAGGCACTTGGGAGAATCAAGTTGGTGTTACAGATTATAATTATGCTAAGGCAAATTACATTGTAAGAAGAGTTTGCATTCTAGGCAGGAATATTGTAATTTGTAGATCACTTGGAAGTGTGGGCAAAGATGGAAAATGGGGTTCTTCCTGCCTCATCCCCTTCTTGGTCCTTGTTTCTGGTTTCTGCATAAGCCCATGGTTACTCTCTGCCATGATTTGAGTTCAGGCTGCAGTTTGTAACTTCACAATTATTTCTTGAATTCTTTGGTTACTTCTTTTAACTCTCAATTTTGTTTTGACTTTTTTCTTTCTCTCATTTTTTCTCCTTTTTTGCTTTTTCATTATCTTTCCTGGTTTGAGCCCACCAATAATATGCTCCTGGTTTAATTATTATTTTAACCTGGCTTTCACTCTGCTGATTGCTTTTCAGAGCCATTTGGGAAAGATGTGCTGTTCCTCAGTTCAGTGCTGTCTCTTTACAAAGCTGGGAATTAGGCAAGAGATCTTGACAAAGTGCCACTGAAAATGGAAAGGTGGTGGTCAAAACCCCTTATTTATGCAAAAAAAGAGCCTGCTACAGTGTCTGTATGTTTGCTGTTGCAAGATCAGTGTCTGAAAGCAAAAACGAATTGATCCTATCCATGGTCATAAAGCAGCTACACTGCAGTATTTTTGTGGTTAGTTCTTGTGGAAGGGGAATGTCTGGGATCTGCAGAAGGTCGGGCCATACAAGCAAATGACATGCCTGATTAACAGAATGCTGTTACGAGAGAACTCTGCTGTCTTGCTTTGGTATTTATGAAGAATAAACAAGACCAAGGAAAAGCCAAGAAATCTGTTTTCTGAACAGAAGCCCTCAGCCTGTTGACAACCTCCTTGTCCAATTACCCCATGTCTTTTACAGCCAGTGATTGATGTGGGTCTGATGGTTTAATCTGTAGGAAGTTGAAGGCAAAGGGAATGGAACCTCTGTGCCTGTCTAACCAACCTGGTTGATGTAATATACCCCTCTGGATTAGTCAGGGGCACTTCAGGCAAATCCAGGACTTCTGTCTACCTTGATGCCATAGAAGGAAGAGGTGCCTGATGCACTGAAGACAGTACAGGGCACCAAGGCTCCTGGGTTCTTCTCATGGTCCCATCTGCAACACAAGATGATGCAAATGGATAAAGTTCATTCAGCCTCTCTTGTTCCTTCTATCAGGTCTGGCTATAGGTCCTCATAGTACTGAAATCAAGAAGGTTTTTTGACAGTGAAGTAATGAATTTACTTTTTTCCATACTTTACCAGAAACAGACATTAAATTACTTGTGCTTACAGCTTAAAGGAAAGATTTAGTTTTGGATTTCTTGTTTCTCCCTTGTGCATTTGTACTCAGTATACAATTTTTGCAGTTTAGATATTAACTGATTTTACTTCCAGTAACTCCAGTAACTCCCATTGCATTAGAGGGGGGCAGCAGAAAAGAGGCTTTTTTTTTTTTTCCTGTCTGCCATGTCAAAATTGTCAAATAACAGTACATAGGACAATAATTAGAATGAAAAAATAAAATGTTGCATGGGCACTGCCAGCGTGCCCAGGTTGTTTCGTGTGCTTCCAATAAACCAGTCCATCCAGGTTGCCCACATGAAGATGAAGGTGATGCTTAGACAAAGAGGCTGAGCTTTGCCAGCAGCTTGCAGTGCTGGAAGGTCGTGTTTGGACCACATGAGTCTGTGGTTTCACTTGTGGCAGTTCTGCCACTCATTTGCCTTCTTTGTGGACCAGTTTCATTCATTAACTCAACTGAAAGGTCATCAAGGGTAAAAGAAAGCAATTTTTTTTAAAACAGGGGCTTAGGACTGAATAAAAGGAATTAGTGCAGCTAAGAGCATATATCAATTTAATTTGATTACTCTTTTCAGGCTAAATTAGTGTGTGAGAGAGATGCATGTCAGGCAATTAAAAGAAAGACTACTCACCAAATATGGAATGGAGCACATCTGACCTTCTTCAACGAGACTTATCAGTCAGAAAATTTGGTCCAGGCTAAGTTTGAAAGCCATGAGTTCTGTACACTTATTTCTCCTGTTTTTCTCATCCTTTATTATTATTTTTATGCCTTCCTATCTGAAAGCTGTCACAGAGAGATGGGGGCTCAGGTGGGAGTAGTAAATCCAGAGCAAAGGACCAAGTGGGAATTTCTGGGCTGGAAAGCCATGAGTACAGCATGAAAACCCTGTTGTCTGCTCACAGTTGTCCTTGGTAAGGGCTTAGGTTGAGTAAGCAGGCAGGTCAGCTATGAAATTGCAGAAGAAAAAAACATCAACTAGACCTTCATGCTTCCTCCTGGAGCTTTTTTAGTGTAGGAACACCGCTAGGAGTTGTTCCAGGCTTTCTCACTAGTCTCTGTCCACCTGGCCTCAGATGTTTCACATTGTTTATTGGTTGAACAAACCTGTGTCTGACATTCTGAGCACAGTCCATTGCTGGCTAAAAGGAAACCACATTGTGTCGGCTGGGTCAGTCAGACATATGACACTGAGAGAAAAAATGATCTTCCTCTCAGGGCTGCAGGAAGCTGAAGGGCAGAAGTGAATGACTGACAATGGGATATTCTCGACAATATTTATGTGAGCTTTGTGTTCCCAGATACACTTGGATGGCAGTGAATTGTCAGTTAGTATATCAATCTGCCAAGTGTGAATAGCTCTTGAAGAGCTTGAACCTTCTCAGGTTAAGGCATCTGTAAAGCTAATAAAGATCATGCATGATATGGATATGACCTCATTCTGAGGGCATATAAATTAAACCGGCCCTAAGCAAGGGCTCTGGCTGCTCAGCAGTGCTCACGTGCAAACAGGAGACATTTTGCAAACAGGCAGATCCCCTGGTAATTCTCTGCTGCATTGCTCACTCTGTCCTTATCTATTGTTTCTATACTATGGCCATCCCTGTGACTGACACAGAGAGCTTTAGAGCTTTCACTAAATTGTCTTTATTTGACAGAGAATCTCTCCTGGAGAGAGTGGAGTTTGTGCCACATCTGTGGCATGACCTTACCTAAAACATTTTGCATGCACAAAATAGCGACGTGCCATTCACCACTTCAAGGATGTAGAAACTACAGAAGAGTTGAAGGGTTGCTTTGATCAAATCCAGAGAGGAAGTTTTGGCAGTGATATTCAAATGGTGGCTAAATGGAAGTCCAAAGTCATGGCAACAGATTATGACTTAGTTACAGATCCAGTAAAGGATCCAAGTCAAAGGTACTCTTGATTCTCTGCCTCCCTTCAGTACAATAGTCAGAGCTCATCAAACTCAACTCTGAGAGATCCACCTTTTTTTTTTTTTTTTTTTTTGAGCTGACAGATTCTCAAAAGTTTTAGGAAAAAGGACTTAGAGGAGTAATATTTAGAATATTACTGCCAAATCTAATCTTTGTGTCATACTAGAAGAATAATTCAAATTTTTTGCAGGCCAAAAGTAATTGGATAAAATGTGCAATAAAATTTTATGGGTTTGTGCCTTTCACTGAGATCTCAATCATTTACTGAAATCAGGTAAAATTGGAATTGTCCTGAGAGGTTTTTTTTTCTTGAACAGGATGAAAGGGTTGTTTTTAACGTAAGATATCTGTTAAAATCCTGCCGTAGGGCCAAGCAAGTTGTAATTTTGGCCACAGTGATTCCTTTGCTAGGGCTTATCCCAACAAATCCCACTCTGCTGACATCATACCTTTCCTCTCAGGGTTCTCAAGACCTGAATGGAAGTATAGATTTTGACTTTGCTGTAGTGACCAGAGACTGATCACAACTGTGTTTCTGTCATATCTCCCAAATCATTAACTGTGGTAGATTGTTTTTCTGTTGTAATCTTAAGGTGTTCCTTATTGTGAGTTTATAGTGGTTCATTCCAGGTACCCTGTTTGGTCTCCCCAATGGTTTTGCCCTATTTACCACTGTGTTCCCAACTAATCTTCTGTCAGTCCCCATGTCAATCTCCCTTGCACCTCCCTGATTTCCAGACCCTTCCCTGCCAATCCTGGAAGTACCACCCAAGTACTCTTGTTCATCACATGTAACAAGTATTCTTGTTCATCAAATGTAACCCCACCCCTTTCTCTAGAACCTTTCTTGTCTATCACCCTTCCCTCGAAGTTCCATTGGTGTGCCCAGCCTGATCCCCTCCCATGTTCTCCCCTGTTGATGACCTAGAATCTGATCTGTGCCCCACATTCCTCCCCTGCTGTTCTACTATTGGTTAAGATTCGTATCCTCCCCTAGTACCCTCCCCTGTTCTTAAATTGCTGTTACCCGGTTGGAGCTTTGTTACTTTTCTGTGGACTCTGTTGGAGATGAAGTGCCTTTGAGAACTTATGCACGTGGCCCCTCTCGTCTCCTTTGTTCTGGCTTCCTGGACTCGGGATTCCTATCAGCAGCCACACAGAGCAGCTTGGCTGCCTTTGGGAGTTGGGCAGCCCTGCTCTACTGCCACCCAGACTGGCCCGAGGGGGGCAGCCACTCCAGGCACGGGCCAGGAGGTCAGGGCTAGCTGGAGGATCACCAAGCGGCTGCCCGTGTCGATTAATTGGTAGCTTAATTGTCCAATGAGCACCCAAAATGCCCCTTGAAAATAAACATTGATGATGTTTCTGTATATCCAGGTCAATGAGTCTCTGTTTTCATTTGCTGCCCCATACCATCAGGTCTCTAATCATGTAACAAACAGGATCACAAAACACAATTTACCGGCTTATTTATATCTAGCCTACTTAAAGCCTGCTTATGCTAGCTGTAAATGTAATTGCTGATTTTTAGTGGTGTCTGATAAATTCAGGATCTCATGATCTCATGAACTCATGCCTTCAAACTCAACTGAGAGACTTACTGCTTGGTTACACAAGCTATGAAGAAAGACTCCCACTTGCTCTGTATTTATTGGCACCTGACACAGTGAACCACCATCTGAGTGAGGCCTCCAGGCTCCTTTTTCCTTCTTTGCCCCCATTTGTCTGTGCAATGGGAAGGAAGGGAGTGTTTAACTCTTTGGAATTTTGTATTTTACTGACTGTTTGACTCTTACTCTGAATTGACAGGGGTATTCCTGATTCATGTCCAGTGTCAACCAGGACAAGGCTGCACAGCCTTCTAAATAATCCAGAAACATCTGCCATTACTTACTTTTATTTTTAGGTTTGAATAGCAAAAGACTATGTTACTATGGAAAACAACGGACAAAATTATTTTCTGTACTATTAGTTCTCACATTATTTATTTAGTTTTAAAGATACAATTATTTCATTATATTTTTATTATTTGAGTATTAGCAAAGGCAAAAGGAAGACAAAAAAGATTTTGCTGTCATATGGAACACAACAGCATTTTCTATTGATCAATTTTCTAGTAAAATTATTTTGCAGTGATTGTATTTGAGTGTAAAGCACATTGCCTTGAGCACCAGTAGGAAATGGCTGCATCATGACACATTAAATGATTCTGCCTTATTGGATTCATCACAATGTGATTACACTGTGCTAATTCAGTGGCTTAACATAGTCAGCTACTCCAAAAGAAAACCCAAGAATGTAATTAATCCCTGGTATTCATTTTCATTTTGCACCAATGATAGATATTTTTACATTACTTTAGTGTTTTCTTAAAAAAAAGTGATGAATTATATCACTAACAAACCAACAAAACCAATTCTTTGATCTTAGTGCTTGGCTCACCAGAAACAAACCACACTGTTTATTCCATTGTTACAGGATCTCGTTCACTACAGAGAATATGAAAATTTAAACTTCCTAGTGAAGGGTGGCCCATTTTGAGGGAGTGGGAGGTATTTGGTGCATCTCTAATAGATGTAAAGCATGATGCAATTGGAAATCCAAGGGTTTTGCATCAACAGCAAATAAAGCAGAAAGGAGATGGGATGATGGGTAAAGCTGTGAGGGGGGGGGGGAATATTTTAAAAACTTTCTTCTCACTTTTTTCATAGGTTTTATCCTGTAAAGGTCCATAGTGCTGCTTTAGAATGTAATCCTGGTCAGTACAGCAAAAATCTCAGGGGACGAAAGTTGTTAGCAGCCAGTTGGGGTCTTTAGAACTCTGATCTGCAAAAACATTCTCTGAAAAGAGGTGAGCCATTATCTGAAGTAGGGCAATACTAAATTAAAACACCCCTAATCTTACTTGGCCAAATGGTCTCTCTTCTAGCAGCAGTTCCACTCACTGCTCCATGAATAGGAGGTGCTATTTTCAAACCTTTAGTATAAAAGCAAAAAGCTCAAGTACATATTAATTAATCAAACATCATTTCCTTTTTCCTCCCCAAGTATGCTTTTATATCCTTCCAGTGCAACCAGATAACATAATTTAGTTACAAACAAATATAAAAAGAACAAACTGTGAAGAAAGACAAAATCCTGCGACAATTTCTCTTCTTTTTCCACCTCTTATTAATTGCTTGGCTCTGGGATGGAAAGGACCCCAAGCCCGAGCTTTGCACAAAACTCATCCAAGAGTGAAGAGGGCAAGCCGAGCACTGAGCCTCTCCAGCTGCCCTGGAGTGAATGGCTTTCTGAGGGGTATGAATGCTCCCTGTCTCTGCCCATACAATGTAGGTGTTGCTGCTCATGACGAGAAAAAAACAAAACAAGAATCACTTGAAGGGGGGAGAAGGAGTCCTGGGCAGGGGGGCAAGCACGGTCCCTCCAGGGATAGAAAACCTCCTCGCCCCCGCGTGGGTAGAGAGGCTGGGCACAGACAGTGAGGCTGGGTGGTGCTCTCTGAGGCTGAGGGCACTGGGCAAGAAGTGTTCTACTCTGAGTGAAATGGAATGAAAAGTGTGTTTTGTGGTAAAATGGCAAAAAAGCTCCCCAAATCCCAAAAGATGGAGTAGCACATCTGAAGATCCTCAGTGCTTGTTGTGATTTTCATTTCAGGTCATTAATGTGCCTGCACAAGGCTGAGCCATTAATGAAATCATAGTCTTTGCTGTTTTCCTTCATTCATAAAATTGAGTGAAAAATGTCCTGTAAGTCGGGTCTGCTTGCAGGGAGAGGAAAGCAGCTGGTGATGGCTGGGATAACAAGCCTGCACTTTTCTGGTGTGGTGTATTCACCTGAACATGTGAGAGAGATCTCATCTCATCTGGACACAGATGCAGAAGACGTGGAATAACAGGACTTTTCTGTCTTCGTCTTCCAGCATTAGAACATCTAATTTATTTTTAAAAAAATTTTTGCCAATGTTTGTTTTTCCCCACTCATCTTTGTATTACATACCTTTGGGACCAAGGGAAAGGAGCATGGAAGGCAAACTGGGTGAGATAAGATGCCTGCACTTTTAACTCTGATCTTGTTCAGTTTGTATTTAGACCCTCTGAAGGCCTTTTGCATGAGTTACTTTTGGTCTAAGTAGACCTTTACTCTTATGTCAGCACAAAGGGGTTAGGTGCAGTGCTTTCTGTGGCAAAAGCCCTCGCAGGGGCTGAGCAAAATCTCAGCTTTTTCAGGAGCAAGGCAACACAAAAGATTTAAGGGGGGAAATTGTTAAAAGGGAAGCCCTTTTCTCTTTGGATTGAATGCAGTGGGGAAGATTAAAACTTTCATTTGAGATTTTGCTGTATTCATAGTCTTGAGGCCATGAATAGGTCTAAGTCAGAGCCCACAGTGGTTGTGGTGTGCCCTTTTATTCTCTGGCACATCTTCAGACACAGGTTGTTTTGCACTTGAAAGAGGTGAAAGAGGGGAATGTGGGATTTTGACAGCTGATATTGGCCTCTGAGCTCTTGATGGAGATTTTCTAATTAACGCCAAGGGCCCATCAGGTGGTCAAAACATAATGATTTCTGTTAGGAAGGGCAAAAAGTTGGAATTTATATATATATATGTATATATAAAATTTTGGACAAATACACTGGGGATGATTTTTAGTGACATATGTACATTGAAACCAATTATGAGGAGAATTTTGGAAATTTTAAGGCCTGAACCCCTAAAGCTCAAAGTTTCAAGGAAAACTTTCTCCCTTGTGAAGATTTCTTGGGCTCTATGTAATAGTAATAAAGCTAATTTAAGCAAGTGCCTTTTGATTCCGATTACTTCCCACAAATCTTAACCACTGAGACGATCTGAGGTGGCACACTCCCACTCTGTCATCTCCAGCTTGGGGGACTGGGGTTGGTGAGTTCAAGGGAATCGGGATTCTTACTTCATGGATGCAGCTGGCAAAGCTGATTAGAGGAGCACCAGCAAAGCAGGGAGGTTGGACTGAATGTGTGATAATGTGTATTCTGCAGAAACCTTGCAAAACTTCCTCATGAAGTTTTAGAAGGCAAAAAGTGAACAAGCCTGCCTGTGTGTGTTTGCACTGATTTTACAGTTTTGGTGATTGTACTGTTTTGGTGATTGTACTGAAGCACATGAAGTTTTAAGGCAGCTGTCCTGGTTATCTTGTCTCCTAAATCCATGGTGCAGGATGGAGGATTAAGATGCTAGGGAAAAAATCTTGAGCTGTGATACCTGTGAGTCAGGAAAGCTAGCAGAAAGGCATTTAATATTGATTTTGTATGCTGCTAAAAAACAGAATAATAGAATTATAGCTTCACAATACATGACTCTTTTCAGACATTTATATGGGATAGAGATATCTGTATATCTGTATTTATATCTCTTAGGTCTAAGAATTAGTGTTCAAACTTGAGTGACTTGTTCAAGGTAATATTAATTGACTTTTAAATGTTCGAGGTATTTGAGAGTTGCAGAGGAATGGAGAGAAAGGCAGAAGGAACATGAAGGAGATGAAGAGGATCCTACTGAATGAATTAATCTAGAAGTGATAACAAATCTAGCTGTAAAAGGAGATGTCTTCCTCTGTCCCTCTGCTTGTCCTGCACATCAGAGCCAAGGGCAAGAAGTTGCAATGGTTTCATCTTCCAGTCACAGCAAAAGTCAAATGGGACATCTCTGCCTTCTCTGTTATCTCCCAAACAGAAGTGTTCCTTATCCACTTCCCATATCAGTCAAGTTCAAATTTTACATGATTTGAAACTCATCTGAAAATAATGCCCTGGGCCAGCCTTAGGCTTGTGCTGGACAGGAACACAGACTTAGGGAAGGAGTGAGATAACAAAGGTGAATATACTTAAATTGTAAGTTTAATTAGTAAAGGGTAAATAAGTTAGGTGAAGAAAAAAATAGTAACAATGCTGCTAGCAAAGAGTGGTAGTTGCAGGGAATAAACAGAAAATTTAAGGATTTCAGAACCAGGCCAAATGTTTCAAAACAAAACTTAAAAGCAGTCAAAATTTGCTTTCACATTTGGCCACAAGATGTTTGGTACAGGTCCAAAAATGTTGGGGGTTTTTCTTCTTTTTCTAGAATTCAATGAGTGCATTTTGAGTGCACAGAGCCAAAAGCTGTAGACTTGTCTGTTTCTGGACTTACCTAATGCCTGGAGACAAATAGAGGTGTATGTTAACTTCCAGAAAGTAAAAGATATGCTCTGTGCTCTGCTTCTGTAGAACCATAGTTACTTTAACATGGTGTGTGAAATTTCATTTCAAAAGCCTGCCACACAGGCTGAGAACAATCTCATTTGGCAATAAAGACCCAGGCAAATTTTAAGACTATGTAGGGATATTACTTGGCAATTAAAACAGGTGCTAAATGACTGCCAGAAAATAAATACGAAATCTAAAAAATGAACTCAGAGTGAGCCCTTTGAGAAGTCCAATTCCTCCTCTTACTTCAGTCAGAAGGAGATAGCCCCCCCAATAGAGATTTTTGGATGTTTGGATAACATCTGCCTGATCATAATTTAATGGTCTTGAGAATACAAATGAATAGACTTCACTTGGTTCAGGAGCTTTATGCTCTACTTAGCCTGGGATTATTTTAAGAAATCTGATAAGATACAGACATTTATCCATCTTTACTGAAATAAAATGTTTCACTACTATTTCTTCTTGCCTAAAACATGTTGGAAACAGACTGATTTTTTCCCTCTGGTGCTGATCAGCATTGCAGTGTGCATGAACAAGACATTCATCTTGCTGACACATCTTGTTCCAGCTGTTGCTATGACGAATTGTTTCTGCTGTAGTTCAGCTGAGGTGCTGCAGAGGTTTGCTCATAACTAACTTTAAATGGTTTTTTGAGGACAGCTTTAAATCAAAATCAAAGTGAGTGCCGCAAAGTTGTGTCAACCCCAAACAACTTAATGCAGAGTGACAAAAAGTCTCAAGGTGGTTCCCAGTCCTCATGAATCTACAGACTCTGCCTAGTTTCTCAGCAGTGTTCTGCACAGTAATTTTTGTCAGAACATGTAAGAAAGGAATGTTTCCTCTTGTGGAGGAGGATTTGGCTTCTGAAACAAAACCTCACGTTCACTGCCTGTCAATGAAATGCATTGTTTGAGAGCTGGCCTATGAACTTCATGAACACACCAGTGTTTCATCCACCACAGACTGTTTCAGACTGAGATCAAATTTCATATGTTTTGGCAGGGGTGAGAAAATAATGCTGCCATAATGATGACGACAATGCTATGAAATATTAAAGGCAACCACATGCTCACTCTGCACTCACCAGTTTTCTTCTCATGCTTAAGAAAAGTGAAAAGAGGATATCATCAGGGTAGAGTTATCACCCTGTAGCGACCCAAGAGCTCACCAAGGTGCTCCGTGTTCATGGATGCTTTCTTGCAGCTGGTGGCCCTTAGTTCTGTAATGCGCTCCTCCCCAAAATTGTCACTCTTGGTGTAGATTTATTTCAAGTTTTAGTAAGTAATCTATGAAGAAAAACGTCTATGGGTTCACAGAGTATCAGCCCAGTATCAAAAAGGAAGGCTTGGGATTGGTTACAGGTTCTCTTTTATGTCACAGTGAGTTTGGATAAAGCCATGGACTTGTGATTCTGAACATTTGAATATGTCATGCCTTGCCAATTAACAAGATTAATTTTGTCCCCCACAAAAATTTGTCAGCTGCTTTGAAACAAACTGGGAAGAACTGAGACATTTTCTAATTCCTCTTCCATCCTTCTAGACCAAAGAGACCTCATTCCATTCACTGTCCCACAGGCATCTGCTCTGTGCTGTCCCATGCATTTGCACAAGCGAGAGCTCTAAGTAATGTCAGACCTTACAGGGAGAAATATTTAAAAGGGAATTTTGAAGTGGAAACTCTTCAAGTTAACTTCCTGGGTCTTTTAAGTAGTGGTGGAATCAAATTGTAAACCATGCCTACTTAGTGGCTTTAGGTGTGGAAGCTTTAATATTGCTTTACCAAATATATGAAGGTTCTCTTCACTATTAGTTTTTTTGTGGGGATATAAATTAATGTGCTTTCATACTTAATTTTTATGTTCATTTTTTTTTCTTGGTCAGTGTCACACAGCACTGTTTTTTTTAAAGGTCAGTGCTTATTTGTAAACATTTATTTATTTATTTATTTTCTTTGTGTTTACAGAGAGAAGTGCAACAGTATCTGCTATTGAAATAGTTTGGGAAAAATTTCAGTGTATTCTCAGGGCTCAAAATTGATGAATAGCGGGTCTTGTCCAATCCTGACAATTTTGTATTTTTTTGGATCCCGTTTCTTCTGGCACTCTGTCCATCTATAGCAATTATCTGTCTTCCTGAATTAGCTTAAACAGCTTTTAGTAAGAGCTAAAACCTGCTTTTCTTTTCTCCCCGGAGCACCATATCCTGATGCTCTTTTTGTTGCTGAAACAAAGTTTATTTTGCATACAGTATCTATGCCTCATGTATATTAAGTGTCCTCTTTCACAACACTTTCTGATTTTAAGGGCTTATTCACACTTTCTACCTTAATCACTGACCCACCAGGAGATTAAGGCTCATCTCTGGAGTATTTGGTAAGCCAGCTAATTGTGGGTGAAATCAGTGGGCTTAGAGGAAGCTGTAGGGCTTTGAGAGCTTGAATAGCTTTTGGGAGAAGGGAGAGTGGCAGTCACTGCCTGACAAAAAATCCTGAGGCCCTGGATGTGGTTTGCTGGTGGTGGTGCCCTTACAGACCAGTTTTTACTTCTAAAGGGTCTCTGGTCTGACGGTGCTTTCCATGGCTTCCCTTGCACAGACAGAGGAACCTCACTTGAAAACTTGTGGGCCTTCCCTTGTTTGCGTTTGATCTGAGGAAACTCATTTGTGTCAGTGAGAGAAGCCTTTGAATTTTCATGCTGGGATAAAGCAGTGGAGCAAAACAGCAAAATCAATATAAATGTGCTTAATGTGCTGTATAACACAAAGGTGACGGTGCTGTGTATATGGGTGTCTGTGGAAGCAGATGAGGGCTGGGATGAAGACAGAAAGAGGGGCTTTGGACAAGGACATAGAGTGACAGCACGGGGGAAATGGCTTTAAGGGGAAGGAGGGTGGATTTAGATGAGATATTCAGAAAAAATTCTTCCCTGTGAGGGCAGTGAGGCCCTGGAACAGGTTGCCCAGGGAAACTGTGGCTGCCCCATCCCTGGAAGCATCCAAGGCCGGGCTGGATGGAGCTCTGGACGAACTGGTGTAGTTTGGCAGGGGAGGTGGAATTATGTGAGCTTTAAGGTCCCTTCCAACCCCATAGAACCTTCTGTGGTTCTAAGAAATGAGTAAGGACGTTTGTAGAATCACCAGCATAACAAATTCTTGCTATAATGGATTACTCTTAGGGATAAAAAGCTTAAACTTCCAAAAATAAATCTATAATCACAGCTCAGTCCTAAGTGGGTTGAGGTAGGGCCTGCTTCTTTGCCAGAGCAGCCACGAGAGGGCAACATGAGCATGAGCACAACAAAGAGAGATGGTAAGGAAGAAATCGGTGATGTAAAACACAGCTTGCCATTCCTGCAGCACTTTTGCAGCCCGCCTTGCCTTTAGCTTGTATGCTGGGAGGGTAGGACAGGACTGCTCTCTGTTTCGCATTTGCCTTGTGCTTTGGGAAGCTACTTAAAGCCTGGGGGAGGTAAAGCATGACTGTCTTACATGGTAAAGTTTAACTCCTGCTTTCTCCAAATGCAGAGGTTGTGTAAGATTTGGGATCTGGAGTTGTGGTGCTGCTTCCCTCCCGTTTATGGCAGAGCTTTAGATGTGAGATACATCTGCTTCTGGAGCCTTCTGATTATATATGAGTTTCAGATTTTAAGAAAATTGTCCTGTTCCTCAGACGCCTGCAGAAAATCATGAAGAAGTGACTTCAACTAAAAAGACAACAAGAAGGATGTATGATTTTAAAAAGGTAGTATGATGGCAACTGCCTGAAAATCAGCCCTATGTTGGCTTGGCTAAGAAGCTCAGGAAAATATCCCTAGCAAGGAAACCTTGTCTCACACTGTGTTTTCAGTAGTTGCAGCTGAGCTGTCCAGGACATGGGAGAGAATCTGTGACTGTGTGACCCCTTCCTAAATACTTGTGCACCTACTGGACAGAAACGACACATAAACAGGAGTGTGTTCTGTCTGCCTGGGGAAAAGATACCTTTGTGGGAAATCTGAAATCTAGACGTTCATGTAAGACTGAAAAATTGGAAGAAACTACATATTACTGCTAGGATTTCAAAGAAATATCTGGAAGTATTTCCTGCCCTGATAAATTTGAGTTAGAAGAAACTGTGTTAACATAAGATTAATTTTAAGCTTTCAGCATGGTCATTGTGATTCTTTGCAACCATTCTTTTAAAATCAGGGTGTGGCCTTAATGGAAAGAATAATTTAGGAAAGAAAACAGGAGAGAATGCATTTTCCTGGGGTACCCTTAAAGGAGGAGACCCTGGCTGTGTGAGTGTCTGAAGTTACTATATAATGTATACCTTCCCAGCAAAGCAATCCCATCCTTGAGGGAGTAGTATTCTTATTTATGACCAAGTTCTCCACATTGCTGGTCTGTGATGAAAGATAGATGCTGGTCAGAAGGGCTTGTGAGCTTTGCTCTTTAGCCGAGAAGACTCTGTCTCCAAGCAGAGCATACTGACATACAAATTAGGGGAACACTCTTTGTGGGGAGGAACTCCCATTGATAGGAGAGCTAGACTGGGGACATAGCCAAGTGCTCTCCCCAGTCTGAGGGGATCCTGGCAGGCTCTTACAGTAAAGTGTTCACCTGTATTCATTCTCTCTACTTTTCCTTATTGTTTCATTTAAGTCCTTTTTTTTTTTTCCCCTAGTCTTCTGGTATTAATTTTAGCCTTTAATGTTACTGATGGAATTCTTAATGTAAATAATGTTTTGACCAGTTTTCAACTCTTTCAAGAACTGTGCAAGATAGTGTCACGTGACTGTTGGGCTTGGTGTATTCATTCATTTATTTATTCACCTGGCCACTCTGTGGGAGCAAGGTGTGTGAAGATCCCACTGCAGCTGCAGTACCAAACCAAGAGTGCCCAGACTGTGGGGTTGTGGAGCTTCCAGATGCCCTTTCTAGGTTGTGAGGGCCTCTGGAAGAGGGATACCCTGTTTATTCACACTCTACCTGTCCTGATTTTGTGGCAGCAAGAAGCCCAGCTCCGTTGTTTTCCATTTTTATAGAGCCTTGCAGACAGTCTCCTGTGTCATGTTGAAAGGTGCACCTCAGCTAAGTAAGACAGTGGAAGGCATTATTGAACCTAATACACTGTCTCTTCATATCTTAATTATTTGTGTATTTCCCTTTGACCTTTCTCCCTGGGCATCTATTTGATGTATTCATGCAAAGAGATGTTTTGCACAGAGGGAGGAAAAAATGTTCACCTGTTCAAAAAGCTGCCACCAGGACACAGATACAAGCAGAGATTCTTTCTGTCATCACTGCATTATTTTCCTGAACACACTGTAATTTCATCAATTTTCCATGCTTATGGTCATGAATGCTTGACATTACCATGTCTTTGCGTTAACAAAAAAGAAATTTCATGGCTTAAGATTTCCCTAGAAGAATAGGGAAAGCGTGAAAAGCCAGCCAAATTGCAGAGCGCTGCAGTGTCCTTTGTTCCACAGCAAGATGGTGTTGTGGAGAAATTTGTATTGTATGTTTTGGGTTGCTCATCAGTTACATGTTTAGAACAGACTAGAAGTCACATAGAGCTTTTCTACTTTAACTGTTTGCTGGTTTGCATCTGAGAGGTGGTTTATTAGATTTCCGAGTAAACGTGATTAAATGTTTCAGATTTAACATGAACGCAATGTTCAGGGCTTTGGGTATTTGGAAGGCACACAAATATTTGCAAAGCTAGATCTTGCTCATCTTGGAGATTGGACTATAAGGATCTTTAAATGTGCCTTCCAACCCAAACCATTACATGATTCTACCTTCAGGCAATTTGAATAAACACCGGGCTGTGTTGGTTAGTGCTAGGCAGAGATGTAACTCCAAATATTTCTAGGTCACAGATTTTTCCAGTACATTACAGGGACCATCTGCAAAGAGCATCCTAACAAATAGGCAGGTGGGTTTGGATGGCTATCACATTCTTTACTTTACAATGTGAATCTCGTGTGCCTGGCAGATCTGCCATTACTGAACCCATAATAATGAACAGGATGTTTCTGAGTGACCTTAGAAAACTTCACACTTCTTGTAGCCTGAGTTTCATGTTTTCTTCTTTGCTGATCTCTGACACAGAGGTGATGATGATTCTGTCAGAGTTGCCCTTGTACTTTCCTGTGACTCTGTGAAGGGAGTACATGACATTGCTTTTGTACTTGGTGAAATATGTATCCTGACTGGCTGACACACAGAGTAAACTGAGCCATGCTGGGAGAGCTTTCCTGTCTATTTTTATGGCAAATGTGGAAGCCACAGTAGAGCCTAGGGAGTCTTGTTTGCCAGTGGGGATGTGACAATGCAAATATGCTTTCCCAAGCCACCAGACATTTTTGTGTCAAAGAACAGCCAAGACATATTAAGACCTCAATAAATCCTTTTTAGAATGTGTTAACGCTTCTTGTTTGCTGACTCTGAGGATGTTGAGTTTCTAGTGTTCTCCATTTCTAGCAGAAGTTTTATTTAGTTACTCAGTTCATGATTGAACTGGCAAATTCTTTTAGTTGTTAATCAAAAGGAAGGTCTGAGTAAGAGGAAGAAATGGATCTGCTTTTCTGAGGCAACAACATAGACCCAAAAAGTGTGAGACAGAGACCACTGCTCTGTTTGCTGGTAGGTAGCTGTGTATCTCTTCCCATGGAGTACTTCCAGTTGAGACTGGAACGGTTGGAGTTTGATGCCTATGCTGCTGTGCTGGTGTGCATGAGGAGAAACCTCACTCAGGTCAGCAGCTCCTAAAACATAAAGCTGGACTAAGCAAAAGCATTGCAGGGCCTAACAAATAACTCCTGTGGGAAGACTTGACTACAAAACTGCATAACTGTTTTACTCTCTCTGAAAATGAAATTAAATCAGACTCCCATGTTCATTCCTCTTGTCTGACAGCTGAGCCTTGACTGATGTCCTGTTTCTTCCCTTTCCATAATCTTTCAGCACAGTGCAAAAAACAATGCTAATGGAAAACATAAACTGCTCAGACATCTACTCCAGTACTATGCTAAGAATAAAATCACCAAAATATTGTTAGGGACAGTAGGAAGAGTGAGGTTTTACAGATGACTGTACAGATCTCCACTACTTGTGGAGCTTTTGCTTCGAAGTCTGCAGTAACCACAGGAAGGATTTAGTACTATCCCATCAGAATAAGTGACTGCTATTTCATTTAGGCTGATATGATCAGATTTACCTCCGTCTTGTACATTTACTTGGAATTGATTCTTATTGAACCTAGTGCGGGCAGAGATGTCTAGGATCAACAGGTGGGAAACACTCCTTGGAGTATTTTGTAAATGCTTCCTATAAACCCATGACTATTTGTTACGTACCACATCTGGTATGAGCACAAGGAATACTGGCTGCTTGGGAATGGGATGGTTTTGGCCTTTGGGAATGGAATGTGCTGGCATAAAGAACTCCAGGGACTGTATGGTGGGAATGGAGGATGACACTCCACCTTTTCCTTGCTCCCCATCATCTTTCTCCCATCCTCATCCCTATATCCTTCCACTACAGTGAGAGCAGCAAGATGGGGATTCACCCCATGCTGCATTTTGGGCTGGAATGACAATGGCTGAGATGTGACTCCACAAACACAAAGGAGGTAAGAAGTCTGTTCAATCATTGCTGAAACAGGGGAGATCAAATTGATAATAGACGGCTTAAAAAACTTGCCTTGGGTCTCCCCAGACTAAGGTCCCAGTAATGAAGATTTTTATTGATCTTTCTCAGCTCTGGTAACATCTGAGGAAGTATGCACGGTGCTGCTTGAAAATCACTGTAACACAGTAAAGTACATAAAAAATACGCAGTTAAACTATGATGGATGAAAGTGTGATATGACTACAAGGAAATAAAAATACTATTTTTAAAGTAATTAACTCATAATTCTTTCATGACTTATGGTTAATAATAAGCAGAAACATAAAGAGACTTAGCAACACAGTCATATTCTAAATCAACACGCATGTGAAGGGGTGCTCCCAGCAAAGCATAACCAAATTAAAAACATATGTATTCAGAAAAGCCCTTGGGTTTTACATTTTAGAGAGAAACATGAAGATTCTCAGGGGAAAATGAGTCCATCCATTAGGATGTGTATCAATCAAGTCTTTGGCATCTGTTCAGTGGGGAATCACAGCACTGGCAAGTTGCTCTTTACTACTGCAAATGCCTGTTCCACTTCCCATGTTCAAAGCAGAAGCTTCTTCAATCCAAACATTTATGTCAAATGAATTCTGCCTGGTTTATATCCTTGTGTAATAGAATGCTACAGATGTAACCTTATGTTTATCAATTTCTTTTAATTATGAAGTTCTATTTTTTTGTTATTTTATTTAGTATATTCCTCTCTTTTTATTTCCTTTTTGTTGTAGCAAGGACTGAATGTATACTAGGCCATGTTTTTCTCTATGTTCTATTATAGAAAGATAATTGTTTATTTTTTCAAGAGCATTTACAATTTTTGCAGCTAAACCATCAAGGGAGTTACTTACCTTTATGTATATTATTCACACACTTGTATTTTGTGACCTTCACTTGAATTTCACAGCTTATATGAACCTGATGGTCCACAGGGTCCTGAATTTTAAAATTATTATTATTTTATCATTCCTGATTATAATTATTGTTTACGTATTTCGGCAGTTAAAAACAGGATTTTAAATAAACTTTACAAGTTAACAGTTCCATACTCTTGCACACAGTAGAGACCTGTTGCTGATTACCAGCTTTGCCATATTTTCCTTTCTTTTTGAGTCCTTCATGTATACATAATGCCTGTGCTTCATAAAAAATTCAAAGTTTCAAAAAAGATGCTTCACTGCTGCCAAGTGACTTTATCTCCTGATAGGCAGAATTACATCAGCAGTGTCAGAGAAACATAAAGTTGTGTGGGTTTGGGTTCTCTTTTTTGTTGTTTTGTTTTTGTGTTTTGTTCTTTGTTGTTTTTTAAAGAGTTTTATGAGGTCTATTAATTTCTTTTCTTCTGCCAAGAAACACAAAAGATATAAAAAGTCCACTGAAAAGTATTGAAACCCCTCAAGTCTAAAATGATCCAAATAGGAGATTTTTAGCAGGTTCTTCAGGTTCTAAAATCCTGTGACTTGTAAGACACTTCAGTGGATAATTTTTGTTTAGTACATTTAACAAGTTGAATTTAATTTGCTTTCATAAATTTAATTAGAATAATTTGAAGCAAAAGTTTTAAACTTCAATGCTAATGCAGCAAGAGAAGTGCTAAAGCCCACAATCAAAGGGGATCATAGAGGTCAATTAGGCCACAGTATAAATGAAGGGAAATCTATCCTAATTTCTTGGAAAAGACCTTATTATTTTATGTTGGTGGTGTGATTTGGGAGAAGAACTAGAGGAATTGTCTCAGATTCATTGTATTGCCTGGACAGAAGCTCTGAAGGAGTGTAACTATTCTGCTTAGGCTGCATTTTGTGGTGACTCAACCTTCAAACACTGAGCTTGACTTGGTGCTGCCTCTGTGATGGTAACCCCAGAATGGGGGTTACCTGTGGAAAATCACCTCTCGTATTTCCAGCCCTCCTGTGCTTTAGTCTGAAGGCTGTTCTTGCCATAAACTAGCCCTATATTAGGACTTCCCAGAAGTAAATGTTTGCAGAAGCCACAATTACATTTAGTCTCCCAGACTTCATCATTTTCAAAACAGGCTCTCATCACACCAACAGCCCCATAAATTCTGCAGTGTGCTCATCCAAGGACAAGATTTCAGACTACAGCCATTGTTTCACAGATTTGCAAAAGCTGTAGCATATTTTAGATGTAGTGATAACAATAACAACAGCAACAATAATAATAATACATTTATTCTTCCTTTGATGACTGCAGAACACCCTGGCTCACATGAGTGATGCTATAATACTCATTTGCATACTGATTTCTTTTGCTCTCAGTTATAATGAGACCAGGTGCAGAGAAGCAAAACCTGCTCCATATTTTAAACAGTATCGAAATAGACTTGAAGAAAGTTAGAAGATGAAAAGAAGTAGAATAAGATGCTGGTTCTCTGCTGTACTCAGTGTCTCAGTGGCTCTGCTTTTATGAAATATGAGAGAAAACAATGTGAAGTTTTTAAAACTTCTATGTAGTAGCATTTCTCTGTATTTAAAAGCATGGCCAGCCTAGGTGGCAATGGCTTATGCGGTGATGCTGGTAGGGAAACCCAAAATATATTTGAACTCATTTGCTGGCACTTCCTAACAATTCATTAGCAGTTGACAATTATCATGGCCTAATATTTTTGTTGTACCAGCAGAAATCAAATTGATGTGGCTGAGCCACCCTTAAGTGTAGCTGCAAGGCTGAGAAATTCAGTATGTTGGCATGAAATTAGCTCAGTCTACAGCCAGAAAATGATGGGACTGAGATGGAGGTTTATTGCATAATCAGTTAAACAATATTTCATCCACGGGTTTTATCAAGCTGCAGGACAGGCATATCTGTTGTAATTATATTTTACATCTGTAATGTGACACGTTAATGAAATGTGTCACAACACTAGTGTTAGGATCCATTTCATTAATGCAAAAGACTTTTGTTGTATACTTTACATTTGGAAACAGATTTAAGTATTAAGTGGCTAATGTCTGCAGCCGGAGAATCCTTTCCGAATTTGTAACACTGACCAGAACAGACCGCATTACACTCTCCAAATGGTGCATTTTTGCATTTGAATGTCTGAATTATCCTGGTTTCTTAGAGACGACCACAACACCAACATCTTAAATCCTCAAAATATTGTCCGCTTCATTGAATGCTCATGATCTAAGCATATGTGTAATTATTCTGTAATTCTCCCCAAAATGTGATTCCTTGGAAATGCATACTAGATCTCCCCCATTGTATCTGCAATGACTATTTCTTTGTGCCTGCTTCTCTAAGTACGCTCACAAGGAAGTCTGTGTGCCTTGGTGCACCGCATGTGTAATGATGATTTCTTTTCCTTCTCCCCCCACTCCTAGTATGCCCATCAGGAGGGAAGAAAACCCAAAAACCTCCACCAGAAACCTGCTTCATTTGTTTCAGGGCACAGAGCAAGGTCACAAAAAGACCATTTAAGATAGTATACATACAACAGTAATCTTTCTGACAAGAAATGGGCCTAATACCACACACAATGGGCTTAGGGTTAGGCAAGTATACAAAATTAGAATTTGTAAGAGTTACCAAACCTGGCTCCCATAACATATGCATGTGCACACTTTGGCAGAGGGCAAAGGGGAATCCAATGTACCTTCAGCATATTCTCAGCACACACCATACAACAGGGAAGATGATTTTTCAGAAATTGCTGTTAGTGCAAAATATATGCATTCTTAAAAAGAAAATCCCATTTGTCTGCAGGAAAAACTCAATTCTGTTAATTAAAATTTTACAGTTTTTTTGGTAATGCAAAGAAAATTTATGTGCATTTTTTACTGAACATTTACTTACTTTTTAATCACAAGAAGAAAGCTCTTTGGCAACAGGACTGTTGCAGACACCAGAGGTGCAAAGGCTGAGATCTCATTAATTGTTCTAGTACACAAGTTCTTTACCAGTCCATCTTTAAGGGAGCTGTATGTAAGATTTGACTTCAAAGTCCTTTGTAATAGTTTCTCTTAAAAGCTTCCATTAAAAAAAAAAAGCTTTCTAAAATGCTTTCTGCATCTTTATAAATTTCATAGTTAATTCTTTCATTTCCAAGGAACAAAATTCAGTCAGAATCAGAAATACATGAAAACAATGTATTATTAAATAAAATCAAGTAGTTACAAAATATTCTACAAGTTTTGAGCTTTGTTTATGTAAACTGTTCCTTGTTAAATATACTTTTCTCACATTTTTCAGGTTAAAAAAAAACCCCAAAACATTTTAAAGGTGTGAAAACATTTCATGGATTATATTTTTGAAGATTTTTCTGAGCAGGCCTTATAAAATTATGCTTGTTTGTTTCTCAAAACAGATATCATTTGGGATAAATACTATGAAAAATCTTCCTCACTAAGAAAGGTGCATACTTACAGTTTATTTTTCCTTTTTATACTAAAAAGCTATAAAGCTCTAAGTCAAAGAAAACAGGTTTAGCTGGAGAAATAAAATAAGCACTGATACAAGCAAAGAAATTTGAATGTGCTGAGGAAATTAAAGCTGTGTAAAATAGTTCCTGCATTGACTCAGTGTAAGAACTCTTAGCAAGTGCTGCAGTGTTTGGCTCTTTGCACCATTTCACCTTATATTAATACACTAATATTTTTTTCCCCGATAGATTTTCACAGCTAGCTTTGAAATGCAAAATACATTCCTAGGGTTCAACCAAGTAAGAAGTTACAAGATTGAGGAGCTGCAACAAATGGTTTAGTATCTCTGGCTTTAACTTTTTAATAAAAAAAAAAAAAAAGTACTGTTTAGACTGTGTTGAACAGAAATTGGCTGAGCTAGACTGTTGCAGTTCAATTGTTGTCTGAGGCACTAAAACAATGTTAAACCCAACAAGTGAATTCCTGCATTTGTGTCCTCAAGCCCTCCCCAGAGATGGGGAGGTTTCCCCTTCAGACTTTCCTCCTGGTGGCAGCTGTCAGGGTTGTTCTTCATTTCCCACCAGGCTGGGCAAGGTAGGAATTTGTACAAAGTACCTGTGGGACTCACAGCCTGGGTGCAGGTCCCTGACATGCCAGGAACTCATCAGGCACAGGCACAAACCTCTGCCAAAACTGGCATTTCTGCAGAACACAGGTGTGGTGCCTGAGCTGGCAAAGCCATCCAGGAGTGGTCTCTGAGCAAATCCTGCTGCACCTTCTTCCTCTGCCTGAAGGGAGGGAGAGATTTCCCAGTGCAAGCATATAATGAATTTCAACCATGCAAATTTGGTCTGGGAGCTGTGAGATAAAATCTTGTCCCTGCAAAGTGGATGGCGAAATGCTGAGTGGTTTGAGCATGGCTTGGATTTCTCTTGGAGTTCATAAGACACAAAACAGCTGGGACTGAGAGCTCCATGCATGTCACAGGACAGAAATGGGAACACGTAATTCACTTTTTTAGAACTAGAAACATTGAAATCAATACATCAAGTACAAGAGTGAAGTTTTTTATACGCAGTCTGGATATGTTTTTATTGTGAAATGAAGTAGTGATTGAGAAGCAGCTTTCATTTTAATAGAGCACTTTTTCATTACTGCATTCCTCCTCTTATACTTGCCCCTATATCGTTATTTACAATATCTTTTTCCTAAAATCCTGAAACATCAGCTGAATGAAAATTATCTGAACAAGCAAGGAAAATACCTATAAATAAATATTTGCCAGGGAATCTTTGCTTCTGTGTGAATGTTGATGGCAAACATTTTAACGAGGCTAGCCTTGGGTTTAGAAAAAAGAAAAAGTTGATTGTAAATCAGTAAAATGTGCTGGGCTTTCTAAGCTCCGAGTTGGCAACAGCTTGTTGAGAGTAAATCCTCTCATGGAAGGTTTTGCTAATCTGAATAAATTCAATTTCAAAATCCTTCCTTGATCTAAGCTTGCTTAAGCTCTCACCAAGGCCTAAGGACCCTGAGGGTCAATTCCAATAACAAAAGATAAGAAAAATCTGCCCTTTCTCATATCTCTTTGCAATACACTATAAGCTGTTACCTCACTGCAAAAAATCTTTGGCTTTAATGAAGTCTCCTTTTGATACTTGTTGAGGATGAAGTTCAATGTTTCCCACCCTGGTGCCTGTCTGTACTGCTGCCACCCAGCACCAGTATCACAGAACCTGCCTGGCTGCTTCCCCCTGCAGAAGTCCTTGAAACCGCTACACAGTTTTAAGAAAATATATTAAATGGAGCTTTACAAAATAGATGGGGGACAGGAGTAGGGGGAGGAGGGGGTGCGTGGAGGGGTGATGGTGCTAATTGATACCAGGCTGGGCTGGGCAGTCTGCACCTTTTTTTTTTTTTTTTTTTTTTTTTAATTTAAAAATTCTTAGAGAAGAAAGTTTAGCTCAAAACCCAAACAAATTCTGGGGCTGGGCTGTGATTCAGAGACAACGCTGCTGCTGCTGTGCCTGTGTACTACAGATACCTGTTACTTCTGGATGTTGCATGAATGAATATAAAGTGAGAGATACAAAACTTGTGGTTGGTGGAGGATTTTTTTTCCCCAATAGTCCTCTGTTGCATTATCCTTTGAATTTAGGCTTTTTTTATGTTGAGCAGTCATTTACGTAAGTCTGTTAGACCTCGTCTCATTGCAGTAATTGGATAATATAAAAATCACCAACACTAGAGTTTCTGAATAGCATCAGATAATGGGCAGCTATAAACTGGTTGTAATCTTGGGCAAAATGAATCTTGTTGAGTTTCTTGGGCAAAAGTGCTCCCCAAATCAGTTCATAAACTCCAACTTATAAAAGGAAGTACCAGAAGGATTTAGTCACTTGCTCAGATATTCTACCACAGCATGTAAGTTCAGAATAGCAGAGGAGGGAATGATTGCAGAGAACTGCAGACAAGGCAGGCAAAGCAGGATCTTCAGGTGGCCACAACATATCTGTGGGGCAGAGGGACTTCATGGAGATTACAAATCTGCTCTGTCTCTGGGTGAAGGATTTGGAAAACTCACTCCATCTATGGTTAGCTCAAGAAGATAGATTCAAAGACGTAACAATTTTTGGTATTATGACACCAAATTTTCTGGCGTTTTGTTTGCCTGGGTGTTGGAGGAAGGGCTGTGCTAAAATTGAGTTGGAACTGCGTGTTCCTGGACATGAGTTTATTTTTTTTTAAATTATTATTCTACTATTATTCTAAAATTATTTTCTCCATATGTTTAGGAGGCTGGGTTATTTCAATTTGGTGGGATGAGGCTGTGCCTTGTGTTCATTGTTCAGTCTGAAAAGCCCAGTTGTGACTCCTCCTGTGACTTGTGCTGAATGGTGTCCCTGCTGCAGCACCAGGATGCTCCCTCCCAGTGCCTCTAGCTCATGTTATGACTTCAGCAAAGGCTCTTAGACACTCTGGCTACTTGACTGGTAAAAGGTAGCAATAAATCTATGTAAAAATGTCAAAAGATTAGTGAGTGAATTCGTTACTTAAAATGTGTGAAAGAGCAGAGGGTGTCCCTGATTCCAGGTGAATCCCTGGAAAACTAAGGTCTGACAAGTGAAGAGGCTTCTCTTCAGAAGAGAGCTGAGACCCATTTAACAGGCTCCCCAAACCCATTTCATGGCTCCTATTGGGCTCCAGCAGGGATGCTTCTGAGGAAGAAATGTGTGAACATATTTTTCATTAAGATCTTCCTTTATTGAAACCTGGTTTTTCTACTGAATTTCCCTCCTAGATATGAGCTCCAGTGTGAGCACCTTTGCTGTTCTGCCAGTTCAGCCCTTCAGCCTGTTGTCTTCAGAAGAGAGCTTGATCCAGCTCCAGAAATGAGTCTGTTTGCTGTGGCTTTATATGGACAAGCTTTCTTTGTGCCTTAAAATGTCTGTCAGATATACAGTGCAGTTGTTATTGTGAAGTGATTACATTGAAACTGTAACAAATTTTGTTTTCCAATGCCAGTTTTGTTTTCTAATTTTGAGCTGAATATGAATAATAAGAAAAAGTATTTCACCTTGCTGTTTAAAGATTCAGCGAGTGTCCTGGAGCTCAGTTTATACAAAGCAAAAATAGCATTGTAGCTGAAAATGTTAATTTTTGTAAATATGCAGGCAAACCTGGTCAATATATGTACCTTTTTTATTTCCTGTTCTCTTTTGGATCAAACCAATTTCTTAAAAAAAAATATTAAAAACTAAGCACCAGTGCAGCCAAACAGAGTTACAGAACTGTTCCTTACTAGGGATTTGTTTGTTACATGCAGATGAGATGCAAGAAGTTCCTGAGATGATCAGCTCAAAAATGAGTGTCAGTGGCAATTCAGAGTGCAAAGATTAAACACCTAAATCTGGGCATGGGAAAATGTCAGCAGATTTTTATCATTTTCAGTGGGCCACAGGTTATACTTCTGTAATATCACTACACATTCAAAAATTGCAAGAACTACTAATTAAAGTTGAAGAATTAATTTTTTGGTTTCTCCTTTTCAGTGGATGACCATATCAGGTTTCTATTTCTAAAATTTCTGTCATGTAGAATTGGTTTTTAAAGATAGACATTGTTCCACTGAAAAATATTTCCTGTTATGGGTATGACAGGATCATGCAAAGAGCTGTATAATTTTATCTTCTCCCATTAGTTGCTGTATTGAGGGAAGGGAATGGATTAATTGACTTTCAAGCTCCTCAGTCTCAGCTCAGAAATCTGTATTTTTTATTATTCTTTTTCTAGTCCCCAGCTCTTGGAGTCATAGAATTACAACAAAGTTGCTGCCTTTTTTCTTTTTTTATTTAAAAGTACGCTTTTGGGTCTTTTGATTGTGAAATAAATCTTGAAAGATTTATTGAAGGTGTTTTTTAGGGGCAAAGGTGTTTTTCAGGTCAAAGATCAAAAGGCAAATAATAAGAATTTCTATTTTTTAAGTCTATTTTTGAAGGCAGTTTCTAATTTTCATCATTGAGTGTACAGAGTAGATGACATAGTAATGTTTACAAACAGATTTTCTTATAATTTTATCAGTTGTGTGTTCAGATAAAAGTAGTATTATAAAGTATAAGGGTTAAATAAAATCATCTTTTTTTTCACAGTGAGGACTAGGCAAAGATTCAATACAAACTAGACAGGGTAAAAAGCCAAAGGGTAATTTGCACGTTGCATGTTCAGTACTCATCTTATGATACAGAGAAACAACCAGATCCTAGAAAAGCCAGGAGTGCTGCTGTCAAAGTAAAACATATGTCTACAAATGCGATTTATTATCAGCTGGAACCTCTACCTTTTATCTTTTTTCTTTCCCCTTGAACTCCCCTTCAGGGCCTCTTCCCTGGGACTGTAAATCCATGAATTTTTCTTTCAGACTCAACATGCTAACAATTTATTACATATTCCTACAAAGTGTTGATGTTTGGGAAAAACAACTGGCATGAGTACTCAAAAAATTCAAACTTGGCATGAACCATAGATTTCAGTGAATCTTAGATACTTTTTGTTCTTTGCAGCCTTCTTGGACTTCCAAAATCACTTTTGTTATAACTTCTCTCTCACTGTGCTATGGTAGTTGTTTTTCAATTTTCTGAGATTTTGGGAAAACACACAAAGACTTGATTCTCCCTAGAGGTCTTTGTATATGCATAGATCCCTTACTCATGAAAATCCACCTTCTCTTCCATCTCTAAGGAAATTTAATTCCTTTTTGTGATGTCTTCTCTCTTGAAATTAATGCCCTGTGTTATGGCAAACTCATTTTACTTTTCCCTTGCCCTGAACAAAAGGAAAGCAACAGTGGTCCCCAGGTGGTAAAGTAAAAGCTCAATACATATCAGAACCCAGCAGCACTCAGAACCTATTCCTGAAGTCCAGCATGATTTTCATGTCAAGCAAGAGATGTCGGTACCAGGAAGCTATTTTAACTGTATTTTTAATGACACTTTCCTGAGTTAATTAGAAAACATGTATTGTTAGACCCCTAAGACATTAATTTGACCATCAGTAATGCAAGAAGATATGAAGAGCAGTGCCACAGCAAACAGGAGTGTCTCTACAGCAAGTTTTTAGGGCCAGAAGTATTGGGGAGCACTGTCAAAGCTTCCTCATTAATGGTATTAATGTTGAATAAAGGCAAAGCTTCTCCATTAACAGTACTTATGGCAAATAAAGACTGCATTCATCAGTCAAAACCCCACCAGGACAGGTGTCCAGGCTTGCTGTCTCAAGGACTTTATAGTAAGAGAAATAAACACATCTAAAAGTGTGTGACTCATCAGCACAAGCTGCCATTTCAACACCCTAAAAGGAGATTTTTTTTTCTGCAGACCAGGCCAGTTCAGATTTTCTGTCTGTTCTACAGACCTCAAAAGACAGCAGGTGAATTTCATCCTAAAGTCTTTGCTGATGAAGATAGGTAAAGAGGCTCTATATTTTAACCAGAGACTATATGCATGAAAAGACAGACAAGCCTTTTTGAGTAATTTTTGAGCATTTTGCAGTTAACCCTGCAACTTTGATGTACTTTGTTAGATCAGATTTTACAAGCAGTATTCTTATAAATATAGCAGGAAAGCATTTGGGCACATAAGGATTACTTCAGTTTATTGTTGATAATTCATGTAAGCTCAATGCACATTATTTAAAAGAATTAAAATAAATCATAGCACAAATGGCCACCTTGTACTTAAACGTGTGCTATTGAGTCTTTAACGTGAAGCTGGCAGACTTTCACTGTCACTGCTGAGCCTCCATCACATCATAACAGGAATCCGGAACACTTTTTTCCTTGTGAGTGCAAAAAAAAAAAAAAAAAAAAGGAAAAAAAACCGGGAGAAAAGGGACGTTCATCCCATTGCCTTTATTACTTTACCACCATTCAAGTACAATGAGAATGGCCAGAAAGCTTGCATGACAACCAGAGTGGATAATACATGAATAGGAGGTCTGGTTTCTTTACTTCTCTATGACAGAGCTGAACAGTAGGCTGGGGAGATTTGGGGCTTTTTTTCTGTTGGTTTTTTTTCTTCTTTTTCCTGATTCTGTTCTTCTATATAACTTCTGTCAGAGAAATCAGCCACAAGAACAAAGGTTTGCTACAAGTGTCACTCATTTTGTGCTAACATTTACCAAGAAGTCACGATTCTACCAGAAGTACACATTCCATATAATAAATACTTGAGGCATAGTGTGGGTGTGTACAGCACACAGTCATGGTCCTTTTGAGAAGCACAACAAACTCCATAGTAAGTCCTATATTGTTTTTTTTCCCCTCTGATTGTTATTTTGGTTTTATTCCATAAATTTTAGCACTTTTCTCCTCTTTATTCTGGAAGTAGTTTACAATAGATGGCATTATGCTTAATTTTTTTTCTTTTTTAGTAAAAAACCTGGTCTTTTGTAAAGACTTTGGTTTGTGCATGTACCAGAAATGAATAATGAATGATGAAATCTATAAAAATATTTTCTTCTGTGGCAATAACAAATTGATTGGGTGAGAATCTTCCCTTTGTATTTCCTTGGACACATCAGAAATTGCCTCTTGGGTTTTTCTTAGTTTTGTTGCATGCATTTCATAGTTTTGCAGCAATATCTGAGCAGGACCATAAGGAATACTTGCTCTCCTGAATTTAAAGTCAACTATATTGTCAGCATTAACTTTGTGTGCAAGGAACAGGTGATTTATTAGTTGTTCTCAAGATAAATACTAACTAT
Organism: Motacilla alba alba; assembly: GCF_015832195.1. Classification (NCBI taxonomy): domain Eukaryota; kingdom Metazoa; phylum Chordata; class Aves; order Passeriformes; family Motacillidae; genus Motacilla; species Motacilla alba. The sequence continues at coordinate 2,503,470 of NC_052020.1, read as the reverse complement.
GCTGACATTGTTAGTGGAATAGTTTCCTACTGGTGTAAGATGAATTTTAAAGAGTAAATTAACTGAGAGTACCACATTGTTAAGAGCTTCCAGACATTTTTTCATAATTTCATAATTTCATATGCATTTTAAAATTGCATATCAAATGGGATATGACAAACTTAGATATTTGAAGTAGGTTTGAACAGTTGTTTATGAGAAGCAGTCTGAAAATCTTAAAACACATATTTGGTAAAGATCTTACACTTTCAAGGCAATAACTTGTTTCAGTGTTTAAAATATGGAGGTTTGCACATGCACATTGGAGCACTGGAGTCAGCTACCTGATGCCCTTTCCTTAAGAAATCTCTCTGAATGTCTTCTGAAGTGATGCTGGGAGATCTACTGTTATGTTCATTAAAGTAATTAGCAAGATTTGAGCTAGTTTCTGATTTTATTTTTTGTAATTATAATCGTTACAAGGAAATGTATACACAGATGTTGTGGGAGTCTGGAAAAAAAAAAGGGGGAAAAAAGCCCTTACGTAGCTGACAGCCTGACAACTTTGCATATGTGTGTTAACAGGAGAATGTGCTGTGTTTAGGATGAATGGAGAAGCGGGCTAAATGACTTTCAGATTAGCTGGAACAGATGGAAGGGTCACAGTTGAACAACTTTACACAGGAACATAAAGGCAATGTTCAAGTGGAGTTCATTGCCTCTGACAGATACTGTCAATCAAAAACAGGGGACTCTCAGTTAACCAGCAGCCTGTCCTTTTAAAGATTAAATTTAAAAAAAAAAGTATTGTGAGGCGCTGACGGGAGTTTATCTGGTCTATGTCAGGCATAAACTCCACCTGAGTGACTAGCATTTTCAAATCAAGCACAATGAGCTGGGGATGTTTTGAGGAGAAGTGAGTTAGAGGCTGCTTTGGGAGGCAGGACTATGATATAGTTTCTGCAACGTGCAGTCTGGGTCGTGCCTTTCTAAGGTTGTGCATCAGGGTTTGGTAACTAAGAATCCCTTGCTGATATGCTGGCTGTGAAAAATTAAATTATCCTAGGCAGTGTAAAGCAGATTAACAGTCAAGGTCTTTGATGAGGGTGGAGGTGATTTGGATGTGGAAGATGGAAAGAGGAACTTAGTTTCTTAGGCTGAAAATAGGCACCTGAAAAGCTTTTGTGAAGTTTCTTAGAAATGTGAATGTGAAGTTTCTTAGACTCGGACACTGGCACACACTCAGATATTTTTTGCTTCTTCCTCATTTCTAAATAAATGGAGACACACAGAGAAATGGGGGTCCCTTGGATATATATGAGGAAACATTCAGAAGCATAACCTGTTTATACAGTTCCCTCCAGCTCACAGGTTATGAAAGCAACAGCAGATGAATAGCAAGAATCATTCCTAGCAGATGGAGAAGTTGCACAGTTCACATCTTTGCCTCAGAAGGCTCTCCCAGACATCAAATCTTGTTCCCACAGCTTCCTTCATCACTTCTCCAGATGAATGTGTAGACTCAAGTGAGGAAAACAGGACTTGATGAAATAGATTTATTATTTGTATGATCCCTGATTGTAGTCCAAAGTGTTTGGGAAAGAAGTTTGCAGCTCTGAGAGACACCTCATCCTGCTTTACCCTCAGCTGCTGACTCACAAAAACTGTACAAAAGCAGAGATTCAGACCTTACTAATCCTTAGAGGAATAAGCCCTGCCTTCTTGGCCATTGTATTCCATAAAATGAATAGTTTTGCAGCAAAGTCTTGGTTGTTTATCATGGAGCTAGGCCAAAATAACACTTCCTATTATCAATCCCAGAAGTACTCTCTATTGGATCTCACTAGCAAACAGAATCAAGGGCAGTACTCATGCTCTCTGCACCAGCATCACTGCCAAACGGACAGATTCCACTACCAAATCTGAAAAGTCAGAGTTCTTAAAAGTTAGCTTTATGAGGCTAAATTACCAGGCACTAGCTTGTGTGGCACCTGCTTTTCTTGGACGTTTGTTTTGAATTGTCTTGTCTCTTAGCAGCTGGTTGTGTGCTGACAGCTCTTCTTTGCTTTGTGCTGAAGGCAGTGCTGGCACTTGCAATCTCTGCTCTGAAGGAAACCTGTCATCTACTCTCCGTGAGAAAATAACTGCAGTTCCACAAGAACTGCAATTACTGGGAAAATCATGGAGTTAAAAACAGAGGAATGCTGGGGGGGTGCTCATATTCTTCTGAAGGTACCCTCTCTTTGCAGCTGTTTGAGACAGATGTTGGGAGGTGAGGCTGGGGTACTCCAGCCAGGGGTGCACCCTTCACAGCCAGGCAGAGGCTGAGAAGCGAAATCACCTGACAGGGCAAATACCAACTCAGCCTAACCCCAGCAGAAAAGTGCTGCAATAAAAATAAACAAAACCCCAGAATGCTGAAGTAGTGTTGCATCAAGGACAGGCATTTCATTTGACCAAGACAAAGCATCTTCAAACCCAGTATGACTTACCTTACCAGCACATTTGACATTTGTCACTGACTAATTACAGCTCAGATTTTGGCATGTGCCACTGACTAATAACAGCTCAGAACCATCAGTTTAGAGCTTCCAGCTTGTGCTATCCTGCATGCACTGGCTGGAGAACTTAGTGAAATTTTTTCAAGGTAGAATTGAGTTTTCCTCATTTTATTTTCAGGTGAAAAATGAGTATTTATTAAAGAAAAATCAAAGTTTTATTGGGGTACTTTTAGATCTCAAACCTTTAATGATTTGAGACTAAGGTTGATTGACTCACAGCTCTGCCGTGTATACAACTTGCTTCTAAGTTTTCCTTCTGAAAAAGATGAAAGACTTTTCCTAACTGAGCTGCTGACCTCTGGTAATGCTCTTGATGAACTGCTACTCTGTAGCAGACAACATGCTATTTGTACTTCTATAAATTATTAATGCAACTTACCTTACAACCACTGTTTGGTCTTTATCCTACTAATGAAATCAAGAGTTACAATGTATATGTAGGTATGTTCATTAATGCAGCATTTATGCTACCTAAATACTTTTAACAGGTAGTATTTCATTCTTAATGTACGGATGATGGCTGATTGAAAAAAAAAACAAAAACAGAACCAAAACCACCTTGAAATCTATTTCACAGCTGTTGGCAGTCACCATGGTATTATGATTGTTACATGCTACAGTAGATATATTCTTTAATTGTGGCTTTGTCTTAATTGGAGCTCCAGGAGCCCCAGGATCAATACAGCTTCTCTTGTTCTATGGAGCAGGAATTCACTTGGCAAGTCAGTCTTTTCATCTTCCACCACTGCCATATTGGTACACACCTAAAACCTCTTTTTAGGTTTAAAAAACATGAGTGTCACAAGTCAGAGAGATACTGAAATTGGGCAATTATGAATTATTCCTGGTTTATGTGCTTAAATGGATCAAAGAATCAGATTGTAATTGGCTTTTGATCTTGGTCAAGTGGGAATGAAGAGGGTTTTTCCCTATAGGTCACATGGCAACAATGTAAATTAGGAAATTATTGCTTAAAAAATAAAATTAAAATAAAAAAATAAATAATCACTGAGACAGGAAGATGTTTAACTGTTCAAAGAACTAATGTGACACTCCTCTTTTAGTCTGCATGTCACTGGCTTTACTAATCAGACAAGCAAGCTTTGGAAAGAAACATCCAAACAAATAATTGCAAAGCACATGTTTTCCATTTAGAAATTCACTTGTTTCCCTGACACAGCAGTGAAACAAATGGGGCATGGATTAAAAATGATCCCTTGATACATCATTTAAGAACCTTGAGTCAACTACAAATAAAACCAGCCACATCATGCACCCCCTTAGATGTTCATTAACGGACCACAGTTCCGCTTTTTTTCTATAAAATTGTGACAACTGGTCAAGATGCTCAATAAATCAGCCTTTGATTTGGTCAAAGTTTGAAACCTGGCTCTTAGGTATGTCTGCTTGTTTTGTGATTGATTATGGGTTTTATTTTAACAAACAAGGTATTGGTGAAGAGCTACCAGGTGAGCAATAATAGCTGCGGGCTCAAATGCATCTTTTCTTTATGGATAATGTTTTCTATTCTTTTCTTCCCTTGGCTTTGGGTTGGTGCCTGTCAGACTAGGAAACAAAAGTCCTTAATCAGGAGTGGGCCACTGATTGACCACCACAGCTCCATAAAAGTGCTCCAGAGAAATCAGTATCCTTGACACTGAGGGACAAGAGGTGGAAAATTTTGGATTAATATGCAGATTTCACTGGGATGAACAACACTGTATGGCCTTAAATTTCAGTGTTATGAGCCTACCGACTATGATAAGGTTTGTTCTGTCCTTTGTAGTAAGACTTGTTGCCATTTTAAACTAAAGAATGTAAGCCAGAATGAGGAGCAAAATACTAGTCAATTAATTAACTTCAAAAATAGTGTAAATCTGCCTGTAAATAATGCCTTAGCTGCACTAGCAGTGAATATTAAAAGAACTTAGTCTGTTCTTGTGCTCTGCCTCTTGTGCTGGATTTTTTTGTCTGCTCTGCCCAAGCTGTTCATGGACCTAATGAAAATTGTTCTTTCCTCTCCATGTTGTTTCTCCCCCCCACCACTGATACAGGTGATTTTTGAAGAACAGGTTGTAGATAACCTACCAAGTCAAGATTCATGTTATCTGCTTCTTAGTGCTAAAAGCAGTAGCAGAATTTGTGCCAAAGTTGATAATTAAAAGAGAGAAAGTAATTAGGAATCAAGTTTCCCCTGCACCCCTATAAAATAGGCATCTCTAAATTTCCAGAAACTGACTTTTTGAATCAGATTTAATTTAGGTTTGATTTCTATAGAATTCCTATGATCCTCTTGGAACAGAGGAAGTCCAAACCATATGTTCCAAAGTGCCTTCAGTATTTCAAATTACTTTATGCCCAGGGAGAAACGTTGCAGAGGCTGGAGGGGTTAAACTCCTCCCGAGCAGCTTAATGCATGTCAGAGTGCATGGTGTAATGCAGCAGGGAGGGCTTGGTGACCCCACCTTCCCTCTCCAGGGCTAGCAAACTGCTCTTATGAATTTGCCGATAGATTGGTAGATTTATTCAGTAAAACTACTGGTAGATTTAATCAGTAAAATTTCAGACTGTATTAGGCACTCTCAGCCTCCTGTAAGAAGAAGAGAGCAGCTCCCTAAGGCATGTTCTCAGGAGGCTGACTGTGCCTGGTGGTGGTTTTGAAGCACTTGTCCCCATGAAAGGATTTTTTCATAGTTTAGCCTCCAACCATTAATTTTATTTAGTGTTAGGAACTTCAGTATCTGCTCAGTGTTGCACCTGGGATGTTAAATATTGATTCTGAAAACAGTGACTAAAATGTTGCTTCATTCATCACTACAGTAGCTGACCTGCAATTAATATTAATTTGTTGAGGACCAGTGTTCCTTCCAATATCATAGGATGCAAAAGAAAATACAGCTTCTGCCCCTGCTGTCAGGAAGAGTTGAGTGTTTTGAAGAGTTGAATGGCAGCCAGAAGAAATGGAAAAAGGAACTGCAGGACTGATCTCATGGTAAACTATTAGAATACCCATTACATGTGAAACATAGGTGACCAGAAAACAGATTCAATTATGCAGATGTCTCTTTTTTGTTACTGACCAGGGCTGACTGTGATGGCAGATGCACAAGTCTTGACTTGTCTGTTGTGCCACTAATCCCCCTTGTTGAACATTTTTAACATGATAACTGCGGTTGACTCATGGTTGGGTTGTCAAGATTTTGAAATATTGTTGATACACCACTAGAAACAGAAGGAAAAATAGTGTCATTTGCTGTGCAACCTGATTTGTTTTCCCTCATTGGTAGCTTTTTAGAAAGGACTCACTTGGAAAAATCATGAAGAATTATTGGACAAATAATATCTGTAAATAGCGAAGTTTTACTTTTGTCAGTGATTCCATGTATATTTTAAAAAAGGTCCTAACACACTATAAGTACTGTTTACAAGCTCTGTGAAAATGTTTTGTTTGCTGTTTTTCTGCTGTTTGTGGTTTTTTTAAGAAGCTTATAGGGGTGGATTATGCTAAGGATAGGTATGTGTCATTCAGGATCAGCCTGAACCAGGTGCACTTGAATATACAAGATTTTGTGGGCAAAGCCCTACACAGATGAGAAAATTAGATATTGAACCACTCCTGCCCTAATGAAACAGTATTGTTTTGGCAGTAAAGCCAGCAGAATTTCCCCCATTACTTA